>NC_137641.1:19949017-20549017 GCF_963383615.2 Lipophrys pholis
CCCAAAGTTTTCTTTTCTCTCTTTTTATTTTTTAAGTGCCGTACAGTCACCATTATCTCTTTGAACATCCGTATCCACATACGCTTTTGTGTATCCATGCATGCCTTTGTGTGAGTGTGTAGCTTTTGGTCAAGGTGGGAGTGTGTGAGTCATGCCGCATACAGCTGTGGTCCAGATGAAGGAGGCCACCTGCTCCCTCTTTTTCTTTCATTTTCCTCTTTACCTCCATCATTTATGCGCTCTCCCAGACATACAAACAACCTCCAATTAGACCAACCTTGACTCGCTCCACGCCTTCACGCACTCACACACGCTGCCACCTTGTATTTTCTGCGTGCGTCTGAGCAGAAGACAAAAAAACAACAACCCAAAAAGAATAAAGAGCAAAGAAAAGCAGGAAACTAAAGACAGTTTATTCTCACTTTAAGTTTTTGTAATGCTTTAACTCATGCTTCTTTTTTATCTGGTTGGTTCCAGGCCTTCATATAAGACGCAGCCAACACTGAAATCCCAGACATCGTTCTTCAGAAATCCTCCACACCACTCCATGAGTCCGTTGTGGGTTTTGGCAGGGACATTACTTAAAGTTGTGATCCAAGTCATATTAGTGCAGATGTGCCAAATAGTGGATATCCAACTCGGCAGATAGTTGTTTTACTAAAGATACTAGCGTTCTTAAATCGTCTTGAACATCAAAAAAAAAAAAAAAAAAGAAAGAATCTGCATCACTGAAAGATTGACCTACATAACTTGAATTATTTACGTTTATTTCATTTCGGTGTTTCTTACACCCAGTTTTCAGGAGAAACAAAAAGAATAACAGAACAAACAAGAGAGACTTGATGAAAGAGAATATGCCCTCGCTGGACGTGATGTTAGCATAGGCGTTACAACACTGCTCCTCTGTTTATCTTAGCCAGGTGGCATCGGCAACATTTAGACAAGTAAAGCATGCTACTAGTAATTAAGTACCCACAGTGCCTCCATAAAGTGCTTTTTTTGTGGGCCCAATCTGTGAGGTGGAAGGAGTAGTGTGGTCCTGGCTGCCTGGTGCCCTGGTGTTAGCCTGTGTTTGCACCACACGCACCATCTCTGGATAAGTCTCGGGTCATTGGACTTTTGGTTGAACACGATCCAAACATGGCTTTTTCTAAAGGTTGCAGGATTTAGTGCGTGCCAGACACTGACACTGGTTAGCCAAGAGTTGGACCGATGCAATGTTCAGCATGTAGGTCTCAGCTTCTCCTCATCCAGACCTCCAACCTGTACAAGATGCCGCTGCTTGCTTTGCAATGAACACTTCCAGCCAGTAACTGGAAGTCTTACTGCCATGCTTTAGCCTCTCCACTGTTATCCACTTATTGTTAAAATAGGCTTTAGGCTCCGACAGTCTTTAAAGCCATCCATGGCCTTGGCCTACCTTTCTTATCCAAGATGTCAACTCTATGTGATGTGAATACAACTGGGCACTGCAGTCCTCTGGCTGTCTGACGGTCGAGATGTAAACTCTGGAGGGATGGTGCATTCCAAACAGGAACAAAATAACCCCAGAAATCTGCACTACTTCTGACTTAGCTCCTCTCAAATATATACTCAATGTCAAAAGCCAATCTGAATAAATAACCCTTAAGTATTTTTTTTTTCTTTTTACATGAGAAAAAATGTAAGTGAGAGAGATTTGTTGAATGTGTTTGCAAAAGGATTCTTCCTGTTTCTGTTCGCCTATGCTTGCTCATATGAAAATATTGAGTTTTCCTCTGTAAAAGTGCCTTGAGATGACCATGTGGTAGTTGACGTCATAGAAATAAAATGGAATTGTTTTTTGTGCACTTGATTTTTTTATGTATTTTGCAGTTTTCTGTTCTATTTGTACAGTTTTATATTTCTTTCCTATTCAGTTTTTGATTTGTGTAACCACGGGTTATTGTGCAGCCTCACGTAAACAAAGAACAATTGTTTGTGGCGTTGCAACGCTGCACCTATGTTAATTTTAGTACGGTAGCATCTGTAAAATGAACAACATAAATCATGTTACCAGTCATCAGGTGAGTGAATCTCATGAATATGCAGAAGTGGATTATCACGTTGAGGTCACAGTGGATCAAATGGCATAAACTTGCCTGCAGCCTTACAGAGGATCTTCAGGCATAAGCCACACATTAGTGGTGGCCAGAAGAGAAAGATCTACGAAGTGACACTGACGATTCAGTGAATCACCACAGTTCTCATAACAAAATAACAGAAATAGTTTGAGTACATGCCAGACCCCGTACTTGTATTTATCTAACTTAAGAGGTTAAATCAGAACATGTTCTTTCACTAGTCATTTTATTACACGTGTCAGTGTATCTCTTTACAAAGAATGCGTGTATTGTTGCAATTTCTGTCAATATGTGAGGTTAAATTTACATTGCACTGCTCTCGTATATTAAATTTGCACCGCACACATGTTATGCATTCTACCAAATCCAACTTTTACATGAATATTTTTGTCGGTGGAGAATGACTCGAATGCCTGTGGTTTGTGTTTGTGTCTCATTCAGTCACGGTGGTCGGGGTTGGACCACACTAGGTGTGTGTATGTTTCTGCGTGTGCGTGTGAGTTTGGAGAAATGTAGGTCTGTTCGTGTGAGGAATACTGGAGAATTGTGTGCATGCATGTGTGTGTGCGCGTGTGTGTGTGAACCCTATCAACCAGTCATATCAAATCCAAGGATAAAAATCAGCCATCGCCTTGCCTAATTTCACCCGGTCAATCAGCTTGAGTTCAGTCTTCCACCTGATTGGTGGAGGAGATGTGATCTGTATTCCTGCATGTAATGCAACTTTCCCAGCATGCTGTTCACCTTGTGCTTCATCATACAATTGGTATTCCTAGATTGAGTATGTAACATATCCCCTTCAGTCTGTCTCTTAACATGAAGGTGTATATAAAATGTTTTAAGGTTTTGATTTTGGGGTTTATTTTAACAAAACAAGCAGGGTGGTAATATCAGCCCATAACACAGACATGTTTAAACATCCAGTTTGTAATTGTTTTCTCATCCTATGATTTGTTTTGGTATCAGTTGTGTGCCAGAAATTGTGTAAATGTGAAGAAATCAGACATATGTATAATGTACATGAAATGTTGAATTGACCTCATCCTCACATTCAACCTCTGTAATTTGTGAAACATACAGATCTAATAGACATTTTTCAATTTCATTTGTTTTACAGTTTTATTTATGACGTTCTTTTATTTAAGTTATGCAAACCTACATGAAACAAAGCAAAAGCAAAAGCAAACTTTTTCCAACGGTCTCCATTGATTTTCCTATTTTCCATTAAATCTGAGTTAAGTTACACATTGTTGCTGCTATGAATTGAATAGAAAGGTCCAAATTAGAGAAAAATCTTCAACAAACATTAATGAAAATCGCTTTGTAATGACAAACAACAGCTAGTATTTTAGCCCCGCTGATGTAGATGTCTTCATAAACGCATAATAAAATACAGAGAGTCTATAAAAGGTATTTCTGTGTTTATCCCTGTTCTCCATTTCAGCCTCCATACATTCCAGTCAAATGAGGCCTCCCTTTGGACCCAGTCAGTAATCAGCCCACTGGCTTTCTGCTGCTGTTCTGTAATAATATTCTAATAAGCAGTGACTGCTGCTTTGATGAAGGTCCGCTACTCCTACTACTGATCTACTGAACTCACTCCCACTTAGGTAATTAAATTTAGCGGAAAACAAGGAAATGGACCACCAGCTCCACTTGTTTCTGCTTTTCCTCCTTCCCTCTGTTTCTCGCTGTCATGGTTTTGCAGTCAGTCATCCTCCCCATTTTTTTTTTTACAAATCTATGCTTTTATGTGCCTTTTTCCCCCGTGTCACGTTTTTCTTCCTCTCTCTTCTCTTTAATTTTATATTTGTTATTGTTTCTCAAGTCTGATAGAAGCCTACTGCTGAACTGTTGCTCTGATCTCACTCCTACCCAGGCAATTAAATCAAGAGAGGCAACAGTGGGAACATGGACCACCAGTGGGAGAATGGAGGGATACGCTGCATTTCACGTTTTCTGTGTCTCTTCTGTGGTTCTCTCCTCGTTTTCTTGATTTTTGTTCTCTTTGTCATTTAATCGGCAATTCATACTCCTCTCCTTGCCTCTCGTTTCCTATCCCCTGCGTTCTGTTCAGTGTGTCTTTGCCCCTCCTCTCGCTGTCCGAATGTCTGTCTCTTTCTCCGTTCCTCCTTACTTTCTTGATTGACTCGAGTGGGTGAAGGAGGTCAATTTGTTCTCCCTCGGTCTAAAATTACCTACCTGTCTGTTTAGATGAGGTGAGGCGCGGATGATTTCTCTCTCCCGTCAGTGAACCACGGTTCACGACATCCAGAAGAAGAAAATGAAAATCAGCATTGTTTGTATAGCTCTATACACATGTCTGTCCTTGACAAAATACTGGGAACGGTTGGAGATCTTTTTCATAAAGATGTTGACTTGCTTGCATTATTGTACTAAAAAAAAAAAAAAAAAAGAGCTCCATTTTGCAGGCCTAACATCTGTGACTCAACCAAATACTTTTAATATGAACCTTGTAAAACCCATGAAAAGGCCTTAAGTTTTAGTCTATGTGAGCTAAAAGGATAAAAAGTACACACTACAGGTTGTGTGACTATATTCGGTACAAGTCTAATTTTAGATTTATTGGAACAAAGAGGCTGTTTCTATTTTATTGATGAATGAAAGTCTTCAGTTGACCAATGCTGGTGTTGCGGTTAGTATTGTCACCTCAAAGTATCAATACCCTTGTTTGACGCGAGGCCGGGGCTTTTTTGTGGAGTTTGCTCTGGCTTTCTACCAAAGTCCAAGGACACGCATCAGATTATAGTTGTTGCTACTGTATGGACGTTTCACCTGTCCAGGGTGTACCCTGCCTTTTGACCAATATCAGACTGGAATAGCTCCAGGTTTCTGCCACCATAATATGCAAAAAAAAAAATGGTTAATGAGTAATTTCTTGTTTTGAAATCTTGGCATCTGAGTGTGGATTTGCTCAGCACTTCTAAACTTATGGAGAGGAGGTATAGAGAGAACTGTTGTGACGACCTCCACAGTGGGCGGGGTCTTTCAACCTCGCGTAAATGAGGAGTGTGTGGTCTGCCTACGATATGCTCCACCACCCTCATCACTTGCTGCAGGTCCTTCCTCTTCTGATTGGGAGAATCTTACAGAGGCGCAGGAGGTTTTCTACGGACTGTCAATATGCCGGATCACATTTCACTGGAAGACCAAGACACTCGGGCACAGAGATCTTCATAGTTACTGTTTAAAGAGTATGGGTAAAGTACTGGGGCAGGCCTGGAAAAGTATAGGAGACAAATAAGAACTGATAGCAGTGATTTGCAAAAACTTCAGATTGACTGCTTGTATCCACACACTATGGCAGTACAATGTGGTAGTCCTGTGTCCTAATTGTTACTCCTCACTAGTTATTTTCCTGTATTTTCCATTCAACAACACAACTGCATATTTACACAAGGCAAACAAGAGATTCCAAAATCCTTTAAACACAATCTCTGGATTTTACGGATTGAATATTTAATATCAACCACATTGAAACGGACGTTAGAACAATGAACAAAAAGGTCACCGCTCTAATGGACACACCCACACAAACAGTCACACACAGTCCTGCTCTGTTTGACTGAAGTTCAGGTCACCTCACCGCAGTCTCCACAGAACCAAGGAGAGATGAAATAATGTTCACACTGACAACGAAAAAAAATTGCTCTCCTCATCCAAAGAATGGGCTGGGAAAACAGGCGCGCGGTGCAGCTAGTGAGGTGGAAAAGTATTCCTCACACAAAACATCAGCACAAAAGGCCAGGCACGCTGGAGACTCCAAGATGTGGCCGCAGAATCCTGGCAATGAAAGTCACACAAAAAACAATAACTGTTGCTCTTCGGAGGATATAAAAACTATGAGCTCCGATGCATTTTAATGGAGAGTAGTAAAATTAGAATGTCTGACTAGAAATATCTGCTGTCTTTTTCCTGATCCAAGTGAGCTCTGCCAATATTAATACACCTTTTAGAACACGGAGGCAATGTTATTTCATCTGGATATTGAGTGTCTGTACACACACACACACACACACACACACACACACACACACACACACACACACACACACACACACACACACACACACACACACACACACACACACAGTGGAATCTGCAGTATGTTTGCTTTGTTTTATTCCAGACCCCCAGTATGAAAGCTGACAGAACAGTGAAACGGGAGCTGAACGAGAGCCAGACTCGGCAAGGAATAAGACCAAAAAGTACTCACTCACACCTTGCTAAGCCTCTGCCGGGGTGTACATCATCTTTCATATTCAGAGTGAGCTTGAAACCATCTCTCAGCAAAGCTGTCTTCTCCAGGATGTTGAACTGAGGCTGGTTCTTCACTAATGGAGGTCATATAAGGGTCTTCCCATGGCACTTTGTACTGTAGAAGTAACATTTACACCAGTAACAATATTCTAAGAGTCATTAATCAACTCTTAGCTTTTACTGAACCCCCCAAAAAATACTGTAGTTCTCAGTTCATTCTGAAGTGGAGGCTTTTGATGGAGATTTCACAACTCTGACTGTTTCATCCTTATCCCAGTTTTGAATGGACAGAACCAAGGTGAGGTATATTACTATACTTGCATCCATATGAAACTTCGTCATTTTATTCCCAAAGCCTTGCAACTGTCTTTTCAACATTGTTAAACTTTTGATCCAGTGTTTCTTTTTTCCACAACACATATGGATGTTTCAAACACGTCTTGAAGAAATTTCAGTTTAATTTCTGAAAACAAACAAACAATCAAACTGGCTCAGTAAAAGGAGCTTGTTGCATTGTAGATGTCTGCCAACTGAAATGACTCAACCAAAAAACTAATGAGAAACGCCCATGTTGTCATCTACTGTAGAAAGATGTGGCACGATGTGAAGAGTTCCACAGAAAAATACCTGTCCCAAACATGTAGGAACGGCCTTATTTATAAGTAATAAAACAAAAAGGATTTCCACCGTTTTCATCAGAATTGTTGGCTTAACAAACAGCAATTGTGTTATTTGTTGATTTTTATCATTATGACCATTAGTTGATGATCATGAGTTTTCAACATTCATAATGATGACCAGTGTTATATTATTAGTAACACACCTCGTTAACACTCCTACTTTTGCAACTGCAATAACAGGAGGAGAAGTTTCTCTTTCAAGTAACTCAGGCTTTCTGACAGAAATGCGATCAATTATCCACAGTAACTAATAACATTAGCCTGTATCCACAGTACTTGTGTTGCTAACATTAGAAAGAACATTAGAAAGCTCTCACTCATAATTGTACATTATTTGAACCACCTCATACTAGGAACAGGGCTGTTGTAGTGCATGGCTCTGGAAAGTTGATGGGACCCACGGTGGTGACCTCTACAATTCTCTAACCTTGCTGCTTCTACCTGCAAACTGTTAGTTTCGCTCAGATTTTTGGGTTCCTGCTTCTTGTCTTTGTCTTAACAGTAGCTAAATGTCCGATTCTTTCTTGAATGGGTGTTATGCCGAGTTCTGCATGCCTACAAAGGACTGTATCCCCCTCATGAGAGTGCTCACGTTGAAAAAAATCTGACTCTAACGATGACTGATTCACTCAAACTAACCAAAATTACATGCAAGCACCACGTGATTGACTTCCACGCAACAGATCTCGCAACAAAACTGACAGTAGCCTATCTATTGGGCTGATATCGTTTAAGGGAGGTGGTGAAGTTGAACCTTTGTTACAAACAACAAACCCGACATCACCAACCTGACCTGTTGCTCAAGGATGGACGGGCCCTGCAAGTTGATTAGCCAAAAAGACTTTTGTTCAGTCAAACACATTGAAACAGAGTTTGGGTGGATTATGATTTGTTGGAGATTTACAGCTTCTCTTTGCTTACAGCAATGGAAGGACTGGCTATTTAAAAAGTTAGATATGTTTGTGTTGTCTTGATAGTTGCCAGTGGACAGTGTTTTCAATCAGCTTTGGCCTTGTGTGTTCTCCTAGCACGAATTATAACAAGTGTGTAAGTGCATTTGTAAGTTATATTCAATCCAGGTGGCTAAATAAAAAAAAATAATGCATCTGTGATTGATTGTCTGTGAATGCATGTGAGATTCAATGTCACCAAGCCTTCTGATTTCTTTGTATTTCAAAAACAAACACCTCCACACATTTGCCTCAAGGTCTCAATAAAGTCACGCGCTAATACAAAGTTTATTAGTCCATGGAGCCGCTGCACACTCTGACTCTTTCACAAGTGACTTGTTATTGTTTTTAAAGGTCTGTTTACTCTGTACAACCCGTCTCCGGGCTGCAACCCAAAATCTTTATTGGCCAGAAGACCGTTGGGTGGCCAAATATTAATTGTGTGTGTGTGTGTGTGTGTGTGTGTGTGTGTGTGTGGGCGCGCGCTGGTCAAACCAGCAGCTGTTGTGTGGTTGAATAATTCACCACTTTAAAGTTTGTGGGGAGGTGATTATTGCTTTTTTTTTTTCTTTTCTATTTTGCTTATTCACTTTACACACTCTGCAGTGCACAACAGGGAAAATGTTTCTCCCAGCCAGCAATGCTTTTACCCACTGACAGGTGCATTATAATATTTACTGTTATTTTTAAAGCTTCATGTGTTTTACTTACGCTAAATTGTAAAAATATTAAGTCACGTATGTGCTGCCTCAATCCCGGGGGAGTTGTGAGAGTCGGACAATCATGCTGTCTCCAAAGAAACTTCCAAATCTGCCGTACTTGCATTTGTTGTTGATATAACACAACCAGGCCTTGAATCGACCTGTTGCAGTCTTGATGGAAAGTGTGTCACTTTATTACAGCAGTAAGCTTACGCTGAGGTCAAAATCCCTGAAAAACAGACGTGTCAGCTCTTTTTGACTTCAGCACAATGATGTCACCAAGTCATTTCATGCAGCTCCTTGGCTCTGGAAAAAGCTTAAAACCTGCCTCACACATGAATCTTGGCTCACACTTTTCTGGCTGCATCTGCAGGCTGACACTTTATGTTGCCCTATAAAACTGTACTCTGACTGATTAGTTTACTCAGTGAGTTCATTAAGTGTCATTATGTATGACAGAGCAACAATGCTATGTTATTGAAAAATACAAAAGAATTACAAAGAAGAGATGTTCGTCATCTATTTTTTTTTTCTTAAAGTAGAATGATATACCATTTTATAGTTGTCAGGTCTCCTTTAATGTATGCATTTCTTACTTGTGTGTCTTTCCTGATTTATTTTAGCACTCACCTGTCTTCTCTCCATAGATCTACACGTGTTTTTCCTGTCTGTCCTCAATGTGTGTCTGATTGTTGTCAATGTGTTTCACCTGTGTCTTCCTCTTCACCTCTATATATAAATCCTGTTCCCTCATGTGTCCGTTGCCAGATCTTGCCAGTCTTCATTCTCTAGTGTCGATACATCCAGCAACTTTCCTCGTGTTTCTCGAGTGTTTTCTTTTTTAGATTCTTTGTGTTTGCTTGTGTTTTTTAGACTTGCTTCTGGTTTACCCTTTTTGAATATCTTCTCCTCCTGAATATCTCAATAAACTCTGTAAACCTTCAGTATTTTCACGATTGTTACTAGTTTGAGTCCACGTTTGGCTCGGGAGGTCGTTTTGAGTTTGAACGGTCTCAAAGTGCACGCTGGGTTTCTTTTGAGTACTCCAGTTCCCCTCGCAAAGTCTGCATTTGAAGTTAACTGGTGATTTTAAAAGGTGAGTTCAGAGGACATTCATACGGAACCTGTTTTGGATAAATGTTGTGAACCAAGATCTGTACAGTCCTAACACATGGTCGGTGTCACAATTCTATATTTCCCAGCTGGACAATATGATTAAGATGAGGCCAGTGTTTTACTTCTTCATTACTTCATCATTGCCTCGTAAACTCCAAAAATATAGATTGAATATCAATAAGTCATGGCACAAAAATGTTTAAAGGGGAAAACCACTTGTTAAAGATTGGTTCCAGTATTTTTACTTTCCGACTTGTGAACGGGGCACTGTAGCTTTTCTTCACTGGGACCGTGCACATGGAGGTTAAACACACTAAAGTCAAATCTCCCCCCCAAACCTTCTGAGCGTAATGCTGAGTTGAGACTCACAAACTTTTCTAAGTTAAAGTCAACATTTGCTCCTTTGACAGATAATGAAAAACTGGCTTTACAGGCACCGACAGTGCCGAGGGAAATTTTACGAGGATATGCGTACATTCTCCGGTTCAGAGATGTCAACACGGCGGTGAAATAAACGATGCAAAGTACAGCTCAAACACGCTAACATTCAACCCTAGGTTCTTACTTAATTGCTCTGGTTTCAAGGCTTATGAGAGACCCGCTTCTGCTCACAGTGGCTATCTGAACTGTGCAGGACATTCACAGCAACACGGCAATTTAGTTTAGAGTGGCTTCACTTTTTGAGTACTGAGGACGTCAGGAGGGATCGAAGTGGTGACGACTTAGGCCACGTTTGCATGTATTCAAAAAGCGGTGAGAATTCTCTGCGTTTGTGGCCACGGCGGAGATTTGGAAAAACTGTGTCGCCGTTTGCATCAAAAGAGAGGTAGAAGGAGATTGACTTCACAATGTGCGACGGAAGCGTCGTCAGTGTCGTCAGCGTCATCAGCGTCGTCAGCATCATCAGCATCATCTTTGTGCAACCCGTGTTTGCAGTTTGCTGTGATGATAATGGATCCCGCGAAAGCAGTGCTTGTTTTTACATTTTCCGTTATATTCTACTGCCAAATTTAGGAGGAGCTCCGCTCCTTTATTGGTCCAAACAAATGAATCGTGTGCTAAAAACCCCCAGAAATGACTCACACTATCCTTGACATTGTGTATTTTCTATAACTCTGATTGGCAAACATAGCTTCATGCTTCTTGTTACACTGCCCCCTACAGGTTTGGCATGTTAATAGCAGCTCTTAACCAGGTGTACAATAATTGTGGACAGTGTAAATACATTTTTTTTTGTAAACAATCATGTGTAAATGAAGATTTTCTTTTGTAAACGTAGAGGAAATATGTTTTTTTGTAAATGTGGCATGCTTCGGCATGCTTCAGCTGCTGTGAGATTTGATCATGCAGTCATCTCATTTGTGTCATGTTTAATACAAATTGTAAACTATTTTGGACAGTATATAAGCAGACAGTATTTGATTTAACCTTATTGGAGCTAATTGCATTAGACTTGTTCAATCGCTATCTTTCCTTAATTTTTGCTTCTCCCTCTCATGCACTCTTTTCTCCGTCTCTTGGTGGGTCAAGATGTCCTGCCTCCTTTCCACATTAATTGTTGTCCTGCTGTATCATGCAAGCACTCACAGCTGGGACTAATTAGACCAGTGTCTGTCTCTGAATGTGTGTGTTTGTGTATAGGTGCGTGTTTGCCAAGCCGGGGTAATTTCCCCTCTGTCTTTGATGAGCAGGTCGGTCCAACGCTCTGGGCTGAGCTCTACGAGACGCTTCACACTCGGATGACACGCGGGTGTTTGTAGTTTTCCACGCGTTGCTTCTGTCTCTCAAATGAACGCTCCAGACGTGAGGAAACATGAATGTATGAATGCTCAGCGCATGGGCCTGTGGTGTGTGCACATGCAGTGTGAAAGGCTCAGGAGACTTGCCTGGTGCTGACTGCTTGTCCAAGGGTTTTCGGGCGTAACGTCGGTCAAAATCGTACTCAAAGAGATCTCCCTTTGATCATTCCTCTCCTTGTGCAGCAGTAATGCAACGAACGCACAGGCAAGACATCCTTTTTGTTTTCCACCAAATGTTTCCCCAAATGCATTTTTTTTTCACGGCATGCAAAATCAGGAGTCCAAAACTATGTAAAAGGTTTTAAGACCTAACTAGTTTGTCGACTGTTTTAACAACTATTCAGTAAAGAGCCTTTGTAGTTGACACTCCTCTGATAACTTTTAATAGAAATAAATTATTGACTTAGAAAACCACTTGTTGTATAAAAACAGACCATGTATTTTCAGACTTACAAAACATCATCCCCCCATTTTAAGACCTTTTTCTCAAACTTCTACTTTAATTCCAGTCCATGGTGTTTAAATAGAGCCAATACTTGATATCAGATATCATTTAAACACATGCAGGTACTTGGATACACACACAGATAGATGAGGTGAATTATTACAAAGTACGGCTTGTACAAATTACTGTAGTCTGACATCAAGCAGATGGTTTTTTACATTTGCATATTAGCACTGTCCACCTCAGCCAACTGTTTATTTATTACCGTCAGCTGTGTGTGTCTTTGTGCACCAGAGAGGATTTGGGTTTCAAAGTTTAAGGAGGATCCTTCATCAGGCTCCTGGCCCTCATCACTCACATGTGGATACACTCACTGAATTACCTTTTAATAATTTCATGCTGAAATGCAGCTGCATGTTCAAGTATCAAGTAGTTGTTTGCCATAGATGGATATCTGTATATACACAGTATAGGAGCCCCACAAGGCGTTATCTACAACCTGTTGACGTAGCTTATCCACAACCACAAGTAGCAATCTTTCTGTGTTGAATAAAACACACAATGTACAGAAGACAGATTTGCCTTTAAAAGGAAACTGTCAGTATTGTTAAGTCACATCTTCTGTAAAAGAGTCAGTAATACATCAACCTTAATTACAATATATGGATCATATTTCTACACTGAATCCATATTGCAGCAGTCTGCACAGTGTTGTGTGGAGCAGTCGTGCTGGTGCCTATAAACAGAGTTGCAACCATCACTGTGGGACTCATCTGTTGCTCCCATTTTCAGCTTTGCTTCCATTTAACCTCAACAACTTTAAGTTTGTATTCAAACAGGGATTAGGATTGAGACCACATCACAGATCTGTTGGGAGTTTCAGTCTGGCGGCGGTGCTCTCATTCACCAAACTTTGTTGAATTATAGGTCAAAGACACCTCAAGGTTTGTAGTCACAAACAATGGAAATGGGGAACCACCCCTCCATGGGGTACCTCTGTTGGTATGAATAACACAGTCCTGCAATTTAATTCAGGATTTTCTTGTACACCCTTATGTGGATGACTGGCAGTGCAATTCTTGCACAATTACAACTTTAGACGACAACCCGAATTACAAAAATGTTTACTTGGACTATAAAACCATTTTTTTATAAAATGACTTGCAAATCTTCTTAACATACATTTTATATAGACCATAGAAAATATATTAGAGATAAAGTCATTTTTCTACTTCATGAAAAACACTCATTTTGAATTTGATGGTAGCGACAACTCTCAAGAGTTTAATAGGAGGAGCTTCAGTAGTGAGTGGTGCCACTAAAATACACTGTCGGAGAAGCATTTTGAAACATAGTAGGTCTAAGGGCAACAAATCAGTGACATTTGTACAACAGGAAAAAGATGACTATTGACAAAGTTTCACTAATTTCCCAACACACGTGTGCACAATGTATTAGTTTTTACTTTATAAATAGCTTTTTTGTATTCACTGATTGATTATTCTCAATCTAAAAGCAAAGCGTTGTGACTGATAATCCTTCTGCAGAACAGGCAGTATTATACCACTCTACATTAACGTGAAGCTGTTTTCTGATACTTCATCCCTCAAGGGCTACACTGAGCCTGAAAGCCCAGCATTAACGGTATTATGCCTGGATTGTATAGCTGCTTGTTTAAAAGCACCAATAAAGAAAAATTGGGATAACATAAAAAATGGAAACACAGACTAAATAAACTTCTTACTAAGTAGGTTTATTTTAAGCTTAAAAGTCATACAATTTTATTTCATTTCAGTGAGATATTCCACGTAATCAAACAGTCAATTAATCAAACGCACACTTGAAAATAAACATGCCATCATTAAGTACTCAGCCCACTCCTCCCTCTCAGCGGCCTGCTCCCCCTGGAGGTGCCTCATCTCCCACTTTTGAAGTCTGTTCTCAGTCCCTGACTCTTTTTAATCATGTAGAGAACCTGGGTTTCAAAGCCAAGGTAAGATAAACTCTCAATATAGAGTACATCTGGCTGGGAGAGAGCTCTGCTAGTAAAACAACAGGAGACAGAAAAAAGGGGGAGCGAGAGAGCCAGTAAGACGTCGGGTCGAGGGCAGCTGCAGGCAGCGCAAAGTGAGTGAGACGGGGAAGTGATGAGAACGGTGTTGAGAAAAGGAATCGGCTGAAAGTACATGAAAGAAGCCAGGCGACCTGGAGGTGGGATCTGAGAGTTTCTGAATGCATTGTTTGAGTGGGGATAGTTGCATATTAAGTGGTCCAAATAGTCAGATTAAAAAGCTTTGCCCTCATGCTGTAAATATTAACCAAAGCGGTGGTATCATGTCTGGGCAAGAGTCGTCCACTAGCCAACGGCAGAGCTTTCATGTTGGCCACCCTGTGTCTCCAATTGTCATTGGTTCCAAGACGTGTCAGTCATTGTATTATAAAAAGAAAAGTAAACTTAAAAGTAGGACTAGACTTATTGTGACCTACAATTCACTTTAAGCACATTTCTGTGTGTTTTTACATCGTTGTAAGAAAGAAAAGCGAAAGGAAGAAAAATAAATGTCACCCTATGTGATAAGTTACAAAGCTAAAATTGTGTCTTCATTTGTAGGAAAAAAACTATAACCAAGAGAGCATGTCGGTGAGGGGGTGTGACCAGGCTGGTGACCGCCATCAATCAGGAGGTGACAGGCAATTGTGGGTGTGTATAGTTATTTCTCAAGCTTCTGAATCTCCTGTTTGTTCAATGAATCTCCAATATGTATTACTTCCTTAGACCTTAACCATCCACCAGATAACACCGTGCAAGAGTCAGCAGCGAAGAATAGATTTGGCAAAATGTTCATGGGCGCAACCCACATACTCTGCTGCTCATCCCACAAATGAAATTTACCAACAAATCTGGCACCATTTAAAAAGTAGTTTAATTGCAAACGCAAAAGGGATTTTGAGTGAACCTTGAAGTTCAGGTCGCTCAGTACACTTCAGCCACAAAAACACCAACGAATTTTATCAGTACTTCTCTGGTAAATATGGATTCGATTTTTATTGTATTATTTTCATATTTATTAGATTTTTGGTTCAATAAAAGTTATCTTTTTATCTCCTATGCAGAGCCTTACAAAAGACACTCTTCAGCCTGAAGAGTGTTGTGTGGACAAGAAGTGGGACACAGTGAGCGGTCAGACCACCTTATCAAAGACACATGGAAATGGAACCGACAAGCATTTGGCTTGTGAATGCTGGCGCGTCCAAAGTCTGTGTGTGAATGTACATTTGTTGTGTGTGTGTGCTTGTACGTTGAAGAATGTTAATTGGGTCTCTTGAGTTTATCGGACATTTGGCAGCGTTTTTATTGATACGATTTTGTCATCAACTGTGTGTGTGGGTGAATTTATGTGATGAGAAGTTATTACATTATCATCTCTATCTATTACGTGCAAGAAAAAGTCCAATATGATAATGCATGCCATATGGAGGCTCTTACTACTAAGCAAAGCAACAGTGTATACTCGTGGATGCAGGTTTCGCAGACTGAACTCTGCATGAGTCTACAATTGCACACACACACACACACACACACACACACACACACACACACACACACACACACACACACACACACACACACACACACACACACACACACACACATGAATAGTTACCAAAGAGAATCAGAGATAAGGAAATTGAAGAGTCTCTTTCCTCCGTCTCATTCTGCTTGTTTTCTCTCTAAACAAACAGCTAAGACCAGCGTAGTATTTAGAAGTCCCTTATGAAATAGTCTGAAAGCCTTTATGGGACACACACGCACATGCATGCACGCACGCACACACACACTTCCTCTGGTTTATGAAATAAATCCGGCTTGGTCACACCAGCACAACAGAGGTTGACTAATTCCGGGAAAATAATGCCCCTCGCCAAATTCAGCAGCTGCAAACTGAAAACACTTTGAGCTGCAGGAGGTCCCCACCAGACATAACCAGAGTCACTGCAGGGATCCCAGATATCTCACATCTGGATCTGCACGGGTGACCTGAGGGGACGGACGAAAATGTCAATGTAAACCACTACTATCCTCGAATGGTCCTTCTGCTATAGTCATCTTCAAACGGTAAAGTGGTTAGTCATCCCACTGCTGCTTGGGATGATGGATGAATAAAATGAAGGAATAAATAAAATGCATGCGTAAAGCAACAAATGTACATGCAGTACAGGCGCTTACAAGAAAAAGCCTTTTTACACACTTGCACATGCACACACACAGACTCTGGGCACTGAGCTGTAAATAACATTGTGGTTGCCCATCCTAGTCTTGTTCTGCTATAACCACTGTTTTCTCCACAGGAAAAAAAAGACTGTGAGACCGACTGCATTAGACCCGGGCCGCAAATTCTCCAGTGACCTGCGGTTCCTATTAGCCAGCCATCACTTTTGACAGTGTAATAAAGCACACATCTTTTCAGGAAGGGCTTTTCCTTTTGTTTTAAGCTGTATTTCTGAAGTTAATGTCTGGCCCTATTGTCCACAGTGTCTAGAAAAATATGGGCAAGAATGTAGCATGAAACGGTTCGCCTGTTGTTTTATTTGTTAAAGCTGTAGGAGTGCAGATTTGTGCGTTTATGTGTGATCCGGGATGCCAGACAGCGAGGACACACAGAGGCCATTGGACACAAAGTGTCTTCTAAGGATGCAGTGTCGGAAGCTGCTGTCTGCAGGCACTCAGGCTGTAGGCACGCCTCAACATACGACATATGCAGGTGTTATAACTATCATTTACAAACAGCAGCTAAACAGAAACCTTAGTTAATAGATATTGCACACAAATAATGATATAATGAGAGAGAGAGAGAGAGAGAGAGAGAGAGAGAGAGAGAGAGAGAGAGAGAGAGAGAGAGAGAGAGAGAGAGAGAGAGAGAGAGAGAGAGAGAGAGAGAGAGAGAGAGAGAGAGAGAGAGAGAGAGAGAGAGAGAGAGAGAGAGAGAGAGAGAGAGAGGTAAGAGTGCAAACCACGACAGCAGCCTGCAGACTCAGGCATTCCAATATTATCTCATGTTCGTTCATGATTCAAGTTATTACCAACCATTATAATCATATCGACTGAGTTAATAAAAGTAAGCTTCGTCAGTATGCAGTCATGCTGCATTCCTCCAAGCAATGCATTATTATTTACGAATATATTTATAGTAGGTCCACCCGAGTATCCCCTTGTCCTTTCAATCCGAAACCCTCTGAGCCACACCACACATCTACTGGCAATAAGAAGTAAGAGAGGGCATGTTTGGGAATGGGGATGTTCTCCCCGTGTGTGGGGTTTTCCTCCTATATGCCAGTTTCTTCCAAAAAATATGCATGAGAGGTTCATTGGTGACTCTAAATTGGCCTTATGTGAAGTATAAGTGTCTGGTGGTTGTCTGTCTCTCTGTCTGTCTCTGATGGACTGGTGACCTCTCCAGGTGTACACTACCCTTGCCCGTAGTTAGCACGTCATTGTTCGATATTGGTGGTTATAAACTGTTTGGTTAAAGAGTAGTATTTGTGAGTGAAGCTGAGTTTTTATGAAGTGGTAATACAGCTGCTGCCCTTGCATTTAAGTCAATGTTGGACCACCATGCAAACCAGAACCCTCTTTTTTTTATTTTATTTGATCATAAATCCTATTAAAGCACTCTACACTCTAAAGGAACATGAGAAACTATAAGCGCCATTCAACATCAATATTCAAGTAAGAACAATTCAAATACACCAGTATGGCATTTTCATAATCAACATCACAGAAAACGCCGCTCATTATTAAGATTACACTAAACTTTTGCACGTGACTTTGATTAGGGTTTCAAACTGTGTGATTAACGGTGAATGATTGCACCTCGTATAACTTTGAAAGCACCACAGTAAATAATTAATGCAATAAAAGTGTTTTGGACAGTCATTGTTGCTATTATCTACGCTCGCCCCGTATGACGGCTGGAATTGGGGACATGGGGCCAGAAGTTGTTTATTGCTTTCATATGAAGCCAACATGTGGTTCACATTTACCACAAGAGTTTTTTTTTTTCTTCTTCTTTTTACTGTAATATGTTCACTCAGGGCCGCCTTACCATTGAGACGTCGCCACACTGCCTCCACTGTTATCATTTGTTGGTACAAGCAAACATCAGTGGCACTATTGTTTTCTCTCTCTTCACAATACATTGATTACATTGTTTTCATTTGTAACAAATTTGCGCAAATCAGCGTTTTGTTCCCTCCCAAAAATTTAACTAACAAAAATAAAGTATATTGGGTTTCAAAACACTATGGCTCACCTACTCAACGACGGCTGTGGTTTGTTTACAATCCATCAAGGCTGCTTTTGATTAATGGATCAAGATCTGATTATCATGCCTCTGTAAACAAATCTAGCTTGAGATCCCGTGACTGGCCAAAACATTCCTTAATCATAAATAACTGATTTGGACTCCTACAAAGGCTGCGGCCGTGCCAGTATTCTTCGAAGCATCTTGGAACTGTTTTAAACAAAGTTGAGTTGAAGACGCGGCGCAGTGATGAGACTCTACAGAGCGCGTGCAGGCTATGACATCAGTAGGACGTCTTCTACCGTGCTGAAAAGATAAGTGCCTCGCTGAAAACCTCATCAAGGTTTCTGGGAGCTGCTGAGGCCTCATCATGCATGCGTGCACATGTGTGTGTCCACACACCCCATGACCACAACCATCACAGGGCTCATCTTCTCCGTGATTACCGTTTTGTGAGGCCCAGCTGGAGCATGCCGGGATGAAGCGAAGCAGGCATTCTTTTATTCTGAAGCAAAGACGGCGTTTCTCAGAATCGGCTGAAATAATTTTTTCAGAGACATGTTCCCTCTCACCATGTGAGATTAGTGGGTTTCCAAGTTAACTTCAGGTTAAACCGTGACCTTTTGGTTTCGCGGCGGCGGTTTTTGCCGCCAACAATCATGTAATTATGGTCACTGCACAAATGATCTAAGCAGGTTATGTTCAGACTGTCTGATCCACATTTATATCAAACGAGTTGAAAACACTTGGATTTTGAATAATTCATAAATAATATATTTCTGAAGTTCTACATATTAGATGCAATCCCATCGTTGGTGCTCTTTCGCTTGACTCATTTTGGAGTGAAAATGTAAGATGGACATAACTAAATGAATGATATTCCTGTATGAAACAACAATAGTAGATGTGTCCAGTCCCGCTGCCAATCACCAAAAAGGTTTTTCATTTACACAAGCCTTTTCTTTCATGCGGCGAGTTAAATGTTGATAACTACTGTGTGCTCACTCTGCGACTGTTTAAATGCTGTCAATTCCTCGAGATGTTGTTTGGATGACTGTGTGTTTTATACAGCCCACTATTTGTAAAAACGTACTTGCCTGTGTTGCTCAACGACATGCCTCCTTTGATGGCTGTACAGACTGACACTGTGTGATTTCACGATGTGTTTTGCAAGCTCGTTTTCAGGAATCAAAAGTGTCAAACTAATTTTCTTTCAGGGGCAACGAACAACAATATTTGTTCAAGAATGAGCAACACCAGTAAAGTTGCAGCATAATGATCTATAAACAACCACAACTCCAAAAGTTTCCCCTTTGTTTTATCGCAAAGAAATATGAGTATGCAACAATTCAATCTGTTGTTTTTTAGTTTTTTTTTTAATTTTACAAAACCTGAAAATATGTTTAGAAAGTCCCTGAACTGGAATTTTTCTGAATCTGCTAAAATCTCTCTTTCGGTTATTGCTGGCAAAGGCCTGATATATCTGCAGTCTTGAGTATCAATGTTTTGTTTTAGTTTGGTAATGCTACTCTGCGAGCAATAAGAGACCTAGCTTTTACATGACTGCTACAATTACTAAAACAGAAAGTTAATCTGTTAAATGAAATGAAAATGAAAGTTAACTTTCCTTGTAATCTTTACAGTTTGCAAAGTCATCAGATGAGCCACATTTGATCCTCTGGCAGGCCGGTTTGGTGTAACACCACTGCTGATGTAGACATCGTTCCTTTCCTTTCTGGGTCTGTGGGTTTAGGTCTACATGTGCAGCATATAGAAAGGAATAAAGAGCGGCTGTGGCTCTACTGGTAGAGCGGGTCATCTTCCATACCCACGGTTCGTGGTTCAATCTCCTATCTCACCACGCTCATGTGTCAATGTGTCCTGGGGTAAAACAGCACTCCCCGGGTTCCCATTAACCCCAAAGCACCTCGCAAACTGTCACTACTGATTTGTGTGTGACTGATCATGTAAAGCAGTAAAATGTACATTTTAAGTAAATATATATTAAAAACCCAATCTAACACATAGCGTCATATTGGTATCCAAATAGTTTCACTTACACTCAGCTGAGAAGAACCATTCAGCTCAACAGCCTGTGTCAGTGATCATGCATGACAGGTGTCACGGTGCAGAATTTAAGCCTCCTCTTTTTTTCCCCCCACATTGATTTTCTTGGCTTGTGTGTTGTGAAGTACTTCAGGAGTCTCCAAGAATGAGCTCAATTGCTCAGTTGTAGCAACAGCCAACGGGAGCTTAACTAAATGCAAGTAAATGAGAGCAAACCCGAGAAAAGAAATGAAAACCACTTAATGATTTCCATCTTAGTTAGCAAGAGAGATTCCCCATGTTCATGATGGAATTATCTAACAGCAAAGGATATTACATTATTTGCAATTAGCTATTTGTGTGACCAGAGATACAGATGGAAAGCCAAAGATGAAAATCATTTACAAACAGAAAGAGAAAAATTTTCCAAGATAACAAAACAGCCAAAGCGTGTGCTCAGGAAACCAAAGACATAGAGCAGAGGGAAATTCTAAACTCAGAACGGAAACAAAAAGCCTGAAAGCCTGAACCGCCGCATACAAATTCTGAAATGAAAATAAATGGCCTGAAGACATGGACTTAATGTAAGTGCAGTATAAACGAGATCCAAAACACACACAAACACTCTGAACCCTTCAAAACAGGTCTCTTCTTCTGACTCCTCCTGCAGGCCTGGACCACAGCGGTCTGCCCTGGCTCAATGAGTCGACTCGTGCTGCTCGAAGTGAGTGTAGGAGAGCTGAGCGAAGATGGAAAAGGGATAAGTTGCAGGTTTCCATTCAACTGTTAAAAGACAGCTTACATACCTATCAGAAAAGTGTCAAATCTGCCAAGGCTATGTACTTTGCTGATATGGTTACGTCGAACAGAAACAACCCTCGGGTTCTTTTTAATATGGTGAATGCTGCTCTTAATGTTCCTCAATCCAATGGCCTAGAGGCAACACCTGAAGTGTGTGAAAACTTCTTGAACTTTTTTATAAATAAGGTTGTGAGCACTAGGGCTCTTATCAGCCCTCCCTCTGTAGGCATGTCTAACCATGTTTCTTGCTCAGCTTTATTCTGTCAGTTTGAGCCTGTCACACTCGCTAACTTGGAAAAGGTGGTCAGTCAAATGAAGCCCGCTGGTTCACCGTTTGATCCTATTTCCCCACGCCTGTTCAAAGATGTGTTTTCCACAATAGCACCCTTTGCTTTGCATTGTGTTAATGGTTGCTTGGCGAATGGGGCAGTGCCTGCAAGTTTCAAACACGCTGTTGTTCAGCCATTAACTAAAAAGCCGGGCCTAAATTCTAACGACCCTTCTAATTTCCGCCCCATTTCCAAGCTCCCATTTTTTTCCAAAATTTTGGAGAAAATTGTTTTCATTCAGATGAAGTCATTCTTGGATGAACATGAGATCCCAGAGGTTTTTCAGTCTGGTTTTAAGAACCTCCACAGTACTGAGTCCGCTTTATTAAGGGTTTTTAATGACATTTTAATGTTGAATGATTCTGGCCATACTGTGGCTCTGGTGCTGTTGGACCTAACTGCTGCGTTCGATACAGTCGACCATGAAATCCTCCTGTATCGCCTTGAAAATCTGGTTGGCATTCGGGGATGTGCCTTAAAATGGTTCAGATCCTATTTAACAGGGAGGAGTTTCTGTGTTAAAGTTGGGGATTGTGTTTCCTCCACAGCCCCCCTGTCGTATGGAGTACCGCAAGGGTCCATCCTTGGTCCTCTCCTGTTTTCACTGTACCTGCTCCCGCTAGGATCTGTTCTCCGTAGATTTGGGGTGTCATTTCACTTGTATGCTGATGACAGCCAAATCTATGTGCCCCTGAAGCGTGAGAATGCTTTCAGTGCCACTCAACTTTTGGAGTGTATTGAAGCAATCAAATCCTGGATGTCTGCTAACTTTTTACATTTTAATGACAGAAAGACTGAAGTCCTCCTAGTGGGGCCGAGCACTTCTGGTACTGCCGCCCCAGTGAACCTAGGATCGCTGACACAGTTTGTCAAACCAACTGTTTCTAATCTGGGGGTAAAGATGGATCAACATTTTAAATTTGACAAACAGATCAGTGCTGTGGTGAAGGCGAGTTTTTTCCACCTGAGGCAACTCGCAAAGATAAAATCCTCACTTTCAAAACATCATTTTGAAATACTGATTCATGCTTTTGTCACAACCCGGCTGGACTATTGCAACGCCCTGTACACCGGCATCAGCCAGTCCTTACTGACCCGCCTGCAGCTGGTTCAGAACGCTGCAGCGCGCCTCTTGACTGGCTCACAAAAATATGATCATATTTCACCCGTCCTCTCTTCTCTGCACTGGCTCCCAGTGCAATTTAGAATTGATTTTAAAATTCTGTTATTTGTTTTTAAATGTCTTAATGACCTTGCCCCTCGTTACCTGTCCGACCTGCTTGTGTCGTACTCCCCAGCACGTTCACTCAGGTCAGCTGATCAAGCGTTGCTTTCGGTCCCCCAGACGCATCGCAAACTCAGAGGAGACCGAGCGTTTTCTGTGGTTGGTCCCAAACTGTGGAATGAGCTTCCTCTGTTCATTAGACAGGCTGACTCCCTTCATGTTTTTAAATCACATCTTAAAACACGCATGTTCTCTTTGGCTTTTAACCAGTGTTGAAGTTGACTTTTACTGCTCAAAGTGTATTCTGTGCTGCCACTGTATTGTTGTATTTATAATTGTATTTTTATATTGTTGTACAGCACTTTGGTCAACTGAGTTGTTTTTAATAGTGCTTTATAAATACATTGGATTGGATTGGATTGGATTGGATTGCCCTGCACACTAAACCTCTCTCACTTCTTTTGCTACCTCAACTTCATGCTGAGCACATTCGGTCTGTTCTTACTTTATTTGACCCCTGGCACACTCTGCACACAAACACAAGCCACAGGCAGTCCCTCGTATCACCAGCAGTCTGACCAGAGGACAATGATGGGTCGCTACAATCCTCTGTTTTATACAGATTTCCATTCAAACGGTATTTCATAATTTTATGATATAAATGGTAATTGATTTAGACAGTTTACAATTTTTCTCATCAGGATTTTCAAAGGCATTTCTAGTGTAAAATAATCCATTAGTAAATTGAGAACATTTAAATTCTTGCTTTTTTCTATATGGTAATTATACGTAGAATAAACTTCTTTACATTTCTTCATAGGTTGCTTTGAGTCTGAGTATGTGCATTGCAGTTACATATTGCTAGCCTCATTGACTTAGTAATATTTTCAGAAAAGAAGAATACATAAGAATGAAGTAGATATCACAGTCTGGCTTAAGTATGACTTTGACACCCCGTACTGCCATGTTTGATAAAGCAGTATGGATGGATAAATGTCTTAGGCCACCTATTCTCAAACTCAAACAAAAACAGAAAGTCATAGATAGTTTTGCAAAACAAAATAATTTGAAATAGTACAAAACATAGGATAAGATTATATAAAACCTAAAATTCTTGTGTGAAATGAGCCTGATCTTTTCTTAATTTTGTCTCAACCTTGGCCTGAGACATTTGTTGTTGTTTTTTAACCCCAGCATGCCCTACTGTCAGTTGTGACGGAAAACAAAAGATGAAGCTAAAAATTTTAAACTATATTATTAAAAAACACAATTTTGGAAGTGAATCCAATGCAAGGAAGCAAAATGAACAAATAAAACAAGCAAAGTGTAAGAATTATGACAGTTGCACGTCTATTCATACGGCTCTAACAACCATGTCTATGACAACACACATTGATTCTGATACATCATTGAACATCATTTTATGAAATTCCTAAGGAAAAATGCCAACATCCACTAAACTGTATCACTTATTGTGATACGACCGACCACCTTGAATCCAGTACGAAATGTGTTGAAATGTGGGGGTTAGTACATCCCCCTCATCCTACATGTCAGGCACATTTCTTCTGATAATCTTTCATGTAGCGCTTCAACAGCGTTGCACTCAAGTGTCAACAAGTTAAGAAAACAGAATATTGCCCACCTTGACACCAGCCATCAAATGAAATGGTGCGAATGGGGAAAGTCAAACAAACAACACTGAGTGTAAAGTTTGAGGGTTCAGGACACTGACCAACATCATAAAGGATTCAGTTTTCGACTGAGCGATCCCAGTCTATAGCTCTCTAACACATCTATTTAACGGCTCTGCAGACATCACCACCTCAGTAGATCTCAAATCTCGGTAAGAATATCCGTATAAACCTTGAGGTGCTCTCACTGAGGTCGTCGTTTCATGTGGCATATGATGAAGAACAGAGAAAATACTACAAGTGACCTTGTGTAAGCCAGCCATTATCATTTTGTGTCTGGTATGTAAGTGTCTGCATGGATTGCATCCATCCCGCAAACACCTCCACATGGCGTTTGGAGGTCTGTGGAGTGAAAAACAAATCCCTGAGTGAGAGGGATGTTGTGATTAAAATTTGTTTGATGACACTTTTCTGCATCTGAATCAATAACAGATGTTAAAGGCATTCTCTATCATAACAGCTTGAAATGTATGTCTTTCCTCTGCCATATAAACATGACATTCAACCAAATCCTTATTTAAATCAACAAACTCCTTCCAAAGGGGGAAAAAAAAATCTTGCTGGCAGCAATGGTGTCTATAAGTTGAACCAATATGATATTTTCACACAAGAATCTCTGGTGTAAAATATTTAGTTGATATGTATGCTGATTAGTCACAACAAAAAACTGCTTCACAAAACTTTTTTATATTTGTGTTAGATATTTTTGTGTTTGAGTGTTTTTGCTATTGCTTTCTTGTCCATCAGTGTTTTCATTCAGCAATTCTAAATAGTTTCATTAAGAAAAAACAAAGCTTGGGCAGCTAATGGTTAATGTGGCTTCACTGTACACAAGCAGCCAATAAATTAGTCTTTATTTGATCCCATGTCAGGCCCTAATGCCCTGCATGTTGACTCTGCTGTCAGGCAGCCAGTGATCAAGGACTAATAGAGGCTTTCTGCTGCCACGGCCGCTTCCAGCGACCCTGGGTCTCGGGCTGACTCATGCCAGTGGAGTTTGAGGAGGGACGGCCAACCAAAACAACAAATATATTTTCATTTAGACTGCAGGCATATTCCTCTGGAGAGTAGCGGGTGGAGGAGTGGAGGTGAGGAAAGGAGGGGAGAGGCAGTGCAAAGAAGAGAAAGTTGAAATAAAATGGATTAAGTGAGGCAGATATAGAAGATGAGAGAGGAGGGGAGGGACATTACTTGACTGTCCTCTGGCTCAAGCTCTGGAAAATGTTTGGTAGGTTTATCAAAGGACTTGACAGTTTTTTTTAAAAATACATGTTTACATTTTTGTCTTTATCTCTGTGGAGAAAATGCATTACGATCAAACACACTCTGATTTTTATTACAAGGACTCCTGTGTAACAATGATTTTTTATTTTTTTTTTTATGTTTCCTGCTCCTGGTGATTTACTTTTAGTTGATGTTTCTTTTTTTTTTTTTTTTCCATCTTTCCATCTTTCTCCCGACTCTCCTAACTCTATAATAAACAGAGGCCTCATCTCAGTGCAGGCCAAGGCAAATGTTTGAGCCACCTGTTGCAGGAAACATGAAGCCCTCAGGAGATGTTAAGATGGAGCTGGAGCTGAGGCTGCGCTCCAGGTTCGGATTGCCTTCGGAATCAGAATATAGAGTGACTCCGAAAATGCAGAACAGTGTGTGTATGTGTGTATGTATGTGGGTGTGTGTGTTTGTGGAGGGGCAGGCAGGGGGTGAACTACTTAATGGGGCCATGTAAGCAAGACCACATTTACAAATGAGATGGAAATATGCTTATTTCTGTTTTCAAGTATTGAGTGTTGAGGGTTGTGTACACTGCAGTAAAATGAGGAATCCCAAGAGGTAAAATAATAACTTGTCCTAAAATGTTATAGCTATGTAAAAATGTCAGGTATTATTGAACACATCACTAAAACGTAACTGAGTGACAAAATCATACTTTGATAAAGCCCTTCCTCTGTTTAGCCCATCCATAACTACACATACAGCAGTAGGCTGCCATGGTTCAACACCCCGGGAGCAGGTTACGGGTCAAGGGCCTTCCTCAGAGGGCCACAGTGGTAAACGGTGTTCTACGACTCTGTGATGCCGAGTGCTGTCCTCTATGCTGTTGCATGCTGGGGCAGCAGGCTGAGGGTCGCCGACACCAACAGGCTCAACAAACTCATTAGAAAGGGCAGCGACGTGGTAGGGGTGGAGATGGACTCCGTCCAGGTGATCTCAGAGAGGAGGATCCGGTCCAAACTGAGTTCCTTCATTCCTGTGGACGTCAGACTCTATACCTCATCTTGTAAATAGATTGTTGTGTTTCTGTCAATTTCATTCTTTCCACGCTTCTATTAGTCATTGATAAGCCTTGCACATATTAATATTTAATATTACTTATGGACTTGTTATTCTAATTTGATATTTTAACTTTGTATTCAGGGGTGGCTGTGGCTCTGTTGGTAGAGTTTTAGTCTCCCATTTGGAATGTTGCAGGTTCAATTCCCCATCTCCACCTGTCCACATGACAAAGTGTCCTCGAGCAAGACACTGAACCACAAATTGCTCCCAATGGATTACTCGCCTTGCATGGCAGCCGCCTCCGTATGTGTGAAAGGCTGAATGTGATTGATGAGGTAAAGAGCTTTGGGACTGCACAAGCAGTTTAAATGTGCTACATAAGTGAAATCCATTCCATTTCTATGTATTGTGTTCTATTCTGTGTCAGTGTGGCCCAACACTTTAAAAGAATTTCACTCTGGGATTGATAAAGTATTTTCTATTCTATTCTAATCTACTCTATTCTATTCTATTCCATTCCATGTTTATTTATGTTTGTTGAAACTTTGCGATGTGGCATAATGTTTGGGATTTTGTTCAAAAAATAAACAAACCGGATTTTAGGTTGAAATAGAAACAGGAAGTGGAAGCCACTTTGATTGTCGCGCTGTCTACAGTACACCCTCGTGATGAACTCTGGTTTGTTTCCATTCACCATAACTCAGGTAAATGTTTTAAAACTAACTTCACTTTCGTCATATATTTTGTAATATTTTCCCTCCCGACGTGATAATCTGGGAGCCATCAGTCATTATGTGTTTGTTTGGCTTCTATTTACACACTAACCCGTCTGATGATCTATTGACTATCTGCTGTTTCTGTAGTTCAATCTGCCTCTTCAGGCAGCAGGTGGGGACTTAGATTTTTTATTAAAATTTTTTTAGAGGAAAGAAGACAAAATTGTTTGTGGTGTCAGTTTGTTGCAACGCTTTGTCTTTTTTTCATGCCTTCTGTGGTCATTTCTTCCATTTCATGTCTAAAATATTGAGTGTTTGAGCTTTAATGACATTGGAAAAGGTGTTATGTGTCAGCAAGTTAGTTGAGCTTTAACAGTGAAAAATGAAATCAAGTGAAATGAGCTGAACGTGAGAGGAGGACACCTGGTCCACCTTCTGGATTCCAGGAACTCCCTTGGTCTGCTTCCAATGATTGCCCCCCAAGCCTCTTTGCCCCCTCATCCTACTTTACTTAGTAAATACCCCTTCAACCCCCCCCACCCCCACCCCCCACCATCCAGCCCAAATTTTCTGGCAACTACTATAATCGCCCCCCATCACTCCGTCTTCCACTCAACCCACCCTCCTCTCACCCTTTGGCATCCCGTTCAAACTGCTGCCCTCTCAGCAAACATCTCCCCACCTCCCTTTCTCTCTCGCACTCTCTCACCCCCCCTCAACTGCTGTAAATGCCCCAGGGACCGTGGTTCTTTCAGTTATTCACCTCTTCTCCAAACCCACACGTCTTTCTCAGATTTGAGGATTGCAATCTCTCTCTCTCTCTCTCTCTCCGTCCCCCCCCCCCAACTCCCCCCCTCTCTCACCAGGATGTAAAATATTCACAGCTGCTGCTGCGGTCAGGTAGCACGGCCACAAGACTCTCTGAGCAAACAGAGGAGCTGTGAACGTGTGAAGCCAACGGTGTACGTTTCATTTGAGGTCCGACACTGGTCCGATAGATCCCGATGTAGTCAAAACAGAAACCGCATACTGAGCCTCGCCGCATGCCTCAACAAACCAAACACTAACCAAACAGACCCAAGCACAACACACACACACACACACACACAAAAAAAAGATACTACAAACACTTTTTTCGGAACATGTCGGGCACGCAGCAGAAACGGGAGAAACGATGCATGGCCCGATGCCTCCGAACAGACTCGCTCATATATAAGTGAGGTTGATAATCAGTGTGAAACATCTGTCTTGAATAAATGCACTCCTTTTAAAGTCTGGCCTTGTTATGTATTGCGGGTAGAGGCAAGAGCGCATTAAGTCATGTTAAAGTTGCAATAAAAACACATCGACTTATTCCAGAAAGATCTAAACATGTTTCGTGAACTAGTCTTGATTTCAGGTTCTTCAAATGAACAAGTGGACAAATTATTCTCTGATGTCTGTTGCCGTCCAGATTATCGCGTTCTAATTAGGCCCTAAGTGGGATGTTTTACATCTCTGAAGTTGTACCACCAAATAGTAAAGACATCTTGGGTTAGGAATGCCAGCCCTTGAACTTTATGAGGGAGGGAGAACGAGGGAAAGGGGAGGGGTATCAGTGTCTTGAACACATTTCAAAGTAATTGTACTTGATATGTCGTTTACAGAACACCCAAGTAATCATATAAACAAAGGAATAGATGCCCTGGGAGGATGAAAGGAAATCTGAATCTCCCCCTGATGCATCATACTTACTCACATTTTGACATGAGGGTTAGACGCGGAGGATTCCTGAGCACAATAAGAGGATCGAGGACTTTTTTGTAATAAACACAGCGGGGCGATTCCGTCGTACTCGGAAATGAACTGAGAACAAACCGAAATGGATGGCAGAGACTGGAAAGTGATAGATGCATTGTACAAATTTGAAGCGCTGCAGAGCCTCGGGCAGAGGACGACTGGGTGTGTGTGTGTGTGAGTCTGTGTTTCTTTGGAGTGATAACCTTGTTCCTTGGTTGATCCTAAGTGCTGGAATCTATCAGAACTTAACCGAGACATGGCAAAGGTTTGAATAACAGTGGAGGGGGGGAAAAAAAAAAAAGAAGATTTTAAAGCAGCAGTTCAGAGAGAAACTGCAGGGCCCAACAACATGAGAGTTAAAGGGGGAAAAAAGCGAGGGAAAGTCAAAGAGGAATAAAGAAAACATGACATCATAGTTAATTAGAATCAGGTGATAAACAAAAGGAGTGATATTTACATTATACCATATGCCCTGCTCCATGTGTCTCTCTGTCTCGGGGGGCACAGCAACAGGTTTCAGACACGTAAGGTCAAGGAGGAGGCTTTTCCCAGCTGCTAGACCACACTGATGCTCACACACACACACACACACACACACACACACACACACACACACACACACACACACACACACACACACACACACACACACACACACACACACACACACACACACACACACTTCTTAATCGAGCTGCCCAAGTGTGTCTCCGCGTGTGTGTCCGTGCATGAGTCGTCCATTTCTAAAAGCCCTGTTTTGTCTTTGTTGTTATCGCATAAAAGACAGTGTTTATGCTCCAGGAAGCCATGTTTGCCATGTGTACTTGTAAGGGAGAAGGTTTTTTGCAGCGAGAAATTAAAGACCCGTCAACTAATCGGCCAGGTTGTTCGCTGGGCTCCTTTCAAACATCTAATCTCTAACAGATTCCCCGATTAACCCCTTGGTCATCAGAGTTTGTTGCAAATTCATATTTACCAAATCACAATGACTACTTTGCATTGCAAAGTTTTACATGACTAAGAGTTGAAGTGCTTCTATTGACGTTTGAAGTTATGGTTTGGAGAAGGAAAATTCACTCGGATTGAATTGAATATCTTTCGAGTTTGTTCCAATTTAAAGTACTGAATTCTCTGGATTCCCTCAAGAAATATCCGTCCTCAAGACCAGAGGAAGAACCAAAAAATGAGTATGAATTAGCAAGTTTAGATTATCCAGTCAAGCTGCTATTTTAATGGGAAAGAGTAGATTTTATGCAACAGTTTATTTGCAATTCTTTCAAACTCGTTAGTAGAAGAAAAAAATGGGAGTATTGTGCTGTAGATTTGATGGAAGAGATATCATGTCTAACGAGCAATAACCGAGCTTTTTGATTGTTTGTGTTTCTGCCTCTTTAGGATCCAAAAGGATCAGCAGCTGTTGCATGGATCGCCGAAAACGTATTTGGAAACCTGCGCATGTGAACTCCACTGATCCAAGGACACACGTTCTATGGACGACATGACTATTGACACATAAAGGTAAGGCAAAGCAGCATTTATGTCTCATTTCAACAACCGGCAACTCGGACTCTACATTGTGTAGCGAAATGCTCACCAATGTACTTTCATGCTTTTTTGCATCATCAAGAAAAGATGATGTTGAATGCATTGTTTTATTTGGAAGATTGACCTGGATGGCATATTTTTATATATTTGCATTCAGCATTTGTCACAATTGCTAACAAAATAAATGGTTTCCATCCTGAATATTGATTGATTATTTTAAATCTTGTGTTCCTTATGATTGTAGCCTTAAACTATAATGATCAAATATTGAACTGATTTCGCTGAAATGTTAGATCTTAGCACATTTCAATTATTGAGAGTATACTCAGTATTACAAAGTCGCCTTGTCTATACTTCACCAATAGACATTGTATATGTTCAATGCACATTTACATTTGCCTTTGATAAGCTACAGTACAGAAACATAATGTCCTCCATCTTTTCGGGGTTTTTTCAGTTTCAGTTAGTCGTGTTTGGATTATCTGTATTCATGTTCATGTATTTCTCAAATAGTCAGACCATGAGAAGCTTAGAAAATAACCAAAGTCAGTCAAAGAAGTTAAAGACAAATATATTCTTTATATTTATTCAGGTTTAAATGATTAGTATTCAAAAAGAGAAGCATAAATGGTAAAAAAAAAAGACAACTTGTCCTTTTCCGTGTTTTTGTTCGTTTTGTTGTTAAATATTACACAAAATAAATAAATTTAAAGAAAAAGACAAGATAGTGTTGGACTTGCTGCTGTGTAGGTGCTTTCCTCCCTATCTGCCATCTTTCCTCCTTCTTGTTTCCTTTTCTTTCTCTGTAAGTCAACTCTCTACTCACACTTCCTCAACTTTCCTTTTCCAATTTCCTTACATCGTTTGTCCTTTTGTTTTCTCCTGTCACACACTTCACATGTACACAAATCTAGAAATGTGAGTTACTCGATCACATTTTGGCACAGAAGTCATTTCTTTTCATATTTTACTGTGCCAGTGTACTTTATAACTTAAAACAAAAAAATAATATATACATTGTATACGGATATATCTTATTTCTTTCTTTAAAAATAGAAATGTCTTTATCCAACATAGATCAGAATGTCTCTTTAAGTTTCTTTTCTTTTCCTCCTCAGTGCATCATACAGATCAGACTCGGATCTGTCCAATGTAGCCATCACTGTATCTCCAAAAGCTGTCCAGTTCCCCCGCGGCGGGCTGATAGGTCCAATCATCGAGGTTGTACCACAATGGGCAGGAAGTGAGTGGCTGTGTTTTTCCTCCTTGTCCTCTTTCCCTTCATTGGCTTTCCGTTGGCGTTCAGTCCCACAAACATGTGCTTCTTCTTGTTGCGCCACTCGGCCGAAGCGTAGGTGTTGTACTTGTTCTCCTCGATGCGTTCAATCAGGCGACAGTCCGGGCCGAATTCTCTCTGTGGAGGAGGAACATGATGCATTGTAAACGGGGCGTATCGACGTGGGATCAGAGTAAGCCGTGGGCTGCTTTTTCTAAGTGCGTGGTAGCTTCTCACTGTGCAGCAGTACAGTACTTGTGACATTTTTTTAAACAATTTTTAAAATGTTATTGGTTTTTTTTTTGTGTTGTGTAGAATCGTAGAAAGAAATATGGACGGGAGTGAGGAACATTGTGAGGACATCAAAAGTATATATGCTGAAGAAAGTTATTTTACTGTCTATTAGGACTTCAATCAACAAATGGTTTTCTATTGCTTGAGAAAGATCCCAGGCGTGTGGCCATGTGGGATGCTGGATGAGTCAGGGACAGAAGGGTTTGGATGAGCTGTGACATCCCAGTGATACAGGCTTACTGGGAGCGCCGTGACACTAAGGCTGTGGCTTCATTTACCACAGTGACCGCCCGCTGGTAAATGAATAGAAGATGATCCGAGAGAGCAGCGTTCGCAGGTTTACTGGACGCTGCCCCGGCGCTTGGGCCGAACATCACTGAAACATCCAGCCGACTTGATGCAGTCGACATTAACAGGCACGTGTGCATGCGCATGTACTTCATGCTCATGCACACTCTCGCTCGGTGTCTCTCGCTCGCTCTCTTTCTGCATCTGCTCACAGCTGTCCAGATTGGTTCCAGAAGTAAAACTGGATGTTCCCAAAGTAAAAATGAGAATATTTTCACAAACGATGCGGCTTTGTAATTCACACGGGTGGCGTGTACGACGCAACTGTGTGTCTGTGTCTGATTGTGTGTACTGACATCACAGTGAATTTAATTTGTCAATTTTTCTTTTATTGAGAAAATCTGTGGTAAACCTGTGTACATGTCTTGTTGTAGTGATGCATCACAACAATGCATCACTTGATTATCACCAGATAAAGAGGTCACTGTGTAAAGCCTTCAAGTGTAATCGAACACCAGCCCCTCGCCACAACGCTGCAGCGGCTTGTGTTGCACTGAGCTGAAGACGTCATGGGAATTCAGTATCGGGCCGTGCAACAGAACGCCTCTTTTTTATTTCTTTTCGGCCGTCTGTCATTTCATCTGTGCTGGGACTCCAGAGAGACAGGCCAAAAAGTGGGTCCTTCTGATGTAAGGGAAGGAGGATGGAGAGAATGAGGAGAAGAAAATGAGGTAGGAAGGGATTTAAAAGCGAAGAAAACAAAAACAAAAGCTGATGAAACAGGGGCTGCACTCCCCAGAGGGACCAAAGGAGAATAGAGAAAATGAAGGATTGTGTTTCCTGTTTGTTAATGGAGAGGATACAGGAGGTAGATAGCGGAGATGGGAGCTCATATACACTTAGTTCTGTCCCTTTATCGGGAATCACAAGTTTTCCTTTTCATACAACATCCAAGACATGAAGATATAAACTTTTATATATATATAAATATATATATATATAACAGTATTAAGTTGGTGATAATCGTTGTTTTTGCTGTTGAAACTGGAACTTGCATCACTAAAATATTGTAAACCTGTTCTAAGAACTCAATAGCCAGAGGAAGCCACTTCAAATAAGGAGATTACTTTTTTTTAATGTTAAGAATAATTCCGCTCATTGTGAAACTGCAACTCACCGCTCCGTATAGGACTCCGTTCTTCTTGATTGCCAGGTAGTGGTTACTGCTGAGCCCCCTGATGGCCACCACTCCCACGTCCACTGATTTGATCTCCAGAATACCTGTAACAGCAGGGACAAAGAGACAGACGGGTAAGAATTAACTGTGCATTGTAGATGTATGTGCAAGACAGAAAATCCCAAAATTCTATAAGTGAAGCCCGCGTCTTCTCAGTTTTCTGCTCACACATGAACCCCAGTCTTGTCACCCCCCCCTGGCTCTATGTGACAGTCAGACCTCAGACCAGCCTCTTGCCCCCTGCTCATTTGCTGATTGGCTTGTGGGCTGCGTGCCCTGGGACCAAGGTATAAGCCAGGGAAAAAACATCTCTCCATTCAATGTTTGTTTTTCTGACCAGGGGAGCGCAGGCAGACACACGGACAGGACGGAGGGAGGCTTTCTGGCTGCCACACTGGCAAGAGGTCAAGGTGTCCATATCAGCTTTCAAGCCTGAACCAATTACTGGTTTAAGCTGTGGTCGCCGGCCCTTTCTTCTCTCATCCTAAAGTCCGTTACACCAAGCCATAAAACTATCAGGGGTTTGAGGGGATTAGCTGAAGGGGGCCAGTAGGAAGTGAAGCTTGGCTGTGGGAATAGCTGGGATAGAGCATGAAACGGGAGCAATATATCCACTGTCTTCAGAGCTCGGTTTCTTCAAAGAAAGTCATAGTAGCGGCAGTAGTCGACCTAAAATTACTACATGGAATACTCATGCTTTCCTAATACTGGAATTTGCGGAACGCGGGAGAAGAGATCCTGAAAGCATCTGATTAGAAAAATGAAAGAAATGACTTTGAAATGAATTTTTCCTTTCATTCAAAATGATTCATACCTGTCTATTAGCCACATGTCCCTCCCTTCCCCTTGTGCGTCTCTGTCATCAGCAGTTTGCAACATTTACACTAGAATGAGTTTGTTTAAGAAGTCATCTGATGAAGACATCAGAGAACATTAGCTATTTTGCATTGGTAATTTCTTCTAAATGGTGAGACATTAAATTCCGGTTTATTTTTCTCTTTCTGAATTCCTTCTCTGATTGCATGATAACTAGTGGTTTTCCAACTTGACCGTCTGCATTGCACAAAAACTGAGAGAACCTGAAAAGGATCAAACAGAACTAAATGGATTTTATCGATACCTGTCTCTTTGTCAACTGTTTGAATTGTTATTTACATTCATCATCTCGGGCTATTTAGTCATTAAGAGCCAGATTTCACAATGGCTGTTCATATCTTGTAGTGAATCATGTTGGTCTTCAACATGTTTCGTCACGGTTCTCCACAGCTGACATTCATCGGTTGTGATTTGTTAAAAAAAAGAAAAATCTGCTCGTCCACCTGTTCAAACCCTTTTCTCTCCTCCCATTTGATGTGGTTTGTCCAAAACCAAAAGCACAGGACTATTTTATAGCCCTTTTACCAGAAGCAGCCTGTGAGTTTAAATGAATAGCTGCAACAAAAGGCTTCGATTGCAGCGAGGCAGCCCCATGACAGAAAAGAACCGGGTCGTGGCTTGTGTCACATCAGGTTTTTGTAATAAACACGCAGTCACGCACAGCAATAAGCTTCAACCTTTGGTGCTTGGCCCCTGTTGCCCTTCAAACTATTTTATTATGTTATGTCTTGACGGTTTTAATGTACACATCTCAGTTTCTTTTTTCTTCTCTTTTTTCCTTTCCCTGTGCCTCATGGATCTCAGCCCAGCCTCTTAATTGTACATTTTTAAGTGCAAAGAGGGGAACAAAGGTTTATGATCCAACACTGAAAGTACAAATAGCACATAGTTTACTTCATTTAAAAGGCTTAGACATTTACAGCGAACAGCATTCTTTGAGGAACTACCGAGGCCAAGCACCTGTGTGTAGAAGGGAAAAACGACAACTTTCGTAGCAGCAAGCCAACATGCTTTGCAAGTCAGACAAGACTGACAGTCGCTCAGCTGGAGGCGAAAAGTCAATACAACCTGGCTTTCTAACAAGAACCAAACCACTTCATAAAGGTCATCACAGTTGTTTTACACCAGTTTTTTTTTTTTTTTTACTTAACTGTGAATCACTTCATTCCTTGTTACACAAGAAAATCTACCTTATAAAGCTCTACAGGAGACTTCATATTATCACGCCCGTAGTGTGTATCATACTTGTGCTCTTCATGTTAAATCCATACAGAGGATTGCTCTTTTGTGGCATCAGTGACCTGTGTGGTAGTTTATTAGCTCGGTTTCCATCCAAACTGTTGCATGAATTTGAACTGTATTTACCACAGTGATCCTTCAGTGAGTGCATATTTACTGCTTTTTTATTAGATGCTTATTTGGAGCTTATTCATAAGTGCACAGCAGAAGGGCTGTAAAAGAGGACTTAAAGTTACAAATAGAAGAGCAGCAGTAAAACTGCAAACAGAAGAAACAGCGCAGAAAACATGGCGAGGCATCATGCTAATTGAATTTGTAATTTGAGCAAAGATACTCTGTGTTCCTCATAGATTGTTTTTTTGTTTTTTTTGTGTGTGTTTCATGGGACATTTCCGGAGTGACATGTACAATATCAGATTTTCTGTTGATATCCGAGCGATATTCCTCTGGCACGATACAGGCACATATTTTATTCATGTTTTTGCAGAGAACATAGTCTCTTGTGGAAAGGAACTTAAGTATTATCAGGTTATCTTTATTATCATGACTTTCTTTGCAAAGGTCCACATATGGAGACATAAAATCAGAGACTCTACAGCCGCTGGCCTAATTTTACATCAACTTCAATTATATACAATATACGTGTTTTTGTGATCTTGCAAAACCGTGTTCTGAATGGAAATTCATCCATTCTGATATATAATCACAGCCAGAGAAAATCAGACCAGTTTACGCTGTGCTAAAAATATATGAATCCCGAAGATGTTTCGGTGTTGTGATCTGGGGACTCATTCTGATTTGAGTGCTCTTCTAAACGTGTATTAAATTTTCTTTGGTCTGTATTTTGATTTTTATTGTAAATTTGAACATCGGAGGATTCAGGTTTTTGTGAAATTATCTTGGTGGAACATTATGGTTAAATCTCGACCCTGATTCAAATCCTGGTAGCAGCATGAAGATCATCTGGCATAACAACTACTTAAGTCTACAGTTTCTATACTGCTTATCTAACTCAGGGTCAAGGGGTATCAGAGTCAATCCCAGCTGATTTTAGGAGAAGGCAGGTACACCCTGGGCAAGTCTCCAGGCCGTCGCAGGGCAAAACCACACATGCTCATACCTATGGCCAACGTTGAATCACCATTTAGTGTCACATGCCTGTTTTTATGTCAGAGTACAGAGAGAAGAACTCAGACTGGATCTGGTAATGTTCTCACTATGAGACGAAAACACTAACCACTAAACTCAGCAGCCAGGTGAATGTCAGATTTGCTTTGATATTCAAATCACCATCTTTCAAAAATCTGATGATGGTCTCCAGTTTACACTCGCACTGTAAATTAACGGAATTACTATATTAGTGTGATTATATAGGATTTTGTGCAGCCATAGACTCATACTCCATTCATCAATTTAAATCTACTACACACTTGGAAGTAATAGTGAAGCAATAATCCGAAAACGCTTCTTGAAAAGTCATTCCTAACCAGGAACACACACACACACACACACACACACACTCGCACGCAAACACACACACCCACACACTCGCACGCACACACACACACAGACCTCCTGTCGACCTCCAACCAGACCTTTTGGAAACATGGTCAGTGAGACTGCAGCTGAACCTAAAGGTTAAGGGAGGTTGTGAAAATGTTTCCACTGTTTATCCAGGGTCTTTTTTTTTAAAGATTATACTGCGGTTGTTCACTTTGTGACCTCGACATGGTGACCAGCTGTGAGTGGGTCGACTGCGTGCCTCCAACCTCTACAAGTCTTGCTTGGCATTGTGAAATATTGTCACTAGAGGACTATTTAGTGTCATGAACTCCCCTCAGTAGAAAAAAAAGTACAAAAATGGGCTGGATTCTTTCATTCAGCAGCCAACATTCAAGTAATCTGGATGAACTCTGGATTTTCTCATGTCTTGGTTCCACCAAATAACTTTTCTCTTTTCAGATGTAAAATCTGACATCCAAGTAATACATTTTTTGGTGTAGCAAAAAAAATGACCCCATTAATGACCCTAAGATTTAAGGACAGATTGTCACAAGTTGAGGTCTGAGCACAGATCATTTTTGTGTTTTTAACACTCTACAGAGTGACTGACGATGTCTCGAATTGCCTGTGACACGAACCTTTACATCCACGTAACCACCAAAGCCTCAGAAGAAAAGAAAATGCATAAAAAAAAAACCCTGAAGAACAGAGGCTTCTTGTGGAGACTTTTGATATGTTGAAATCAGCAATAAATTACAAACATAACACTATGAAGCCTATAGCTGGAATCTTGTTTTTCTTGAACAGCGTTACAGATGGTCATGGAAAAAAAGCTTAAAGTTGAGATACTGATTCAAGTAAAAAATGTCAGGTTATCAAGTGTTCTCGCTGTATAAAATAAACAAAAACAATTCCAAAGGTAGTGTTTTGTTTTATTGTTCATTAGCTTTTTTTTTTTACCAGTGTTACCTGGTGTCCTTTTCAACCATTTGGCTACTAGTTCTCACAGACATTACATTGAATTATGGCTCCTACTTGTTCTCTGCTCGCTCTTTACATCGTTTCAATTGATTGCTGCACTGATAGATGCTTTCCTTTGTGACATTTTCACTCATTTTAGTTTAAATCATTCTTGGGGTTGGCAAGTGACGCAAGTGACGCGGGGTTCAAACAAAGTTTAAGGAGCGAGGTCTGGCAAATAATACAAATGTGTAACCTTACTGGATTCATGATTCATTAAGTGACAATTCATTCATGTTTTTGTGAAATTGGATTAATGTAAAGTCTTTTCCCAAGTTCATGAGAACCTTAATTAAGGGAAACTGCATTTTCAATATTTGCACACCTCGCTATCATGCCACTGTTTTCTGAATAAACTGAACTTGAAAATCAATACAATTTGATTTCTGGGGATATTCTTACACTATCACCATATATAAAATCAAATAATATAAATGTGTCAGTCCCCCAGCAAATACGTTATGCCGAGGATTCTACTTTGTCCTTTCTCTTCTTTGTGTAATATAAATAGAGAGAAATATTGTGTAAAAGACATTTTTTTGCAGCATTCAAAGCCGCTGATGGTTTTAGCACAATTAAACAATATTCTTTGCATCTATTCAGGATTACATTTTTTTGGCTTGCACTTCCTTTCCTGTTCTAGGAGAGAAAAAAAACATCTCTCTGGTGGAGATGTTGGTTATGGAGCAGAAACAGTGTATATTGTGTGTTTTTCAGGACGATTGAGGTATTGGTTTAGACTGATGTGGTTGACAACATTATCATCCGGTGCTAAGCGGCCACATCAAAGTCTTCTGGGCTGACGACTTTGACTGTAGCTGAGAAAACGGAGGCCTGGTTCTGATTTTCAAAATGTTTCTACAATTAGACTCTTTGGTGGAGTTTTTTTTTTCTGTTTTGTTTTGTTTGTTTTTGTCCCAAAACTTGTTTGGCACAGATTGAATTTCTGGGTTGTAAATCATGTTAAATCTATAATGTTTGGCCCTTTTTCGCAAAATGTTGAAAACTGTATTTTTTTCATTAGTCGGATTGTTCTGTTCTACTGCATTAGTACGCTTTGTCTTCCCTCCATAAAATCTGTACTTAATTCACAGGACCGTCTCGAGAAATGGGCACAACCAACCAGGTCAAGCTATAAAAAACAAAGGCACGCCAAAATGATCCCCAAATCAAACAAAACAAATCATCTGCATTAAAGTCAATCTGTTCAGCAAACCCGCGGTTTACCTAACAGATAGTGTGAAGCTTTGTCTGTGTGACTCATCATTTCAATCTGTGGAATTTGAGCTGGCTTTACCTCGCACGGCGAGACCACAGCGAGTTATGTCACACACGTTTAGGAGCAGCTGGGAGGAAGCCAGGAGAAATTCAGAGTGATGGTAATGGTAATTTGATTGAGAGGAGGGGAGAAAAAACCCCAAAACAAAACACAACCACCTGAGAAATTGTGATTCCTTGAACACAGTTGACTTTGTAACGCGATAAAGTGCCAAAGCTGCCAGTTTCTGTCAAAACATTTCACAGGCCTGTCACGGCTGGAGTTATGTTTTCAGGCAAAGTGCTGTGACGGTCGTCTGCATTTCGCACATTTTTCATTTACAGTTCAGCTGCCAGCTTGATCTTGTTGCCCAACTGTTGCGGTTTGAGTTGGTGCTGACGGACTCAGGGGGGGCTTCAGAAATCTTGTTATTTTACACCACAAATATTATGCACAGACATGCACAAATGTTAGTCCGTTGGTCTCTTTCCCTGCGCTGCTCTTACTTTCTTTGCCTTTTGTTGCACATGCCTCGTTCCTACACATTCAGTACACACACACACACACACACACACACACACACACACACACACACACACACACACACACACACACACACACACACACACACACACACACACACACAAACATGCACACATGGCGTAATTAGCTGGCATTCCTGGCTGCTCTGTTCAAACAACCAGGCTGTCCAGATGCCTCTCTCTCTCTCTCTCTCTCTCTCTCTCTCTCTCTCTGACTCGACTCAGAGCTCTCTGCTGTACCTTTGATGACTCCATTAGGAGCCTCACTTTTCCTGCGCGGTGTGCAGCGGGGTTAGGGGTGAAGGGAGCGGGAGCATGAGGGGCAGGGGTGTGAGGGAACGGCTTTTCCTTAAGCACATGGTGTCTATATGGCAGGAGTCCTGGATGTTATCTGTCACAGATGCTATCCCTCACCTCCCACTGCTTCACTGGCCATGAATTCAGCGTGTTCACGTCTCGCTCGGCCAACACCAAAAGGACACTTTCGGTGTTGGGCATCATGTGTATATTATTTTTAAAACAGAAAGTGGCTGGTAGAGGAAGAAGTCTTGCCAGGGTGTTCTCTGATACGCATATGGATTGTTCTTTTTAGTTGCCTGGAAGTGAGTTTATTGACGAGAGTTGATGAAAGTAAAAAAATGTATTCTATTTAATATGACACAGAATGGAAACGCCGTATGACCTTCTGGCGACCCAATCTCATCGTCTATAGCGTTTAGGTTTGGGTGGATCAGAAATGTTCGGCCGAGTTTTGACATTTTGAAGAGATTGATGAAAGATGAAAGCCAAACCTGAAAGAGCAGATTCCAAACTTCTTGAACCCTCCTGTACATTTAAGAATCGGAATTGACCTTTTTTCATGTTTCTTGCGTTTCCCCACAAAATCTTTTTGAATTTTGTCCGACACTTTTTTTTTTGTTTACAAGATTACACAGCGTTACAACATCAGGCTGCAGAAATGAGTGTCTCCAGCCGTAGCCGCTTTCCCAACACTGATTACTACAAACGTGACATTGCTGTGATGTGTTTCGACAACAACAACAAACTTTTGGTCTGCTGGGAGGACAGGGCAGATTAACTTAAAATGACACCGTGTGGGCAATATGTTTTCACTCATAGTGTAAAATGTCCTTCGACACCGACGATATGGACTCAGAGGGGATGCTAGACGTCGGGATTATCACTCACAGATGTGTCCAAAACTTCCCCTCAACTTTCTAATAAGTGTAGAATATCTTTCACTCAACACAATATCTGGGCACTTTGTAGAAGTGCCTGGAAATAATAATTGACACCAAAACCGTGAATGAGTTGTCTATCGGTATCAGTCGGTCCCTCGTTCCAGCATATACGTTTACAGCCCAGAAGAATCCAAGGCCGTCCATCAAAAACCAAGATGTCCAACTTAGGAGTATTTGTGGACAGTAATCGATTCTCAATGTTTGGAGCGATTTTCTCCTCAGAGAGCAGAAGTGCTCCAGAGCAGCGCAAGATCTGACAGAAACATGATTTGCTGCTGAAAGACTTTTGTTTAAGGTGGTGCCTGACTGGTTGGGTTTGTGGCAGGGCAGCCTTGGTCTGCCTACAAAAATCTGTCTCTCATTTTTGTCGCGGTGTAGCTGACACATTAATCGGCGAGGGAGCGACTTTATGGGAAAATATCAAGCCGCGACGACAGGAAATATGTAAACACTGATGGAAAAATGAGATAGATCCTGTCATTGTCCTCAGTGACTCTTAGCAAAAAAGAAACCTTGAGACAGTCGTGAGTATCAAAACAACAACAGTGTATTAGAAATTGATGGGAAACTTCCATTAGTCGGAATCGTTGTCTAAACATCCACACACTTGCTCCTGACATGACCCTGCAGGTTCAAGCGCAGCTGTTAGTCAGCTATCACTGAGCAGTCTTTGTAATTGATTTAAGACTTTGTCTTTCTGTGATCATGCTTCCATTCATCCACCTTCTGTGCCGCTTTTGTTCAAAGTTCAGTCTTGCCAGGCAGGGTACACCCTGGAGAGTTCCACCAGCACACATTCACAGATGAATTCTGTCGGTTTTGTCACTATGGAGGAATTGGAGTCAGTAACAGTTGAGACCCAGAATTAGACGCATACTTACAATGAACTGACCAAAATTGTGTATATCTAGTTCAATCAGAAAAGGAAAAATGTTTCAAGCAAATATCTCTGCATAACTGCACCAGATATGGCAAATATATTGGTTCTTAAATTAAGATTAATTGAATAAAACTACAGATTGAAAAAAAAAGAAAATGACCATATTTTTATTTTTATTTTTTTTGATGGGGGGGGGGGGGGGGGGGGTTGTCCATCTAAGTGAAATTATACAGATCTGCACTGCTACCTTCTGTTCTTCATCATTGTTGTATTCTGATTCAGTGTCACCCATGTGGTGTTTAATGTTCCCTGTCGTAGACATCACACCCAGCTCGCACCTTTCCTCTGTGGTGGTCAAGCACTGTACGTTTTCACCTTTCTGAATCCCCGATGCATAAAAGGCACACATGGTTACATATCTCCATTCGTTGTTATCGAAACCATGTACGTTTGTTTTGGTGTTGATTAGGTTACAAACAAAGCAACACATCTGCTTTTAAAGTGCTTGCAATGAAAAGTACAGATGTTTATGAAAAAAGGCTGGAAGTTAAAATTAGAAAGTTTCCAGGAAGTATATACCTGAATACTCAAAAGGTGCATTTACAAAGCATTTGTACTTCCCTACCTCCCACATCTGTACAACAATTAATCACAATAACATGTGGAGCATCAGCTAAACTAGACAATTGTAAACATGCCAGAAACCAATAAAGCCAGGATGTTGTGTGATAATACAGTCCAGACAATCGATTATGTAACAGTAACAAAGCCTCTGAATATCTCCAAAGTTATGAAAGTTTGTATTTAGTTTTATCATTTTGTTGTAATGTCAAAAGACAGAGCTATCTACAGTCAAGTAACTTTGTATTTATTGAGATAATCAATTATATGGGATGTTTTTGTGGGAGGCCGACAGTGTTTAGTCCACAGATTACGGTAAAAGGAGTCTTGAATCACATCTGACATGATTTGATCCAGACGCCGGCTGGATTTGAGATATTAACAAAACATCACAGGGAAGATGTTCCGCGTGAAGCCAAGAATAGTTGAACTGAAAGCTGCTCTTCCATACGAGAAGGTTTCTGTTGCTTTGAAGGTCTTTTGAGGTGAATGAATGAACAAGTCAACTCATGCCACTCCGTTACGCTGAGACACTGTTTTTCTTTTGTTTCGTTTACAACCAGGGACCAGGAACGTGTGACAGTGTGCGAGCGTTTGTCAGCAAGACGTGTTGGTAAAATTGTCTTGAAAGGCGTTCGATCCCTGACTCTCCTGAACCCGCTCTCCGCTGTGACGTTTGCACAAGCTTTATATTTACGGCCGCTGTGGAGGCGAGTCCATGAAGATGTCAGAGTAACTTTAAATGAAAAGCAACGCTGACACTAACCCCTGGTGCATCTAGTACCTCCTCGTAACTCTCTTTTATGGGCCACACTGTTACCTTTTCCCACGAGAGCCTGAAACACACTCATCCTTGCCGCAGAGGGCCTGGGGGGGGGATAAAGACTGCAAAATGAAGACATCCAAAAACAGAAGAACGGGAAAAAAGCTTGGAACTGGTTTTAGAGAGATGAAACTTCAGAGAGAAAGAGGAGTTATTTCATTTTTGTTTTGTCCAAACTTGCTGAGTGACTGGCAGGTTTATGATGCAGAGAGAAAGGACTCTAGAATGGGGTGGGTGCATTTGGCTTCTTTTTATTTATTTTTTTTGCAGTACGGAATATAACTTCACTGCAAAAAAATGTTTGGAGTACATTTTGTCAAGCTATAATAGTTTGATTTTTTTAGTGGGTAAATCTGTAATTTCTTTTTACATAATGCATAAACTTGAAACTGAGACACATGGTGTCTGAAAATACAGGTGCGTCTCAAAAAAGTTGAAGGCTTTGTCAGTATTTTTTACACTCATGACAGAAACCGAAAAGTTTAACTATATAGATATTTGGATTTTAACACATTATAACCTGTGATGATAAAGACATGAAATATTTCAGTGTGTAATGAATCTGAAATACATTGAAGCTTCTTTGTAAGAATTAAATTGAGTGACAAACTTTTCTTTTAGTGCACAAGTGAATTATAAAATGAAGGTATTTGATTTTATTAGCAAAAAGTTTTATTCGGTCTGTTTTGACTCTAAATGTGTTATTAGAAACACAAGTCTACTACATGGACCTGCCGGTCAGTTTGGACAGTTCCGCTGAACTATGTCACAAAGCAGAGCAGAAAAAGAGCGCAGCCAGAAGTGATGTACTGTGTATAGCACTGACCTTCCCATTAACAACGCTTCCTGACTCGGGTCAATAGGCAGAGGTCAAACCGGAGGAGGAAGACCTGTGTAATTAGCACATACATGGAAAGCCTCCACTAAATCAGAATAATGTCCAGTGTATGAGACACTCTGCGAGCCGTAGTTTGTTGGCTTGGAGCTGTGTCGCTTTACAACAGATTAACTGCTGAATATCGTTATAGTGACGGTGTGGCTGCTTTTACGCTCCGCGCGGCCACAATGGAAGCGCGATACAGTCAAGTTGGCATCGTTCAGTAGTAATCGAGCTGTTCGAGCCAGCTGCTCAACGGCAAACACATGTCTGTTTGTTTCATTGCTTTATTCGTTTGTTTATAAACAAGCCGTGACAGTTTTTGTTGCTGAGAGCAGTGGCAGGATCAACATGGCAGCCGTGCCAGATTTAAACACCGACAGTGGAGGGCCATATTGTGGAGGCCTTATGAGGTGACACTGGTAGCCGAGTACATCCAAATGCAAATGACAAACACTGGCATGCACAAGCGAGTGTGCGCGGCCAGGCGATGTAGTGGCCGAGCCCCAGAGCTAAAACCAGAACTTCTTCATCACCTCTGACACCGGCTAATGACGCTCATTTGCTAAGTGACTTCCTGAACATTACCAGACTATCATGCCATGATGGCCCCAACATTTGCCCCCTTTCAGGATCCTAATTACTTGAAGAGGTGGTCCTTTATCCAATCAAGTCATGGGTCAACATAAACAGCAGAATTTGCTCAAACAATTTGGAACAGGGTTCGAAGGTCACAAAGTACAGCTCTTTTATTGCTGTATTTAGATTTTTCCAGCACGTTAACAATGAATTTTTTTCTTTTTTACTCGAGATATTTTTAAAACCACCCAATTATATTTGTGTGCATATATACTTTCACAACCTTCCCCAAATCACTTATTTCAATCTAAATAAATGAGTCAAGTAACGTAGAACAACTACCTGTCTGTTTTGCATATAATGAGCAGAGAAGTGTTTAAATTTGTTAACCAATAGAGTGAAAATGACCGACGTTACTGTCTGTGGAGGGGTTTCTTTTTACATTTCAAGTATATTTCAGAAACCCAGTAATACTTCTAATCTCTTACTACTATCAGGTTGTGTCTGTGCTTCAGTTTGAGTGTAAGACTCTTACATAGTTCTGCCTCTTCGGGATATATAATAGGATGTAAGTTTGTTTTGTGTAATTTCTGCATGTGTTACGTTAGTGTCACTACAAAAAAGCCAATTCTTTCTAATGAATGAAGGCCAAACTGGCATCAAGGAAGTCATTTGAACAAAGACCTGTGTGTAGGTTTCAAGCAGATGTTTTCATACTATCTGCTTTACAATGTGATGGATTTAGTCAATATTTGAGCTGGAATAAAAATCAAACGTACCCAGAATATCCCTGAGCACAGGGCCATGCTAAAAACATAGAAATCATGTGGCAAAACCCCCCCATCACAGTAATGATGACTTAATTATGTTGGTTGGTTTTAAGAGTACAATTTGTTCTTTGCTTACTGCTCAGCACATGAAAATCACAGAAGGTGGTGCGTTTTTACCGTAAGCATGTACTTTGTTCTACATGAAAGCTGGTACACGCACCCAAACACTATACATGCGCAAGCATCTCGACCTACAGTGCAGCTTGATGATGTGCAGATGCACACATTATTTAACCGTGATTTCATCACAGCCAAACCTGTACAGTTTATCACCAGATTTTTGCCTCTCGTCTCTCGATGTAAAACACGTTTCACATCTGCGCTTGCTATCAGGTGGATACTCCTCCATGAAGCGCCCGTTAAGTGTGCTGCCAAGCATTGGCCACTGTGGCCAATAACAAATATTAAGATTTCTTTTTCCCCTCTGGGAGGTCCTCACCTTTCTCAAACAACAATTATGAGGTAAGAGCTGTTGAATTAGATGGATTGTGCCCCAAAATGCGCTGCACTGATGTGATTAGAGTTAGTGACACGTTGCAACCTAATGGACAAGCTTTTTTTGTGCATGTGCGTAAAAGTGTGTGTGTGTGTGTGTGTGTGTGTGTGTGTGTGTGTGTGTGTGTGTGTGTGTGTGTGTGTGTCACAGAGAAGACTCCGGGCGATGGGAGGGGAGGAAGAGACGCTAATTGAAATTCCTTCAGCCATGTCTGGCAGAGCCTTGGTGTCTGAGTGGCACACACACACACACACACACACACACACACACACACACACACACACACACACACACACACACACACACACACACACTGGCCCTGGCCCTAATAAAAGTGGGCTTTGCCATATGGAGGCCATGTGCAGGTTTGGCCTGTCTGTGCTCTAGCGTGTGCGTGTGTGCGCACTCTCAGCAGGAGAGGCTTGTACAGCACCATAGACAGATGCACGGAAACCTGTGACATGTGTATGAAGGTGTGTGAGTGATAAAGACCTAGTTATAAAGGTTGCAAACACACACATACACACGCACCATCGACATGTGAGGGAATAAAAAAAAAGAAAAACACTACAGACTTCACATGAAATGTGAAATCACATAAAATAGTAAAGAAATGAGCTGGACTTAACCCATATAATTCAACAAACTGGCAGAAGGAAAGTCCGGGCAGGTAAATGTGGGAGTAATGTTCTGTTCTCCCTCAAAAACTACTGTCAATGTGCCCTCAGGCAGCGCAGTTATTCAACGCTACTCACAGGCCAGGGGACTGTGGCAGTCTTGGAGGACTTCCAGATGTGTTTAACTAGAAGATAAAGATGTGGACTTACAGAGTGATAACAGCTGATTTTCTGTTCTGGATCAGGCATAAATGATTATGACGAGTCTCACAAGTCCTTAAAAGCATTTCTATTTGCTCGTGTACAGATTGGACACTTAGTTGAGATTTACACGATACCACATTGCAGGGGAGTTATGCTTTTCCTGAACATGCATCTTAGAGTTTACCCTAATTTCCTTTTATGTTTTTACATCTAGGTGCTCTAAGAAAAACATCTGCACATTCTCAGTGCCCAGCGGTACAGGACCTCCGACTCTATCCTCTGTGAAAGAGTGTAACTGTATGAATATGAGTCTGAGTGGTTCTGACAAACAGGCATGTGTGCCCAGTGACCCTATTCAGAAAAGAGGTTCAAATATTTTTTTGTGGTTCGCAAGATGCAGTAAAAGAAAGGGTCTGAAATTGCGCAGTTATCACTTTACATATGAATTTGTAGAACCTCTTAGTTTGCATATGCCCACTGCTACTAAAGCTGTAGCACAGAGTCACTGTACTTGTCATTTGCCTTCAAAGTTTGGTAATAACTGTTTTAGATATTTCCTCAAAGAGGAAGAACTTTCTCTGGGCCATTTCTAATTGGTTCCAGTGGATCTTCTCCTTTTTTGAATGTGCCCGGCTTGCTGCGTTTTATTTTTTCTCCTCCTATCCTCTTGTATCTTGCTCTTCTATTGATATACACTCTTTTTCTTTGTAGTCAGGAGAATATTAAGTTAAAAAAAAAGTGGAAGAACACAGCGTGTCGAGTCACCTGTCTTAATGCGCATGATTGTCCATGAAGGAAACATAGAAATACCAGTCTAAACAGAAAAACACACAAGACGGAGAGAGAAACCACCAGTGGGTCTTCTGCCGTTCTTGTGTTCTGGATGCGCCATCAACTTTTAATGTGGTGCCATTAACTCATTTAACTGGATGTTAAATTTGATTTAAAGCTTAAGTGACTTGTCGGTTGGCCTCTGCTGCTCTTGAGCTGTTTTCTCTCTGAGCATAAGATGCTGTTGATCATTGAATTTATCAAAAAATTAAATGAGGTGACTTACTGTATGGATCATCCTCAATTTTGGTTCCGTTAACATTCCCATCCCTGTCGATGCGAAGGAAGAATTTCTGGTAGGAGAACAGTTTCCTCCTGCGCACGTCTCCTTGTAGATGTTTGTAGCTGCTCCGCACGTGACGGCCAACAACCGTTGCAGACGATGATGAGATGTTCGATGCCCGTGGCAACCTTGCAGAGGATGCGTGTAACGGCGCGGGCGACGAGTAAGGCAGCGGATGCGATACCAAGAAGTGGGGAGACGTCCCGCCCGGTGCATTGTTGTTCTGTTCAGAGTCTGGCAAAGAAGCGGGCAGTGGCGAGGATGACGACGGTCCGAGCCGGAGAAGCAGGAGGAGGAAGGTGAACGAGAGGAAGAGTGAAGGAGGTCTGCGGCAGGGGCAGGAGGAGAACCAGGCGACCGGTGCACCTTGTGTCACTGTCCATCTACACATGGTAGTGGAGCTGGAAGAGCTGTGGAGGTGCACAGGGGCTGGGGCATGCTGAGCTGGGTGCAGGGAGAGGGAACGAGAGCGGGAGAAACTTCCCCCAAACCTCCTCCGTGTGGGAACCCACAACTGGGGAAGATGAAGTGACTGCAGCACAGGACTTTCAGTGGCGTTATCAGTGATGTTACTGGTAATGTAGCTGGTGGTGGTGGTAAAGCTGACTCGGCTGACTCAACTGTCGTCCCCTCTTTGCTGTTTATTCCTCAGAAGCACCACAGGAATGCGTCAACATCCATAACTGGGTTCACCACACAACGAGAACTACCTCGTAACCTTTCCTCACTTCCCTCACTTCACTTTGGTCCTGGTTGGTGGTGGAAACGCTAGAAAATCCCTTTTTAAAAGTTTGACTGCACACCTACACTGTCAGATCCAAAGTCCACAAGGCACATCATCAGTTCATTCATATGTGCGCTATAAAGCTGCTCCACGCAGGCACAGGACCCGCACTGTTTTATCTCCTTCAGACCAGAGAGGAGGATCACTGGAAAGAAGGAGGGTTAAAAAAGGTTGCAAAGTGCTTTGTACAAAATGAATAAATAAAGTCAAAGACGAATTAATGCTGCTTCTCATAAAATGTCCACAGAAATCCACGCAAGGCAGCCCACAACAACAACTACAAAAAAAGAAAAATTAATTCACAAAACAGGAGTGAGGGATTCCAGACTTTCTTCTTTTCTTCTTTGTTTCTTTGGTTTTTCTGAGTTGGTTTGAAGTTACTTGAGTGTGTAACTGAGCCCTGCAGCTCTCGTCTTTCTCCCTTCTCGTGTTGTGCGTCTGTCAGTGTAGCTGAGCTCCTGGTGTGTCCTCTGCCCTTGCTCCTCAGAGTCTGAGTGCTGGAGCGGCGTGTTCACTCTCCTCTTTCCTACCGTGTGTGGCTGGCTCCCTCTCCTTTGGCCCCCTCCCTCTTTCCTTTCTGCCTCTCCCTCGCTCCTATCTCTATCAGTGGTCCTTTCTCCGGTTATCTGGAGTTTCTCTGAGGTGACTGAATCTTGTCTTTTCTTTCACCTTATTTATCTGCTACAGTTCCACCAGATGTCATCTCTTAGTGTAATTGGATGTCTATTAAAACCACTTGGCTTTAAAGAGGTGTGTGTGTGTGTGTGTGTGTGTGTGTGTGTGTGTGTGTGTGTGTGTGTGTGTGTGTGTGTGTGTGTGTGTGTGTGTGTGTGTGTGTGTGTGTGTGTGTGTGTGTGTGTGTGTGTGTGTGTGTGTGTGTGTGTGTGTGTGTGAGTGAGAGATGGGGGGTGGGAGGTTGTCTGTCCCACCCCATTTTCTCTTTCCCTCCCTCTCCCCCAGTCTGTCTCCTCCCCTTCTCTGAGCAAACCCCACCAGTTGAGCCGATCAAGTCAGAGAGAAAGAAGGAAAACTCTTCCCTCATCCCTGTTTCCTTCAGTCTTGTTGGTCCGTCTTGTTAATGCATCTATCTTTTCCATTTGGGCTGGTACTGGATAAGATATTTACTTGCACTACTAGTTTCTATGCCCAAAACAACACTTTAGCATCTTTAAAAATGTTTGTTTGCCAAAAATTACTTTGACATGCTGTTGTTTGGGCCACCTGTCAAGGCAACAAAAAGTGTATCTAAATCCAGCAGTACAGGTACTGACTATAAATGACATGTTTGCTCAAGTTCTACTGGCTGAATTACAGCACCATAACAATATTCATTTCTTTTAACCAGTGCAGCAGCCATTGTGTGATAACCAATTGCTAAAAAGAATATTTTACAATCCAATGGGTTTGAAATTATTCTTTCGTCGCTGTAGCTCCACCTGCAATTCAATTTAATTCAGTCTACATACCACCAAGTACATAACCATCAGATTGCAGAGTACATACATGCCAAACCCATACAAGCAACAGTGGATCAGGACAAAACGCCCTTTTCCCAGTGAGAACCTTCTGCAGACTGCATGTAGACTCATAGGTGGCGCCTTTCTGCTGTACTTGTTGGGATTAGGAGAATGTAACAAAGAAAAGATGGAGACAGAGGGCAACAGACAGGTTGACATCAGACAGCAAACTGTGTTTGGATGCAAAGACTGTGCAGGGAGTGATAAAGAGAGGGGAGAGAGAACAGACTGCAGGAAACAGACACATAATGTTGCTGACATGAATGTATGGGTGACAAAATCTCAGTTCAGCATAGAAGGTCTTCCAGTATCCTAAACATATTGCAAGATAGCTAGAAAATGTCCCGGGGTGACCTGAGCAAACTTTAGCTGTAAGCTCTTTCAAATCAGTTTGAACTTTTATTCACTCTTTTAAAAAAAAAAAAGATTTAGGTGAGAGACCAGCCTTAAGATATTTCTATATTTGGATGTTGACAGTTTCTCAAGAGTTGGCCCATTATGTAGCACATTACTGCGTTACAACATAATGAAGTAGCTGTGTGACCAAACAACAACAAAACACTCACATTTCTCTAATTAGGAACTCTTCACATGTTTTTTATTCTTTATTTTAATAGCTTCTTACCCCTCATTTCTTCACAGCTATTTTATGTTTTGACTCTGATCACGAGGGCTGTAATTGTTGGACAAACATCTGTGTTTTGGGTTGACTGTTCTAGTTTATGTATGCTGCTGGGCTTCACCTTTCAAGAATCTAGGTCTCCTGTCTGGTTTCAACATTGTTTAATTTCCTTTTCACATTGTCAGACAACAGCCATATCTCCTGTCATCTTCTCTGTAATGCACTTATTTCTGTACAGGTATAGGCAGCCAGTATTTCCCTCTGTGGGGGGAGCTCTGCCTGAGAATAGACAGATGTTGGGTGCTGCCAGCAACCTGTCATTTATGTTAGAACCCCTGGTTTCCCACTGAGTTGCCCACTTTGCAGATGAAAAAGATTGATTTGAAAGATATTTTGCTGACAGACTAACCATTGTGCAGAATGTCATGGTGATGTGCTAATCATGTATTTCATCAAGTTTTTTGAGATTGTGAAGAAAAGAAAACGTGCATAGTGTTTTCAAACGTAACTTTTAATTTATTTGATTTACAATGCTTTCATGCCCAACCAACTAAACCTAGCCAAAATGTCAACATTTTAAAAGATTTTAACTTCGGTTGGTGACATATAGCTTCAACAATCAAGAGTCATCAGAATACTTTTCAGACCACGCACAGTTTAATCATACATTCTGCTGCTGGAGGCTCATCTACATACCAGCTGGCAACCTTCAGCACCCCGGACAGCACTGTACAGTGCAGTCCTTCAATATGTTTCCCACAATACTTCAGTGTCGTATCAAGATGTTTGGTTTTAGCCTAACGTATAACATGACAGAAGATCCCAGAAGAAAAATCTATTCTGAGAGCATCAAAGAAGCTTCTCAACTGTACAGTATGTGTGCTTTTTGGTGAGTTCACACTTATCAATTGTGTTTCAGATCACTTGCACTCTGGTCATCAGCAGTGTATTTGTGAAGGTGTGAATGCTGCTGATCAATCTAGGAGGTCGCATTTGAAAGGAGATATTAATAATCTCTGATCTTCATGTAGATCAAATACTGATTGTATGATCATGCAAAGTTAACCAAAATATTAACTGGCATTTAACATGAAAACATCTGCATTATTTTCAAAATGCTTAAAAGTCATGCACTTGTTTCAATGCTCTTGGTTTCATAAACCACCTATTACACTCTGTCATAAGGAAAAAACTGATGACTCCACTGTATATGGAGTTTTGCCGACCATGGGGTTCGAATCAGTGTAGTTCTGCCCAAAAACTGACCAGACATCACATCGCCATGATTTTGTGTCTGTCGATCACTCTTATATACTCATATCTTCTCAGTCTATTTCTATTCCAGCTGACATTGGACCAAATGGAGAATAACTTGGACAGGACACTAGGTAATGAACAATACCCCCCCCCACCCCCTATAATCACAGCGAGGGCGGCCCATTTAGAGTAACCCACTTAATATTTACTTCTGTATATTGGAGTGGCCAGATTAACTACAAAACCTAATCAGGCCCAGAGATAACGTGCAACTCCAAACAGAAAATCCCTGTTGCAGCCACATTGCGAATCGCTGCAATGCCTTGTTAAGGCAAAATTATATATGGAAAACCTCAGTTTAACCTTTCCCTTATGTTGTGCAAAAGTTCATGCAAAATGCAGACAAACTCTGTCTGAACTTTTGCGACACAGACAGAAATTACGAAACTAACACCTACTGCATAGTCAAGGTCTGTGTTCCAAGAAGTACTGGCGTATATCCTGTTTCACCTATGTCAGCAAGATTAAATAAAGATGCACGTCTGCAAATCTTACTGCAAAAGGGGAATTTTACCCACTGACCCCCCCCCCCCTTAATCTCACTGTTTGACCTTTGTCGCCTACGCCGATCCAGAGCAGGTAGAAATATTCTGTGTCTGCGCAGTTCTGCACACTCTTATACAGACAGTTCTGTTCTCTGTGTGACCTGTGTCTCGAAGCTTCGAATAAAACTTTATAAAATTAACAGTTGACAAGAAACCTTTATTCTGTGACTACAATTTCTGCCATTACAGCCTCCACTCTAATTTTTTGATAAATATACATCTATAGGCACATGACACGGAGGTTCATGTTACACCCACCTCATTCGGAGGTCATCCCTACCACGAGCCAAAGCAACTACATGGATGGACCTTGTGATGCAAATCTGGGGAAACCCTGAGACAAAACAATGATTGAGTGAGAAAATACAGCAGAAAAACACCAAGTGATTGAGTGAGCGGGAGAAAAATAGAGGAAACATCTGGTCAGTGGCTCTGTGGCTTGAATTTTGGGTGTAGATTGACAGCACACACACATAACGTGGACACATTCATTGTGTGTCCCTGACCCTTATTTCATCACACTGAAGTTTTCAAACTGCGTAGTTGATGCTTTGCGGTTATAATAAGCACAAATTACGATTGAACCAATAATCAGTTGCTGATCAGTTTCTGACTGATCTCTTCATTGTCCTGCCCCGCAGTCTTGTTGTTCAGTGTAACAGTCCTAACAAGACTCAGATGTTGGAAGCCAGTGGGCCATGAGGGGAAAAAAAAATATTTCGTCACACCAGAAAACAATTTGTTGGCTGCAGCAAAGCTACGCACATTGAGCTTCTTTTTTTTCTGAACTACGCAGGAGAACTGTAGGGGCTTCCCTCTCTGTAAAGGATTGCCAATGTCAGACATTGTTTACTGTACAATAAGTGCTTGTGATTGAAACATTTTGTATTGACTCAGTGCAATTATTTTCATCGCAACACAAAGGATAGATGCATCGTGGATCGAGCCCAAACCCTTGCAGTAAAAATCACACAAACGTGCCAAAATTGCCAGCACACTTTCACACTAGTAACACATTTTCTGTCCAAGTGCCTTGATAGTGATAAATATATAATGTGCTTTTCTTCTTATTTTGTTGTGGCCACAGTTTTCAAAATCTTTTTCTTCTCCTCTCACAGGACATAAATGAGTCAGTCTGAATGTCTTGCGGTTTTGGCTTGAACTGAAGTTGGAATCGGAATCCAAACTTAAAAGTGCCGCCGAGTAGAAGTGCTGAGCCGAGGTCAACGCACTAAGCGAAACAGCGAGTCTCATTTATTCCCTCGTGTAGTTTTCACATCGGTAAACGCCAATAGCATGGTGGACACCGGTCGCCTCTGGCTCCGCTGGTCATGCCTTGGATAAGTCTTGATTGCTCATGTCTGGGAGGAAGAAGCCATTAGGGACCAGCAGTTCAGCTCAGTGATTCTAATTGTTTCATTGCGGTTGAGCTGGTGGCTTTGAACACATTATGGTCTTCAAGCCAGTGCTGCAGAAATGGCCCTGGCAGTTAACTTTAATTACAGACACATTAAAGCACTTATAGAAAAAAAGGAGGTCTGACGATAAGCTAACTTACTGATACACCATAGTTACGATCAAGCTGCTGAATAGATAATTCTCCATGGATGTAAACCATCTATGACAGCCCCTAATAATCTAAAGCACTGCGATTGCAGACTCTTTTGAAATACAGTCACCATGTTAAGCGACTCAGCTCCGAGTCCCTTTTAAAGCTTTGTGTTGGTGCCCTTCCCACTGAGTGCATTATATTTGTCACTCAATCGGAATGCACCACGAATGGAAACAAACAGGGATACGCATGTTAACTGCATCAATAAGAGAAACACAAGTAAACACCTCTTTCTCACAGCAGCTTCATAAGGTGTGCCAGACTCCAGAGCTCAGCAACGCGACCTTCACATGGCATAAACAAAAGCTGTTCTCAGATGGCGACGTTGAACAATAAGGTCCGTGCTTTGTTCTCTGGGCGTCTTATGATTCATACACCAATATTCAGTTTTTCCGATGGTATGATTTTTCTATTTAAACATTTTTGAGCGAGGGTGTAAAAAGCCAGTTTTATGATTATGACCAAGTCTATCCGTAGCAGTACAAAGAGCCCAAAAAGGCAGCTCTGTCTGCGAGTAATAATTTCTCTCAGTTAAGGTCAAATTGTCGCGCATTAAACCTTGGATCTGGTTTTCATCACTCACAGGAATGTTTTATTGTTTAGAAGTTAAATTATCCAACATCGTATGATGAGCATGAGCATTTTTGGTCTTGGTGGGCTGGTGGAGTCCTTCACTGTATAAGGTTATCGTTACCAATCTTTCCAGCGCAAATATTTGAAATTGTGCTTGGAATAAAATACACCTTCGGGTGGAGCATTCTAGACTTATTGACAGGCAACAGAAAGCACAGTCTGGGACAGGACTGCTGTTCTTCATCTGCAACTTTCATATAGAGACTGGTCTGTTCCTTTTGGCCATGCAGACAATTATGACTCCATATGAAGTCATAATGAAGCTAATAATACATTAGCAGTAAAGTGCTGCCACATTTTGTTTTGTAGACACCAAACATTGCCGCTGCAACACAGACTTGACCTCCTGACACCTGCCTTACAGACATAGTCATACACCAAACCACCAAACAAATTTCAGAGATGATAAATTCCCTGAGCACATAGGAATTGTGTGCAGCAGGTGTTGATTCCATCAAATGTTTCAGCTCACCTCAATTTGAATGATTTGCTGCTTCATTTTTGTGTTTGTGGTATTAGCTCCATATAATTCAACATGTTGTTGTCGATAACAAGGCGGTCATATAGTTCAAATTCAAAAAGATAAGACTTTAATTTGTCAAGAAACAGTGAAGGCAATTGACATTGCAGCATTTTTATGTTTAAATCTGAGATTACAAAATGCCAATCGATCCATTTGCAGCCAGTTTCATACTCAATTTGTTCCCTATCAACTCAAATAGCAAACAGTGACTCCTGATATCAGCTGGTACAAGGCACAGGATTAAGTTCATAGTTATACAGGCGATGGAGGAACCAGTATGGAAACTCAGACAACATACTTTGGAGGCTGAAGGGTTAGCCCAACTTCTATGACGCATGGCTGAGGTCTTTTGTCATCGTATGAATGAGATTAACAGGCTGTTGTTGTCATTGTGTTATGAACGAAGATAACCTGACGTGATGTTTTGACTATTTTCCATCTCGCCATTCAAGAGCCACTGACCAAGTCTTATGAGTCTCCCAGAAATTCAGCAACCACATGTCTATCTTTTCTGTCCAGCGTTTTCACTCCTTGTGTGTGGGTTTTTCTTCAGATGTGACCCCTGCTGTCACTCTCACCAAAGATGATCTCGATAGGTTTTGGTGGTCAAAATCAAAGGTCAAAGTCATCGTGACCTTGGAATTCTTGTTACTCCGCTATCTAAGGAATGAGGTGAGGGAATTTCTTCAGATTTGGCACACACATTCACTTACTCAAGAATGATGAGACTGTGGTTCTACTGTAGTTTCACTTGACCCTAAATTCTTGTCAGCATGGTATTTGTATTTTCTTTTGCTCAAAGTGAAGCAAGAAAAGGGGCTACTCGGTCCAAAATGAATCTGAATATGGAAAATATATGTGTGTATAGATGTACGTTTAAAGAGTCAAATATTCTTGGTTGCAAGCCTGATGTCTTATCATGACATTACCCGTCATTATTAGTATTACATGCAATGAACCTAATACAATTGCTTAAACCGTACATTATTTATGATGCCTAAAAATATATTTTTTTCATTTGCACCATTCTGTTACTGTAGCAGTACATGTGGGCTGAAGGATTTTTTTTTTCTTTTTTTTTTTTGTCAGGTGAAAGTGGTTGAATGCCATACCAAGTGAATCATAGTGTTTAGATAGTCATCCAACAAATGGTTGTTGACTTTTTGTGACATATAGATAAGACTGTCATCCAGTCAGGAACAGTTTAGAATCACAATGAAATTACTATTTCCACACTTCAAGTAGTCAGACACACCCCTGTGTCTGACTACTTTGTTCCATTTTGGAAATTGTCGTTCTTGAAATTCACTTTGTCGCTATCTTCAACGGAAACAATATTTATTGTAATATTTATGGGGGAATTTGTCTGTTTATGATTCAAGATTCTTTCCAGGGCATCTTTTATGGCTTTGTTTAATAGTGTTAGTTTAGACTGACAGGAAAGTAAGGGAAAGACGGCTGGAAAAAGACGTGCAGTAAAGGTCTGGCCAGCTCGGACTCAAACCAGGGACGACTGAGAGCATACTTATCCCCGTGTGTGCAGTTTCATAACATATTTACTCATTTGTTATTCTCAATTTCTGTGCAAAGTTTTGATACATATTTTAAGTTACTGGGGTTCTGAATCCCATCCCCACTAAATTTTAAACACAATTACCTTTTGGTTCAACATGTTCATCATACACTTCCTATCATGCGGTTTTTGTTGAAGCCCAGTGGAGGTGCATGGTCTTCACTGAAATATTGATGTGGGGGCAGGGAGTGTTGGTTCCGGGTGAATAATTCAACAGGTGGATTAGTTCTGGTTTCAGAGAAAGCGAGTGGATGGATAAATTAATCATTGTCACGGCCTCCATCAAGCTTTTAGACAGAATTAAAGAAAAAAAAAAAAGGAAAATTAGATGAGATGAGACACTTAAGATAAAAATTCTTTTTCACTCAAAATACGACAAATTTGCAGTATTTTCCAAGTAACTTTTTTGCAGTAACATGAAAGAGTTAAGGCTTCAGTTGGGGCCTTTTGGGTTTACTTGTCAGCATACATAGCTAACATGACCCGTCGCTGGTGCTGTGCCTGCAAAGCTGTTTAGTGAAGTCTGCATGAATCATGTAGGCATCTTGTTCCTAAATCTATCAAGGTTTATTGCTCTTAAAGTTTAGTGATAAGTCTGTTTAATGTAATGTAATGACTTAGCTGAGCACCTTTTATGTGAGTGTAATTAGGTTTGACATTCAGCATAAACGGGCACATCTGTCACAGTCCAGACATGTATGCATTTAAAGAAAAACCAAAAGAGAGATATTTACAAATGATTGAGTAAGGGGAGGATCTAGAGACCTGGGAAAGGGTAGAGAGGTAATTGTCTTTGATGATTGATGATTCTCGTGGCTTTCTTGTTTATTTCACTAGGCGGGAGGTTGAAAGCAGAGGAGGCCTGTGACCAATCAGTGGTTATCATTAAAAAGGCGTGATGAGTGCCAGAGCCAATCGAGTGCGAGTTCAATGGAACGAGGAAAAAGGCACGAGGCAGTCATCTTGTCTGAGGGGAGGCAAACAGATGAGAGGTGTTTTAAGTTTTTGAAAAACCTGAATTTTTTTTTTCTTCACCTTACTGATATTTGGAACATTTAGCAGTTCTACTGTGAAAACCAAAAACCGATGTTGTACAGTGTCTGTTTTCAGCTATAGCTACAGACAACTTGGCTCGCATCAAGAACATGCCCCTCTGATAATAAAAGGTTTCCGTTTTGGTGAACCCTTCACATCAGGAAACTTGGATTTCACCAGTAATTGCTGGACTAATTTGTGAGGTTTTGTCGGCTGAAACTCCAAAGTGAGTGTGGAAGATTTATAAACTTAAAGTATTTGTGTTGTACATTCAAACCGCTTAAACATAAAGCAGTTGTTTACAAATTGGTTGTCCAGAATCCAAGTCACTGTTTGTAAGATGGTGAGCAGTCAGGCTGCATTAATGAAACATGCAATATGCATTAATGTTGAGTATTGCAATATATCTTGCAATTTAAAAAAACTAACAAAAACAAACTTGAGTATATAATGTTGATGACTGTTTGCTTTGACAAATGACAGGGCTCTTTCTTTTCTTGAATTCAGTTTTAACCAGAATCTAGTTAATTGAGGTGAAATATATTTGCATGCATAGTATGAATGCACAGTGCATGAAAACCTAAGTCAGTCTTTGGTGATATTTGTATTGCAAATGTCACTATCATGATGGTAACATATTTGTAATTTCTTCTCACCTTACCAACATCATCATAAGTGGGCTACAGGCTTTTCAGTGGAAAGGTTTTCGTTTGGAGCAGCAGCTGTAATAAGTTTAACTGAGCACAGAGGCATCCGGATAGGAGAATATTCACAGAAATGATTGTACAATAGTCCAGGCTCTGCTTGATCACTACAACTGAATAGTGTTTTTGTAAACCCGCGTGACAACGTCCACTTCTAACATTTTATAGTTTGATAATGGCCATCGTACAGTCACCAGGTTCCTTGTGAAATCCTCTGATGGGGGCGCATCTGAGTGACTGCCATGACGTTCACGATTGCATCAGACAGGATGTAAAATGGAGGCCATGTGTGTGCGCTAACAAGCACTTGAAGGTTATTTGACCAAAAATGCTCCCAGACCTCTCACATCCAAAGACTCCCAAGCTGTAGAAAACACCTTGTTTTATCTTAAAGATGGCTTCCAGTGCTCTCTTGACCTCGACACTCCTAGAAAAGACACCCGGTGACACATGAACACATGTGGACATGGCTATGTTCATGTACACATAAAGCCTTTGTATGAAGGTCAGAAGAGGGTGAGACGTCAGAGGAAAGAGTGAGACATAGGAAGCTCATCAGCTCCTTCCTAAAGTTACAGAGGATTTTGTAACCTCTCACGCCAGGTCTTAACACACACATACACACACACACACACACACACACCACCACCAGCACCACTCTCGTCCATTAGTTTGACCATAGTTGGAACCAGACACCTGCCTTGTTCCATGGACTAAGGTAGGATTACAGGTGTCAGGTTCAAACGGTCGCGCTTTTCCTTTATCTAACCCCAGTGCACATGCTCCGTCAGCTGGAGACCAGCTCACCTGTAGCTTTATCCTCTGCATATATGTATGTATGGATGTATGACAGGTGGAGACACTCCCCCCCCACCCCCACCCCCACCCCACCCTTCCCCCACGCAGCACATTTGTGACGAGAGAAAGGTCGACAGAAGTTGAAAGGCAATTATGTCTGGTCTCTTGTGAGAGAACAAACTCGGGCAGGCAGACGGAGCTCTGTGATGTGGTGAAGCCACCCAGCCATCCCCTGGTACACAGGTAGACAATAGAGAGTCGTTTCAAAGCCCTGCAGAAGTTCTGTCTAGACACGAGAACAAACCAAAAAGAGTCCAGAGAGAGAAAAAGACATTCCTCAGTAGGTAAGATGAAGAAGAAGAAGTGCTAAGTTCGAAATGTTTTCACAGTACTTTGAAGCCCTTGAAATGCACTTGAATTAACCTGTTAAGTACTTGTCTCAGTAGTGTGCACTTTAAAGATCAATCGTTAGAGATTGTTTTTAGCGTTGACTCTGATGACTCACATCATTGTTCTTAGGAAGTCACTTGTTTTCGCTCCCTGTAGGAGTGATTATTTAAAACTGTAAAGTTCTCGCTTCTGCGCATTAAATACTAACTTCCATCTATTGGTGAACAATTCATACTTCATAATTCACTCCCACCTCTCCAACAACATGATTGCTGCCCATCCTCAGTTTGGAATACAACTCCATACCTCCATTACACAACCAGTAAACACAACCTATATCCACATATCGTAATCCTTTACTGCATCTTGTTATAGCAAACTTGTTATATGATATGCATGCACAGTGCAAGGAAAATTGCAATTTATTGAAGTTTAATGTCTTTGGAAATATGTACATATCAAAGCTATCTTGACAATATACGTAGAATCTTTTAGTTCTCATTTTGAAGGGTGGATCATTTCCCTATCATATATCTATTTTTTCCAACTCGGGTTGGACTGGAGCTGATCCCAGGTGACCATTTTAAAAAAGGTCACCCATCCGTCTCAAAGAGAGACTGGCATTCACATCTGCCATCAATTTAGAGACATTAGTTCACCTAATATACATTTTTTAGGACATGGAGAACATCTAAACTCTACACTGAAAGTCCCCCATGTCCTCAGACCCCATTAAAGGCATCTGATAAAAAAATAAATAAAAATTATCCAAATCTCCAATTTTTGTATAAAATGTGAATTTCTCATGCTTAACCACCTAGCGTTGTATTGAATACTATTTATGTATATATCATGTGGATGTAATGGTATATGAGACAAAATATCATTCTTTTTGCTTTAACAGTGGGCGGCACAGTAGGTACTGGTGAACCATCTTGCCCCACAGCAAGAAGGCTTAATTCCTGTCTTGGCCCTTTTTGTATGAAGTTTGCAAATTCTTCTGCGACTGAATGAGTTTTACTCCACTGTCAAAGGTCGAGAGATACATTTCTATCTGTGAGTTCCTTTGAAGAATCTCTGTGCCAAGTATTGAACATAACTGTCACCCTTTCAAAAATGTTCTCTAATCATTAGACTAATCATCCTCCGTACATTTATTTAAGATGTACAGTAAACTCCGTAGTAAAAACACCGTATTTCACAGGTTTTAACATCAACATAAACAAATGCACTGCAAATTTGTTTAGGATGGCTGATTGCTCACTTCTGTTGCGATTCGTCTGTAACAACCGTCTTAAACGTGCTTACAAGGTAAACATGAACAACACAATCAAGCGTTCACGTGCTTTGAGTTTCTTTGATGCCTCGTCAGGATTTCGCACCAAACAAATTCATTTACAGCATCCGACGGGAAAAACACTGCTGCCAGGGATGGGACACGCTCATATAGACACGTAGGAAACACACATATGAACCTGCGATTTTGAAAACCACAACAAACACTTACTGCAGGACTAATCCCATGTAGTGTTTATACACTCCGGTAATGACAGGGCTATTAGACAGGAGACTCGGTCGCACATAAAAGGAGCCGACACGATTCATCATCGCAAGTCTCTGTTGCTTGTAATGAGGACAGTGTGGCTGGGCTTCCCCTCGTCTCGCTGCCGCTGTCTTGACTCACGGATTCTCAACTTTGCTCATAAAATTGTGTGACTGCAGGTGAATCCCACTATGCACCTTTCCTGTGGTGCTCGAGCTCAACCCTCAAGACATGAAATTCAGATGAAAAAAAAAAAAAAAACTACAACATTATGTTTCTCATTTATATCAGTGGCTATTTTTACTCTGATTTGAGTATCCTGGAGTTTTATCCAAGGTTTAGAATATTTTCTGGCCATTACATGAGTTCTTTGTCACCGAACTGGAGCTCCACCTGCACACTTCAAGTAACAAAAATGAGATGCAAGGCTCAATCCCTACATACAGGCAAAAAAACTGTCATATATAAACATTGGACCATATGAAATACAGCGTTTGAGAATGCATAAATGTAAATTAATCTAAATTGAGTTTAAGTGAACAAACCTAGGTGAATCTAAAAGTTTTTGCAATATTTAACTTTATTCGCAATGAATCTAAAACATATGATCACTAACTTTTCCATTATATTGTAAACATTTTGAAATCCTGATGTCATTTTGATAGCACATCCCAGCTAAAAAGTAAGCCCCAACAAAAAGGATATTTCTGCTTGCATTTACAGAGAAAGTACTGTGCCCAGCGATTTCAGAATATATCTAATAATATTTATTTGTTTTATGATCTGTATGGTAGGGGTGCGCATTTTGATTTACTTTACTGAAAAATTAACTTTCCATTTCGATTTTTTGTTTTTGTTTTTGTTTTTTGGGGCGGGGGGTAAAGAAAAACACTAGAATTTCTTGAACAGAAATAAAGAACTAATATGCAAAATTTTGCTAAAGAAAGCTTGAACAAATGTTTCCTTTATGCAACACAAATTCAGTTTCAACTTGTTTCAGTCGCTCATCCCATTTGTAAAGTTGAACTTACAAGTTTTTAATAAGAAACACAAGTTTGTCTGTGTTTGAAAACCAGTTTTTTCACTGTGTGTAAAGTGACTGAAGCGATGGATGAGGTGGAATTCCACATCGCAAAGGACACAGTCTTATAAATGAAGCCAATAGTGTTACCTGCTTCAGAGGTGGTGGTGTTTTAGCCGGGGATTATTTTCCTGTGCAGACCATAATGAAACACACTGCTTTTTATGTGCTCACACACACAAGTTTTTTGTGCTGCTGTCTTTGGAGCACACGGCCTTTAAATAAACTCTGCGGGGGGGCAGTAGTGGATCGTTTTTCATTTCTGTTTAGCTTCGGCAGGGCTATCAGACAGGACGGGGTCTCTTCCGACTGTCTTTCGGCTGCTCAGCCTCCAGGTGTCTCCGTAGTTACCCCAGTTAACAGGAAAATGGATTTTTCGATTTTCACTTTTTTAACATCGCACTCTGTAAATACTTACATTTTGATTAAATATCGATTAATCACACAGCCTTGGGAGAGCGCTCTCTGTTCTCTCTCGCACACTTTCATCATAGCAGTGACGAATTCTTATTGTGATAATATTGTACAATGTTATGCAAAACTTCTTGGCAGATGGGATGCAGTTTTGTTCTGTGTTGATTCCCTTTGCATCTTATTGATTGGTAAAGCAAAAACTGTTAACTTTTGTAAGCATTTTTACTTTGCAGCTTTGTTTTACAGCCTCACAGTACTGTATATATACTGTATAGTCAGATCCAGACATTCCTCTTGAGTATTTGGAGCTCCGACATATCAAAGAGCCTTCTCATATGGTGGACGGTGCAACTGGAATGTTGTCATCATTATTAGTATGTGTCAACTGTGGCCAAATTGCTTAAATGAAGGCAAAAAATAAATAAATAAACGACTTTGTCAGTTGCTCTCAAATACACACTAATTCGAATTCTCAATTCCCCTCCAGAGCATAAAAAAAGTCAACTCAGGCCAGTTTCCTCATTTGGAGGCAACAGCACACAAGGACGTTTGATGTTTTGGATGCAGAACCAACTGAGTCCACATGTTTCCCGCACAGATGATTAATGGCTATTAGAACAGAAAAAGACTAAATGAGCATCACCACAACACCAGTCATTGACTTTATATGCCACAAACATGTCATGTTACATTTGTTTGGATCGTGGTTTCGTTTTACTTCCACAAAGAGAACATCCACAAAGAGAAAGTGTTGTAGAGCCTGAATGACTGTTTAAATGTCATACCAATGTTTTATAACTTACCAGAGTAGTTAGTTACAGTCTATGCTAGAATCTTGTCTGACACTCTCATCATGGCGATCAAATCAGGGTTTATAAAGTCTCTAAAATTCCCACAAAAGTCCTTAATTTCAGGCAATGTCAATCGACGTTTTGGATCTGCAACAGCACAATTGACAGGCTGCTGCTTGGAGACGGAAATATTGATGACGTTATTTCACTTGCTGCTAGTCATTACAAGGTTTATTTCCCTTGTAATGAATTGGTATCCTCTGCATGTGTGGTTCCTACACCTCTCCATAAAAAAAAAAGATATACCATAGAGTATCCTCACAGTGCCCTACATGAGCTCAACACATTCTTTCAAGATGTGGCAGGATAACAATAAAACGGTACCAAGCAGTCAGTTTGTGCAGTCAGCAGTGTACCTTTGATATGATCTGTCAAGCATCTGCTGAAAGTAAGGCCTTATGAAGTGCACCACCAAGCCAGCATTCGTTTTGTAGGATTTTTTTGCAGTGCTGACTGAGTGAGTGAGAGAGACAGCTGAGAAGGCTACAAAGTTTGATCTGTGTCATCATTAACCACCTGCTGCTGTTATGGGCGGCTCTTTTCTTCAACAGCAAAAAGCCTGCAGGAGGATTTTTGCTATTGTAACAGTTTTTTTAAGCACTTCAGCCGGCTTGAGGGGAACATTTGTAATCCATTGTAATCCACATTTTCACACTTAAGGCAGGCTCAGGGGAACTCTTATTTCCTGCAAATGTACAAGCAAGCTGTGGATTGGTGGGAAACACTTATAGACGGGAATGCATAAGTGCTGGCATTATTGTATGTCTTGTCAGTGCTCACAATCCCCTGAGTAGCTGTCTTTACTTTATTTGTTCTCTTTAATGACAGAAACAGTTGTTGAGCCGTCTTTTTTAGAGGATAAAACGATTAGATCCACTAGTTATATTACTTTTGGATTGTTGTTGGATTTACGAGCAGAGTCAAAGCCTGTGGTAAAAAATACTCATGTTAACTGAGTTTTTGTGTACACTGACATCACAGGGTGGCTAGAAATGAAAGGAAATCAGAAAAAACAGCTTGAGGTAGAGGATGAACGTAAAAGTATGCATTTCGTCCCTCTTTGGTAATTTCAGTCTCAATAATTGTGAAAGGACACTATGAATTCAGAAAACACAACATGAAGTACACAACAACCCCAAATAATGAACCTAACTGAGCATTCTTGTGTTTACAAAAGCATTAACAGGAGAAAAAAACTTCTATGAAGTCTCGAGTTCAGATGACTGTTTTCTTGTTGGAAAAAATTGGCTTCTGCACTGCAAAAACATTGCTTTCTTTGCTTTTACTAAGTTCATTCACTGCAGTTTTCGACAGACAGAAAAATCACACAAACAATAATAGAATGCATTTGCGTGTCAAAAAAAATAAAATCTCAGGAAAAAAAAACCCATTATTGGATCCGTCAGTCATTTTCATGCTGAGTCTAAAACAAACACACATGATTCAATGACTACTCAACCCTGTACTAGTGGGGATTACAGTGCCCGGTCCCAGTGGGTTGCTGGTTTGAAACCTCATTATATCGTGTCTGGTTGTGGATTTAATGTTGGGCCTGACATTGACTTGTCCACTGGACCGAAAGAAGACATCCGCTCACTCAACAGGAGGGACCTGGATAACAGTCCACCGAAACTCACTGTTCTCAAATACAGACGTCTTTTAGCAATGTGCCTAATTTACTACCTTAACACATCTTTACAAGCATGCACGCACTCTTTTCCATATGTCAAGATGTGTTGCTGCTTGTTATCTTCTCTGCTACGATTCACCAAAATGTGGAACTTATTAACTTATGTATCTGTCTTGGTTGCTTTATGTTTGTATTCATATATGGTAAGTGCTGCTCAAGATAGTCTGGTTGTTTTCATGCGTATGATATTGTAGCTGCCCAACAGGACAAGGGGAAAACTAAAGTCTTGCAATAGCCAACGACTGTAGGTGTGTCTTTTGAACATCCTGCTGCTTTGAGTAAAATCACCTCACATAACGTACTATACATTGTGTTAGTGTGGACCTCTTGTCTCTATTGCACTTAAGTCACCATCAGCAGGTTCTGTCCCGGGATGTTCTGTCAGGTCCAATGTTTAATGTTTGGCCGTTCCACCCAAATAGTGTTCACTTTCTGCTGTTGCACTTTGTTCACTGATTGCATTTACAAATTAAAACCTTCCTCTTAAGAATGTACTGCAATAATACTCTTTTGTAACTCTAATAATCATGTTATACTTTCTTTTATACAGACACATGCACACATGCACACACGCACGCACGCACGCACGCACAACAAAACAAGAGAGCAGACATGTAAACGTGGGTGTCAGTAACATGTGGACACGAAGAGTCAGAGTGATAACTGACAATCCTGCAGACATCTTTAGATGTTGACATGGATCATTTTAGGAAAAGCAAGGCTCATATTTCTAATCAGCTGCAACACTGTCTCCAAACACCCTATAATTGGATTAGTAAAAGCATTTTGTTTGGCCTGTGTGGAACCCATTAAAGCCGTCTAACAGCAGCTGTCAGTCCAGCAGGTAAGAGCCAGTCGGTCTTGCCAGATAACATAGCAGGAATGCATGACCCACATTCTTTCTTTGACCATCACTTTTATATATTATATATTGTCTCATGCATACTCATGCTTTTCACATCACCGGCATTTCATCAAATTGTTTTCTGCTGTCCAAGCATAAACATAAACCATGACAGAACTCCATTTCCCCAACGTGCAGATCTGTTCCACTGCTGACTCAACACAAGCAACGATGAGGTGGTAAATCTGTCACTGCGTCTGACGTTATAAACGTCTGTCTCACACATCTACCATGTCCAGCCACTGGCATGAAATCAAGAGGAGTCCCCTTGATGTTGGGAGGTGAAAAAACACTGCCAAGGTGTTTCGGCCCAGTAATTGCTGCTTGCACCTAAAGTTTTATTTCATTACTAACCTCTTGAAGCACATTTGAATACTTATCTGAATGTTATTTGTAAAGGTCTATTTAGCCAACAAGGAGGTTTAAGTGGTTTTAGCCTGTGAGCAAACCTTGTTTGTATTATATTTTCCCCATCAGATTCCAGTTTGTTAATCCTAATACTGTGGCGGCTTGTGGCTCAAATGGTGGATCAGTATGTCTTTCAGCTCCTCATATTGTCTCGTCCGTCACCAAGGAGCACCTTGTGTGTGTGCAAAGGGGTGACTGCGACTAAGATTTAAAAGCCCCTTTAAACGGCTTGAAGCAGCGATATGCGTTACATAAGATTTACATTTATGACTGGACAAATTAAAACCTCCCAAAATGGGCTCATTGTATGTGTACATAAGTTGATATTTTGTTAAAATCCTAAACTTGGAATTGATGTCGGCTCTCGGTGTGTAGAAAGAGGGAGCGTGGGGATGTTTGGGTGGGATGTGATATATGAAATACCTAATGATGTCATGACAACTTTTTGTCATGGTGATAAAGACAAGGGCTCAACTTGGAAAGAAAGAAAGAGAGCGAGAAAGAGAAAGAAAGAGAGAGAGAGAGAGAGAGAGAATCTATATAACAAATGCTTTATTTGTCTTTTTCAAATGAGACAGAAAATCGAGAGCTGAAATTAAACAATGTCTCTCTCTAGCATTTGATGGATTATGTATTATTTTCTCTGTGCTTTCCAAAAGTTTCTCGACTGTTGCAACACCACAGCACTCTTGAATTTCTCCGTTTGTCATTCCCTTGTAAAAGTCCAGCTGTGAAGACAAATTCCAAAGCTTCCAGGAAAAATGCTATCAGACAGCTTAAGCCCAAATAACATTGCTGATTAATCATTTACTAACAGGCTCTGACGTCGCTTCATCTGAGAGACATCCAAAGGCTAAGGCATTACTCACACCGCCTGGTGATTTTGGTCACACACCGACACACACTCATGAGGCGCGCAGAGCCATACGCATGCAGCAGAGGCAGGATTTACACAGGCACCAGCAGAGCAGCAAAAACAACAAAAAAAAAACAAAACACCACTGCGATCTTGTGCACATGTGCTTGCCACTCTCAGGCTCTTTTGGCCTGGTACCTGCCTGTAGATCACACACCAAGTTTAGTTTGTAACCCAACCCTCGCTCTGCAAAGGAACATTTGACAAGCAAAGCTCCAACAGGTGACAGAGACGGAGAGCACAGTGTGGACACAAAGCCAGTCTTAGGTGGAGTTTTTCTTTCTCTGTGAGAATTTAACCTTAGCGAGATAAACGGTAATTAATTTAACTGATCAGAAACACATGGTTTAACTCCTGAAAGGCTGTGAGGAGACTCCGAGGGCCAGATACACTAGATCTAACTCATTAGTGATTCATTGCCTCGTCGACGTCAGTAGATCAAAGCAATGCTACATCAGTAGATAGTGTTACCAAACTTACAGTAATGATGATTGCCTTTCACAACACGACTGAGAATTTGATATTGTGGTTTCGGTAATCCTTTGTGCTGCGACAACATTATTTTCCTGCTTGTGTCTCCCCCATTACAATAAACCAGAACACATGTACGTGGTGTCGTTTGTTTGCGCTTGTAATTAAAGACCCGTCACTTAGTGACACTTAGGTCTCCCCGGGCCAAGGAGAGAACTGTCTGTTCTGCGATAAAACTAAATGAATCAGTGTAATTATTGTCAGAGGGTTGCTGGGAAGCAGTACCTCCGACGCCAACACTATAAAGTCATGTCAGCATGGGCATTGCTTGAGTTTCAGAGGTAACTCTGTGTCCACGGAGAAACAAAAACACATCAAGTCAATGGTAATGAAGTGGTCTCGTTGCAGGTGTCAAAGAAATAGAAGAAAAAAATATTATGAAATCATGAGCACAGTAAGTATTGTGGATAGGACAGTCAGTGCGCCAAGAGAATCTGCTAATATGATTATCTGTGACAAATGTGTTGAACAGCAGTAAAAAGATGAAAAAAGACGCATAAGAGCAGTGGGCCATGTTGATTCAGCTAAGAATGATATTTTGTTGTTTTTTTTGGTTGGACAAAATCCCTTCATGCAAATGCTGTAAAACCATCTGTCCAACAGGAAAATAATCAGTTTCTGGTGAAATAACATGAACAGACTATGAATCACTGGAAAAATCCAAAAGTAGATTGAAAATCTGTATTGGGAATTTCAGCCAAGTCTTTGGACGGTTCCTCTGGAGTGTTCTGTTTTGTTTTTATGGATTTCACCATCACGTTCTTCTCTCTGGTGTTACTCCGCCTATTCCCCACCTGTCACCATGTGCCATTTTCTGCAGGGCATGACAGTTCAAACACCTGGAGTTACTTGAGCCCACGTTTTCGACCTCAGCGCGCTTTCAATTTATGACGAGCACCAAGTCGCAAAGGTTTTCGTATTTATCCACGGACATAAATCTCACCTTTCATTGTCAAACTGTAAATTATAAACTGTGGCTATATGCACTTTCATACGGTATGCATTGCTTGTGCGATTTTAAAGTAACTTTAAGCACACAGAATAGGGTTAGAAAGTTACACAGAAAGTTGTTTGCTTATATTTCTGTAATTGTTTTGGGTTACATTAGTGTTTTGTTTTTAGTGAAGGCAGTAATGTGCAGCACTTGTTTCTGTGGACACTTGTGGAGTTGAGTAAAAATGGATTGCTTCACTTGAACTGAACAACAGCAGCTGAAATCAGTAATTGTCACGTAAACATGGCAAGATATTCAAGACAGAAACTTCAGAACTATTAGTTTATATGAATTCCAAGTCTAATCATCAGGTGGGACGTTTGCTAATTACACGGGCTACAATTTGAAAAACCACAAAACCTTCTACCTCCTCTACTCCCCCAATCAAATATAGGCATGGTTTTCATCTTATCAATGGAGTCAGTGCTTCATCAGTTATCCACCCTAGTTGAAATCACAAATGGTATCCACCCTCCAAAAAATGAATAAACCAGAGAGTTGCACAAGTCGTTACGGCGTCTGCACAGCCAATAAAGATAAATCCCAAAAAAACAGGACGTCAATGCTTTTGGAATATGTCGAGTTCACGGTAACAGACACACCAAAAAAAGTAGCTCTGCTAGACTTGTTGTGAAGTTGTTGCGAGGTATTTGGGTGGACCGATTTGAGTTGTAACCAAAACTAAAGTCTCCTTGACGAGGTGGTCTTGGAGTGATTGCAGTCCCAGTCATACAGGCTGAACCTGGTGTGAAAGCAATCGCGTTTGACAGTGGATCAAACGCCCCGTGCTGAGAAGGCTCCCCATACTCCAATGAGCAAAGATGAATGAGAATGAGTGTGAGGAGAGGAGCTTCAGTCGCTCAATGATCAAACAATGATCATAATGCTCCCCATGTTGCCATGCTCCATCCTGTTAGACCCCTCACTGTTAATTTAATGTGCAGAGTATTTATTGGTGTCTTTGAGTGTTTTTTATTTGTCAGATGTCTAATTAGAGCAATAATAAAGTTCAATTATGTATGTTCTTACACCAAACTATCAGAAAGTGCAAACTCTTCCCACTCAATCCAATTGAGTGGTGTCTTTAGTTAAGACTTGCAGCACAACGTGGTTTTCATAAATTGGCCTGTAGGCGGCAATGAAAAGATGTATGCTGTTTTTTTGTTTTGTCTTGTCTTTTTATGTTTTTGGTTATGGAATTACTGTTTATGGATTTAAGCACATTTTGCCAGAAGAAGAAGAATGCTTATTTTCTTGACACACATCAGCTATCTGGAAGTCATTCTGCTTTCAGTACAGTTGCCAATAGTCACATTTTTCATCTGTTATCACTATAAAATAACATGGATAAACCAGCGTCATCATTAGAAATGACCCAGGTCAGGATTCAGCTTGTATCGTACTTTTGAGTCAAAAACTAAATTCAGTCAATATAAAACACAAATAATTTCATTTGCATTTTGAAACAGAATCAAGAAGTAATGACCTTCAACCATTATCGATGTAAATTGTTCATTCTTGAATTGGTTAACTTTCGCAACTTCAGCTGCTTTGGTTCCTTCACTGTAACTTTGAATCTTCACCCATAAAGTCTGAAACAGGTAATGGGTCAGTGTATATAATATAAGTAGTAGAAAACAGATTTTGGTGGACAAATATGGGGAGTGACAAAAACTCAATTACAGAAGAAAGAGTTGAGCTGCTCAATCTGAAACAGAATATTGGAAAATATGTGCAGAACCACGTGTGCCACATTATCCTTTAACCATATCAGACAAGACGTTGGCTGTTGCAAGACTTTAGTATGATCAGAACTTTGTGTGGGGAGGCCAACAGTAACGCACCCAGCACCCCACCCAACTGAATCAGCCTGGAGAAAACCACACCCCCAGCCCAGCATTCACCCTCCACTCCCCCACCTCTACCGCACCCTTGACCAGGAAGACCAGAGGCCCAGTCGGAAAACAGCCATCTCCCAGCCCCAAGTCAGCCTGCACCCCTACCGCTTGCCCCCACCCCACCTACCACCACTGACCCCCATATGCACACACGCCCACATTTGCACACATCTGCACACACCGTGTCACTCCCATTCTCCGTGGGAGAGGAGAGGAAGTCATTCTGCCACCCAGGCTATTGCAAGATTAACACAGTGACAATCGCTCCCACACACTCAGCTACATTCGATTGAGCCACCGGCTAAGTGAGCATGCCTTGGACTGAGAGGAAGACAAAACCCACACCAACACAGAACAACATGCAAACTTTTGAGAAAGTCAAAGTGTTATTTGACTGAATTTCTTCAAAATGTAACTTCTTTGCAGCTTTTCAAGAGCCCTTATTCAATAGATTTAAAAAAAAATAAAAATTATTATTTAATTTACCTTATTGATTCTATTTGTTTTTTTCTTGCATTTGGCCTTTTTAGTTTATTTTGTCATTGGTTCTGTTTGTTGAAGATGTCTTTCTGAAGTGGCTACTGAGTGACATACTTTGTCTTTGTTTTAAAAAACAAACAAACATGTTTGATATAGTTCCAGGAAAACACAAACAAAGTTCTTAAGATTAAGAAGGAAATAAGTAGAACAGGGAGGTTTGCATTTTACAACTATGACTTAGAATTTCAAAATTGTCTTCTATAAATTGTATTTTAAACTCACATTTCTGATCCAGAAATGTTGCCAATGTGCAAAGATCTTTTTTATTTTTTTCCCCTCAGTCCATATCAGAGTGATTCCTATGAGGAGCACCATCTCCTAAGTCTTTCCTTTCCTATGCGTGCACCCAACATCAGTTACAGTGTCTTATTTTCCTCCTCCTCCTCCTCTTCATCCTCTCTCGCTCCCATGCCCCTCAGTCCTGACACCGGTCTCTCTTTGAAGTCCTCTTTTAAGAGCACAATTAACCCCGTCCTCCAGACACTGCACTCACTTCTCACCTTTTTAATAAGGCACTCATAGACAAGTGTCAGGCCTTTTTTTTTTTTTTCTTTCATTCTCTGTCGTGGTCTCTCTCTCACACACACACACACACACACACACACACACACACACACACACACACACACACACACACACACACACACACACACACACACACACACACACACACACACACACACACACGTTCAGATCTGCAGGGTCCCTACAACACGCCTGTAAATACTTTGTCACTTGGCTGCAAACTTGAAGACCCCCTTCCTGTGTATATGCTGTGGTACTGTAAGTGTGTGTGTGTGTGTGTGTGTGCGTGTGTTTGTGTGTGTGCATGTGAGCGTGACAGCAAATGAAAGAGAGACCGAGGTGGTTTCTGCTGCTTTGACTCAGTGTTAATGTGGCTTCCGGTGCTTTGGTACAAAGTGAATCAGTGGTGACTGGGGGTGAAAGAATCCATTAAACCAGTAGACCACCTAATTGCCGCTCGGCATTGGGGGGCGCCGTATCTGCCCACTTCTGAAATGTCTTTATAAAAAATGTATACAGAAAAGTATGTGGATACCTAAACCTTCCTTTAAATCCATGTTCATTAATGTGCTGCAGTAACAACCTCCGCTTGTCTGTGGCGGCTTTGCACAACCTCAACATTTCATTTTGAAAAGGAACGGGTCGCACACACTCTCCTGTGATTTGCCCCCATACCACACCAACCCTTACATGCTCAGTGCTTCCTGCGCGGGCAGGATACAAGGCTGGGTAATTCGGTGCAGGTGAATCTGGCCTTTGTGACTCAGCCTGCAGTACAAGCTTGTTTCCTTAGCAATCTGGCATCAGAACACAGATGTGATGCACAGCACATCTTTCCACACCAGCTCAGCCGTGTCTGATCTGTAAGGGTTTTTCTGTAATTACTGAACTATTGAAAGCCTTATTTTTCAAAGCAGGAGTGTCAAACATGCAGCCAGCTGAAGAGCAGAGTGTAAAAATGGCCAAGTGAAGATCATGTTCTTATAGCACGGTGAGCAGACGTACAACCAGATGCAGCAAACGAAGCTAAGGTGGATTTTTGCTCACATGTTTACCTTGTGTCAGAAATGTGATCATTTTTAATAATAAAAATGCTCTTTTACATGTTTCAGTCTGTCGTCTGGACTTCTTTCAGAGAAACTCCCATTAACTCTAGAGTCAAACTTGAATTCAGTTTCAAATCATCTGGGTTGTTTTGTTTAACATGGCAACGCCTGTGGTCACAGTGTTCGCTGGTTGGTCTCATTTTCACCCCAAAAGTAAAGAGGAGAAGGATTTTGTCTCTTGCTCCTGTTGTGATGATTTCTTTTTTCCTAATTTTCCCATGTACGTATGTAGGCCAACAGACATTGGAGCATTGAGGAAATAAGTTGTTGATCCTTTTTTTCATAATCAGATATTCAGCATTATGGTCTTTAGATGATCACTCTAATAAACTGATAACTCCAGAAATCAGATGATAATCACATTAATCGAGCATATTTAAGTTAGCAGACTCATTCGAGCAAAGACAAATTTCAGTTTGCAATTTTAAAAAGAAACTTGAGATAGTTGCTGTTTCTTATAGATTATTTATTACATTTCGATTGGTTTGGGTTGCAGGAGATCAAACGTGTCTCTAAAGTAGTCTCATTTTACTTGTGTCGGATGTTGTTGCGCTTCTTCGTCTAGTTATAGTTTTTCTTTTTTTTTTTGCACTAAATGAATTAGATATTCTGTCAGTGGTTGCTTGTCGCAAATGAAACTGGAGACTGTTCACACCATAGAGCTGTCACTAAAGCGTGACCTTAACTGGTGCTTTTCTTCAGGTACAGATAAGCCTCTCCCCATTTGGTGAGTCACACACACTTAAAGCCTTTTTTCACTGGTACTCCATCAGTCGCACATTCATCCATCTTTAAATCCTCCTAATTCTCCGTCTTCTCCTCTTATTAGCGGGTGCTGTTTGAATGACTTGTCGTAATTATACTCTCGAGCTAATCCTTTACATATTACCACCTGCGATACTGGGTGGAAAATTTAACATATCTAATTGGGGCAAATGTGTCGTATTGGGTTAAAATACAACATTCATGGCGAGACCTTTCAGTAAGAGGACATTTGAAATGAAGCAAATGATGAACTCTGAAACTTTAGTTTGTGTTTGTAAGGTGTTTGATGGATGTTCGACTTTATGTCGAGTTGACAGCGACTATTCATTAATTCATTAATTAACTTTGGTAAGCATTTTCATTTATAACAGTGAACCGAATACAGAGGTGACCCCGAACAATTTTCCTCCAGATGCATTTTTTGGGACTGTTAGGAAACCAGAGACTATAGACAAAAAAAAAACAACCCACACACACAGGGAGAACATGCAAACCCAACACAGAGAGTCTCTCATCCAGGGATGTTCTGTAAGGCAGAAACACTAACCACCATGCTGCCAGCACCAAAGAAGCGACTGAGCAAAGTGAACATAGGCCAATAGTGTATTCCAAGTAAAGTCCACTGAAAGTTTACACAGCAGAGACTGCTGCTGTTTGCTTACTTTACCACATCAGCTCGAGGTCCTGCAAATACAGATGACGTCACATGCTGTATTATGATTGGCTGGCGAGATGCTGGAAATTATTTATTATGGTTGGCTGAGTGGAAAATCCCAAAACAAATAAAGGTATGTGTTTAGTTTAGATGTGTCTTATAAATGTTTTTACACTTACCAATATAAACAGCTAATCACCTGAAATATAATCGCCCTGTTTCCATTATGTAACCCCAAACTGCGAGAATTTTCTTTGGCGAATGCATCTGAAATATGAAAAGTGTTTATTCATTTATTTCTAAAGATGAAGGTGAAGAAGATGCGAATCCAATTATAATATGTGATATAAACTGTAATCATATACAACATTGAAAAAAGATGTCAACTCTGGAATGGCGGTGTGGAAGATACTCAGTGACATGACCAATTTTAAAGTGTTGTGCCGTCACCTACATTGCAACGCACTGGTTCCAGACAAGAAGGCACTAAAGTCCTTGTTCGCAACACTCAAGTGTTTCCACCCGTCCAGCGTGTGCAGAGGGGTCCAGAGTTCAGCAGCTTTCAGACGAGTGACATGAGGCTAATCCTCCCGCGTACTGAGTTAGATGGAGAGGATATTCCATATGCAAACACAGACGTGCTGTTTTCCTTTAATAACTTCCTCAGAAGCAACAGCAGCTCAGTGCTGAGCTATTTAAGACCAGCAATCCTTTGAGGAGGGAGGATTTTCCTTCACCCCCACCCTTCCACCCCCGTCCTCTCTCTTTCTGTCATTAATAATATGATATTGTCCCATCTGTCGGGGGAGCCAGCGTGGAGCACGTGTTTCCAGTTAGGCTCATCAGAACCTGATGTGGGGAGGCCGGAGCGAACGAAAGGGACCGAAACTGGGAAGCCTGTTCCTCGAGTAGGAATGGCAGCACAGGGCAGTGTAATTAAATCACAAGGTCCCCTTATTTTTGGTGCACAGGTATACACTTCAGTGGAAATTTACCAAGTCTGTTTGAAATATAAAGGACCTGTGGGAAAGATAGTGTGAGCTGAACAATAAGATTCAACAAAAAGGTTGGTTTTTTTGTTGTTGTTGTTATATATACATTAACATGATTTAATATCAACATATGGTACAAAACGGTTTTTTTCAGATTGTCCCTCTCAGATGTTTACTGGGGTACACACACAATATACAAATGATCACATAACAACATTGTCTTTTATGATTGGTTCAATCTGAATAATCAGGTGCCCTGCAGGGAAAAGTAAGTTGACAGCACCATTAACATATTTGTAAGATGCTTTAATGTAAAACATTAACAGGAAAATAGCCTGATCAAAGGCCTTGTTCTGCCCACTGCTATTACTCCACCTCCAGACTGTATTGGAGCAATCATTCTGTGCTAAATCAGATGCAGAAATAAACATCTCTAGGGTTTGAATCTGGAGCCAAAACTCTCTGAGATCAGGGATCTCCTCCAACTATCCCACATCTATTACTGAGCAAAACAACATGTTTGATGTATGAGGCAGCATATTAACTGTGAGCTGAATGTTACCAACATTTTCATGTCCCACATTCAAAAGCTGCTGTTTAAAGAGTTGCGGCGTCTTGATTCCCACGTAGTTCCTATTGGACATCAGCACAGGCAGACACATTATTACCAATTATAAGTTATATGAACATAACCATGACTTTTATGGCCGCTCCCCATCCACTGCCTACAGTATTTCAGTGGAGGACTTTGCCGCTCTCTGTGGTCTGCGGTCTTCCTGAGCCGTGAGTGTAACTGTAGCTCAGTGACCTGGGTTACCGCCGCAGCCAGTGCTATGATGTCAGGCAATATCATCAGCGTGCCCAGAGGTGGTGTAGTGGTTTTAGTGGAATACCACTCAATTTAAGAATTTACATCTGCTATCATCACAGCATAGCGTCGGATCTTTAATGGTAGTTGTTATTCCAAAATGAGAGACTAGAGAGCTGACGTATGTGATGTCATGTTTGAGTTCTGCCTCAAGTGACACTCAAAATAAGGCCAAAGTTTGTGAATTTAGAAGTAAAAAAAAAAGTCATAAATGCACACTTTCCCACAGGAAATAATCCAGGATGCTGCTGCTCCAAGTTGTCCAATTGATTCTCGATGAAGCTGCTCCCCGCTCAGAAATGCTTATGACTGTGAGGGATGCTAGTCAACAGTTATATACTGTATATGGATTCAGCAGTGCCGAGAATTGTATAGTTTAATGGTGTAATTCAGAAGAGCTGCCTGTGGTTTTCAGGATATTTCTCATAATAGAGATTGATTCCGACTCTGCCAGCCCTCTCGTGATTTCTCCTTGACAATGCTTCACAGGCTTTGACCTCAAGCCAATTGGAAATTACTCAAAAGAATCTTTGCATTAATTTAATCTGTAATCCATTAAAACTTTGTTCAAAGGCCATTGTGGGATGCCTTGTGGAAAGACGGCATGTAGATTTTGAATCAGTTTGATTCCATTTGGTTTGCTTCCGAGAGAAGCACATTGACTGTCCTCCATCAAAGGACAGCCAGAGGAATTAAAACCTTGTTTTTCAACATTCAAACAACCAAAAAAATGCATTTTGGAAAGAAAACTAAAACTCTAGTAAAACATGTAGTAATTTAGCAACACACTTAGAAAGGTTTTTGTTTTCTTTACTGTGTATACCATGTCTATAGTGTGTATTTGTGTGTGTGCGAGTGTGTTTGTGGGCCACAGTAGGCTGCAGGCAAGGTTACATCTTGCAGCAATTAAGCTGCATGCGTCTCTTACGCCCCTCCATTCGTCTGCTGCGGGGTCTTATTTCAAGGACAGCATTAGACAAGCTGAGAACATTTGATGGCTTGGTGGCTGAGGCTCAATGACTAACGCAACATGCTGGTCACATCAGTTAATTACCCAACAGTAAAATGTGGTCGTATTAGATTGGAACGTGAGCGTGTTAACAATGTCGACAAACCAGAGCGATGTGCAGCGGCAGGGAGGATGACAGAAGGAGAAAAAAAGAACAGAGCATGGAGTGAATGCGAAGACAGCTGCTGAGAAATAAGATCTGAGAACACAAAGATGAATCGTTAAACTAAAATCCTTATGAAACTCCCTTATAGTCTCTGCACCAAAAAGACAGGAACTGTATCTCTACCGAGTTTACTGACAACAACAAGACTGGGAAACATGGGAGTTGTTATCACCGCAGAGATTACTGACATACCGAAACCTTTAACTGTTGACAGAAGCCTGGGCGCTAAAAGCAAAGTGGCTCCAGTATTGTTGAAGCCCTGAACACAACTAAATGTCTCAACAGATTTACTTTCAACTGAACTCAAGAGGAGGAGGCTGAATAGTAGTGTTTTGGTTAGAGAATGTGCCCTCTTGAATGCTTGGGTGGAGCTTGCAAGATTTGCTCTGTCCAAAAAACATGAATTTGTGATTAATTGGTGTTTTTCAATAGCGTCTATAGGTATGGTTGGAGTGTGTGTGGTGGTGGTGGTGGTGGTGGTGGTGGGGGGGGGGGGTCTATCCTGCCTTCGATCAGTCAGCTAGTAAGTGGTTTAGAAAATAGATGAATTCTCCAGAGGTGGCATGAAGAAGCAGTGGTTAGCATTTTATCCTCACTGAAAGTTATCGATTTCACCCGGCTGTCAACTCATTTCACTGATCTTTCTGTGTAGAGTTTGCATATTCTCTTTTAACTGGATTGTAGGGGGAAGCCAAGCTGCATAAAAATAAACAAAGAAATGTGGTTCTATGTGGCCCTTGATTTTACTTTAGGGGCCACATAGAGCCCAAATAAATCTCAAAATTGAAGCGTGATAGCCTTGCAGAAAAGACAACTAATTGCTTTTTCTTAATTCTTTGTTTCAGTGGAATGAAATTAAAAAAAAAAAAAAACAACCCTGTAATGGACATGCTGAAATTTCTTTACAACAAAAAAGACAAATTCAAATGATATTTGGCACACATCTTTCTAATATGATCCCACAGTGGACATATAAGGAATATCAGGTACTTTTGTTGGATAAGTGCATATAATATCTTAGTAATTTTTGTACTCTTAATGTGTTAGATTGGATCCTCCAGTGGGCTGGCTTTGGCTCCTGGGCAGTAAATGATATCCTTCCTCTAAGTTGTATGTAGGTGTTAGTAAATGTGTTTGGGGGGTGTCCCAGATGTACTGTGCTTTTGGTTTGTGCTGGCTTGTAAAGGCTCCAGTCTTCCGGGTCCCTATTCTGGATAAAGCAGGTATAAAAGATGGATAAATAGACGATGCCAGCAGATAATCAAATCAGTCCTCTGTTGTTAAAAGAGTTGTTTTGTTATTATTTGACCTGCTGAAAATAATCCTCGTTTTGTTTTTACTTCGAAGTGGAGACGAGTTTGTATCCAGCGCAACGATATGGTATCATTTCTACAGTAGATTTATGAGGCCCGCAGGCTGATGTTAGTGTTTAATACATGTTCAGGTAGGGAGCCCATCATCTTCAGTCCTGAGTCTGGTGTTACAATAAATCTCCAGAGGAGTTGTGAAAAGGAAACTGTGTTCTGCATCTTTCGCCCGATTGTATAGCATTGGGCTAAAGATGCACATAATGTTAACATAATATGACAGTACATTGTTAATATCTTGTTTTAGCACGTCAGCTGCTGTCTGTGGGAAAGAGTTTGAATGTTGGGCAGTGATGCAAATCCCTTTGGGCTGCTCCCCCAATGTATTTATTTTTTTATTTTTTGGTTATTGTCATTACTCATGATTGTGTTTGTAAAATTTGCAATTAAAAACATAAATATCCAGGACATATTTAGGCAAAGGAATGAAAGCGGTCTCCTGAAACAGATCACTCTGAGGATGCAACTTGATTAAAAACCAAAGACATGTCAAGGGTTCAAACACCATGTGACAGATGTCCCATCTGTCCTCTCCGTAAAGCCGTGTGTGCAATAGAAAAAGGGTTGGCTGTTTTAAGAGGCAAACCCTCCAGCAGTAGTGGTATATTTAGTTAAATGGCAGCTATGCTAACGTTTTGCTTTTTACCATTATATGATATCATTTTTCAATACTTGGAATTCATAGGCAATAAAAAGCAAAGCTAAGAGGACTTGTTAGTTGCTTCAAATCTAATCTTCATCTTATTTTTCTGCATTGGTCATAAACATTAACTTGAGGTTTTGTTTGTAAACTTATTTTATAGCGCTAACTAGTCTCCATTCGACTGATTCCATTGATTCAGTTCTCAAAACTCTGTTTGAATAAAAGGCTTTTAAACTTTTTCATCGAAGTTCTTCAAAAATAGAAGAAAGTTATGCTGAGAAAAAGACATTTCACCTCAACTCCTCGATATTTTCTGGTGCAGGGCCTCTTCCTGAAGTTCTCTGGCTCCCCTCACCAAAGGGACGTCCTTCACTCACTTTGACACCGCTACTAAAATAAGCTCCTAAATGTTTTAGAGTTTTCGTAGCCATTCTTTAAAGAGAGCTTCACCTCTGCTGCCCTATACGCCTGCACTCGAGCCCAGAGTCTCACTTCATCCCAGTTGAAATGTTTGTATTTAAAATCACTTTTCCTGTGGTGTACAAAAAGGAACTCCCCATGTCAGGTTGTCTTCATGGATGCAGGTGCGACGACACAAACCCAATGGAGGCAGTAACAAAACAGAGAAACCAGACAGGAAGTTTACTGCAGGTCACACATGTGGCTTACAGTTGAGATTATTTGACCTCTGAAAAGATGTGTGATGGAGTTGAGGTGGTTTTTTATTTAGTTTTTTATCTTCCACCCAAAAACCAGAAATGCGCAAACAACATGCAGTTGTATTCCTCATGCTTTTTACCAGACTGGAGGAATCAGATTAATTGGATCCAACAGTGTAATTTAATCAATGCAAGATTTTTTTCCTTCATGCTACAAACACTATCCCCCTTTTGATCAATGAGTGGAACCAAGAAGCTGTGAGTTGTCGTCACGTATTTTCTAACGTGGCATAAGGTGATTAATCTTCACTTAGCCTGGCTGTTACTTGTGATGACATGCTTTGCCAATTTTCCCACAATGGTGAAATAATCTTTCTTCCCACTGGAGGAAAATGTTGTGAGTATCATAAAATTAGAGACACCAAGCGCTGCGGCACATGTGCTGCTGTGTGCGCACATCTTTTCATCTGCAGATGACAATCTGTGTGTTTCCCATGGTGGGTGGAAAAGAGGAACCACAGCCAAGGGATGTTCAGCTTTTATGATACTACATTTTATTTTGAGCCGTGCTAACCACAGTGTAATCTGTTGCAGTGCTCAGCTGCGGCACAAACATGTTGGAGGTTGGACAGCATGCGGAAGAACCTCAACATTTAGGCTTTGAGTTGAGCCGGAGACTTTATCAGCAGCTCGGTGCCACACCTGAGAAGCCCACACAATGTTGTTTCGTAGACGTTGGTGTCACCTGAACTGGTCCGCGTGCGGCTGTCTGCAGCCACAGTCAGAAAGATTCAGGAATACTTAAATGTGTACACACGACTGGCTGATAAAGTACCAACACTTGAATCAAACTCAGGCCAGCTGACAACCAGCACACTTCCATGACGCACATCAGCGAAATGGCCCGTAAACAATATTTACCAAGCACACAAGATTAGTCACAAACATGCAGAGTCCAAACAAACAGGAACCACACAGGCATAGAAATTCTTTTTTTTTTTTAGAAGAAGAAGAAGTTCCAAGACTTGTAACTGTCTGCTGCCATTTTTAATCACTAAAGAGCTACTGTTGTCAAGTAAACTAACTGGAGGACCGAGTTCTTCATTAGCAGCTTCCTCTCCCCGGCCCGCTCCCCCTCACGCTTCTGGCAGCTCATTCAAGCTTTTATGCTCCTTCAGTGAAGTGTCTCAGTGGCAGATTAGTCATCCCTCCTCTGATTCAACTTCTACACTTGTCCCTCTCTTTTCATCTGCTGCTCCTGCTTCTGCCGTGTCGTTTTTTTCCCCTCTTCACCACAGCTTCCTTCCATTTCATCTCCAAATGGTTTCCTCAGCTGCAGCCATTCTCTGCCAGGCTTTCTACCTTCTGTTACAAACCTATATACTTTGTTCAATACACTCTCTCAGTCACTGAAGAGTTCAGTGCAGAAAAAAATGTATTAACATGCACTTGTCATCACATTTGTCATCAACATTCTCTTACCTCATTTTGTTCCACAAAGGTCATTCCTGGGCCCCCTCACATTTTGCTGTCTTGTCATATTTCATGTGCTAAATCATTGACTTCTTAAATATCATTGTCACTGTTGACTTTTTACTGCACATGCTTCATTTTAATGTGTTTTCCAAGCACATACACAGACGTGTCAAACTAAAGAAACCATTCATTCATATACATTCACCATCGATGTCTGCTTTATTCAAATAATATGGGCGGGGGGGCTGGAGTCAATCCTGGCTAAGTACACAATCACACATGAACTCATATTGATTTGCAATGTAGTTTTGTGGTTACCCCTTCTCACTCAGTGGAGGTAAGCACAGTACAGTCAAACTGGAGTCATCAGAGCTTTTCCCTGTCGTACACAATCAATCTCCTGATGCGGCGCGACCATGTATTGGATATCAGCTCAAATAATAAATTAAATAGTCTATATATTTGTTAATATCAAATATTACAAAATGTGGATTATTGCGATCGGGTAAAGATGTGCTTCGCCGTCCGGTGTTTCTCTCCAGCGGTCTCTGCTCTCTTCTCTGCCTATTAAATGGCAGTTTTTAATTTCCACCACCGTCTATGCTTGCTCGTGTGTAATCGTTGGGTTTTTCTCTGTAAAGCTGCCATGAAATGACTGTGTTGTATTTGATGCAATCAAAATAAAGTGGAATTGTTTTAGTATTTTAAAAAAAACAAACAGATCCTTCAGGCTGACATTAGTTAAGCTTTGAAGAACCGAAACAAACTCCTACTGTACCCACATTTGTGGTCGTGTATCTGAGCTTCCTAAGGAACAGCAGTTATCGTAAACAGTTAACTCACTTTGATCGTCGTCAAATACTCAAAGACAAATGCAGAACTACCAAAACAGAATCCTGTTTAAAATATTGTCACGAGAGAAGGCTTCAGCTGAATTGAGTTGAGTTCTTCCTGACACTTACGGACTGCGGCCTGAGACTCCTGACAAATGCAGACCTTAACTGGATTAGGATCACACTGCTTCATGTTTCTCCTCTGACCCCCGAAGCTGGAGGGCAGAACGTGTGGGAAAGGAAGATCGACAGGAAGCTGTCGTGTAAAAGCAGAGGTGTGTGTGTGTGTGTGTTTGCCCAGTGGGCAGTGCACGGGGTTCAGGCAGGAAACGAAGTGGTTGTGCCACCGGTTAAAGGAAACAGAGCAGCAGATAAATTACTCGGTCTGGACTGGCAGGACTTCAGAGGACTCGAGCTGAGTGGACATCGAGGGAGGACAGAGTGTTGACATGGAGGACGGTGCGCCTCACCCAACAAACAACCAAGCTGTTTTATATTATTCGTCGCTTATTTCCAACGCAGAAGTCCAGTTCTTTTCGTTCCCGTCATTTTGGATGATTAAGAGGCAGGGGAAATGTAGAAACGTTTTTAACTGAAAATACAAAAATTTGACAAAGAAATGCTTCAGCTTTCCTTATTCTGTAACTGGAGGGATATAACAGCAGCTCCTCTTGATGAATCTGATTCTGGGTGTCAGGTGCTCAGTTTGATTGAGTTTACAGCATAGCTCCAGTAACTTTTATTCTAATCAAATGTCCTGTTTTAGGTTTTCTCCCGTCATTCATTTGGCTTCTTTTTGTCTTTTTGGGGGGGAGTTTGTACAACATGTCAGCATGGCTCCTTTTTCTAGGCGTGCGGTTAACAGAGACTGCCATCTAGTGGTTTATTATCTGCTGTCCAATCTGGCTGAGGTACAATTTTGGGTGATTTTGAAAGCTGGGGACAGACTCTGTTGAAACAGGAAACCATGAATAAAGCCAGAAGTATCTGTTTCACATCTTGGCAGACCTCCCAGAGTCACATGTTAAATGAAAAAGACTGTTGAGAGGTGAGCATCACACTGTGCTCTGCAGCGAGAAGACAACTGGTTTGATTCTAGACATGATATCTTTGTCCTGTGTGTGCTGGGGTTTTCTGTTCGATTCATTGACATTTCTAAACTGCCTGGAGGTGAGCAAGGGCTTTAACCACAGAGGCTCATGCTGCTTCGAGTATTTATAGTCCCTGTTGAGTATGAATAGGATGGGTTGAATACAGAGAAATATTTTCTCTCATGAAGCGATGTGAAGTCTTAAAAATAAAGCACGCTGGCATAAGTGATAGAATCGCAACTGTGCTGCTCTGTGTGTTTGCAGGTGACCAGTTTTTATTGTGTTACCAATTACACATAAACTGCATTTGGATCATAACATCCCGGTAGATTCTGTTTCGTTTTTTGGGGGTTTTGTTTTGTATAACGGCTAGAAGATAATCACGCTGAACTCATTTATTCATCTTCTTCATGATCCTGTGTGAAAATGATGATTTCTTGTTTAACAAGACAGAGCTGCTTGAAGGATGACAATTAAGAAATGTGGAAGAACACAGATCTTGAGCTCAACTCATCCTTTGTTTTTAATGACGGGAGCAGTAGATATAAATGCATGCAGTGCATTTATATATTAAGCACTGACTTGCTTGTTTTCAGTTATTTTTTTTACCTATTATGCCAAAGATGGGTAAATAAAAATCTGAGAGGGACACAATAAACAACTTGGACTATATACTGTATCTAAATATACACTAACAGGCATTGACCATGTTCATTAAAAATATAAAGCTACCACTTTTAATATACTAACAAATTAGTTGTATTGCATGTATGTTATTTATTCCCGATTACTCATAGTTCTCTGAGGGACAGGCAAATGTCCACATGTGGCCCTTTGTCTCTTTGTACCGCTTCTTTTCATCCTGAAGTTATTATTACATCATTGTGAATTCATACAGTCTGAATATGTCTTGATATCTTGTCCATCTTTGGTTAAAAAAAAACACTTTTCAGTCTCTCCAACATGCTTTGTCCTGTTTTGACATAATTGTACCTTTCTAATGTCTTAGAAATATTTAGGTTAATATTCCATGTTTTTGTTTCATCTGTTCATTCACATCAGTTTCACCTAATTGTTTATATTATCTTGTTTCATCATGTTCATTTATAGATATTTTTTAAATCACTTTAATTGTGCTTATTTTTTTATTAACTTTAAATTCCAATGTTTGGGGGCTCAAATGCCGTCACTAAAGGATCCAAGCACAGTTTGTAAAAACAAGGTCAGTGTGAACTTTAAAAAAAAAAAAAAAAATGTTAAGAGCCTGTAAATGTTTGCCGGCGAAGTTTCATCAGTGATGAGTTAAAGGAGAGCATCCTTCTGATGATCGTGTTGTGAAAACGTGTTCAACGGCGATGGAATTAAACTCTCGCAAATAAAAATGATCATTAATAATAACTTTTTCGTTTTTGTTGGTGTTGTCAGGATCCTTCACTTTCACTGCACATTGTCAGACAATGTGTCTCCGAGATGTTTTCCGGTGGAGTGTATTTATTTACTCAACCTATACTTTTATCTCTTTCAAGGTCAACTTCCACCACATCAGATACGAGCATTCGAGGTTTTTGACATCAATTTTTCTGACTTGAAAGAAAAGTGTGATTGAAAGGCAATAATAATAATAACTAATTCACAAAAAAATAAAGTAGCATGCCAAGAAAGAAACACAGCACCCAGAAATAGAAATATGAAATCCTTGAAGGTTTCACTGTCTAAATTAAATAGGGGAGAAATGGACATTTCTGATGTGTTATTATTTCATTAGATGCACCTGTAAGTTTTTTCAAAATAAAGGTGACCTGTGCTCCATGAACAGATGTTTCTCTTTCTCGATGACAGAGCAGGAAACAAAACGACGACACGGTGCTACAGTATCATGAAAATTTATTAAAGTTGGCAAACAAGCTTTTTTTTTTTTTCTTCTTTCTTTTTTCTCCTCACTACAAAAACCATAAAGAAACAACAGACAGAAAATCTGTTCCTTCGTTTTCCCTTTCCTGGTACAAAACATTTCAGTCAAGGCCGAGAGAGAGACAAAAGAAAATCACTGGATGATGTTCAGCCGCCTAAAACAAAGAAAGACATGCAAAGGCTTTAAACTCGGGGGCAAACAAATCTCAAATCAGGTGTAAGAAGAAATCAAAACCTTCCCGACTGAGAAATGAGGGTCAATCGCTCAAGTTGATTGAAACCACTCCAGCGTAAGTGCTGCGTGTGACTCCAACATGTCTCTGGGCGTACGGCTCTGAGTGCAGCGCTAAGGCAAAGGAGTGTGAACACAGTTAGAAAGCCCGGAGAAGACACGGTCAAAGAAGTGCATCTGAAAAGTGTTTCTGTACCCACAAAGGAGAATCATGAACAGACAGGACAACTCCAATCATGTGAATAAATTAATAAGAAGAGAGCCTGGTGAAAAATACTGTCTGATACAGGCACGCTTGCAGGAGAACTCGTCTTACAAAACTCTAAACGTTTGATTTCAGCTGTTACACATGAATTCTCTTCAAGTAGAAACAAAAGCCTGCAGGAGGAAATGTGGAGACTTACTATCCTAACGTTGAGCCCCACACTGCCGGACATCTGTAACAGCTGCAATGTTAAGCTTCATATACTACAGTAAACAATTTTAGTGAACTCCTTATGCATAAAATATGAATAACAACAAGAAAAGGAACTAAGTCAGGTGTTGCTATAACAAATAGTGTCGTTATCGTTACACTCCGGGGGGGGGGGGGGGGGGGGGGCGTCTCATTCACACGAAACACACACACATGCCATCAGACATACAGCGATCGAACCTCTTCAATAAAGAACGGCAACTTAAAAAAAACAAAAAAAACATGGTGCGGTGATATGATTCAGTAAAATATATATTTCCCACGTTTTTGCGTGAAAGGAAAAAATATCAAAATATTTTTTCTAGTGTTTCTTTAGAGAAGAGCGGGCCAGAAAATAATAAAAAATAAAAGACACTCATGCATCGAGAGGGCAAAACTTCAGATGCATCTCAAAATACTTTGAAACTTTAATTTATTTTACATTTTTCAGACATAAACTGAAATATTTCAAGCTTCTTTATTTTTTTTTAATAGTTTTAGTACAGTCAATACTTTTGTTAGTTCAGGGCCGCATACCGTCCAATTTGATTTTGAAAAGGTCGGACCAGTGAAACGGAAGCATAACTGGTCAATACTTTCAACGTTCCCTTTGTTTTAGTGCAACATTTTTGCATATCAATTTTTAACAACATGAAGAAAATTTCAACAAAGTTCGTGAAATGTCCAAAGAACGACGTCGTGTAATTGAGGCATTCTGCATACATAAATTAGAAATTTATACTTGTGCTAACTGGCTAGCATTCCGGTAGCTTCCATTGCTACGTCACTCACGTCTCAGTGATTTCTGCGACACCACAATAGTGAGAGTCATACATTTGATGCAGCAGTTAATGCTATTTAAAATATGTCAACTTTGTGTGGTTATCCCATGCACTGGAAAGGACATTGCGTGTTTATAACACCCCTTTTTATAAACGCCGAAAGTCAAAAATACGGTGCGCTTGAAACATTTTAGCTTTAATGTTTCACTGTTGAAGGAACTGAAATCAGTTGTGTTTTACTTTTGAGATGCACCTGCAGTTGAAATCTGATTAGAAGGAGCATAAAACACACAGAGAGGAGTTAAAGTAATACTACCACTGTTTGTATCATAAAACAGATACTATTAACAGCATCACTGACGATGATTTGATTTCACCAGGCGCACGTTGTAACAGGAACATCGTGTGAGTGTGATCGTTGGGTAGATTCGTCACGGAACACGTGAACGATCACACTTTTGCAGCTGCGTGTGATTTAAGGTTAACCTACAAATACTGAGAAACTTATCTGGCCGTGCCATTTGCGCTGAATACCTCTTCCTCCGTCTCATCACAAAGGCAGTGAGCACGCGACTGTAAACCAGTTTCTCGTTTTCGACCAATGGAGGCACCGCGTGTCGGGATTTTTCCGCAGTCGGTTTCCCACAAAGACGGTGGGGATGTCAGGAGGTGGTTCCCACCGGCTCTCAGCAGGCCTCCTTGGCTTGGCTTGGCACCTTGCACATCATCAGGATCTGCTTCAAGGCTTTCTGGACATCCTCATCCATCTGACCCTGAAGAGACACGAGCAAAAAAAATAGGTATGTAGTATTGACTAGTGGAGGCGCAAAAAGCTTTATTTCTCAGCTTTCTGGGAGTTTACATCATAATTAGAAAAGAAGATATGTGAGGAAGAAGACAAGTGGAATATCAATGATGGATTTACCTGAACCGCGTAGAGGAGATGCATCCTGTAGACTGACACGATCTCCTCATGCTGCTTCTTTGACTCCTTTTTAAAAGCAACATGAAACAAACGGTAAATAGACTTTTACTTTCGAGCGCATCTTCACTTCTTCAGCAGCACGATCAGGCCAAGACCTTTATCTTTTGTAGCACTTCTAAACTAGTTAACTTCCTTTGACCCACGTAGGAAATAGGACGTTAATGGATTTAAGATGTTATATTTGTAGCTCCACATAAAATGACCACAACAGTTATTAAAGTCAGAGTGCGCTCCTGAAGAGGTGGATAATTTGTTTGCATTGTTGTGAAATAGGCTGAAAAGCTCTTACAGCCAACTGGAACTGCAGTTGTTTGATTTGCTGCTGCATCGTCTCCAGCTGCTGGGTCTGCTGCTGCCTCTTCGAAGGAGAACATGTGTAGGAAAGCTGTGACAGGCTGTTTAGGGCGTCTCTTAGTTTCCCCACCTCACGAGACAAGTCATCTATCTGAAAGACAAAACATGGGAGGAAACTTTAAAAACATATATATATATAAATAACTATTAATGTGAAATTAAGTATGTATCAGACATGCGGTGCAGAAGTGACTCTACATCCCTATTCTTACTGACCCTTTTGTTCTTCTCTCGCTCTGAGGCGACGTGATTCTCCACCAAGTGTTTAAGCTGAGAAACGGCATCCTGGGACTCGGCCAGTCTGGAGGTCAGCGTCTGGTTCTCCTTCTCCCTCGACATCAGCAGCTCCTGCAGGGCTTCCCGCTCTGCACGGTTATCCCGGGCCTGATTCACAGAAAGGAGGTGCAGGACAGTTCAACATTTGAAAGTGTTCAGTTGAATCTTTCTCTGTGGATATCCTGCTCCGTCTTCCCCCACCTTTTGCCAAGCGTCAGCAGCTTCCAGAGCCATCTCATCCTGCTTCCTGAGGGCCCCCTGGAGCAGCTGCGTCAGGTGGGTCACCTCGCCCTCCAGCTGCTCCCGCATGGCCTCGTGCTCCTGACGTGAGACAGAGTCCTCCGTGGCGGCGTCTTTTTCTGCTGTCAGCCTGTGAAAGTGACATGGAGAGCATTGAAACGGCACTAAAGAAGCATTTTATTCTCAGATATATTTCTATGAAGCCAACAAATATGGAAATCACAAACAAAAGCTGAAAAAGCCACAGTCCCCACATTCAAAATCGTTTTGTTTTTTTCATGACTCTCCCCTGTTTCTGGGTTCACCTTTTCTGAAGCGCCTCCACATGCATGGTCTTCTGGTGCAGCTCCGCCCTCAAGGCTTCTGCCTCGCTTTCCAGCTCTTTGATGGCGTTCCCCAGAGACGACATGACCTGTGTGTGGTCGGCGAGGGCCACGGAGCTCTGGGCCTGGGCCTCGGCCTCCTGCCGCAGTAGTGCAATCTCCTCTTGTGTGGCTGCAAACTTCTCCTCGGTGGCTGTGAGCAGCGCCTGCAGCTCCTCCACCTTACCGTTCAGCAGCTGGACCTGTTGGTCTGCCGACGGCGACGAGGCCGCGCTGCTCTCGGCCAGCTGTTTCTGTGCCGCGCTCAGCTGACTCTTGGTGTCACTGAAGGAGTGCGAGAGCTCCAGCAGGCGGCGCTGCAGCCCAGAAATCACTTCGTTCAGCTCAGCCTTCATCTCCTCAAAGTCTTTGGCTGCCGCTTCGACAGGCACTGTCCCCCGCAGAGCCTCCTGAACAACCACGAGGATGGAAATACAGCATGAATGACAGATGTGGAGGATGAATTCATCCTGATTGAGAAATAGTTCCTTTTAAGGTTCAGGAGTTCCATGTTTCAATCGCTTTTAAATTAAATCAATGATTTCAACCTCTGGTCCTGATGAGTCCAGCATGATGTTAATGTTTCCTGACTCTAAATGAATGACACTAAACAATCAAAGTCTCATATTTTCACAGGTGAACACTGCAGACTTTATGTTTTACGTCTGCAAAACAAAGTCATATCCCTGACCTTACTTACTGATGCATTAGCTGTGGTTATCAGCTGTTTTAGACTTTGCCACATTTTTCTTTTGCTTCAGCACGACTTTAAAAATATCCACCTCGGGCCACATCTATATTAATGATCAGTACACCTATTCACTTATGAATTCTTTAATGTATCTTATCAATATGTTCACTTGCTTGATAAATACCACCCGTGTTTACTGACTAATAATGAAGGTATGAAACTCGAAGTACCTGGAGCACCCTGACTTCCACTTGTGCCTCCTTGTACAGCTCTTCAACCTGTGCTATCCTCTGCTCCTTGTCCTGAACAGTCTGCCGCTCCCCGTCCGTCCTCCTCAGCGCCTCCTCCAGCTGTCTGATTCGTTGACCTGCTCTCTCGTGCTCGGATCCCGTCTGTGCGAGCTGCGCCTTCAGCTGCTTCACTTCGTGTTCGATTGACGGACGCCTCTGGACTCCCTGTCTCTCTGTCGGGTCGCCTTCTCCCTTCTGAGCTCTCAGGACCTCGACCTCCTCCACAGCCTGGTGGTACCTCTCCTGAGTGTCTGTCAGCTTGGCCTGCAGCTCTGCCAGACTTCCCATCAACTCTTCCTCTCTGGCTTTCTCTCTGACGCCCTCGTCTTCCTCCTGCCCTGTGATTCGCTCGGGTTTCAGCTGAGCCTGGAGCGAGCGGTTCTCCTTCCTGGTTTCAAGCAGTTTGATCTGAACGCTCTCGAGCGCCTGTCTCAACAGTCTGATCTCCTCTTTGCTGCCCCCTCTCCCCCCTTCACCCTCCACCTCCTCCACTCTGTCAGTTTGGTGCCCCCCCTCCACGTGGGTGGAGGCAGGGACATGTGGAAGTGGCTCAAACTCATCCTGGGTGGAGTGGAAGGAGGAGTTGGAGGCCATGCTGTCGGGACGACTGCTGTCCTTCAGGTCCTCATTTCCATGGAAGGACGGATGTTTCTGTGAGTAGAGCATGAAGAATGAGCAGTTGGAGAGAGAATGGAGTAACAATAAACATTCAAATTCCAATTTGCTCAATAATACTGCCAATCATAAAAAAGACCAACTTATCCTGCTTCAGACAAAATTGAGAGCTTCAACTTTTGTGTCTTTAAGTTCTCTTGAAAGCTCATTTTCGTCTCATTAAGAAGCTTCTTACACGCCGGCATCTACCACCAAGCAGCAACAAGTCCTTGTAATTTGACACCAGTCTCATAAGCATTTTACCTGCTGTGCTTTGAGCAGGGACCCAGGTTCAGAAACACGTAACTAATCCAAGATGACTTGCACATGTAAAACCACAATTTTGAAGTGCTTGTGTTTGTTTAATTTGAAAACTTCCCATCATAAAGTAATATATCTGACAGGATACATGAAAACCACCATGAAACACTTATATTAATGCATACTGTTGTAAGGCTACAAAGTAATAAACATAATAACTTGGGTAACGTGGAGTGTTTTTAAAGAGGCTTATAATTAAAACTGCCATATTAAAACTTATAAGTATAAGTCTTAAACAAATAAGTCATTTGCTGTATGAAAAACAAAGTGGTTATTGAGTTTACATCATGTTGGAGCGAGTTTATGAAAATATGACAAAGCCGGATCACATGTTTATTGACTTGATATAAATCTTGTTCTCTCTTTGTATATTAAATAATACTGTACCAATAAACCTTCAGAAATGAGCATTCACTTGTGATTTGATAATGTTTTGGATCACTTTTGACTTTCTTTGTTTTTATTGTTGAATGAGTGAAATATGAACCTTCATATTTATTTTTGAAGGAACGGTAATTACAAACAGTGGAAACAAAGTGGAGCTACTTTTCAACTGTTTCTCTTTCAGTTTTCATTCTCAAGTTTCATGATGTACATAGTATTCAAATGTATTGCCACTGCCAGAACTATGTGCTCGAAAAGACGTCTAATATATAGACATTTCTACTGTAGTTAAAAATGTTTGTTTCTGACAGGAATGTGACCTAAATACACAGCGTGCAGCAGGTACGTTCAACTCCATTCAGTCATTTGTTCATTGTTCCACCGCGGAGCAGGAGTGAAAGGATTACATACCTTTAGTTTGGTAGCGAGCTGCTGGTTCTCCAGAGTGAGAGCAGTAACCTTGGCTTGTAGTGCAGAAAGCAGAGCTGCAGATGCTGTAAAACTCTGCTCGCTCTGTCAACGCACACAAAGACACACATAGATTCCCATGCCACAAAGAAGCATGAACGAAACACTGAAGACCACTCGGAAAAAGCAACACGAGTCGTGACATGTCTTAAGCTGAGGTTAGACCTCCTTCAAGAATGCTGATGGTGGAAAAGCAGCCCAGTTGTTTGTTTGAGTGCAGCTCTAACTAAGAACGGGACTTTTAGCAGGTGGTGGTGGTGAGGATTTCATGTTTACCTCTGATACTGAAAAAGAGTTTGAATTGAATCAAACATTGAAAGAAAAAAAAAAAAGAAGAAGAAATGAACATCTAGGTGTGTCTATCCACAATGCATCTAGCTCAGAAAAGAGGTATTCTCAAAATCAAATCTGTAGTTTATTATTCAGTACAGTTTATTTTCTCAACAACTAAGAATATATACCCTACTGTATAAATGTTTGTATGCCGCTCCAAAATGATCTTTGAGCTGGTCAGGACACTTGGTTCAAACTTTCCTCATGTTGTACTGTCAATAAGCCACCGTAGTGCCATTATTCGTTATTCACCTTTGTGTCCAGCTCAGGACCCGTCACCGTCTCCATCGTCTGCTTCAGGTCCTCGATTGTCTCCAGCAGCATGTTTCTCTCCTCGTGGAGTTTCTCCACCTCCTCTCTCAGCACGATTCCTCTGGTCTCATCCTCCTTGGAAATGAAAGGCGGAGAAAGAGGTGAGTGGTGGCGGGGAACAGGAAAGAAACAGCAGGTGGTGGGGGAGGCGGGCTCATACAGGATTAAGGCAGATATTACCTTGGGATGTGAAAAGATGATCTTTTAAGTTATTATGATGTCTGGTGACTTTGTATTACCTTATAGTTGAATCTTCTGGGAGTGTCACTTTTGTTGGATACAGGTGTGCCGGTAGATGTAACAACTGAAGGAGAGGACGGTCCCGAGCTCTAAGGGGGGGATTAAATTGTGGTTTTGGAATTAATAGTAGACATGAACTGGAATTCTAAATCATTTTGTTTATATTTTCCTGGCGCACAAAACCAGACTAATCAAAAGGTTCATAGTGTGTGTTTACCAAATTGTACTATTTCAAAACCTGCATGAATAAGGACGGCTTTTTTACAAAACTGTAATTACACATAACAGGTAAATAAGCCTGATATCCCATGAGGAAAAACTATGAAAGAATTCCACAAGTAAATACAGAACCACCCACAGACTGTAAAGCTCCTCGTTTAAAAAAAAAAAAATACACACATGCATTCATATTAATATAAAGAGTGGCACACCGAAACAAGCCGACAGACACATGCGTTTACCTGCAGTGGGCTAATAGGAGGTGGAGGTGCTTTTCGTTTTTTGGGTGTTGTGATCCGTTCATCACTTAGCTTAGCTACTTGATCATGCTGAGGTGGCAGCAGAGGAGGCAGAGAGGGAAGGCGTAACCAAAGGAGAGAAAGAAAGAAAAGGTGAGATTCAGTGCTGGTTAGTTTAAAAAAAAAAAAAAAAGGCTCAATCAATGAGTGCTACAGTAAGGATTGAGGTTTGTTTTCCATAACTGGAAACCAAAGGATATCTCTGAAGCTCGGAAAATGTATTTCAACATATAAGGGAACCTATTTGTGGCTGCAGTCCATGTTAGTCTGTTAGGTTTTTATTTGTTGTCTTGAGCTATTTTCACAATTAAATTATTTGACGAACTAACTTCATCTATTTTTAGTCAGAATTATAATTTAGAATGAATTAGTTGTATAATTTAAGTTCTATGTAGAATTAGAAATGATGAAATTGCAAAAAAAAGAAAAGAGGAGGAACTAGCAGCTTACCTGTGGACTTTTAGGGGATTTAGGATCTGGAAAAGAAAGCACACAAAAAACATCAATACTTTGTGCAAGCTTCTTCTCAATTAAATATAACTCCAAAGCTTACAAGACAAATTCAAAGCAAACTCCAAAGCGGGTAACATTTTGAATATAAATTGCAGTGAAGTGAGTGTGACTGCAGATGGCAGTGTTGACCTTTTTTCTTTTTTTCTTTTTTTTTTCTTTCGAAATCAGAGCTTTACAAGTCAGTCTCACGGAGGTCGTTACACACAAACGTTTGTGTCTTTGCGTTTATTTTGTTGTTGAGAACTTGACCAAAAAATCAAAAGATTATAGAGACCCAGCTCACATCTGAAGGGGATGTTGAATCTCACAGATATAGTCATTAACTGTTGTGCGGTTACATTTGAGGACATTACTACGGTTGGGAACACGGTGATTGAGACGTGATTTATCTATGGTGCGATGTTCTCTAAAAACATCACACATCATTCTACATAACTGCTCTATTACTACAATTAATATAGTGATTGTAATATTGTACATATACACACGGATGTATGCATGAGGTCTTATCATTTATTCTAAGCGTTTTGTGTGTTTTTCCTCTCACCTATGGCCAGATATTTATTCAGAGTTGTCACGAGGGCTGTTTTGGCCTCAGTGTTGCTTGACAGCTTCGCATAATGTAACACATCATGGCCGTTTGAATCCACAGCTGCCAGGTCGGCCCCCCGCTGAGCCATGATGTCTGCAACAGACACTGCGCTGGACTCTGCTGCAAGCATCAAGGCCGTCCTGCAGAGCACAAACATCCAGGTAGGTGTGCAAAGAAAGTACATGCCGATCGCCGAGTCGCGTTCATGAGTGCAGCATTTACCTGCCGCTGTTGTCAGAAGTGTTGATTTCAGCACCACAGTCCAACAAAATGCTGCACACGTCGGCATGGCCGTGTTTGGCTGACAACAGCAGAGACGTGAAACCGTCCTTTGGGACAAAATATAATAAAACATATTAGACACAACTTCGATCAGAACACAGTACTTATGTCCGCACACACCTATGTAACTTATCGTGTCTGACTACAGAATGTGGACTTTGACACGGAGAACGATGACTATCTGTGTGGTGAGAGAAATCTCAGATGTGTGTGAAAAAACGCTGAAAGGCTCTGAAACTGATTTCCCAGCAGTCGAACAACAAGGGCAACATTTGTCCACTTTCCACAGCGCTCTATGCTTTACAGTGAGAGAAATACCAGCGAGGGAAAAAAATCCCCAAAAGTGACACAACAGCAATATTTCACCAACCACATCACATCAGGAGTGATGGACCCTGACCCAAAGCATGACCCTTCACCTAACCTCTGCCTCCTATTACCTCAATCCATCCCCAACAGCTGATTGGCTGGGACTGTTGAGGGTGATGTGGAGCCGCTGCCCCGAGCACTCAGGACAACTAATGTCCAATGAGCCCAGGAAATATCAAAACTCACTGACTCACAGACTTTCTATTCCCCTCTGGTTTTTGTAACAGACTTTCTCACATCATGTAAACTGTTACCAGTGAAAGAAGAAGTGTAGAAAAAAATAAAAAACATAGTAGCCGTGTCCAACCAAAGAAAAAAAGGGGTGGGGAAAAAAAAGTGTGTCAGCATAGTTGTGTGTTTTATATTACAAGGCTGCTGCTTCCACACCGCAGAGAACAAAACTATGTTCTGGTTCCCTCTGAGCCCCGCTGAAGACTTTACCAGCTCTGTGTCTGCTCGGCCTTTCTGTTTCTCTGGAACCTGAAAGACAATATAATTTGGTTGTGGTCTGGCTAATCCATTCAGCGTGTGTGGATGTATGCGGGGGTACAGGTGTATTACTGCTCATTCCTTCGCATGTTACGTGACTTATGTTTCTGACTTGCTCGCCGCTGTTTTCAAAAGCTTGATTGCCCAAATTTGGGCAACAGTGAAAAAGCCTGGGCCGGTCTGGAGTGGAGAAGGAATGATGACAATCTGGGTGAAAACAGACAAGCAAACCCCCGATTTGAAATGGAAATGCACTCAGTAATGTTGTCATCCATTTACTGTGATCATTTTAGGTACTGGAAATAAATGACAATACGTCTGTAAGCCAGATATATAAAGCATAGCGAAACGTGATCAGTCCTAAGGCAGTGGAGCTCATGATTTAATATGTCCCTGCTTCAATATACCTTAATGCAATGGATAATATGAATGCCAATGCCGTTCTTTTTCATGTGATGCAGCATGTGGACATTGTAAATATTTAGCATTGCCGCCCTTTAATCAGCTTTCATTCATCACTATATATATATATCATAGGTCAGGTCAGTTCATGTGATGCATATTATTTGAGAAGCTTAACAAGACAAGCGAGTATACAAAGTTTTTTTGCTTTTTTCATGGAAAGTAAAATCACAAACAAGGTTTTGCAAAGTGAAGCTCCAATTTACAGGAACTTGAAACTACAAGTCTGCATTTGTTGAGGCAGATGTTTTTTTTTTGTTGTTTTTTTCCGATCTCATTGCAACTCCTAACAAGATCCTCACTTCCATGCTGGGAATAATTGCTGCAAACTCCATCATTGTGCCACTAAACAATAAAGCACTGGTGAAACTAATTAGAGCGCACACCAAGCTTCTTGCTTGTATACCGACAACGGACGCTGAAGTGTACCAGCCCAGGACTGACTCACGTTTTAATTTGTACCATATTGTGTTGAATATAAGCAGTACTTTCACCACGCAGGACTTTCAGGGGGGTAAGTCATCAGAGGACAACCTACATGGTCTGCTTTAATGATCCCCTTTGGATAATACTATTCAAAGTTTACCTTAGCCACCCAAACAAGGAGCGTGGGGCTGCTGCAGTACAGCACACTAGTGGTAGACATTTCTGCCTCATAGCCAGACGGTACTGGGTCAGACCAAGTTCCTTTCTCACACAGTATAAAATCATGCACTTGAGGTTGATTGGTGAATATAAAATTGTGCATTTTGTGATTGTTTGTTTCTCTGTGTTTGTGCTGTGATGAATTGGCAACCTGTCCAGGATGTATCCTGCCATCACTCGATAACAGCTGAGATTGGCTCCAGTCCAGAAAAAGTTTTTTGTTTTTTTAAAGCATGTATGACAGTTTTTTACATTTTGAAACTTGGGTTTGCACTCTGATCACAACTCTTCAGGCTGTCAGTTCAAAACTTCTCCTGTAAACTACACGATTATCCGACAGCCCCTTTTAAAGTATTCAGATCTGTTAGGTAAAAGTATCAACACTACAATGTAATATTTCTTTCAGAGTACAAATCCCGCATTGAAAATGTTACTTAAGTAGCTTTGGGATCAAGGCTCTATGTCGTGCATAACCTCCTGTTAATAAAAAAATCTCTGTTGTTTCATAACCTTGAAATGAGTCCTTCGAATCTACGAAGGGAGCCGGTCCAGGACTGTTTTGCACCTCCACGTTTGAACAGAGCTCAAAAACTGGCTCTCAGCACAGGTTTTTTTTTTGTGTGTATTTTTTAACAGGTTTGAGGAAGAATGTTTATCAGTTGGTAGTCACATCCAATCTGTATCTATTTTAGATAAAGAAACTGTAATATGACTCAATATTTGTCCTTAGTGAAATACTGCTTCAGTATGAAAGACTGTAAGCATGTAACATCACTTGTCAAATAAGTGTTACAGAATAAAAATTTAATTTCTGCCTGAAAAGATACATTTATTCAAGGAAGCGTATGAATCACAGAGCCAAGTTCATGAATTGAGTCAAGGCTGAGCTTTTTTATGTTGTGGAGGAATTTGCAGTATTTTATTCCAAAAGAACACGCAAGATTTCATAGAATATCTCGCCACACTCTCTGAGCAAAACTGAAATATCTGTTTAATTTTATATACATTCCTATGGTGGACAAGTGTGAAACCAGGGAGATGCTCCTCTATTTTATTACAGATCCTGCCATATATTTATTTTGTGCGCGCTCAACGCTAACAAACTGGAATGAGCTCCTCTGCATAAGAGCAGAAACAGGAATATGATCCAGATGACTTTGCGGTTCACAGTCTGTACATCCACTTAGAGGGAAAAAGTAGTGCAAACCACACACAGGCACGGACATGGTTACAGATGGAAAAGTAAATGCTGTTCAGTGAAGGCAAAATGAAACTGTGTCTCGCATTCAACAGGATTACTGTATTAATGTGATTATCATCTATCATAAGCAAAAAAAATTAAATACGCAACTGCAAAAAACCCCAGATTAGTTCACACTTCTGACAGATTCCTGGAAGCACATAGTTATTTCTTTTGATAATTTCCCAGTAGATGCTGAATCCTAAGATGTTTTCATGTGACTGCGAGAAGATTTCACAGTGTAAAGAATATCACTGTTTTCATTCAGCCCTGGGGCAGAGAACAACTGTCTCTCTTGTGAGCGATGCAAGGACGGTTATTCCTGACAATCAATCCTGACTGTTCATGTTCAACATGAGCTCATTTTAATATCCAGAACAAACAACCTGTAAACATTTTAACTCTCATGGCCTTATGAGAGGATTTATTCTGATTGGATTGCTGTAGAATTGTTCAAAAATGTGCAGTGAGAGAACTTCTGCCCCTTTTTTTCCAAGAACCAGTTTTTCGACATTTCTGTGTGTTTTTGTTGATTTTCAGGACATAATTTTATAAATGTATGAAAAAGTCGATGGTATTCCTGAGGTTTATTGTAACTAGCATATGGGAGCAACACTCTTATTTCCCTGCTTTTCTGTCATCTCAATGGTCTCAACTTCAAAAAAGGGAGGAGAATGGAAGTAGAAATAACACTTTACACACTCGGGTGACGGTGCATCCTCACCAAGTATGTTTATATTGGCAGTTGGAGAAGAAATTTAATGAGCAACATCTAAGTTTCTTTTCTCTCACTTGCTTTCTGACATGTTAAGAAGGCACACAACTTTATACGTGCACATCCCAGCTGGGTAAAAAAAACAACCCACAGGCATGTGTCACTGCAATGGAGACCACATGTCTGCGGTTAGAGAGCAGCGTTCCCACAGTACGCCGGCCTTCTACCACACGCACACAGTGCCTAGCATTAATCAATCTTAAAGCGAAGGACAAACAGGAGGACGTATCAATTAACAAGGATCTTTCAGCAGTTGATCTTAAAGAAGATCTGAGTGAAACTAATCCTCAAACCAACTCTCCAAAGTTGTGTCAGAAAACATGACAGCAAGTGATACGAATGAGACCCAGTTGAGTCTTTCTTCTGTCTCAGAGCCTCGTCGTTTCTCACGCCAGAAAAAATAAGTCTGCGGAGGACAAAGTGGAAGTGCTAATGAAAGCATACATACTGCATCTTTCAGATTAATGGGGCTTTTGAGTTCACACAGCAGTTGGACAATCTGGACGTTCCCACTGGCAGCTGAAAGTGAAATAAAACAAAAGACAGACAGTGAAGACAATAATCATGTTTGATTGGTCTGAAGTGGACTGAAATCATTCTTAATCACTCACGTAATACCAAATATGGATTATGGCTTTACCCTAATAAAATTGGAGCTTAACCCTAATCTCAGAAGCTATTTTCCCACGCCCCTCGCACAGCAGACTAACCTGCAGTCGGAGCATTTTTTGTTGAATTAACTCTGAGGACATTGACACTCACCAGCATGATGCAGAGCAGTCTTTCCTGAGCTGTCGAGGGCATCAATGGGACATTTACTCTGGATGATTAAAAAGAGTAAAAGTCTTATTATTTTTGCACAAGAGAAAATATTCATTTATCTGTTGATAGAGGTATAATACACAAATCTGACAACAACTAATTCTGTGCTCAAACAAGGCAGCCTTCGGAGCATGTGTGAGCAGGTAGCCCAGTTGCTGAGCTGCTGCACACTGTCATGGAAGAGTTAAGTCAGCAGATGTGAGCGGAAGAGTGATTGTGTGTGCGTAAGGGTGTGAGAGGGATGCTGGCATTGCTAAGATCTGCTGATCCCACATACCAGCAGCAGACGGATGAAATGAAGCAGTGAAACTGTCTGGTTTCACAAATATTTATGGAATGAGACACTTCAGGCTGTAGGTTTTATGTGGTTCATCTTTCATGTAATTGTTTTTCACACCACATCTGACTGAAGTCCTGTTGGCCTTCTTGCATTTTGGACTTTATATATTTCACCTTACATTTAAATATTTAGTAGCAGCTTTGAGGTCTTACCTGAATGAGTTTTCTGCAGCATTCAAGGTGATTGTTTTTGGCAGCCAGATGTAAAGGATTAAAACCTGAACATAAAACCAAAACAACAGAAGTTAAAGTCACTTTGTGGTGCAGTTGCAGTAAAAAATTGGACCAAAAATGTTTAATTTCTGGGAAGATAAGACTTTTATATTTACAGTGTTTATAGATGGAAAACTTTCCATTTATACATAAAAAAAAAAAAAAAAAAATTCCTGGTATAACAACAGTACCTACCTGCACCGTCAGTGACTGATAGATCAGCTCCATGAGCCAAGATGACTGACAGGCATTCAGTCTGACCTCGAGTAGCCGCGACATGAAGACTGAACACACACAGAAAGCAAAGAGCAAAACAAAAATGCAAACTTTAATCACTTGGAAACAAAGACATGTTGGCTTGAATGATTTGCATTCAGCTTTTACATGTGAGGCAATGAAAGGAAAGAAAATATATGTGTGTGTATATATAAATATATATATATATATATATATATATATATATATATCAAAACAATACTTCTCTTTAATAGCTCAATATGACAAAAGATCCCTATTTGGATTTATGAGTTTTAGTTGTTAAACATTAAAAGTGTCTAGGTTTTTTTTCTTTTTTTTTTTAAAGGACTTTATGTCTCTCTTAAGCTAAGCTAATGGTTTATAACATGTTATTCACAGTTATGGTAATTGGACCATCCAGGTAATAACAAAAAAGCTGTAGTATATTGCTAAATTTCAAAATGCATGTGCAGTGTTCAGAGTTTAAACCTGTTCACTGAACATTGCTATTTGTGTAACTGCTTAGCGAGCAGAAATGTCATAAATCAATATCAACCTAAACACCAACAATGCTTTCTGTCTGGGTTGTGCATTTGTGCATATGTATGCAGAGGGCAATCAATACAGCCTCTTTCCACCTCAGTGAGCAGAGGGAAAACAAAACAAAACAAAAAAACCTACACATACCCAGCCTTCCTTTCCCCAACCCACAACTTTGCCCACATGCCTTTCAATCAGGTTTTATCACCATAGAGATACTGTAGACTCCTCCTTTGTGATTCCTGAAAAGGTTGGAGCATTGCGATTCCAAACCATCACGATTCAGCATGATTTACAAAGGCTGCCAGTATGCATCTGTATGTGTTTCTGCGTTCGTGCCGCACACAAGAGGAAAAGGTCAAGGATGTGAATTAGAGGGGGAATAAAGAGCCTGTGTGTTTGTTTCAGCATGTGGGAATTTGCATATGTGTTTTCATGTTCCTGGCTCTGTGTGAACCGCTCAAAGCATTGAGGCCAGCGGGTGTTGTGTTTCAGAAAAAGAAAAGAAAAGAGGTCAAATATTAACACTCAGCCTCTACGTTATCAACAATCTCAAACTGGCGAGGCAGCCGGCTCTGCCGCCTCTGCAGAAATGTAGTGGTTCTCCAAACACTGAGTGCCAGGGAGGCCGAGTGAAAGGCTGCAAAATGTCAACCTTTCAAGAAACTAAGAAAAAAGAAACAGGCGTATTTTTAGAACGGCCATTCATTTTTAACATCGTGCAGTGGAGTGTGAGAGCCATTCCTTTGCTCAGCTTCGAGATAAGACTTTAGAATTTGAGCATATTTAAAGTAAACAAATTTTTTTTTAAACCCATCTATCTTGGATTCCACTTTATCCCACTCAGGGTGGCGGGGCCTGAAGCCGAACCTATCCGACACCCTGAACAGGTCTCCAGTCCATCTCACGCAAAGTTCATTAAGAAAGGCCGACAAACTCCAACTTGAACCGAGGCCAAGAACCTTTTCGTTATGGTGCAGGAGCGCTAACATGTGTGAATAGTCAGCATTTATTCTAAGGCCTTCACCTCTTTAATACACTGTTTGTTTTTAATTTCTACTCAGATCATACAATCATAATATTCGGCTCTGCTCAGTCTATTCAGTGAACGTAGTGTCCAAATGATGGGATTTTCTTATGTTGTTCAATCTTTTAATAAATATACAGTTAAAGCGAGTGCCACCAAGCTGTGCACCACATTTGTACCCACACTAGTTTTCTTTCTTTTGTTGTTGACACTGTTCATAATACTTACGCAGATCTGCCCTCACTGTCCAGCTTTACAGCATTGGCGCCTTTCTTCGCGAGAAGGGACGCCACTTTGTCCGCCTCGCCGTGCTCCACCGCAGCAAGCAGCCGCTCGTCATTTTTATTCCACTCATTGGTCTGAAAATGAGAAATTAAGGAAGGGGATAAGAGAATGGGGGGCAAGGAGATTAGTACAATAATAAAGACATTAAGAGATGCTACTGATGAATTTGAATGAGGGCATGAATGAATGATACACTTGTTTTGATGTTTTCCAAACTATACAATATATCTGTGTTCTCGCCAATCGAATGTCTCTGAACATAATTTATGAGTTAAATAAACAACCAAACATATAAGTAAGTCTTAACTAATTGAAGAGACCCTTTTTGCTTCGTTGTGGCCCACACAATGCATAAACCATGTGCGTTGCAGAGACACGGTCACACGTGAGCAGCATCAAACATGGACAGGTTCACTGACACATTCATACACAAACCAAATACCACAACGTGTGGATCACTGATAGTTTTCAGACAGTGAGAAGTCAGCAGTTGGAAAGCTTCGAGTATGATCTCATCTCAAGACTATAAAGCAATCTGACGAAGGAGCAGGTTGTACATGTTGCGTTAATTTGATAGCAAAGTTAAGCAGAGAAGTGAACTCATGCCAACAATGTTGGCAGCAGCAGATCATCAGTCGTCGCTCCCTGCACACCCCTGAGCATATTAGGATGCAGTACAGTATTAGATTTGACCTGATAGCCCACTGACCTACACGTGATACCGAGGTGAACCCACTGACTCCATAAATACTTGCGGTGGCAAAATGTACCCTATTTTAAGAGAGCAATAAGCCAGCATAGCGATACGTGGTGTAAATAGCCTCAGTGGCAAACACCCAAATGCAACCACTGCAATACGTTTTGCACAGCTGCTGGAAAAACCCGGGGCTATAAAAATCTTCTGTCACTGGAAGAGCTTGGATGACCTGCAGCGTAATGTGCAGGCTCCTTAACATGAACCGGCGAGGACATGAGAGAGCTGTCACTGTAGTATCAAAAATTAAACAAAGTCATGATAGATAACAAAATGATTATTTTGTCTTTGAGAAAGAGCTTTGGAAATTTCAATCTTGTCAAGTTGCAAACCATTGCCCACACATGTGCGACATATATATGTGTGACTCCTGATCCTGGCTTCAAAGGAGGAGGTGTAAGATGAGAAAGCCCCCTGACAGCCTGGAAGTAACAGATTGGTTATGAAAACGTTTGGCTGACCACCGACGGAAAATCTGCGAAATAGATATACGAGTCCTCCAGGAGCTCTGCCAAGTGTATGATGGGCATACATCACCTCAAATCCAAAAAAACATCTCATGTCAATTCGGAGTTTTATATAATCTTTTTTTAAAGAAGTGCAGAGAAAACTTTCTTATAGAACACATGTTTAATGGTAACATTTGAGCAGGTTTCATTTATTCTTGATAAACTTAAATTTCCCTCAGATCATTGGGTTCAACTTTCTCCAGCCACGTCTTCAAAAGCAAAAATAACCTGAAGAGACAAATAAGAGCGAAATCTCTTCACGTGATCACAGCAGTTAGAAAGTGCACGTGTCTGTCACTGTGATTGGTGTGCAGTGAAACATGACACAGTATGAGATAGCTGGAGTTATAAAGGACACATCCCAAATGGTGTACTGGTTAGGATTACTTGCTTTCCCAGTTCTGGGCTGGTTTTGCCTCCCGGGTCTGCCTGTATGGAAAATCTCGTGGTCTTCATACAGACGGTCATGTGTTGTTCAATCAGCCTGCAGGGCACTGGGGTAATCAAATACTAAAAATAAATACACTCAGTAGAGTCTGAGAACCTTAATGAGGGATAACTGAAGAAAATATGACCATATGCACTTAATTATCAAAATAGTTTGTTTACTTTATACAAACTTTCAAATGAAACCGAGGCTGCACTTGTTTAACAGTGACCAGCACTCCCCTTATCTTGTTATGTGGATATCAGGAAGGGCAGAGCCTGCTGCTGTAATTGAGTGCCTCTGTGATCCGGAAACATCAGCCAAACAAACCCACGTCTACAAAGGACAGATTGAAAAATAGAAGCAGTCAGAGCCTTACATGGTGGAGGAAACATACTACTTAATACAGGTGATTCCGTCCGCTATCTCACCCTGTCCAAGTGTCCAAGTGTCCTTGAGTGAGGAGACACTGAGTGCCAGATTGCTCCCATTAGAGGTCAAACACCTCGCTGGGCAGCTGCTGCCTCTGGTGTGTGAGCCAGCGAATATGACTGATCAGGTAACACCTATTGAGACTGTTGAAGTGGACAAATTTCCTATTGACAGTGACCTCGTCAGACCTGATATCAAACCCTAAAGCTAAACAACACATTATATACAAAAAGCCTCACCGCTGATTAGGAATTAATCCACTTATACTTTATTAAGTGCAATTAAGAGAAGCTCACTCTGCATCACCACCTAATAAGTGCTACAAAAAAGATTATCTAGCTGAACTTGGCATACATCTGCCCAATTTGCAAAACTGCCTTTCATAAATTGGCAGGTTGCGTTTGTAGCTCATTTCATGACCTCGTAAAATGCTTTTACTCACATTTAGATCATTAGCAGCGTCACAGATGAGATGTAACAGCCACTGTCGGCCGACAGCCAACTATCAAACATATTTTAGCAGAATTCTCAATCCTGTTGTGTGATCCATGACCCTGCAGTTCAGGACGATGCCGATGTTGTATTGTTCTGCACAAGTAAGGTTTGCATTTCAAAGGAATTCTGTAGAAAGCAGGAAGTAACAACTTTTGGCAGACCTCTATCTGGCCCCGTTATTTGTTCCATGCAAGATGTTGAAAATTGACAAAAGACACTGACACACCAAGAATGATTTTCACAAACTTTGTTTTGTCGTGGACACTTCTTGCTTTTAGCTTAACTTATATGTGTTCATTATTCAAGTTTTGATTAAATAGCCATTGCTTTTTGATCTCTTCCTATTATATTGCTGGGAAAAAAAAGGGGGGGGGGGGGGGGGGGGTTAGTGTAGTCTCACAGTGAACAAAAAGAACAAAGATATGTACAGCGGCTTGGTTCACTGCTATAAGCAATATTAGGCAGAAAAACTAGTACAACTGGACTACCAGTACTGTATATACTCACTTCAAAGGAGATTTGTTCATGCTGTTAATGGTATTTGTTTGCTTCGTCTCAAGAACATTCAGTGCAAAGAAAAGCGTCAAGCTGAACTCTTCCACCAGTTTAAATATACAACTCTTCAAATGCCTTTGCCTTTTTTTTTTGACCTTAGTGAACATTAGTTCCCCCAACAAGCAGAAATACACCATTTGCCATTTTTATTTATTACTTTGCCTTTTATCATCACCCATAGGGGTCTTTACATTTCATATATTGGCCGTGTTTAGTTTCACTGAAGCAGGATTTTCTCTCTGACCATTACTGTGCTTCAGGGCACAGAGAAAGAACTAATTCAACAACAGACAATAACTGTTTGACAGTTGAATCTGCAAGCTGTGGAGTATGCAGTTGACATTTGCAGCGAGAACCCTTTGTGGTCTCACTAATAGGAACTGCATGTACATGGTATGTACGGACACCGACCAAAATAAATACCCTCCACTAGCACTCACGGGAAACATGACAGGGGGGAAACATTCATGTTCTCCGCGGTATGATCGTGCCTAATGGCCTTTGTGATTTTAATAGGCTGAACAAAAAAGATGAAGGGTAGTCACGGCAGAGCAGCATGACACCCATAGCTTCAGACTACATTGTACTGGACAGGTTTAAGTGGAGCGGAAGGCACTGCTCCAGTTTCGGCCGCGCACAGAGCGAATGTCATCGCAGGAAGGCTGATGAAAAAATCATGTGCTGGCAGAGCTAAATCAGCGCGGGCCTCTGCTGCAACAAAACGTGACTGTGCAAAGTGTGTTTGGAAGTTTTCTCCAACAGAGGTGAAGAACAAAGTAGTGAAATACAGAGAGGGTTTAAACCATCAAAACCGACAAAAATACATATATTTATGAAATTAAAGCTGATTACAATGTGTTGCAGTATTCACTTTGAAGAATTAATCTTCATTTTAATTGACTAGTCCTTGAAAGTATTGCGGTTCAGGGATTATTTTTTTTCTTCTTTCCACTGTTGAAGCAAGATATGTCAAAGAACTTGAATCTTCCAAACCAATAATATGCAGGCCTTTTCTTTGGTAATGATTCTATTGTATGTCCATTATAGACAAAATCCTAACTGGATCCTCCTCGAACCAAACATTTTATATTTATAATAAACATTCCAGTGACTTAAAATATGTGTGTGAGTCCATTTAAATGCTTGGATGTGGAGATCATTTATTTTATGAGCGATATCATATTATCAGTGGGGGGGCGGGACATAATGATCTCAGTCCAGTTTGAGTCCTTGTTATCTGAATAAATATTCAGCCTCATTAAAACAATGAGTCACCAGAAGCTGTTTTCAGGCAAAGACAATCAACTTTTTATAGCTTCTCAGCGGAGGGTTCGTTTTCTGTGACTGCACTGAAAGACTTTGGTCTTTGGGCTGTTAAACAACACGAATTGTTTTGCTGCATTCTGATTATTTAAAAGATGTGAGTTTTTTTCTTTTTAAGCTGCAAACACCAGAGCATCAGTCAGATAGTTTTTAGACATAATCTGAGTCCAGATCTGCACCTCGAAACGCCAAAGTTTTCTCTAACACCAAATCCTCCGAGCCAAATGGTGTACGATCACTGTCATCCTGTGTGTCCTTCCAGGAAGGGAGAAGGGTTCTCTCTTCCTCTGACGCTTTCAGTCCAGTTTCCTCTGACTCTGTCTGTCCTGCCTCCCCTGCAGCTTTTGCCTCCGTCCTTTGGTGCTTCGGCTGTGGTCACAGTGTTTACAGTGGGATCAGGGTGTGTGTTCGCCTGCTGTCTTTAGCCTGACACTCATTAAGACACACAAAGGGTGTGCTGATAACACTAAGTGTTTCCTGTTTGTGCAGGCCTGAGGCCGACCACAAGGACAAGGACAAGGACAAGAGAGCAAACTTATGAAAAGAATAGAAAGAAAAGTAAAAGGAAATACACTTGAGTAGCTTGTAGGAGATTCTTTTACTACTTTTGTCCAAGTCAGATACCCATGTACTGCTGGTGTCAGGTTCTCGGTTCATGAAGGCTAAAAACGTAATAAACCTCTGCAGCGTTCATCATCAAATAATTATTCCAGTGTCATGATAAATTGCTAAGAAAACAGAAGTCTGTCTTGTGTGTGACTGTTTATTAACCCTGTGATCTTTAGATAAACATCTGTGCTTTCCTCTGTCTCTGAGCCCTCCTCAGTTCTCCGAAGGAAAAACAAACAGTCAGGAAATGGTGATTCCTACATCACGTTCTGTATGTTTGTAGAGTTTAACGGCAAAGAGCAGATGGAGTTTATCAGACAAACATTTACCTTGGGGAATTTTTAGTAGTCTCATCTAAAAAATAACATTTTGGTTGATTTACAGATTAAAAAGGCATTTGTTCTCCTTTGATTTTCCGCGTACCGCTGTTTACTGAGGTTTCTAAGGTATATAAATCTTTAAACCAAACAGGAAGCAGGAGACTACTGGATGTTTCCATACAACTGGCTTCAATCCACTCTTACTATGGCTATGATAAGCAGCAACAGTAAAACCTTGTGACTCTGATTCAGCAGACCTGAATGCTTTGTGGATACAGGTGGAACAGGAAAATAAAATGCATGTTAAGCTGAGCTTTTACCAGGATGTCAAATTTATATCCATAGCAAATTACAGGAAAATCCAAGTATTACTTTTCCAGATGCCTTGTCATGGATTATAGTGCTGTGAGGGGGAACTTTGACCGAACAGTGACACTAAAGTCCCCCAAAATAACACCATGCACATGTAGAAAACATCCCACACATTTCATGGTGATCTGGGCAGTAATTGTCAGGAAATCTTGCTCTGGACTGAAGTGTTTGAAAGACAACCAGACCCACTCGGCTGAGCTGCTAGCAGGTCAGGAAAAACAAAAGCAGTCTGTCGAGAAGAGAAAACATATGGGGAATAACTGGGAGAAAGACGGAGTGAATGAGGAAGGAAGATTTGTAAGATATCTTCAAGAGGGACAGAATCACTTTAAGGAAAAACTATGGAAAAGAATCACAGGGGGCAGGTATCTTATGTAGAAAAACATTGATGCTCTGCTTAAACATTACAGTGAAAATAACATGGAAAACAGACCCAGTCTAACCAACATGAAACCAGTGGCCCTCAAAATGAGGCCCCCTTTAGACAACGTTTCAAGAGAAAATGCATAGTTCTTTTGTTTTCGGACCAAAGCGGTTCGCATTTCCACAGCAACATTTTGAAAACGGTGTCCGTTTACACGAAAACAGCAACTATCAAGTCCCAGGAGAATATGGACTGGGAGTCATGCCTCTCTGGAGGCCACCATTGTTCTTATTGTCCATCTACACCGGCATGCGCAGTAGCAGGGTTTTCAAAAGTTGTGTTTCCGGAGACAGCGTGTTTTCGAATAGTTCCACCACAAGAGCTGTTTTCAAAAAGTTACATTTGCTTTAATCAATATCAGACCGTGTCAGATATTTAGAGCGATCGAAGCTGCTGCTGTGACCTGCTGCCTGTTTGTTTCATTTACGTGGAATGTGTTTTGTTAGAAAATGAAAGACCACAACACTAGATGCTAACGTAAAATGCTTGTAAATGCTGGTAGATGCATACTAAGTACTTACTTCAAGCTCCCTTTGCAAAATTAGCATTCTAAGTTGGTATTTCTTTCCAAGCCACGACCACATCTATATACTGCTCCTGCTCCTTTTTTAGGATTTCATTCCAAACACATAAATGCTACAATGGGGAGGGCTCCATTCATGTTTATGTTTAGAAAGCGTTATTGCTGCGTGACCACGTATTGCTGTATGACCATGCAGGCTTGCGCAATCATGTTGCCTCACGTCGTCGTACAGTCTGCACACAGCAAACTTCATGCCGCGGCTTAGTTTATGTCGTACAGTGTGGTGGACTGCGACTTGTAAGATTGTGAAAATTGCACAGTCTGCAAGAGCTCTAAAAGCACTCTGCAGTTTTAACAACTGCTCTCGGTTCCATAAAGTGTCTTTCTTTGAAATGAAAATCACAGTTTGACAACCTCAGAGCAGGCAAAACCTCTGACGACCCCTCCCCAAGGCAGTTCCTGAAACCCAGGCAGTGAATCACTGCTCTTTGGGATTGCATGCGGAGACAAACACAAGTGAAAATAGGTTGTATGAGACAAAAAGATGCAGCATGAACAAGATTGTCCTCCACAGGGGCATAACCTCTACACAAGTCAAAAGGCTGTTCTTCGTTTGGGACAGAGGGCAGTACAGGAAGTTCAGCAGAGGCTGGAAGAGTGAACGCTGCACAGAATAAAGTACAGGAAACAGTAAAGAAAAGACTTAGATTGACACATCTACAATATCTGCGCCCTTTGATCAGTAGTGGCTGCTCACTTCAAACCGCTTATCTGCAACAAAGCAGATGCTCAAATGTCCGCAAACAATGCATCCTTTCTCTAGGGCCACAGCTGAAACCGCTTACTGCCATGTGGAGTACACACACACACACACACACACACACACACACACACACACACACACACACACACACACACACACACACACACACAGAGTACGGACGTTTACTGGACTCTGAAACCAGGAATAAAGAGTGAGTATACAGAACTGTTAAACAAAGACCAGATGGCTGCACTCATAATGAAAGATACTGCCACGTATTTCGCAATATTGCCCAACGTGAGTTGCATGTTTAGGTAATGCAGCCAATTAACGGAGAACACTTTGCTAGTTTAGCAGTCTTGTTTAACAATTCACTCCAATTGTGAGTACTTAGCCCAACCTCAGTGAAAATATCTCCCCCTAAAACCAGTGAATCTTAATGTTACAGTCACCATTTTACACAACTCAACATCACTTCACATCAGTTTGTCTGAAGAATGGAGTAACTAGTTACCAAATACAGCCACTCACAGTATCTTAAATCACTCACTGCTTTTTAAATGGACCTTTATGTAGGGGCTCTAGTGCAGTAAGCATACCCTACTATACATGGCACTCAAAATATCCCACAATGCACCATTGGTCCGTAACGCATATACTTATATAGCAGCCAGCATTGCACTGACAGGCAAGTCACAACAATATTGATGGAAATACTAGTGCTTGGATGAAAATGAGCGAATAGAGGAAAAAAATAAGGCTGTTTACAATTTGCCAGTGAGCTCATTTTGACCCCATGGAGCAAATATGGAGTGCAAATGTTTTAGAAACCCCTCTAGGTTTCATTGTTCCATCTGTATCTGCTGCCTACATTACCGGCATCTAACAGCTAAAGCGAAGATAAACAAATGGGCCACATGTCGCCAGACGTCTTAGCCTAGCATACAATGTTAGCTGGCTCGCTGCAAACGCAGTGTTGTGTCAATATGTGGATGGATGACGATTTGCAAGTGGCTGTTCGCTATTGTCCTGTCACCGTCAATGTTTTGGAAATGTGAATTTCCAAACTGGTAACTTTTCAACTTCCGTGCTCCATGAACACACCATACGATAGAGCTCGAATAAATTGTGCAAAAAATCAAGACGTTTCCCCCTCTGCTGTGAACAGTCCACACTCAAGTGATCTCTCATTAAATCAAGTCGACCAGCAATGTTCTAGAGTTTCTGTATTCAGACTTTGATGTGTGGAAGTGGTGGAGGTTCCCTTTATAAAGAGTAGTGAGAGAGCGGTTAAATGGCACTCTTATTAACATCCGGTGTCTGCCAAGAGAGCTTTGTCAGCACGACTTCGCCAAGAACAGGGACTGCCAAGGAGAATTTTTGTGTCTTGGATGCACCGATAACGAATTCTTTTCAAATGTATGTCATGAATATGTTGACCTAAAAACCGGCAGTGTTTTGCATAGTGCTCATTAAAATTATTTTTAGCCTTTCAGCATGTGTATTACTGATACCAAAATGTATTCCACATTCATTTAACATTTACTATTCCAATAAAAAATGGAACAGATAAGTATCAGTAAGCTCCTCTTGCCAAACACTTCAGAGGAAAAAAACAACAACTGCTAAATAGATTAATAAGGAGAGATCTTGTTATTGTTTCGAGTGTTTCTCTCAGGACATCCACAAAGGCACACATACACTCATCTTCTCTTCAGTTTAACACTGGAAACACAAGCACAAGTATTTAGCCGATCTCTTTAATTACCTTTTTTTTTTTTTTTTACAGCTCTACATTTGCTCCTCGTGCAACTAGCAAGTATATTCACAGCAATAATATGAGGCCACTTTAACTGTCAAATAGATCTCCCTGCACCTAGTAACTCATTCAAATAGGCCTCCTGGAGTTCAATGTGTAAGAGCTATAGTGTTTACAGACATAGTGGTACTATACTGTAATATCCCAAGTGTATCAGAGGATGTAGCTTCCTCAAAATACCGAAGAAAGAGCCACAGGTTAGTCTTTCTACTGGAACAATTTTAATACAGGATGATTCAATCATAGCTCTGAAGCTAAAGTGAAGCAGATGTCCGGCACGGGACCTTTATGGGCCCCAAGAAGATCTCCAGTAAAAATAGCTCTCATACAACACTTCCTCCTGACACAAATAGCCTTTCCTGCCCTATAAATAAACAGAGCTGCACTTGGAAAGAAACCAGCCTCATTATGCTTGTCCGCCGCTCATAAAGTCAGTAGGGTAGGAAAAAAATATGCAGAATCACATACTGAGGTTAACAGAAGACAGGCAGTTCATACATATGCAATGTAAAAAAAAAAAAAAGTCAGGTTGAACCACTTTCTTCAACTCTCACATTGCATGTGCTCGTCTCGAGCCAAGCATTAATTTTTAGTTGAATGCCGGACCTATTAATGTTTCTCACATATGAAATAATACTGTTGGGATCCAAAGCCAATGAAATAGACTACTCTTTTGATGCTCGTTATATTTGTCGTTTATATTTAGAGTTTGTCTCATTACCCTTGCAATGACGTCAATTTCTGATATGTGTGCTCCACTTTTTTCCTTATATACAATTTCTTATTAAAATTGAAAGTTGAAAACAATTATTCTGGGAAAAAGCAATCCCTGACCCTGAGGTTTGTCCTCCAGCATTGGATCACCTTTCACTCAGTACTGCCCTGGAGTTAAAATTTGGTTTGGAAAACAGAAAAAAGAAAAAAAACAAAAAAACTCAAATGATCATTTTGCTCCAAGCACAATATTTTAGGTTTCAGACTTTAAACAGGAAACTGTGTTTGTCCTGATGAACTGCTCCAAACGTGCATCCATAAACCTGTCTGTCACTTTCATCATTTAAATCATTAGAAGACACATCTCACAAACATCTGCGAGTGAAAACAGTTCTCGGAAGTGTGCAGCAAATCAACCAGTGCGTTGCCAAAAGTCATGTTTTTTTGTTTTGTTTTTTCAGGTGAACTGAGTCTAACCCTTCCTCCATCCATCCATCTCCAAGCATGAATATTGTTCCAGTTTCCAGAGGCGGCCAAACTAAACAACCCGTCTGAACCAAACTGGGGACATTTACGGTCAAATGGAGTTTCTTTAACATCGACAGGCTTTCCTCTTCTATACTTGTCTTACCCTCATCAGCCCTACTCATTGTGTGTCTTTTCTCCACCCTCTCCCCTCTCGCTTCATCTTATCTGGTTGGGTTTTACTGCAGCAGACATTATCATCAGTGATTAGTTGTGTCTCACTGCATTACTTCACCTCCATGTAGCTCAGAGAAACGCCAACCAACATGTCAGTCTTGTGAGTCATGTTCTGCTGGATGTACGTCTTTCTAAGCAGCTCACACACACACAAAAAAATCCTGATTTTATGTGATTACACAAACAGTCCCCTTGCACCCCAGCTGATGTCTTCACACCCACGTCAGACAACAAACTAGCCCATGCACAAAACACACGCCCACACATGAATGAGCATGCAAACACATGCAGAGTCCAGGATGGTATCCGCCTCCCCTCAGCAGACGAAAGAGTTTTGTATGATCGCTGACAGGCAGGTTTCCTGGCGGTGCATCTCTAGTTCATGTACACAGGCAGATAAGGAATAAAGGGATCCCATGGGCAGCTCCCGCTTTAATTGGATCCACGTTTAAACGGGCCCTAAGCCATTTTCCTCTGACTTTCCTTGGGATTAATTTAACCAAGGTAAAGTCTGTGTTTTTTAAGATTCTCGCAGAGCGAAGCTTTAACGAGCACAGTGGCTGCTGCAATTACTGGTGGACTGACACTGACGATTAAAGTAGTAAAATAGGTGGACAGGACATGGAACATGCAAGATACAGCATGAGGTCCGATAGAGTGAAGTAGCTTTCTGAGCTGGCATTACTTTTATGTATTTCAACATCTATACCGACAGTTATTGAATATTCCCTCAGCGAGCACCACATAATGTAGGAAAATGTTGTATAGCCCAAGTGTGAATAGGGTCATAGTTGTCCCTCAGGCTGCTGCACTATCTCCTGCTGACAATTGACAACACCCTTCCTCCACCTCCTCCCCCGGATTAATCCCTGGCTGTCCCTAAGGTTTTACTCTCACTCCCAGTACTAATACCATTTCACTTCACCCAGCCAGAACAAACCACTACATGCCAAACCAAGTGAGACCGGGCCAAATAAAACACATCCAAAAGGAGCTCTGGTTCAGGCTCCTGAACCTTTAGGCTCCGTTTCACCTAAAAACCTAAAAGTCCCTGCAACTGAAGAGCTGCTGCATTAGAATAATTCGTATTTCACTAAAACATTTAGTTTATTCACCAATGGAAAAAGGAGGGCGTAGTATGTTTTTCTAATGGCTATATTTTCCTTGCTCTACAGCACCAAGAATGCTGGGAAGAGATTATGGTTGAACATCTTCTGACCACAAAGCACACAAGGAGTTTTTTTTTTAGAAATGTTTTCAGATGATCAGCATGTGATTCCCTCCGCAGTGCTGCTCCAGTTAACACAGCAGACGCATTTTATTACCCCTGATAAGGAGGACGCCATTCTTTAAACACTAACACAACTGAAGTCAGACACATTAATATCCATTTTGAATGTAGCAAATGGTAAGTGTAGAGTTTAGACTCCAGTGTCATGCAGCACGGAGGAAGTGAAGCTATGAAACAGCTGTGTGGAGTGAGAGGAGACGGCATAATCCACACATCAATTAGACAGGCTGGATGATAAGAGGAGGGTGTGTGTATGTGTCTGCTCACATCCTGCAGTGTGTGTGTGTGTGTGTGTGGGGGGGGGGGGGGGGGGGGGGGGGGGGGGGGGGGATTTGTGTAATCCTGCTTAGTCTAGCAGCAGGGGTAACAGGTTTAAACTGTACGACAGTATGACAGGCCGGTTGGTTGTGTGTTTAAAGCCAGGACTATTGTCAACAAAAGAATAACTATGCTTTTAGTATGTGCGTGCAGGGTTTGTAAATAGTGATCTCGGGAGATGGCAATAAGCATTGCGAGTTAGATAATAGTCAAACAATCTAATTGATTCAGAGAGGCTCTGCTCAAACAGCAGGGACAGAATTGTTAATTTAGACTTAATGGGTTGACACGTTACACAAAATGTGTTGGCAGCATCAAGAACTGAAAATGCTGCACAGTGTTGGAAGCTGGAACACGATGTTTGTTCAGATTAGTGCTCTCGTCCCAACTCGCTGTCACAGTTTCTGCTATTTTCAACTGTATCTCAAGCTAAAACTCTTGAAAGGATTTTACATACCGATTGCAGCCCTGCACGGTTCACATGGGTTATTTCTCCAACTCGACATATTGTAATGACCCAGGCTTTCTGTGATGCTTCCAAATGGCACATATTTTGAATTCAGGGGTGTTGTAGCAGGAAGAAATTGGAAGCTTGTTGGACTGGGACTGGAGCAACTGTGGTTTAGTTTGTTGAGCGACTCCAACACAAGAGTTTGCCCCATTGGTGTGTGAATGAGTGTGTGTGTGCGAGTACGTGGCTGTGACTGTTCATGTTAAGTCCATGGAAATGGCTAAAGTGACAAAATGCACTTTATAAGTGAGGTCCATTTACCAGTTAGTGTGGCCTTCAAGGATAAGGTTGATCTCAGGCATTCACATGTATAGGTTAAAGTGACTGTAGTCCATCCAATCAATCTGACTGCTGAGTCAAGACCATTATATAAGCAGGTAGCAGCAACACTATTTCTAACAGCTGAGTGTTCAGACACTCTCGGCAAGTGTCGATGCGGCTCGTGGCCAAAGCCAGATTACACCGTCTGCTTGTCTTAAAATGCAGTTTTCTCCCTCCGCGCACTCATATGGCCACACGCCCATGGTCACACTCTCTCACACATTAACCTCTGCTTAAACCATTTCACTGAACAGGAATAATCAAACTGCTCCTAAAACAAATGCCAATAACATACTGAGGCAGAGATGAGCAAAAACAAGTCTTTCCTACTGGAAGTTTTGCAAATTTACATAGTCATAAATGGCCGCGCACTCTTGAACGAATTTCTCTAAATCACTTTGACCTTGTATAACTACACGCCTGCTCAGAGATTATGATAATGCATTGTTGCAGTTAGTGCCTGTTACTCACGGATAAGAATGCCATTTTTGGAAAATGTAATATGATGAAAGTCCATCAAGCACGCATCCTTGATGATGTCGGAAGCAGGACAAAAAATAAATAAAATCATTTCATTTTTATCACTGTTGCATAATCTGCGAGAAAACCACACATTCATTCGTTAGCCTTTTGTGCAGCATTTACCCCGTTGAATATTAAACTTGGAAATGCCTGAGCACCTTCAGTGTGGGAAGTGTTTTCACACCGTGCTGCATTTACAGCGCAGCATTCGAGAAAGCTGATCTGCTTAACCCAGTGACACATTCTGCTGAGTGTCCCTGGCTGTGCAGCGCCGAGATCGTTTGCACGATGTTTCTACATGCGTTTTTCAACAATCAAACGGGCTCTTAGTCTAGAGAAAGAATACACTTGGTTGACGGGAATGTATTTTCATCTAACCCAATGACTGCAATGGAATTAGTTTATTAGTGATACACCAATACCATTTTTTAAACTTTATATTGGGTCGCTTGTCGATATAGAGCCATCACTAAAACATACAAAAACTGTTTGATTAGCTATTCCTCCGAGATGTTGCTGTCAGTTGATATAAAGCTATGGGTCCGGGGTGTGATGCATTCGAGCACTATTATGAGTACGAGTATGTACACGCAGGATCAGGCCGATACTCTGGACTGGTATCTGTGAAACAGTATAATTATTGTAGTCAAACCATTGTGGAGCCTGATACGTTTTGATTTCATTGAAATAAGCCTGTAATAACAGGTTTTTTTTTGTATTTCAGTGCATACTGATGACAGAATTTGACCTTTGCAGATAGTTCCTCGGTAATCTATAACAACATGGCATCATGACTGACTTAACTGATGACACATCGTCTCGGGTCTTAACCACTTAATGGAAATACAACAAACATAACCTCCGCTACAATCTTGACCTTGCAGTTTACACTTGGGTAAAGTTGAAGTTGGTGGGGGCGACTCCTACAGGAGGGCTAGGACTCCATACTGGCCTGCTGCAGTTTTAGGCATAGTTCACATGTGTGGAGCAGTTTCCTGGCCTGTGTCAAAGTTTAAAAACAAAAATTCTCAAGACTTTGTGTTCACACTTTCATTTTTACACCCCAACTAAACGACGTAAACAAGACAGATGTTGGACAGCTGCTGTGATGTATGTTCTACAACATAACACCCACAGTAATGTTGTGTGCCGAGCTAAACGCAACACAATGCATGCTGGATTACTGTGGTGGGATTTTTACAAGCTAAGAACGCACCCACAGTCTATAAAATGTATAAAAGAGTTAAAACTAGGGCAGTAAATCCCCCTTTATGTACATCAATTACGATAAGCTGCGAGGATACGGAGCTTCTGACGTCTGTCACGTGCTACGGCTGGTGCATTTACAGCCATTTGGGCATGCTGCGTTCATACCATCAAAGTGTATCGAGTACCAAGTGTACAAGCAAACTGACCTACTTTTTAAGCAGACTTGGTTTTTGATGCACTCCAGGGTTTGGATGGCAGGATTCACACTTCCACAAATGGCCCGCACTGGCGCCGCATTCGCATCAGAATTCATTTTAACCCGACCAAATGTAGCGCATGTGAACTCTCCCAGAGTTGTGTGTATCACAAGGTGAGGCTCCGGCAAGCTAATGAAGTTAAAGTGGATTGGGAGTGTATTTACTATCGATGTTGTACAAAGTTTTCTTTTCAAATCAGACGAATAGCAAGCTGTGCATATTGTGTGTTTCAAATCTTCCTCTCTGTAGGTTTGCGCCCCACTTCGGCATTATGACGTCAAGTGTGTTTTGGAAACGTCTTTGAAATGCCTTGTTGTTATTTATACAGATCAGACCAGAAATAACGCAGACATAATGTACGTTTTCAAATGCAGTGTACTTTTGCTTTATGTTGTTCGTCATGGCAGTTTACTATGACGTTCACAGAAGTTGGCTATTAGTGTAGTCGTAAAATAAATCAGAGCTTTTTCTCTGATGAATCTTAAGGTTTTATTTCACATTAAGTATCCTGTCCATTATTCTGTTCTACCCTATAGCTGATCATCACTGAAAATCACATGTTCAAGGTTTCATAATCGAGGAGCTGTTTCACGCCTTGTATCACATTACAGTAATAACCATCATCATCTCCTCTCTACCCACTTTGCTTTTTTTCTTTCTTTTTTTTTTGTTTTACATTGGCCTTATTTAGACTTCATGCTGTCGAGGTGTTTTATTAAAGGTTCGGCTGACTGACTCATTCAGTTGACTGAGCTCAGAGAAACTCCTTAAAGCCAAGACGTCACACTGAACCGCTGAAATGTCTTTACTTCATCCAGCAGTTATCTACAAAGTCATTCCGTTTCTGTTGTTTTGGGGTTATTTTAAATGAAGTTTAAGGGGGGAACATTCCTGGGTAATCTGTCACTGACACACACAGAGCTCGAAATAGAACTTAAGAGATTATTTTCTTTCTATTGGAACTTTCCGGGTTTCTATATAAAGCAGTGGAATGACTATTTGCTCGGATAAACATGTTAGCCTGTGAAGATTTCTTTTGCTGCAGTTGTCTTAATTGTACACATTTATTGTAATCACCAACTCTGGACTGTACACTGATTACTGAATGAGCTCATCAGGAACGGACCTTAAATCTCTGCGGGCTCTGAAAGTGAGACAAAATGACCCCAGAGATGCCTAATCAGCAAATAAACCACCATAAAAACCTGGTAACCCCTCGCCTCACTTGGTTGGTTAGTGTGAATGTGTTTCATCAGGGAGCAGAGTCGGCCTTCCAGGAGCGGAATATGAAATGCAGGGAGGGGAGATTATAGAAACTGCAACTTCACATTCGTCCCCTTTCCTGGTCCCATACCTCTGAACCTGGCCTACATATACGTGAAATTTGTCGAACGCCAATCCATCACAGACTCTCCCGCCATCAAAGAAATCTGCTCAACCAGTTAGTTTGCGAGTGTTGGTGGTATACACGACAGAAAATGATTCAAAAGAGGCACAAAAACACAACTACATAACCAAAAAGTCGCACAAAATTAGGATAATAACGCCTTGTTACTTCAGTTCCAACCAGAGATCGTCTATCAATGCTTGATTGTAACTGATACAGTACAACAGGACAGTCGTTTCCTGTTCCAGTCGCCATCAGTGTGCACATATGAAAATGAGGATTTATTACATAAAATGAGACAAAGTGCGACATTGTGGGTGGGAGGTGTGCAAAGGCATGCATGCATGCATGATGGCAAAAGGCATCAGTTGTGTTTCTAAGCAACATTCACATCCACTGCTCTCCCCTTTCTTCTCTCCTGCCGCCTACGACTGGATATTTTAGTGAAGACGAGCTCTCCAGTCCTAAAGCATCTCAAACCTCGTGCAGCCTTTCCTTACACGGTGCAGGTTCTGACACGAGAACGCCTGATAAAGGTGAGGCTAAAACCCTCCACTTTCACTCACCATGAAGGAACTATTTGACCTTGCAGGCCAAAGCTGGATTCAACATTTTCTCGAACAATGAACGCTGTTGTACTCCTTCACATAGCTGACTGAATTTGGAATACTTTGCTAATATTAAGCAGGGAAGCGCCACGTAAAACTGAACATTGATCAAAATCAAATGCATGCTTTTTCTGTTCCTATTCATCTTCTCTTAAACAAAATTCTTCCTGAGTCACTTTAAATACCCGTTTAATTATTTTTCCCCTAACTGTTCTACAGGTGGGTCTCCACTAGCAGACATCGAGCTCACTGCATGGTCATCTCTGCGGTAGGTATAGTTGAACCAAGGCAGAGCTCCTCTCCACCTATTTCTTCCTCGCCGGCACAATTTCTCAGTCTCAGCAGTTCATACCATTGAGCCAGAGCCCTCTATCCCGCTCCGCCACGCACTCTTAATCTCAGGAAAACTCTATGGAAGCCAAACGTCTCATTAGGAGAATCCTTTAAATATTTTGCCAACTTCTTTACTTCTGCCACACCCTCAATCTCCCGACGCTCGCCCCATTCATCCAGCAAACCCTCCAGACTTTTCCTGTCTGGAGTTTTTTGGCTCTGTGTCATTACGGTCACCGTGACAACAGATGAGTCAGACACAGTGGAGACGCCTCACTTCCTGTGAGCGTAGAGCATCTCAGACTGTGACCAAATGAATGACTGAAGTAACGTGAAGAAATGCCTCCCTGAAGACTGATTCATAGTCAAGCAGGATCAAATCCTCATCTGGAGCAAATGCAGAGCCAGAGTATCTGTGGATATCTGCGGTCTTTGTGGGATTATTCCCCTCAGGGAAAAAAAAAAGCTTTCCATAGTGATTCAATAAGAAGAGTGTACAGTCACTGCGTTGCCTCGCTGAGTAAAACTCTTTGTCATGTACATAACACCGCCCACAATAGTTCACCAAACTTAGGTCCTGAAATGTTCATGTGAGAAAATATAGTTTACACAAATACCAAAACATCAAGCGAGCATGTGCTGCAAAAAACCCGAGGAATAATCCAAGACATACATGTACACACAAAGACACATCTGTATGTCAGCACATATTTTCATAGTCATAACCATATGTTACGGTACTTACATCGGTTTTTCTAAACTTGGCTTTAAGGCTCTTCATGTTCAGCCCGATCCATGCAGTCACTCACTCAATCACTCAGTCAAGGCTGCGAAGAGAGAAAAAAAAAAAACCCGACAACACATGTTTAAACTTAGCGTCAGTGATGTGAACTCCCGTTTTAAATGTCCTTCAGTGTTTCTGAGGATCGAACTTGTGGACTCCTGTATTACTTTGATATGTAACACAGTGACTAAGCTGTATAGCCTCAGTAAATTTAATAAGTCCATTATAAAAAGAGCAAACTGAAATATGAGGCTTATTAAAGCCACATTCCTGTAGAAAAATGGAACAAAACAAGAGCCTGGAATGCAAGTTGTAACAGATATTGAATATAGTAACTTTCACTTATAGCAGGTTTTGGGAGTAGATTTCACCACATGCAATTCTAATCTAAACCTGTTGCAGAAAATGGCTTCTGGCTTGTATTGTTTCCTGCAAGGATGTTATAAATCACTGTTAAACCCTTGGGGATGTCTGGCGACTGTATTTTTGCGCCCTGACTGCCTGGAGCGGTTTCCACTTTTTCATGCCTGGAATGACCTCGTCGATGATTTTAACCCCAAAATATCCTTCGGAGCATTCCAGCCCAACTTGGACTGTTTACTTACTGCATTATCATTGTTTCCAGGGGTCATCTATGTCTGCCTGTGTTTCTGCTGAGATCCCAAACTGATTACGGGCAGTCTGGTCTGAAGGAATAACATTTGGAAAATGTGTGCATTCATCAGGGCCCCGCAGCTACAGAGTATAGGTGCTACTACTAATCTGAAAAACAAGCTGCACTAAGTGATAATGTTTCAACTTAAATATGGGACTTTCATTTGGAGTATTGTTTATGTTTTATTCTCCTAAATATTATGTGCTATTTATTATTATTCTCGCTCCGAGATTACCCTGTTTAGCTGCCTTTTGAATCATTTTCGTGTAAAAAGAAGAAACAAATGATGTGAAGAGGTTCAAATGAAACACTGAAGAATGGTCACATTTTATATTGCCTTGTCGTTTGCGATTGCTTTCATCACTTGACGTGTTTGTCGTAATATGAGCCCTCCTTCATTCAGTTTTACTTTTTTGGTTAACGCACCAACAACAGACAGCTCAGCAAAAACCATACTCCTGCACAATCTACATGGATAATTCTTTGAACCAGCAAAAAGAGAGGTGTGGGGATGGATCCACACTCAGTCACATATAATAATTACAAATGTTGGAAAAGCAGAGTTATGCGGTCCATACTTTGATGAACGGGTTAATGAATGTTGGCATGTCAAGTATTCAAGAAGACATTCCATATTGCAGTTTTCTTTGGAAGGAGGTTAATCACTGATCCATTATAAGGAAATGTGGATTCTCACTGCATACTCAAGGATACAACAGTCTGTGAGAGCTCGTACTGACAAATGCATCTTGACATGGATTCTCAAGAAACAAAGTCATATTTAGATCTTTATGTGAGAAGACACTCCCGTACCAGAAGAGATGGGCTGTAGGTGTTTTTTTTTTCATTATGAACAGTAGTGTCTGGACTCCCAACAACATTCAATCCATTCGGATTAAACGAGATTCCACATTTGTAAAGCAAGTGTGAACATGATTAGACTGAATATAACCTAGTGACATAACCAAATCCTGACCAAGAGTGAAGAGATACATTTCTGTTAACTGTTGGAGGAGCTGCATCTACAATGAAGGGAAGCAAACACATCTAACCTCATTGTCAGTAAGCCTTTCTGTTGTGAGAATTAAGTGAACGAACTATTCATGATTCAGTAAAGTACATTTGTATTTGCATCCGTGCACACTAGTTAAATGAACAAGTGAGATTCCTGCATGGATGTTGTGGTTGAAGTTGCAGCTCGTTCACCGTCCTGCATCAATGTACAACAAACACTTCGGTTGTCAGATTAAATGCTCTGTTAACTGAGCACACAGAAGCTTTCCCTCGTCATAATTCAACACTTCACTTTGCGAGGCTTTTAAAACCCTGGGAAATGCCGAAGCATCCCTCCAACTCCTAACATGAAGTTTAACGTGAAACGAGCGGACACACTTACCTCTGTTGTGTGTTGGACTGGCTGGAAAGCTGGACACAGAAAACAGACAATCGCTTTTTTTTTTTTTTTTGGTTTTGAAGACAAACCAGACGAGCGGCTGAATAAGTGAGGAAGCAGCGAGTGGTGGTGGAAGTCAGTCGACCGGGAGGATGCATAAAGGAGAGGGAAAACTGCCCGACTGCACACGGCGGCTCTGCTCGGCTCGGCCCGCATACATTAAAAGTTGAGCCGCTCGTCTCTCGCTCGGGACTCGAGGAGGAGCTCGGGAAACCTCGGGAGAACTCGGGAGGACTCGGGAAGACTCCGCTCCGCTCAACGGCCGCTGGCGGGTTTAGGAAAGTGACGTCACTCTGCCAGTGTGCTCTCGAGATTGCGGCGAGCGAGCCCGCTTGTGTTCCCCATTGTGCCCCATTCCTGGAGCGAGGGGGCAGGCGCACCCCCCCCCCCCCCCCCCCCCCCCAAACATCACCCCCACAGCCACAGGAGAGCAGAACTATCACGCTGCTCCGCCAGGAAAGCCAAACAAAGGAATCTATTTACTTGGTGATACGTTTTCTCCAGCTGGAGGTTTAAATGTTATTTTTCGCTGAGTATTGATCTGTCCCAGGGAGTTTAAAAGTCTCCCACAACACTTGTGTTTTGTGAAGAAATCATAATGAAATGAAATAAGAGGAATGTAGAGCTAAACTGATTTTGATAAAGCATAGATTTGGGGAATTCATAATAGTTTACAACAGCAATGCATATTCAAGTCTTGCTTCTATTGTTTCTTTGAGTTTTGGTTTAGTATGTGTGTGTGGGCACATCTACCTGGTTTGGTTGTTTATGCCTGCCCCAACATGTTATTTCCTGCTTTTTGATTTTGTTGTAATACTTGTCTGTGGCAATAATGTCAGCCATTCAACAAACAAAAAAAGGACTGCTTGGTATGAGACAATGCATGTGCACTATGAAAGTTGGTCCAGAGTTAAAGGGGATTCAACCTTTGAGGAGTGACTAATCCTCCCCCATTTTTTAAAAAATCCCTCAGTGAGATAATATTCCATGTTGATGTACATTGTTCCTGAAAGTTGCATAAATCTTATTCATGCTGTTTTCTTCTATTTAGTTCACAGTTTCCTGTGCTAGTGGCTTTTACACATTGCAGTAGTGTTGAACTGGATCTTCATAAGATGTCTTTGCCCAACCCATTAAAAGCAAATATTACAAACCTGTCCATGGTTAGTAATGACAGGATCAGTAACACCACAGTCAGAAAGTTCTGGGAAATGTCGGTTAAATCCTTGCTCCTACTGCTATAATGGAAACAATGATTTGGTGTAGTAATTGTGTTTTGCTTTTTTGTTTTTTTATATTTGTAGAATGCCTCTTTATCACAGTGCTTGCTGTTTGTGTACACACAGCATGTCTCACCTCTTGAGTTGTGAAACATTGTTAGTCAAACATGTCATCTTGACGTTATGGGCTAACTAATTTCATGCAGGTCAGAACCTGTCTGAGCTGTAAAGACTGTCCTGCTGATACAGGGAGGATGAGGTGACGCTTTGGAATAGATACCAATACATCTCTCTTACCAAAACCATGTAAAGCATGCTTCCAAGTTTTAAACGACCAAATCATTTTGAATAAGTTGCTGACTAAATCCTCTAATTTCACAATATATTTTCAATCAAGCTATAAGTCCAAATTTAGGGAGAAATGTATTAATGGGTGAGTATAAACATTAGTTAAATATTATAAATACTGGTTTATATGGTAATCTGTGTACACACATGCAAAACAAATCCATTAAGAGATATTGATATAATAACATGATTACTTGTTTCTGAATTTAGTTTGTTTAGCAAAGGTGTGTCTACTTTTGTATCAAATGTTGACTCACCGAGCATTATAATTTCACTTTATAGGCAACAAAGAATGAAGGAAGTGGCGCCTCATTAGCTGCCAAGACAGTGACATCTAGTGGACAAGCTCTGCACAGCATGTTGGTGCTCTGTACATGGAATATTGTTATATTAAAGACACATGTCGTCTTTATAAAGAGCGTTTTTAACCGCCATACACAACAAACCGTGTTAAGAAACATGTAGACTGTTTATATTACAAGAGCTTCAGTTTGCACCTCTCAGGTAAGATATGAATGACAGACATGGCATTTACAGGCGCACCCCTCGACCACACAATCTTCTGTCTTGTTTATGTGTTTAGCTGATAAGTCACAAAAGTCCAGTTTATAGTTGGTGAAAATATTTGAATTTCTCAATGATCAGATGTTTCTCTTTGGACCAAGATTATCGCAATGAAAAACATTTTTTTTTAACCTTTTTAGTATTGTTTAAGTGTAAAATATCTGAAGCATCACAAAACATTTTCAATAATATTCTGTTATATCCAGATGCCCCTGTATGAGGAGAGAAAAACTTTGCACAGATCTTCAAAATCAAGTATCCCAAACTATTGACTGACCTTTTCCAGAATGCACCCTCTGTGAAATATTATTTCAGCCATCATCTGACCAGCACAGAAGACTCTTTGCTAAAGGCTTTTCTGCACAATTTCTGGAGGGTGCAGGTTTTCACCAACTCCCCTTCAGATCGCCCCTATATACTGATATTAATGCCGTTTCTTTAGTAAAAATGTAAATAACTTTTACTGTTGCATCTGATTGCAATCAGCTGTTTTCTTATTTATCTTATTACTAACGACAATGCAGTCAATGCACTTATTTGTATTTATTTCGCTTTGCAAAGTCATCCAGCAGGCCGAACTGGACCGTCTCAGGGGCCAGTTTTGGCCTGCGGGCCGCATGTCTGACACTCCTCATAGGGAGTGGTGGTGCGGGAATTCGGACGAAGCCACCGAATATTTCCGAATGGCGCCGATTTTTGTCTCCTCGACCGAAGAGTGTTCATACACAAGATGAATCCCTCCACTGCAATTTGGCTTCGACAATCCTCTGGTATGGGCGGGGTGACGTGTGTAATGCGATTTGCTCGTAAACTATTCCAGTCCAATATTGTCCCGAATAACACGTCTTTAATAAAAATGGCTAAAGAAAAAGTCTTTTGATGTATGAGTCACGGATGCTTGCTTCAGGAAGTCCGCGACTTTCTATAAGGCGGACGTGATAGCGACGGTGACCCATCTCAAACCGGAAGTGTGTCTTTGCTCCGCTGAGCAAGCTCCTGGGCCATGAAAACAACAACAACAACAGCTCAGTGTCTGTGAGGAGCTGCTGTCAGAGGAATCGCTCCTGTATTCCATTGCCGTTTCATCATGCTGCTCAAATCATGCTGCGTTTACAGCCTGGGGGTGTTTTCTATCCTCTTGTTGATCCTCGGGATCTCCTTGGTGTTGTCCACCGTGTTTCCACATTTCATACAGGCTGTGGTCAAAAAGGTAAACGTTGACGTTTTGGTGGCTGCTAATGCTATTAGCATGCTCAGTTTATTTTGTATTCGTGAAACGTACTATCTGAATGCTTCAAGTGTATTCACGAAGTTCAATGTTTTACTGTAGGAAGCTTGTCTGTTACTAACCTGTTGTGATGTTGACAGCAGCGACATTTTGTAGAAAGCTCTGTATTTTCACGTGTGTTTATGTTTGTTGACTTTAGCCAACACACAGCATTTGCACATTGTAGCTTTTAAATCAACAATGAAATGAGTGTCGTTTTACCCGTGGTTTTGTTCTAAACGTGTTTAAACATAATTTCCCCTCATTAAACTACTTTCGATTTTGTGTCACGTCACGTTACAGCAGTGAACAGTGACTTTCTGATGCAGGTTCATGCAGTGACTCCATTCAGTCATGTGATCTGAAGCAGCTTATCATCACCACATGGTTCCTCTGAATTCACTCATTTTTAACCCACTGCCCTTTGTCCCCTATAGGAAGTAGTACTGAAAAACGGTACAGATGCCTTTGAGGCTTGGCGGGACCCACCAGCACCTATCTACATGCAGTTTTACTTCTTCAATGTGACAAACCCTCTGGAGGTGCTGGATGGTGAAAGGCCGGCTGTGCTGGAGATCGGACCCTATACATATAGGTGAGGACAGGAGCGAGGCTACATATTTGCACATCTCATAAACGTCACGTAGCAGTAAAGTGAACAGATAAGTTAAGGTGTTAAGACAAGCTGAATAATGTGAAAGTGAAAAAGCACCAACATTATGTGCTACGAAGACGTGCAAACTGTCATTAATATGACCCAAGGAAGAGGACCTGGAACTGATCTCTGTTCTAAGGGTAGATGTATGATACAAACGCCAGTTCATCAGAGGACAAACTCGGTGAAACCAACAGTCTCACATATACACATTCTCATCTATTTAAAAAGCATTAATTAACTGCATTTACTTGGTTTTGGACTGTTGAAGGAACCTGGAGGAAAGCCCAAACATGTAAAATCCCCCACTGATGTTTTATTATTACTGTCCAGTGTGTCTCACTTTGCTCTGATGAACTTTGCTACTTATAGTACAAAAATACTCGGTCATTGGAGCCTGGAGTGAAAATGTTGTTGTTGTTTTTGTCTTAGTAATTGCATCAGTGTATCTGCAACCAACTGAAAGATAACATTTATTAGCCATGTGAAAGGAGAAAAATGTCCTCTGAGAAAACTTGCCCTGTAAATCTGACATTATTTGCCATGGGAAGTAAATCTGACATCCTAATTTTGTGTGTCGCAAGGTGGTCATGTCACATGTCGGTTTGATCCCGAGTCATTTGTCAACATTGCGTGTCTATGTGTAAAAGGGAAGTGGGTGTCATGTCCGATCATGTGCTGAAACTGACTGTTAGTATCCACACAGAGAGTACCGGCCCATGGAGGAAGTGAACTTCCAAGATAATGGCACTAAGGTGGCAGCCGTCAACACTAAGACCTACATCTTCCAACCTAACATGTCCCGAGGTCCAGAGAGTGACCTCATCAGGACCGTTAACGTCCCGGCCATGGTGGGTTAAAAAAAAAAAAAAAAGTTTTGAAAACACAGTAACACGAAAAAAAGGTTTTTATCAACATTATGCAGAAAAATATCAGAAGATTTAGATTTTCATTTCCAGCAATATGCATTGTTAACTTGATCTTACGGACGGTAATGAAGCTGGTTTGATGAATAAATGACACCATGAAGCTGAATCAGCCTGTTTATTGTTGTGAAAAAACAAATGTCTTTGTATAGTTTTTATTGTTTTATGTTTTAATATGTAAATCCTTTGTTTCCTGTTGACTTTAAGAATGATTTGTTTAACTATGAGTTAAATTGCTTAACATTTCTCTGTATAAGTAGATTATCTTTTTGCTTTGTGTATTTTTTATGGTACAAGTATGCATTTTGCACCGTTGGCTATTTGTAATTGACATTGTTGCCTGTCCTGCTCCTTCTAGACGGTGATGGAGAGATTCAAAGACAATACTATACTGGCCAATCTGATCTCTGCCTACATGAGATCCAGCGGAGAAGGGCTGTTTACCACCCGCACAGTGGGAGAGCTGCTGTGGGGATATGAAGACGTGCTTCTGAAAGCCCTAAAAGTTTTTAGACCCGAGCTGGATGACGTGTTCGGACTCTTTTATAAGGTCTCATTTAAGCATCTAATAATCCATTTGTTCCTTGACCTTCATGATGGTACTTCATAGTTCAAAGATGGCACAGAGGATGTTCTATCAAGTGAATAAATACAATATAAAATCCACAGATGTAAAAGGTGCTTGAAGAGGACATGTTTGTTACTGCGATTCTCATCTTTTCTTCTTTGTTTTCAACCAGAGCAATGCTTCAAATGACGGACAATATGTGTTCTCCACTGGTGCACAGAGCTACGAAGACTTTGCTCGAGTGGAAATGTGGAATGGTGAAAGGTCAGTAAATATCATCTCACAAAATGAATCCAGTCAGTGAGAGCAACATGTAATGTCATATATACATAACGAGATAGAATCAGTTTTTAAAACGGGGGCTCAATTGAATAGGGTTTCGTACGTACACACAAAACCTCTAATGATATTCTTTTGTTTCCGCCTGCAGCTCTTTGAATTGGTGGACATCTGACCAGTGTAATATGATTAATGGAACAAATGGAGCGTCTTTCCATCCCATCATCTCCAAGAATGAGTTGCTCTACATGTTCTCCTCTGATCTGTGCAGGTGAGCCGACCTGACTGCTGTTTGACAGACAACGGAGGACGAGACTGAGCAATGCTCGGCTCATGTCCCCATTTGCCAGAGGATTATTCCACATTCCTGGTATTACTCCTCTGGCTTGTGCTTGCTAGTGAAAAGTTTCCCCCGGTTCATTCTTCTAAAACCTCCCCTTGACTATAACCAGGTCTGCAAATTGGATTAATGAAGCCGGTTTATCCTGGCTGGAGATAGCCTCTTAACGGAGGTCACTGTTAACTCACAGCTTCAGTTGTGGCTCTTTAAAGAGCAAATGCCGGCTTTCTTGGTCTATTTAAATACTCAAGTCATAAAAAGAAGCATGTACAGGTCAACTCCCTGCTGACTGAGGCTGTGAAAAGGCTTGAGAGCCATGTTTTATGGGGTACTTAAATGGCCGAATAGTCTGCAACGCGTCTTTTTGTAAAACCAGCAGATTTTCAGGAAATCAGCTTACAACAGAGCTCGTGTACAAAATGAATACAAACCGCCCCTGTTTGTAATTCTTTCCGCCTGCGAGAACTGTTTTTGCGTCCAAAGATTTAGCGGGCATGTGACTCTGTTTCTAAGGTCTCTGTATGCCGAGTACGAGGACGACGTGACGGTGAAGGGGATCCCGGGGTATCGATTCACTCCCCCCAGCAAGGTGTTTGCCAATCATACCGTGAACCCAGCCAACGCAGGCTTTTGTGTGCCAGCCGGTAATTGCCTGGGCTCGGGTCTGCTGAACGTCAGCACGTGTAAACAAGGTGGGGGCTGCACTGAGCAGCGGCTCTTTTCAAACCAAATAGGAACAATGATTCATTGTGTCACACATGCAAATGTTCTTCACAGAGCTGCTTTATGCTTCTACCGCCCATTTTCTCGAGTCTCTTGTTGGAAGGTTCACATAAAGTTACTCTCCTTGTATGTAATCGTTTTCATGTGTAGGAGCTCCCATCATAATGTCTTCGCCACACTTCTATCAGGCTGATGAGAAGGTTGTTCAGGACGTATTTGGGATGAATCCTGACAAGGAGCAACACCAGACCATGATTGATGTCCATCCAGTAAGACTCATCCACTCCCACACTTACACCTTCATCATAGATTTTTTATTTTGTTTTAGGAATAGCGACATTATTGATCGTGGTGAAGACCTGCGCTGGACTACTTTGCCACCAGATGGTGACATTATGTCAGCAGTGTGACTGGCAGGTTGTAGTTCTCCATAAACGAGGCGTCTCTTGTCAACAGTGGTTAAACATTAAAGCACAGGATCATGGTACGGAGCTGTCCCGAAAGATAAGTCCTTATCATGAATACTCCTGTAATAACTTCATGGGTTGGTGGTAAAGCTGATAAACCGACAGTGAAAACACATCCTAAAGAACACAGTGTGTCTCTAAACATCTGGAATTAGTCGACAATTGATCCATTTAAATAATTTCAAATGGTGTTTCAATAAACTAGTTGTTGCATTATGATTTAAAAAAAAAAAAAAAAAGCAGCAAGAAGTACGGATTCTCTGTTAGATCGAGATAAACCATTTGTAGGATTTTGTTTTTGGCAAATCAAAGATGAGAGAAGGTGTCCGCAACTTTTATTACAGCTAATCTGGTGAAGCTCAACTGAAAAGATTTGTGAACCGTCTCGATCTCGACTGCGGAGAAATCTGTGCCACTCCCAGGATACCAATGAAAGTTACTGATTTGACTTGTTGTTTGTTGCCTTGTAATTTCAAATGCTTTTTATATGGACTTGTATCAGTGAGCTTAAGAAATCTACCAACTGACTGGTGAATGTTACACTTCACTCTCATGAACTACATTTAGAAAGCCATCCGCAGGACTCCGGGACGAGAGCAACAATATTTCATTGTTGTCATTATCCTAAAAAAAGCTGCAGTGGATTGTGTCATCAACTGACTTCTATAAATGCCTATTCTACATCGTGAATGTTTCACTGCTTGTAACTATCGCACATAGCGTCATTATATTTAGCATTTAACACACTTGATCTTCAAACACGTAATTTGGGGACAGCTTAACGTTTAAAGGCGTCTTTGAAGCCAGTAGCTGCTGTTTATCCTCCTCCCTGCACCACAGCCGTCTCTCTGCCACTGGATGGGAAATAACAAGCCCGATCAAAGTCCTGTGACTTCTGCTGTAACCGCCGGATTACGATCTAACGTCACCTCCCACCGTGCCAACGCCACCGCAGAGATCTGACAGTGCATTTCTCTCCGCGTTTACGACAAAAAACAAAGTAAAACTAAATCAACTAAAAAAATTGCAATAGGAACTTGAGTGAACTTCAAATAGAAATGAAGGCACGAGTTCATTGGGAAAGGAGCCTCTCTTGTCGTTGTCTGTCTCCTGGTGTAATTCTAAACTGACTCATTGCTGCTGAGATAAAGGCTTTAGAGGTGTTCCTCCGGTTGCAGTGACCTTGTGATGACCCCAGCTGTACGACTGAAGTTGCAGCATGAATTTCTCATGTCTGATTCTAATGCAGAACTGTTCAGCGTCTCAACAACTAAGAATGTGAGCACCGTGCTGTATTTGTATGTGAGATGGTTTGTCTTCCCACAGGCCTCCAAAATTAATGACCAAAAATCTTAAAAGCATGTGATTGTGGGGCTGAGAGTGAAATAACAAAATAAGGAGGGTGTGCCTTCGCTCTGTTTTGCAGCTCACAGGAATCATCCTGCAAGCAGCCAAACGGCTCCAGATTAATGTGTACGTGGAGAAACTCCCCACTTTCAGGTAATCAACCCCCCTCACTTCCTTCTTGTGTGACTCTGCACTTGAGTTTTCGGAAACCTGGCAGTCACTACGTCGGCGTCATTTGCAGCTTTGACCTGAGTATGACCGATCATGTCTGGAAAGAATTGCCGGGAAGATATCTGTAAAGCAAGTCTGCCAGCATCATCATTATGAGTGGACTTTTGGACACCTGTTTGTGCATTTATGCGCCTTCTGAAACAGTCAGACTTCAGACTGTGACTAATGAGGGTTTTTTTTTATACATTTTTTTTCAAACATCTGCAAATGCTTATTTAATTCCTAATGCTTAATTGTTTTATGATTTATCAATAGCTGGCGAGATAACTTATATAAAATAATTCATACCTGATAAAGGTTTTTTTCTTTCTCATACTAATTATTTTCCAGTGATTTGTTAAACCGCTTCACTTGCACAGCGTCTTCTTTTATAGACAGTCAAAGGAAAGCACATATTCGGTTAAGGTGCCACGTGACTTTAACTTGAAGTTAAATTTCTGCATTTAACCCATCCAATCGGTAGTTAAAGGTAACTACAAGCACTGGTAACAGTGCAGTACTCGGGGAGCAGCTGGGGGTGAAGGCCTTACTCGGGGATCACGTCTGCGATGGGATTCAACACAGGCGGCACCACCAGTGTAGAGTGTAGTTGTGACGGGGAAAACCGTAAAGCCACCAGAAATGTAGGGGGGGGCTCCACCAATAGAAAGCTCCGACGTAAAGAGTAACACAGCCTCCTGTGGTGAAATCTACCTGTGTCCCGATAGAGGTCGTCTTATCATGTGATTGTGTATCATGTCATATTGAAACAGGAAATGAAAAACTACTTGACACACTGAATTTAAGTGAGACATTATGAGTCATCTAATATGCAGAAACATGATTGTCCGATTGGTTTTTTTGTTGTTTTTTCCTTTCAGTCAAACAGGAAATGTGAAGACGGTGATCTTCCCTGTGGTTCATCTTAACGAGGTACAAGAACACACACACCCACCAAGCACCCATTCACACGCATCGGTCACCACCAGTGATTTTTAAAATGATTCAACGCCACAGTCTATTGGTGAAGACGTTCCCTGTCCCAGTTCACTCTTACTATGTCTGCCATCGATGTATTAAGCCGGGTTGTACCTCCACTTCACTGTTAAATTCCTTCATTTAAACAGCAGCTCAGTCGCATTCATTTCTTTCTATCCCTTTAAATTTCTGCTGATTTTTGTTTGTTGTTCCAGTCTGTCTTTTTGTTATTTATAATCTGTTTTTTTTAATACTATCATGAGACTGAAAGACTATAACACCTTAATGGAGGAAAGCTTTAATGCTTTTATTTAAAAGTGTGATTTAAGCATGTTTTGCTACTTTTGTTAAAACAAACCTATTGTTCAGTGTTACCGTAGTACTGAACAATAACAACAATCTCCTGTTTCACGAAATATTTTAGTTACAAGTCGTGAAATATGGTCACATGTATTCTGAATTAAAGGTACGCTTCTAGCTCAAACTGACCCTTTGCTTGTATTAACGTTCCAAAACTCCTTACAGGGTAAAATTTCCATTTGAACGTTCTGACATTCTTCTTCGTTTGTTTTGTTTGCGTCTCTAAAACAATTGTTCCTCTGGGCCCCTCCAGAGTGTTCTCATCGACGACGCCTCGACTAAGAAGCTGCATTCGGTGGTTGTGATGAAAGACGTCGTGGAGAACGTCCCGTTCATGCTGATCAGTCTGGGCATCGTACTGGGAGGACTTTTCATGTTACTGATGTGCCGGCAAACAATCCCAGAGGTGAGTGCTCGGGATTGGTTTAAAATCTACAACAAAGGAGAGCACAAGAACTTTGTAACTAATGGGAACACATTTATAACCACAGACGACTGTCAAAATGTGAAACGCGGTTGTGAATAGGCTGTTTTAATAGTAATTAGGTGTCTTTGGTCAGTCTGTGTTGGTTTGAAATCCCAACACTAATCCGTGTTTTCTGCATGTTTGTTCTTCAGAGCACTACTGCTGAGAGACAGCCCCTCCTCTCGTCGTAGAACCGAAGCACTATGAAAGGAGGAGGAAAGCCACGTTTGCAGTAGAATGTCATGGGGTCGGATGGTTCTGAGGTTTTTACACTGGATTCCAAGTAACAAGTCTTCATCTTTTAATCTTTTTACTAATCGGATGGTTTTTCTAAACAAAAAGAAGAGGACTGTGTTTGAACCTGAATCTAAAAAAAAAACCAACGTTTTCTTCTTGTCATTTTATTCCTACTTCTCAATCTGGAAAGTGAGGATGAAAAAGGAGAAATAATTCGAGTCATTCACTAAATCTAAGCGACACTCGGTTCAGCTGTCCATCACATATAAGGTCGTAGGCCTGAAGATTACAGCCATCTAAGGAGGCTTTACAGAAAGTGTGTACATGAAGAAGGTTAAACCAAAAATAGGACCCCCCCCCCCCCCCCCACCCCATTTTCTTTATTACATCAAGTGTTTCGAAACTTTATTTTCACCAAAACATGGCAAAGGTAGAACACCTGACAAGAAAATGCTCAGTGAAAATGCAGTACATGCTACTGTTCACTTCCCAAAACAGATTCATAAACCCCACAAGACGCTGCTCACAGGGAAAACAGTACAAACGCTCGCTATGAGCACTTGGCCGCCACAAGCCGGTTCTCCCTGTGGAAACTTTTCTGACACTACCTGCTCTGACAACTACAGATTAATTGAAATTGATAAGCAGAACCCAAATGGACGGCCCTGTAACTCTAAAGACGACTTTATCCTTCTTCAGCAAGGTGAGAGGAAATGAGATGCCAGTGACGTAAACTCATCAAAACAAAGGGAAACAGTCATGGGAGACCACAGTAACTAAATAAACCTTTAACTTTATCTGAAATCTCCAGAGTGCCACACTGACTTTAACATTGAAGACGTCTTTGCCGCACTTTAATTGACTTCAATGAGCAGAATGTCATTGAACATGTAGTAGGATTACTCTACCAGCTCTGTTATGTACTCACACTGATCGAAATATTCCAACCCCCCCTAAAGGCCTCCGCCATCACACCAACAGACAGTGGAAGTCGGTCTTGTTCACGGCGTTTCTTGTGAACCTAAAGAAGTGGTTTTTGAAGAGATGCTGTATCTTAAACGGCGTTGAAGGTACAATAAGACCCACAGATAAGACCTACAAAGACCCAAACCCGAAGCAGAAGTACATGACGAGGTCTCGTTGCCCATAACTACACTTCTTCAACCTCCGTACATCGCGAAGCCTGATCGTTATTGAACTACTTCTCACTTTTAGAGATTCAGCTCACAACTCGTCACACCTGCGTACATTTCATTAAAGAATTCACTTGTTCATTGGCAATATTTTTATTTACAGCCGTTACAAAACAGGAACTGATGAAAGATCGATTGTCTTGGAAGGATGAAAATCTGTATTTCATTTTTTTGTATTAATGCCAAGCGTCACTAAAGTGAATAACTTTTGCAAAACGACTATTAGTACAGTTTTTACTCTGCAGCTTAACGAGAATTGTATACAGCCATCAACGTGTTTACAGAGGAAGAGGTTCTGAAGTCACCGATGTTGAAGGGAGTCGCTCCATGATTGGATCCTTGGTGTCCACGTCGTGGAAGCTGAGCTGCAGTAGATCAGTACATGTCCTGTAAAACAAGAACCAACCAGTATTACTTCTCCGGCTGCAAGATAAAGGGAAGGTTTTCTGTAAATGTTTGGTTTAGGCTTGAAACGCAACGAATGATTCTATTTCTTGTACATTTCATTTTGCCCTGAGTTGGTGATTGTAATCGGCGTATGAAGAGCTTTGTGCTCGCCACACTACTAACAAGTGTTTAGACACACCACAATGGTCATCTCTCTACTAAAAACACTGGGTTTTTTTTTTACTGGCGCTTTGTGCAGTTATTTATGACATAAATGAAAGGTTTTGAAAGTGTTCTTTTCCGTACTTCTGTGGATACACTGACCATGAGCACTTTTATTTCTCGTGCTGCACGCAGTATCACTTTAACGTGCGCGTTGTTGAACCTTCTGTAACCACTATTCACTGGTGAGATGACGTGTGTCTGTTGTCTGGTTTTTTTTTTTTGTTTGTTTTTTTTTTTTATGTGAAAGATAATATTGCTTGTTCTAGTATCCCGCAGTAAAAGCAGTACTCCCAATAGGTCACCTGTTTAACAATTTGCACATTGTGTCATTTGCTACAAGAACGTCAATAAACGTGCTGCGCTGTTCTCGCTGAAATGTGTGGTCAATAAATGTCAACACACCTTCAAAGTTATTTGATAAAACAACTGAGTCATTTCATGCCTTTTGCAAATTCCTACAGTCGTTAAAAAAAAAAGGGGGGGGGGGGGGCGGGGCCTTGCGGTGTGGAGTTTGCATGTTCTCGTTCTGTATCAGGCGGGATAAGACCCTCCCGGGTGAACTCATCCTGTTGCTCAATGTGACACTTAGTCAGACGATGGTTCACAATGCGTCACGTGCTATCATGTTCCCTGCTGCCGCGTTTCACTGAAGCTGATAAAATGTCGAAGTGAGTCTCAGGACGTGCGGAGAGAAGAACTTTAGATGCAATGAAAACTGTCCCGTTCTGCACAGACAGACTCTTGCTTGAGTTGGATCGCCTCCATGCTCCATGTTTGATATACAATATCCAAATAAAAAAAAAAGTTTGTTTAGTGACCTGAAACCAACTAAAATGGCTTTAAATATTTTAGCTAAACTAGTTCCAAATCTTTGCTAAAAGGGTGAAAAACAGGTTGACTAAATAAACCTAAATGAGGCAAAAGAGCGAAACATGTCAGCAGTTCTTAAAAGTCATAAATGTCACAAAGGCTACAATGTTCATATAAAGGCTGTATAAAGACGATAAGTTCAAGTATTTAAGATGTATTATCTTTATCTTAAAGGTGACCTTTGTTTTGTGGCTCCAGACAAATTGTGTTAATTTGAAAGTGGACATAAACTGATTTCACCTCGTAGACTCCGGCACTAAAATATTTGACCAATGATATGTTGTGTTTGATGGAGACTTATCACTTTTAGCTTGTTCAAAAAAAAAAAAAAGGCTGATGCATTAGAGCAGTTCTATTTAGATTTGTGTTGTTGGCCTCTTTGTGATTGATTGGAACCAGTGAAGAGGGCAGACGGAGGTAATGCCACTCAGAAGGGCAAATCAGTCCAACTCTGTTTGCTTTTCATTTCAGCATTCTCTTGCACTTGTAGCCTTTTATTGAATCTCAGTCTGATCTAATGAGCTGGAGGCCTGATGAAGTGAGCCAGCACAGGAAAGTCACTTCAGTCCTGCACTGCTCTAATATCTTGAGTTTGCACAATCTCCCAAAGATTCTCAAAGACTCATTGCGGCTTCGGCGAGGGCCCTCTGACGTGGACGTGTCCTCAATTCCCCCGGCTGAAGTGTACTTTTCATCCCAGGCGATAAACTTTGGCTGGAGTCTATAAAACTGATAACTGCCCGAGTGCGAGAGGTCTGCGGTGCTGCAATGGGCGACTCAATCTGCCAAACACACCAGTGAGTAAGTCAGAGAGTAACTCCTCCTCCCCAACCCAGGTTATGGCCTCTTATTACACATGACCATGGGAGCACAAGCCAGCCTGGAGTCAGACCGACGTCTCTGACCAGCTCAGCCTGCAAACAACATGAGGACTCTTCAGGAGAAAGTGATCATTCTCTCTGTCGTATTCTCTCTTATTTGTGCCTTTCAGGTAAATTAATAACCTCTCCGTTTCTCCTGATGTCCTGCTTCTGAACCTTTTATTGTTTTTGTTTTTGTTTTTTTGTGGGTTTTATCTCGGTGTTTAATACTTAATTTGATGGTCGTGAAAAGCTCATAAAATAATCAAATATTTGCTGTTCACAGGTCAATACGCTGCCTGTACCTGACAACTGGAGTGGTTTGATCCAGCGGACCAAACGTTCCCTACTGTGGCGCTGGAACAGCATGAAACCTGTCGGTGCCGGCTGCAGGGATCACTTAGAGTGTGGTACCCAATACTGCAGGTACAACACTGTTTTCAACTCATATCTAACCTTTAATATTCAGCATTAAGATTATGCATTTTATTTACCACTACTTGATGGCTTTCTGTTACAAAATTTAAAAAAAAAAAACAGGGATACTGTTCCACATTACAGTTGATTTTTGACCTGTATTGATGCTTGACGTTTGTGTGTTCACGTGCACGTTGCATGATGTGGATGAAGTCATATTAATGACACCACACTAAAGTTGTTCCTTATCTTTTCAGGAAAAATGTGTGTACCTTCAGGAGCTGAGGGGGCAACACACACAGAAATGACTATGTCAGCGCGTCGATCTCTACAAACATGTGCTTTATGGAGCAAAACCTACCAGACTGAACCTGATCGGCGATGATCTTGGCCCCAACCAGAGATGTGTTGGAAGTACATCAGATTCTGACATAAGGTTGGAGTAATCTGACCTGGCGCCGCTGTAAAATGTGAAATGGCCCCATGATTACTGATCCTGATTTGTTTGGATCGCTGCCACACCCGTTTTAAAGGCTGTGTAGTGTCAAAGTGGTTTTTGATGAGAAAATATAAATATTGAAGCCAAATGTGTGAAGCGCTCTGACTTTTGTATATGTTTGTACATACTGTAAAAATGTATATATAAATATATTTATTCAAATAAGGTTATATCTGCCCCCATCGTCTTTGCCTTTAATTTACTCCAAGACTAGATCGCACGAGCCCCTCGCCGAACAGGTGTGTGTGTGTGTGTGTGTGTGTGTGTGTGTGTGTGTGTGTGTGTGTGTGTGTGTGTGTGTGTGTGTGTGTGTGTGTGTGTGTGTGTGTGTGTGTGTGTGTGTGTGTGTGTGTGTGTGTGTGTGTGTGTGTGTGTGTGTGTGTGTGTGTGTGTGTGTGTGTGGTTCATAAAAGCTGTGAAATTCTAGGTGAATTATTATACAGATGCTCAGCAGCTTGCATTTTATAAAAAGCTGCAGTCTCTACTCAGATTTAAGACACAAAGGACACCATGATTGAAAACAAACTTTCTATCTCTCCTTTGGCTATTTTTACTTGCTTGTCTTTCTAAAAATATCCTGAACAAGCTGGCAAAGGAAGTGGTTCAGACACTAACCAAATTTAAATGGGCAGGAAGCCCATCAGATCTGTGCTTCGCCCTTAGATGAACTTAAATAGAAGTGACCTGTGTTCTCAGGCTGAAATGAAACTTTTGACAAAGTCAATTTAGTTTTATTTATAGTAAATCTGTCTCATGGCATTTAATATGAATTAGTTTTTTTTTTTGTTTGTTTTTTTTAAAAACCAAACTACTTCAGGACATAGGGAGGAAAAAGATTAAGTTGATGACATGGAGAAAAACACAAGGTGAACTAAAGAAGGTCTCTCAGCAGTCTAAACCAAAAGTAGCCCAGGTATAAAATGGTCCATAGTGAATGAGTCAATTTCAAGCTTTTTTTTTTTTTTAAATTGGAAAGATTAATGCATGGTCCCAAAAGTAGAGACTTCTTTTTATCTCAAACTGAAACGGAATTATTTCCACAAAAAGCTGTATGTCTTGATGGAAATTTTTCTATTGCAAGTCCTAATATCCTGTAGTCGACTGTGTGGGTTGCGTAGTTAATATCTTCCAACAAGATAATACCCGTTTGAATTGGTGACTTTTAATGGGAAGTTTGCATGTTCTCCAATTGCCTTTTTGATTTTTATCCACATATTCCAGTTAGCTTTCAAGAGTTTCATGTTTTCTATAACAGATATAAACAGATTTTTAAAAAAAATCTCGTTCTTTATCGTAGTTAATTAATTTCATAGATTTGAGTTGACAGATTGGTAAAATACAAATTCCTACACTTGCGGTTCATTAATGTCACCACTAGAGGGCGAGCTGAGCCCGTTTATAGAGCAACACAATGCACCTGAGCCTTGGGTTTTGCATTGGACTCGTTAACCTTTGCAAGGCATCATAAGATCATTGTTTCGGTCACAAAGGTGACAGACACACTGTGTATTATACATCATTCATTTGTAAACTGAAAATAAAGCAAATACAAAAACACATGATGAAATATGTGCTTTTTGTTCCTCATACATTAACAGCCCCCCTCGTGACCGGTGATCATCAAATATTAGCGTGGGCGCTGCACTAAATCTAGAAGATAAACTGCACGGCTGCCTGTGGTGTTTATTTTTATCGCAGTTGTGTTTGCAGGCTTTAACTCTTCTCGGAGTCCTTGCAGGACTTCTCTGTCTCTTCTCATTGGCCGAGGCCGTCGTGACGCAATCCTCCAGGCAGCCCGAACGGTGCTCGAGCGGCGGCGTGCGGACCACCCGGGTCTGTCTCCGGACGTCCAGACCGGACCGCTCCAGACCCTCCTCCTGTCCTCACCATCGTTTTGTTCCTGAAGTCAGCCGCGAACCCGCTGCACTCATGCACATCTCACGTCAAGTGTGTGTCGAGCAGCGCGTGTCTTATTTTTATTTGTTTATTTATTTATTGGATTTCTGCCTTTTCAGACGCTTGTTTTGTAAGCCGCCGCGTGCGTGAAGATGGATCAAAGTCTCGTGCAAGAAGAGGATGGAGATCTACCTTGACTGACCACTGTTTTCAAGTAAGTGTGCAGGAGATGCTTTAGTGTTTTCTTTGCACTCCGGCGCCATTAAGAGGTTTATTCTTATTCTTGCTCTTTTATTTATAACATTTGTTCTGGTGAATCTAGTCGCTGATTTGTTTTTTGTTTCTGTCATGGATGAGTTGCTTTTATGGGCATAAATATGTGACCAGGATGTCTGGTTGTGTTTGTCAATGTTCCCCTGCCTTTAATATATTTCTGTCATCTCTAAAATCTGCACAGCAGTCACAAGGAGGAATACCCTGATTCATCATGCTCATGTCAGAACAAGGTCACTCAGCTTGTCAGACAGCAAATGAATCACAGGACTGTTTAAATACGAAATACACCACAAGCATAAGACAAGCATCCAAATCTCACCTGTTTAATTGTTATTGTTGTAGTTTTTTTTATAACACATTGGGTTCAGTCCTACAATTGTCTGTTTTAAAGAGTATGAATAGTTATTTTCTTTTCACTCAATTCTTCAATTTAAAGGAAAAAGGCATTCTGGGAAAGGGTGTCCCTCTGACCCACATATGTCTTTGTAAGGTTGACCATTAGAAATCCACAGTTTGTGGGTATTTAAAGCCAAATGACAACAACAGGCTTCACAATATATTGCAACTGTCTCATCATAACATCAACAGGCGCAACATTTTGCAATACATTGTGTGATTAATTCATTTTAAAATGTAATCGACAGTTCTAATTATTTCATACATGATGGCCACAGGGCAGAAATCCAGAAAAAGAAATGACCATAAACCACAAAGTTGAGAAAGTGCTCGTCTTCTAAAACACTGGTGCAGTCACAGTTGGTGTGAATTGAGAGACAAGAGAAATAACACTGTGATTTCTGGACCTAATATCATGCAACTTGGACTTCCTTCTTCTTTTGTTGTCTGTTTGAACTACCTGATCGAACCTGTAGCTGTATTTTCTTTTATTCTATGTGATGAAACACACAAAGAGTGACACAATATTGTCACGGAAGCTCTTTCAGCTCGTCTGTCGCACGTAACTCTACAAGATAAAATTGTGGAAAACTACAGTAAGAAATGAAGACAAGCTGTAGCTCAAACATCACCTCTGATCGTGTCTTCATTTCTCACTGAAATGTTTCCTCGCGTCCATCAAAGATCAACATATCAGCCGCTGCTATTGATGTTGCCTCATTATAGCGCAACATGATCCATAACAAGCGGCATCATGGCCACCGTGGGATCAGACTCTCTGCGTTCACATCACCTCCAGGCCCGTCGCTTCTGGTTTGATGGCTGACTCGACCTGACAGACATTTCCAGAGCGATAGTTGATGGGGGGGGGGAATCCAGCACAAATGTCTCTGTGTGCTCTGAAGAGAGATTTCTGTGTCACACTCTAAGACTTCCAGCAGAGATGACACACAAGAGCTGTATCCTCTTTGCGGAGAAATGATTAGACTTTGCAGACGAGTCGTGTGTCAGACTGGCCTACTTTCCACTGGTACTGAACTATCAGATTTATTCAAGATATTATGCAGCCCCCTTGTTACATTGGCAGAGACGACGATGAAACAAAGCTGGAAACTTAAAAATTCAATCAGCAACTGTTTAAAGAGAGTGGGAAAACGGAGGGGAAAAAAATGTGTGTATGATCGTTTCTTATAAAAGGATTTCTTTAAAATTTACCAGGGGGATTGTACGGCCATAAATTTTTACATCTCGCCTACAAAGGGAGCAAGAACGAGCGCCTTAGGAAGACTCTCCTTCCATTATTAAATGCCTGACTGCTGTTTATTTCCCAGCTGCAGCCATAAAGCCATAAAGATACACCTTGGTTGTTTCCTTGTGCAAATAAACATCCTCTAGTTGACTTTTTATTTTTTTTATCAGAAACGATAAATGCGAAAATGAATAAACATTAATACCTGCCTCCAAAAGGTTCAATATTGTAACTTAATCTTGAAATACTAGACTAGAATTGGACTGTAGTTGCTGTTTAGTCCATGGAGAACATGAGCCTGAAGAAGAATCTGCAGACGAAACATGATTTATTAATATCTGAATTGAATGCCTGTTATAGATTTATTGCTTCACTCAATAAAAATCCCTAAAATTGGTTGAATTGGCACTGAAATGTTTGTATTTTGTAGTCTGCACCCGTCAAGTCTCCAAAATGATAGAAGTGCAAAAAAGTCCATGTCACTGTTTAAATATTTCATGTGCACTTTGCACATGCAGTCTAATTATTTTTAGTGACGGGTTCCCCCGGGTTTTATTCCCGAACTGGAAAATAGTCGCCATCGCTCCACCTCATGTGTACTTTAAATATTCATAGCGAATGTGTGTCCGCACATTGAATTAAATAAGCCGATGTGAAAGTGTATTTACCCCTCGCAGTGCCAGCGGAGCATCTCTGCAGTGCAGCTGCCCTAGTTACAGAGCAGCCGGGAGACTGCGAGAGAGAGACGTTGGTTGGCCCAGGCGGCGGGAGAGGAGGAGTTTGCTACGGTCGACTGAATTATGGAGTGTAGGCTCGGAGCAGACGAGCAAGCAGGACTTTAGATGTGTGGGAGCAGACCTGCGCGTGCTTTGTCAATTCCTCTTCCTCTGCAGGGATGTTTTTGGCCCAATGCGTGTTGCTTTTGTTTGTTTCATTGATCACAAGCGTGTGTAATTAAGTGGTTTGTGGAGGGATTCCTGTGGATTAGCTCAACACCTACTGACACGCTGGATCTAAATAAAGACCTCAAATGGGGATGCCGAGAAAAAAAGATGTCATGAATATTTCATTCAAATGCAGCGTTTCAGTAGGTCTCCATGATGTTCTTGAGTCGTATAGTTCAACATTTTTATTCAACTTTTATTAAACGGCTAACACTGATAATTCTGCTTTAGTTGTTAGTAGTGCATGATGCAGAAAATGAGAACTAAACATCCCTTAATCCCTTAATGAAAATGTATTCAAATGTGTAAATAAGTAACATTTTTGATGGAATTCGGATCCAACTATTATAAAAAACATGTGTATATAAAATCCAGTGGTGGTTTGGTGTACTGTTGCTCCATGTTGGTTGCACCTTCTATTATGTTTTGGTAACACTGACATGAAAAGCCATGAAAAGTACCGTATTGTTAATGGAAGAAAATGTGATTCATTTTAGAGTTTAAGTTCCTATTAAAGTGAGAAGTTCAACGCAAAGGACTCCATTAAAATCAGAGCGACATCTGATTGGAATCCACAGGTTTGATTTGACACAAGCTATCCAGACGGTATATGCTCCAAGGAAGAAAAAAAGCTTATTAAAAAAGTGAGCATGCATGTCTAATAACTATAGGCCCAACTTGTTTATGAACATTTTCTGAAACACACAACTTTTTGTTATAGTAGGAAAAAAAAAAAGTTTAATATGAAGCAGACAAATCATAAATGTCTGTGGATCAACAGCATGATCTTTTATTTTGAATCTAAAGGAAATCTGTAATTCACTCAAACGTTACATTAATGTGAGACGATCTGGGATCAGTTTGAGTTCAGAGTCAATCACTCAGTATGTGAGAAGTAACATTTTCACGTTTTCTTCTCATTTCCAGTAACATGGAGACAGCTTCTTTGGTCGGGCCTCATCCGGCAGCATGATTGGAGCGTCCAGTCTGTCAGGTGACACTTTGATCGCCTGCCACTTCCCTGTGGTGCAGCTTCCCACTTGGCAGCTTCCTGTCCAGGCCCTGTGCGGCTCGGCCAAAAGGCCCAACCGGCTGTGCCCGGCGGGCCTGACCCGGGCCGTGTCCCTCCCGGAGCGGGACTCGCTCAGCCGGGAGCATGCCTTCGCCGTCTGCCGCAGGCACTTCTCCAGCAGCTACGGCAGCCTGAATGAGGAGCGCGCGGAGGAAGAGGGGGCCAGCGACAGCAGCGGGAGGTACGACTCAAACTCGTCGCCAGAGGAGACCAGTTCTCACGTGAAGAATGGAAGCGCTGGAGTGAGAGGAAGTCTGCGGTCGCACAACTCATTTCGACCCAATGCAGACCCGGACGAGGACGAGGAAGACGAGGACGTTGATGGAGATAACTTGCACAGATATCATGAGGACTCTTCTTTCGTGTTGCATGGGAACTCCAACTGGCCGTTAAGTAACGGTGACGCAAATTATGCAATGTCCCCCAGGGAGGTGGACAGTGAGTGGGGCAACGAGGGGACGATGCTGGGTACTGGGAGTGGCCATCAGTGGCTCTCTAACCGGCCGGACTCTCAGCCCCCCGACTGCCCGTGCTTTCATCGGAACAGGCCTGGCATGACGGCGATGGCGTGTTTAGGCGAGGGCTCGAACAGACTGAAGGATAACGCGACCTGCCGCATCCACAAACTCTCCCCGGATCGGCTGTCAAACGATCACACGGAGTATGTCAGCGACTCCTCCTGCAACAGCTCCGATGGCGTCCTGGTTAATTTCTGCACTATTTATAACAGGAGCAACAATCCTGCCACTCCTCATGACCTCAGCAGTCCTGCCCTCCAGCCCTCTCAGTCCTCCGAGGGATCTGTCTTCCTCAACCTCCAGCCGGTTTCCCAAAGTCTAGCTGGTGATGCCCACAGCGCTGGAAAAGCCTTCCAGGAAGAAGGCAACATGGTGCTGTCTGCCTCCGCCTGGTCCCCCCAGGGCCTCGACTCCAACTGCAATCTTTACTCGCTGGAGCCGCTACCCCCGGGCCTGTCCTCTCTGGAGGTATCGGACCTGACCGCCTGTCTGCAAAGCCAGGCCACTCTGGCTGTGGGAACCAATCAGAAATACTACAAGCTGGTGACGTGTGACCTGTCCTCCCAGTCGCCCAGCCCAGCGTGGTCCAGCCTCACCAGCGGCCCCGAGGGTCCGGGCAGAAGCAGCCCCTTCCTTCTCTCGCTCGATGACAAGACGGAGCGACAACACAGTGAAGTCAAGAAGGTCATTTTCAAATAAAAAGATTCCTTACATTGATTTTGAGTGAGACAAATATACTGAATGTAGCAACTTCTACATACATTTTTAACTGTAATTTTAGTGTCACTATTTTATCGTAATTCTTAAAACGTACAGGTGCATCTGTATTGTGCATTGTATTGTTTTTGGTTTTATAATGCTTTACTTCACTTATTTCAGTTAGATAAGATAAGTCATTGATACAAAAAAAATGATTATTCATGCTAATGTAGAACAAAGTATATAAGTATAAAATAGAATGCAATATACATAAATGTCATGTATATTTCATTTAATGATTTTTTTAGTTTCAAATGTCCCAAGTGTGGAAATATTTTCAAGACATGTATCAATACTTTTATCAAGATTTCTTTTTTTATATCATGCTAACTATATTTTTATTATCATATCAAATCAGCAGTGTAATAACATCTGCATTGTCATGTTGACAGTCGCAACTACACACTTTCTACATAAAGAGAAAACCTTGAGTTATTATTAATTAAAAAAATGAATCAAATACCTAATATTCAGATCATTTTAGAATCTGTACGTAAACAAGCCTCATAGTGTATCTCAGGTACGAATGCATGTTTGATTGGATTGTGGGGATCTTAACAGTTCTGCCTTGTTACTGTGTCCCACCAGGAGAAAGAGGATCAGCAGAAGGAAGTGAGGGTCTCTTCAGCGCCGTCTGCCTCTGGGTCCGACTGTTCTCTGCTTCACACGCACGATTACCAGGTTGCAACCACCTCCACTGCAAAAGCCCTCTGCAGGAGGAAGCATGCAGATGGCATCCAGAGCCTCTCCCACTCGCCTTGTTCACTGTGCCCCAGCCAGCGTGGCCCACATAGCAGCAAATGCCAAGACACAAGAGCGGCATCCACACAGCCATCTGTGAGCGAGGACCGGGAGCACGATCATGCTGATGCTACAGAGACGGGTAAGGCTGATGGTGTGTGAGAAATCACATTTGCCTTTCTTTGCTTTGGGGATAATTACTGGGGAACAGAGTTTAGGCGCAAACGTGATACGATGCAAAATACTAATGTAAAGCTGAAAGAGTATGGATACAAGCGGACCCTCCTGGTGCTGCTGATGGTATTTACAAGTAGTGATTCAGTGGTGAAACCGCTGTATCAAGCATACAACCAACTGACCCAATTATGAGTGACCGCGTAAATCACAGCCACTGTCAGTCACACATAATTGTTTTTATTGGGCTCATGTTCCTCATGTCCCTGAATGTGGCATGTGTGGATGTTAATGGTCTATATAACCTATATGCCACCAGGACATGATCAAGATATAGGTGTAGATTAAAAAAAAAACATGTAATTTTATAAAGTAAAGTAAATTTTTTGTGCCTGTGGGTCAAATCACAGTCCTCGGTCAGATTTTATTCAGGCCTGCTTTCTGACTCAAAATCCAGAACAAACAGAAAAAAAAATTCATCACACAAATCACACAATTAATATTGGTGGCATCATTTCTAACATATATGGCTATATTCATTGCTATATTCATTAGACACTGTTTTGGAAAATAATATATTTTCCAAAAGAAATATAAAGAGTTTTCTAACCTATTTTTTTATTTTGTGGTGTGGATACTTGAAGACCTACTGTCATATATTATGAGACAGTTTTGTATAGTTTAAAATAGTATAATGTGGGACTATTGAGCCCTTTCACTTTTATCAAATCCGGCCCTCGGGTTAAATGAAAAGTTTGGACACCCCCGAAATGTCATTGTTTAAACAGAATTATGTAGAAAACAGGGTTGTATTTTTCTGTATTTGGCTTATTTTTCAAGGAGTGGTCACATCTTTATTCATTTTACGGTAAAGAATAAAATAAAGGAAGGACGGGAAGAAGAAGTTTTACCACAAAAAAAAACTGACCGCTCTTATTTTGTTGTTGTATTTCTTTCTCCTCAGGAGTGGGTTCAGCAGAAAACATGATTCGATACAGCAAAGCCCAGAGACCAACCTCGCTGCCCATCCAACCGTTTGTTCTCGTTCCCTCAGGAAAACCACAGTCCCAAGCCCAGCACCTGGGCTGCCTTCTGGAGCAATACATAAATAAAAAAAACGGCAAGTCCGGCAGCTCACAGCCCGGCTTGAAATTTAAAGGAAAAAGCAGCCAATGTCTTTCTAATCTCCAGCTGTCGCCGGTGGAAAGCCACTTCCCGGTGGTCCTGGAGGCTCCAACCAGCTCCGACACCTGCTCAACCTGCACGCCCACCCCGGACTGCTTCACCTACAAACGCATGTGGGGCCACCCCAACAGAAACCAAGGCCGTCCAAGTCCGTGCACGTCGAAAAGCAGTCAGACCAGCCAAAAGGCCACAATGGTCGAGGCGCGGGACAAAGCAAGCCCGTGCTCAGGCAGAACTCAGACCAACGCTTTTTTAAGGCCAAGGTCAACCCTGAATCAGCCCGGCCTGGTTGAAATCCCCACCTACCAGGACCTCATCAACCTCACGCCTAAGCAAGGCTACACTCGTCACAAGCCCAAAACATCCAGTCAGTGTAAGACGTCGTACCACCCAGTCGTCTCCCAGACACCCCCCACTTTACCTCTTACCACAGACACCCTGCACCCCAACAGGCAGGTGTCCCAGACTCCTCCCACGACCACCCTGCCGCAGCAGAAGTGCCCTCAGTATCGAGCCGCACCGGCAGCTGATTCTGGCTTTTTTCACAGCAGCTTCACAGCAGCCCTGTCCTCCGTGGCGCCACTGTCCTCTCTGAGTTCTCTCTTCTCTTTGGCTGCTTCTGGGCTGCATCCCCAACAAATCCAGGACTCTGTGGGACTCGGTTTGAAGCCAGGTCAGAGCCGTCAGAGCGAATCTCTCATCATGAGTGACAGGCCGCCGGCAGAGTTCTGCCTCTCGCCTGATACATCTTATGAATCTATGTCCATCAGCCATCTTCAGAGGAGAGGTGAGGGTCACCTAATGAACTGGTTGGCCGTAATATTCTCCGTAAATGGTGTTAAATACATGGAGTGAATTACAATGTGAGTATAGTAAAATTGACCCAGGAGCTGTAATGGCTGGGTTCCTTCCTGTTTGGATAGTCTAGCCAGTGATGAGCTGTTGAAAGCGGCAGTAAAAACTCACTGCAGCAGTGCCTTCAATACCCTGAAGGGGCTTCCACTCAAACATGACCTATTTTTAACTCTCCCTGCTCAGGATTGGCTCAGGCTTCTGCTCTGTAGCCTATATGTGAGCGTCAGAGAGGATGAGAGGGAGAACGATGCAGCAGAAGCAGAGCTAATGATTTACACCTAATCAGTCCGTGTGTGTATGTGTGTGCGCGCGCCACCATATGGGCCACTCATTGTAAATGTTATTACACAAATGTGAGGCCCTTTTTGCAGTGGGTAATCACTGATGGAGGCATTTGCAGCAGCAGCAGCAAAGAGTCAGTGTTGCGCAGCACTGCAGGCGGCATCAGCACGCATAAAGAATTCACCATGACATTTGCAGAGGGTAGTCAGTACGAGATGAAGAAAGAGAGGCAGGGAAAAGCAAGTCAATGAGGCTCGCTGCTGGAGCGGGAAAGCGACCCTTTCATCTTGAGATCGCATTCCCATTTGCATTCTCGCAATGTGAAAGGGAAACCTGAAATCCTTCTCTCATGCTTCCATGCATTGACCCAGTTCTTGAGGTGAAAATCGTTTCATTTTTGGCTTGAACCTTCCTAAAACCAGCGGCACTCTTAGTGTGTTCAAATTCTAAGTGTAATTCCTACATCTATAAAGTTGATCTGCACCAAAAAAATTTCAAACCGCAGCTTTGTCATCACCAATAATCTGGTGAGAAGTTATGAAGTATAAATAAAAACACCTTCACTGAATCAGTGGTAGCTTGTGTTTAGAGTGGCAGCGTGTCTACCATAAGGCCCATGGACCAAATTCCAGCCAACCAGAGGCTCCGATCTGGCCTGCGAGATAAAGAAAGAAAAAAAAAATAAAATAACCACCACTTCCTGTAGGTTTTTCCCCAAAATTTACTGCTTTTTGTGATTGATTCACTGGAGATTGCAGTAAAGAGATGAGACAAAACAATACGCCTGAGGCTTGTCCTGATAGATCAGTGCTGCTGCAGTTATAGTCTTATTGATTATGTAGCATTGCCATTTGAGGACATTTGAGAAATGTTTCTCACATTTTTTAATTTAAAGTTAAAAAACAAAACTGCAACAAAAGAAATACATGAAGTTGTTATGTAAAATATTATTAAGCTCTCATTTTACTGGACTGGCCCACTGGAGACAAAATTTGGCTAAATGATTTTGACATCCCTCCCTTAGATGAATTACCGTGTTTTACATGTAATTGTTTATATTGACTCCTGCAGGTTTGTTGAGATCTGTGAGCAGAGCGGTGGATTTGATCATGGCTCATTTTGGCAGCAGCAGGGACCCTGAAGAAAAGGTATGAAATTTGCCGAGCTCGGCAACAAATCAGGGAAAAGTGCCAAATTGATATTACTTACATCCACTGGAAAAGATTCAAATAACTTGTGTCAGCAGAAAATGCACAGGGTCAGGTTTCCTTCTCTTCCGCTACAGATGCGTCTGGGAAACAGCTCCTGCAGTCCCACCATTGCCGGCCTGGTCCTGGAACACTTGTGTCCAGCGATTCAGAGTATTTTAGAAGACGGCCTTCGCGATCACAAACTGGACGTCATAATCGGACAGCGACGGAACCACTCCTGGAGTGTGGTGGAAATCTCCACTCGGATCGGTATATATAATGACAATACATCCCAGAATACAGAAACTTGTATGCATGTAGTTCGGGAGCAGTTTGCCAAATGTTAGTAGACACAGTTGGCTTTTGGAGTTCACTCTTCGTTCTGGTCTCTCTTGTATTTTTCATGTTTTCCGTCCACGACAGGTCCGTCCACCAGGGTCCTGCAAAGCCTGGTCTCCAAAATCAGACGGTGTCCACAGCTCACTAGCCACTGCATGAGACTGAGAGCCTTCATCATGGGCCTGCTCAAGTAAAACCAAACTTGCCTCTAATATTACTTATAAGAGCGACTCTAATGAATCTGCAGCACATTAAAGCTCTGATGATTTTCTCTGACAGCTTGAGAGCTTTGGAATTCTGGCTAAGTCACCTCCAGAGTCAAAAAGGTGAGTGCACGGTCCATTTACTCTACTATTTATATATTTATATAAAACTCTAGGGAGCCATGGCTCAGCCTATCCACCACTTTGGCTCACGTTCAGAGAGCTTTACAACTAAATGGACTGTAATGAGCGCTGGAATAACATTATCCCCAGACTCTGCTCTGAGTCTTGTTTGGCACTGTGGAAATGTTTTTTCGCCTGATGCTGCCGGTCCAGCGTGCCACCTCGGCTCCTCGGAATGATTTATACTTTGTACGAACTGGTCAAGATTAGTAGGCTAACAAACTTTGCTGTGACGATGATCATGATTACAATAATCTACTACTCTTTGGCTCTTAAGTTCAAACTCCATTGAAAAGGCAGATGGACTTTACTTATATTGTGCATTACATTGCTTTCGTGTTCATAATGTACTTTGCACAATCAGTCACATTCACCCATTCACATACACAACTTTTATTTTTTTTAAATTGGAACAGGACAGTACATAGTAATATAACATTGCAGCACTAATAAAAGCCCAGCTTTCATCAAGCTGGAAAAATTATTTTTGAGAGATTTTTCTTTCCATATTCAGAGATTTAGTGAATCACAATGGGTCCTAATACACTGTTAAATGCTTTTATTGAAGAGTGACAGCAAATTAATGACACACAATAACTTTAAACTGTAAATATAATCAATGTGACATTAGCTCCAAATTTTCAAAAACATTACTCTTCATAATTTGTCCACCGGGTGTCGCTCTGTGTTAATAAGCACAGCGCTCAAAACTCAACACTGAGAGGTACAACTGAACAGAGGATGGCAAAAACAATCAGAGCCCAAAGATCAGTGACGCTATAAGTTCACAAACACAACTGTGGCTTCAGACTCTTGTCTCTACTGCCAGATTGTCAACATCTTGCGTATGTTTGGATCTTTGTGCCTTTCACGCTCTTTGCTGTCTCCACAGATGTGGTGACAACTTATTACCACTCCTGGGGATTCCTGTCCATGTCGCTGGGTCGCTGTCAGCCTTTGTTTCAGGAGCTGCTGCTTCTGTTGCAGCCTCTCTCCGTCTTGCCCTTCGACCTCAACTTGCTCCTGGAGCCGCGACTGCTGCGCCACAGACAGCTGCGTTCGGACGATCAGGGGATTTCTCCTCAGCCATGTTCAGCACTGTTAGCCACCAGCTGGCCGAGACTACAGGTGGACAGAAAGGTGGGTCGCATCTACAGCAGTCAGCAAGCCAGGGCCTCACCCCACCAGGAGTCTTTCTCACCTCAGAATCCAAGCTTCTGCAAGCAGCAGGAGCAGCAGCAGCAAGGAGGCATTCAGGCCAACAGGAGTCCAATGTTGGCGGCCATTCCAGAGTGGTGGCCGAAGGAGCGTGAGCCGCTGGACGGTGTGGTGGAAGGGGAGGACTGTAGCCAAACTAATGCAGAGACTTGGTTTCACATCAGTATGGACAGCAGGCAAGAAGAGAGGAGTGAAGATAGAGACTTTGGGATCTCAAATTCATCAACTATACCCCAGGAGGAGAGTCCTTGTCGGGGCGGTCTACGCTGGGCCAAACTGTTCGGAGCAGCTGATTGGCCCATCAGAGCAGAGACAACTTCTCAGAGTCACATCGAAGCACAAAACAGAAGGTAAGAACCAGCGAGGAATGAATGAAGTGTCTGTGATAAATGTACCAAGTAATGTGTGCGTGTTCCCTTCACGCTATAGATTTCTCCTTTTATCGTTTAGGAAATCTAGACCGTCCCAGTGGCTGCATCTGGACCGATCACGGCTCGGACTGTTGGCCCAATCCATTCGGTCACTGAAGCTCGGAGGACCACAGACCAACAACCGATGCTAAAAGAAGAACCCTGTGTGGAGTGAAGTCAGACAGGGGACACTGTAACACCACCATGGAACTGCATGGAAATACATAAACGGTCCTCACTCCCACCACTTTACTAATAGAAAAGCGGAGAAAAAGAGAGAGAGCAGCTTTTTCAAAGGCTCGTCTTCATCATGTTTTTGTGTTGCAGTAGCTGTTTGTAAATCAGTGGCTGAGTCAGGTTGTTTCAGTAAATCATGTCTGTTTGTAATAAATAGCAGGCAATTGCTAAGAAAACAGCGACAGCATTTTTCATAACAAACTGTTTTGTGCCAAGTTCGAAAAAAAAAAACGGTCTAAACTTTCAGCTTTAGTGAGGCAAACTTATATCTAACATGTCTCATGTGCCTCAATGTTATTCATACAGTTGTTTGTTGCTTGTCTTTCAATCGGGCTACAACTCTTTTTCTCATTTGAGTTAATCAATATACAACGCCATGTTGTTATATTTTAAAAATGTATTTAAAAATATCTCTAAAACATACAATGATCTGACTATAGTATCAGTTCTGTCAACCTATAGATTTGCATACTATGCAACAATTGACCTAAAAGTCACCGTGTGTACATATTTAATGTGGGAAATCTGCATGTGAGAACTGGATTGTCTGACTTCAGGTTAGTTTGGGTTAAATGTAACTTTCGCTCAAACTTTCAAACAGCTGCTGCAACCAGATCCTGCTCTTAGGTTGTCCATTGTTGTTGTTGTTTTTTTTTTTTTTTTACAGTGTACTTTTGTTACGTGTGCTTATGTCAAATGTGAATTAAGATTTAAGGACAAAAGATCACAGTTTCTTTTCCTGTGACATAGCTGGGTGAGTATGGGCCATTGCCTCGTTTTGCCTTTGTACTGTGGATAAACATGATTAGGTGCTTATGTTTCTCTCTGTGTTACTTGTGGGTGAATATCGGTCACACCATGAATACTGATGTGGACTGTTGGACGATTTAAAAAGAATAGCAATACCCTCCTACTAGTGCCAAATATGCCACAGACACACCAGCCTCCTGTCGTACATTACCAGTGCTGTAACTTTTCTAAACATAATCCCTGCATGGATTGACTGTCGGTGCATGAGTTAACAAACATACAGTATGTGTCCCTCTTTTACTTGAGATCTGAAAATCCTGATGTTTTTATAGCGACAAGACCTGTTTCTTTTGGCACGGAAGTTCAAATATGTGGATCTGCTTGGTTTTTCCAGTAGTATGTCTTCCAGTGCAGTTTGTTCAGTTGCACAACTCTAAGCCATCTTGTGGCAGTTTCAGGTATTTAATTGTGTGTCAGGTACATTTTGATACACAGGTGAGCAGACAGGTTCGAGGAAAGTGAAGGTAATGTCTTCCGTGAGTTTGCTAAAGAGAGATATTTTCTATGTGTTTCAGTGATGTGAAGTCTGTGAAATGGTTCCACCTTTTCTTTACTTTCTCTCCTCTGAATGCTTCCTTTAATGCCCGGTGACAATCGACTTCTGTCAATAAAGACTCAACATGTTTACCCATCTGCTGCCTTCCCACCCCCGGAGCCACTGCTTTCATGCAAATGTGAAGACTTCTTGATAACTTAGTGGATTTGACTCATCATGCTGCCAACAATTACCCTAATGGGATTTGATAGTTACAATGTGTTTTTATCCAGTCCTGTGTAGGAACGCAGCACGCTGTTGTTGGACGGGTAGATGGAGGGCATGGACGACGTTGGCCTGTTTTTTCGGTCTGGCTCGGAAAGATAACTCTGCTGCTTGTGAAACTGGATCAGTGCCTCGTTGGTGGTGGCGGGGTAACCTTTGCCAATTAGGAAGCGAGCTTTTGGCACGTGCCCCATGAATCCTGCAAAAAAAAAAAGCATTGCTCTCTGAGCCAATGCATCACTTTTACTACGACTACTCACTTTATACGTAAACGAGCAATCTTAGAAGGTCAAACATATTGGAAAGCTCTATTTTTTGTTTTGTTTTGTTTAGCTTGATAATTGGCTTTAATTCAACTGCAACATTTCAGATAGTGAGAGTTCACTATGTTGTACCTGGGATGAAGTACTTATGAGGGTTTTCGTCCTCCATCGCATGCGGTTTTCCAAGAGGGGTGAAAGGCTTTAAGGATTTGTAGGTGAACACGTCGTCTGAGATCAACGTCAGAGGAGGTTTTGGTCTCTGGGATGAAAGGCAACACAGAACCATTAAAACAAAATGGAAAAAAGCCTTGAAATAAAGTTAACAAAGGGGTGAATTTTTATACAATCAATGTAAGTACGTTTAAGCAAACGTTCAAGAAACAGTTATATCTAACAATGTAAAATAAATCACAAATTAGAATGGCATTTTATTTTTATTTTTTTAATTTCGATTGTTGAAAATAACCAAAAGAAGAAATTCACTCGAGATTAGTGAAAAGAGGCACATTAGCTTTGCCTGCTACAGTGTAAAATACATGCTTCTGTTGCTTTTTATTTGCTTGTTATTTAAAAAAAAAAAAAAATGGTTTAATAACTGGGTTAAATTACATTTTACTTATTAGAAAGTACCTTGGTGAGCTTACGTTTTCACACGAATGGAAATCAACAAATGCACATTAAAAATTGCATCGCAAACTTCATCTGATTCAATTCAACCGAGAAGAAAACTGACGAAACAGTTTTCACAAATGATGAATCTTGAGATGTGAATCTATAATCGCTCTAATTGTGGATAGTTCACCTCGTTATTACAGTGAAATCGCAAACTGAATTTGACAGTAAACTGAAGAGATTCAGAAGTGTCATGTCAATGTGTGAGTGATTGTGCGAAGGCACGTTACTTCAGTTTGTTGAGTGTTGTAGCCGCCAACCACTGGCAGGCTGGATGCCCGCCGCTGGAATCTCTCTTGCTCTTCTTGGTACGACTCGCACAGCGCTTTGCGATATGTTTCATAGTAGTTGCATCCAAAGAAGTTCCTGCTTTTTGGTATGAAACCTGAAAAAAGACCAACAAGCTAAATTAAATAACCATATTTGGTGAAAGGAAACTTAGCTTGGTCGGGTGGGACGCTTATCTTCACATCAGTGTGTGTGATTGTCTGGCATGTTCATAGGAATGAAGAAAGTTTACACTAAATATTATACTTAAGTATTCTTCTTTAACTTGTTAACTACAGGGCAGGCGCCAAACTTATTTAAGCATTTGAGCATCAGAATTGGAAATACGGTTCATTTAAGTCACTCTGAACGAATCTTCATGGTGCTATCGCCTTCATTTGGACCCGGATCTGTGAGGAAACACCTTAATGAAACCAAGAATGAAGGCAGTCCTACAGGCAGAAGGACGTTCAGCCCTGTACTGGCAAGGTGTGCTACAGAATGAGCTCGATTTAAAAGAAGTGATGATAACATGTCAAAGACAATGTGTTTCTTACCAAAGTCATTCTGGTCATACCCTAAAAATCCATTTTCATTTATCCAAATAACAAAACCTTCGTCCCTCAAATCAGCTAAAGACAGAGCCAATCAGAGAACTATGAACTTTCTTCAAGGGGTCATGATCCAACACAAAGAACTACACCAACCGGCTGCGCTGGTATAAATAAAGCTCGGGGCGTGCAGGAAGGCGGTGAAATCTATGAGGCAGATGCACTCGAGGAAAAATGTAGTTACTTTTAACGACATACAAGACCTCACCCTCTCCAATAATCTAAATCACTTTTATAATTGTTTTATTAATGATGGTTTTAGTGAAAAATGGTGAAAGTCAGGAAAGGTCCTGATGGTTTAATAGGCCATAATGTGAAAAACAGCTGGTTCATATGTTTCATTTCATTCTTAAATATGTTTCTTCTCCTCAACTGTTTCACATCTTTGGAAGGAAAGCCTCAACCATGGTGGTGTGGAGAGGTATGGATTGATTTAAGGAAGAAGCCTTCTGCTCTCCCCACTGCAAAAGTAAACGATCAGATCATAGAGGTTGTAACTCTGCATCACCATCAACGGTGTATTGTCCTTTCAGCACCATGCTGATGCCTTGTGTAAAAAAACAAAAAAACACTGCATGTTTTTGTAAAATAGGAAGCAGATTAAATGTCATCTCACATTTTTATGAGAAGTTTCACTCGCTAACATTCTGGTTTCTTCCAACATGCAAATCAAACAGACACAGGCGGTCACAAGAATAGGGTGACATACTGTATGTGCATACTGTACGGATGTTGCCTTTGTTATTCATGCTTTACCACTGTCTGTGCCACAGATTGCTCCTCGGGGAATACATTTCACCTTGACCTTGCAAATGTACACCACAAATTGGTGTATTGCATCGCTCAGAGCGGCGACAGGAGTTCTATTTCACTCAACAACGGCTGAGCTGAGGCTTTACACAACAAAGGGCTGTGGTCTACAAGGTGAGCAGATATACACCAATAACCCATTTTGACATGACCTGCACTGCTGCAACAACCAACCAAAAAGAAAAGATCCAAAAATCTGAATCACTAAGGACAGCCTGGTTGTAAAGCGTCTCAACATTGTCACGCGATGTGCAGCAGAGACATGACGATCCTTTCTAAAGTCCTTCCAGTTGTTTGTGGTTGTGTTTCTGTTTAACCGGCAGCTCATATTTAATGAAACACGTGAAGGCAGATTATCTGCCTTGTTGTTGCCGATGGCAAGTTGCCAAATTTCAGTTAAGGCAACTACATACTGCTCACCTGATAAAAAAAAGAAAACAACTATTTATATTGACTGTCATTATACTTGACAGGAGCATCTTCCCTATTTAAAAAAGAGAATTGCCCCTGGGGTGTTGGGTTACTCGGCTGACCTTTCTGAGTGTGTGTGTGTGTGTGTGTGTGTGTGTGTGTGTGTGTGTGTGTGTGTGTGTGTGTGTGTGTGTGTGTGTGTGTGTGTGTGTGTGTGTGTGTGTTACCTGTGTACCCTGGTATCACCCTGTTCAGGTTACAGTTAGGGATGCCTCTCAGCGTCAGATCCGCATCGTTGTGTGTGGACTGGGGGTGACCGGTGTGGAGGACCAGGCTGCTGGAGTGTTTCACCTCAGGACAGGTCAGCAGCTCACCTGTCAGCTTCCCGTAAGACTTGGCAAAACTGTACTTCAGCTGGGGGCAATAACCTGTATATCTAGATAAATTAAGGCCAACAACTATTCCCAGTGCGTTTCAGCAACTAATATTATTTTTATATATACTTTGTCATGTATAATTTTAACAGGCAGACACTTTTTCTTCTGACCAAAAACAAAAAACAGTTATGAAGATCTATTTTGTTCAAACAGCATAATTAGAGATGTCTGTATATTTTATGACCAGGACTAACATCTAAGTCAGCACACGTAAATTAATACGAACAGTTTTGAGTCGCATCACAACTCCGCACAAACACATTCCAAACGCAAACCGCATATATCGCATGATACATGTCTCGTGCCAGGAGGCGCACTCACCCTGGGATGTAATGAGGATCTGGTGTCAGCAGGACTTCGCTGAATTTCGGGGCGTACTTGTCCATGTGTGCTCCGGTGCAGCGGCTCGCCCTGCAGACCGCCTGCGGTGTTTACCGGTTGCTACAGAGGATCGAACTCAAACAAAAGAGATGCACTTGACTGACGCACGCTCCAAAACTTTGCCTTGCAAGGTTGCATTGTTTTCCCGAACACCCGGAGTGAACGCGTGAGGGCGCAGCGGCATGTATCAACACAAATGTAACTCTCCGACATTGCTGTCTAACTTTTGATTATTTACAACCTCTGTGGGGCTGCAGTGTTGTGACTCAAGTTACATTTCCCTTCTTGAAGTCAGATCAGAGTTTTAAAAACGAACCGTCTGCTCTCTAACTATTGTAACGCATTTCAAATGCTTGTGTATCTGAATTGGCTGAATCAACACACCAAAAACTAATACCTGAAACTTGAAGATTGTGGAAGATATTCTTAAAAAAAGAGATAATTCTGAATGACGCCCCCTAGAGAGTTTCTGCTGGAGCCTTTAACCTGAAATCAATCATTAGAAAGACAAATACTTAAATGCTTATTAAGGCCTAACAAGCCCTACAGTCCCCAGGACCCTGCTCAAAAAGTACTGTTACATTTAAAAATACATGTTGAATAGATGAATTGTTTCACCCTTTACCCGTTTATTTATTTATCTTGTGATTTCTTCTTAAAAAAAAAAGGGGGGGGGGGGGGGTCAAGCTGGGAAAAATCAACCTCTGACCCACAGGCAAGCTTTCTGATGCCCCGCAGGGAGTCTTGCACCACACTGTGAAAACCACAGCTCAAAACACACTGTCAGGACATTACAGAGATATTTTACATGCATTGGTGGGAGTGATGTGGCGATATCAGGCAGGAACAGGCTGGGTTGCACTGAGGCACAGTGCACTTTCTGATGTACCATGGCGAATCAGACCAGACAATCACAAAAACTTTAAGCAAAAGTATACTCTCGTTGTACAAACTTTACAGAAAACTATTAAAATCTACCCAAAGTCAATGGTTCCAAGAATGTTATTCAAATTAAAATCAGGTAAAGGAAATTACACTCTCACAGTATTAAATGTCGGCTTTATATTAAATGTGTAAAGGTGTTCAAGGGATTAAGAACATCGTGTAGTGCAAACATGAAAAACTGAGGATCAGCATGTAGTTCTCATACAGATAAACTGAGTATTACCCACACAAGTGCCATCTTGTTTATTTTATTTATTTGTAATTTTCTTGTATTTTATAAACATCTGCTTTTTTGCATTGTTGGAAGAAAAATAACACCCAGCACAGACCGTTCTTGTCTCTGCTGGTTTAACAAGTGATCCAGCATGATGAAACTGATTCACACAACATAAGCTGGTTGAACCAGCTGGCTTAACCAGTTTATATTATCCGGGATCAGTTTCAACATGCTGGTTATGCTGATGACCAGTTATGTTTGCTTTTGGTCGTAAATATATTGACAGAGCTGAGAATTTGAACTAAAAGTGATCAATAAGTTGAATCATTTTGTCTTTATTTATTGTGAATAATACAGTTTAATCAAAACACTTCATGACACATCAGATAAGATTAATTACTAAATTAAAGTTCACATACAATGAGACAACAATGGGTGCCCAGCTGTACATTATTGACAACATCCATGCTGTGCACGTTTGTATTTGGTATTCAAAGCATTACGAAGGATCTGGGTCATTGGATGAGGTGACCAACTGTTCACCTGGGGAATGTAGAGCATGCCAGCAGACAGGAGTGTCCTTCCTGCACATTCCTGCAGTCGCAGATAAATCTGGGTTTTGTTGAAGTGACGAATTTCACCATTTTCTCACACTTCTACTTTACACACACAAATACAATTTTTTTTTTTGAAACTATGTTTGATTAACACAAAGACATGTTGGCATTGGGAATGTTTATTTATTGTAGACCCATGGGAAGAATGTAAAAGACAAACCTACAACTGTTCCTCAATATTAACATTTGTTTAGAAATACCTCCGTTTTGGGAAAGTTGTCTGTAGTTTTATCAAGTTTATTTGACTCGTTTTCAGGCAGTTTTTGAAATACATTCAAATAGAAATATGAGCAAACACTGAGGTAAGCTATGATACAATTAGTAGTAAAATAAATCCATGCAATCATCATTTGCTTCTAAGGTTGACCAACACTATAAATATAACACCAATCTTTGCTTTAAAAAGTCTGTAAATAGTTTTTTTCTTGAAATATTTCCTCTACACACTGTTGAGCACTGCTACAAATTTATTTATAAAAAGTAGGGTATTATTAATATGATTTTTCTTTTCAGATTCCTAATTTCCTTCAAAATGATACTGTGCATATACCTAATGCATATATTTAAGTGTGTAAAATTCCCGACGTCTTATACAAGCAACGTCTACCTGAATACTCCGCACAATTCATTTCTGTATTCTGTAACTGTCATCATGTTTCCATCATTACTTAAGATGAAACTGGAAATTACCAAACGTGTTGACTGGCTGATGGACGGTTAAATCTGTCATCGGCATCTGCCAATACAGAAAGTTCTCATGACAAATATATGCAACCATGTCACAGCTTGCTCTTATTATGTTTGGGATTCGTTTTTCTTTTCTTTTTTTTTTACAGGTGTGTGGACAAATTGGCTGAGTCACCTTTCCCCCCCAGTATTTAGGTACAGGAAGGAGCGTGTGTCGACATGCAGCTGAATGCTGTGATGGGGAGAGGCGTGGCGAAGGAGGAGAGGCGGATCACAGGGCATGCTTTGAGTTCGACAACACCAGCTCACCTCAGCTAATGACTGCGTGGGTTGCCTAAACTGGTCTCTTGTTCATTTTTCCGTCGCGACGAACAGAGGTAACGCTTGTTCAAGATGAATTTGTACAGGAGTTTTGGGAACCTTATGGAGACATGGGTAATTGAAGATAGCCCATGTCAAGACTCACTGTGGCCCGGACGTAACGCCAAAGACTCTCCGACAACTTCTTCTTACATGGAACCCAGCCTGCGCTCCGAGTCGGTGGACTCTGGGGTGGAGACGGCCAGCTGCGACACCGTCCTGTCCACGTCCGGCTCTGTTTCAACGGATCACACAGAAATGGATTTGTTCATGCCACAACAAGGACTCTCACCAGCATCCATGTCTCAGTCTCCTGTCCTCTCTTCTCCCGCGCCGTCCTCCTACTCCTCTTCGTCCCCACAGTTCTGTCCCATCAGAGAGGCGGAAGGTTCTACCAGCTTGCACCTGAAGGAGGAAGAATCCCTGCAAAGGACTGACTCTGTTCACCTCAAAGAGAAGCCAAAGACCCTCACGGTGGAGGAGGTGCTCAGTCGCAGGCATCGAGCATCTTTCCTTCCAAAACGGCACACATCAGATTTAGGACATAGGACAGAGAATTTGGGGAGAATAAATCCATCCCTTCCCATCAGGCAGATGTCAGATTTGTGCAGACGGCCAGTTTCTCTGGGTCTTGACAAACAGAGAGCAGAGGTGAGATGCTGTTTTTGACATTTAAACTTTAAAACACTCGAACCCTGTGTCGAATTTCACCTTTGGCGGCTTGTCAGGGACCAGTTTCAGGATTGCATAAGTTATTCCGACTACATGCATGAGCTTGCACAGGCACGTAAGCATGAAAACAAAGCCTCTGAGTGCCAGAAGTTCGACAAGGCCCTCTACTTTTACTTTAGTTACAAGGTTGCAAGTGCAGCTCACAAAACTGCTCTTTTATAGGCTTGTCATCAGTCATGTTGCCTTTCTTTTATGCTCGCAACCTGTCACGTGTCTGTCAATGGAGGGAAGCATCATAAACCAGTCTGGCCAGGTGACAAACATGAGAGGAATGGATGAAGACGCGCGGGAAGTTAAGCCGTCTGTGCTTTTTTTTTTTTCATAAGTAGGACAGACGTGCTGTCAGCCAGACAGCGGAAAGAATTTGTCCTGATGATAATTTCATTTCTACCATTGTGTTGTAAAAGAAAACTGGTTAAAAACAACATGTTCTTCTACATATGGGTGTGAATACCTGCTCATGATGAGCATTGACAGGCATTGAGAACACCTAGATTAAGGGTGCCATTCAAGTTTAATGAACCGTCAGTGTGTTTATTTTAGTCTGTGGGTGTGAGTGAATGTGTATTTCCTTGTTTGCTTTTGGCCCCATTAGAATGGTTTGTTGCAAGTAACTGTCGATAAGCCTGCCAGGTATGTTAGCCGTAATTACACAGTTAAAAACCTTTCGTAATTATGTTTTACTGTATTCAAAAGGTTTTCTTTAGTATTACAAAAAGACTTGTCAATCACTGTGGACTTAAAATTCGTCCGTAAAATTGAAATTTGTCACTTCTCTGTTTTAACGTGTCCATTGTTCATCAGAAGGTTCAAAATAGAGGGAAGATTACTTTCATGAAGTTACAAGTTAGTGATCAAGGTCATAATTTCATTTAATCGGCGTTATCGGATACTGAAGTGAAAGCTGCCTCTGATAGAGAGCAGGCATCTATTTATTCATGTATGTGCAGATCAATACTGAAATATCAATACTTCTACTTTACCTCATATGGTAAAGATTCTTCTTACAGATTAGTCTTTTGTACAAAATGTTATAGTATTGGTGATACCTGCTATGGTATCACTTTCTATTGGATCAGAAAGGAGATCCGTGGTTTTGTCACGTTACTGTCTTACATGGTAGTTCTGTCACACGTTGGCCGTGGCCCAGGTGGTACAGTCACAAGGTACTCAGGGTTGAGGTGCGATCACCGGCTTCCCCTTCGCTATGTGTCGAAGTGTCCTTATGCAATGGAGTGCAGCTGTTGCCATTTGTTTGTGAAAGAGTGAATGCGACAGTCTTAAGTGATTTCAGATTGCTAAAAGGAATGGAAATACAAGTTTCATTTACCGTGCACCATGTGAGTGGGTTGATAAGGAGCTAACAGTTTACATTTGAAGTCATTTAAGGCCAACCTCATGCTGACCAGACGTTTTTTGGACTCTGCATTGGTAGGCCAGAGGTCTTTTGTTTTCAGCTTATCTGACGTCCCCATTCTTTTATAATTTACCATTTTTCAAGCCAACATGCCATACGTTGTAATGCTCGAATGGGTTGTTTTGTTATCCCCTCCTAAATCAGCCGTGGGGACAATTGTGTCATGGCCCATTTGTTTCAGTACTTTCTCAATAGCAGCAGTTTGGAAAGACCTCAGACAACTTTAGAGGTGACGTTTGCCTCCTCTTTGACTTTTACTCAGTTTTTTGGCTTTGAGATCCATCTCTCCAAACCACCAGCCAAAAATGTTCTCCTCCTGTTTACCATCACGCCACCGATCACTGCCCTACCTTCTTGTGTCATATATGAAATAGCCACTAGGGGACAGTATGGAGCCTTTATCCAACCTTAAAAATCGATTCGTTTCGATGCCAATAACACGGTCTTGACAAAAGAAGTTACTTTAATATCACACAAATGTCAGCATAGCTCGTCAGGGTTCACTGCGACATCGCATGAGCATGGTATGAGGGAAACATCTGGAGAGAAAGTTTTTTAATTAGAATATTTGTATACTAATAATGCGCCGGAAATATTGCGGTGAAAAATCTAAAATCAGTTTGATCTTACCAAAGATGTAATGCATCTACAACTTCAGAGAGTGAATTGATTAACTTCTGTAAAACTTTTTGATAATTTGTACTGCATCCTGCCACAGTATTTCCTATTGATACTATATGAGACTTAACCAACGTTAATGTCACCCGCAACTTGGCCGAGTCCATTAGCAGTACAACAGTACAAGACTTTGTACACTGTTTGTACACACTAGCCTTGTGTGAGTTGGATTCCTTGTCATTTGTCTTTGTGGTTGATCTGTGCAGGGCCTTGCTGACGGGACCAGCAGAGAGTTGAGTCCTGGGCTCAACTATCTTGAACAGGTGTGCCAAATGTTGGAAGGATTTGCTCGGGAACAGATGCACAATCGAGGAATACACCCGGAGCTGGAGGCCCTCTGGGAAGATGAAGACGCTCAGGTGAGCCAGGCGTTGGCATTCATGTGCGACATCTTTGTAAGGCTGATAAGGATGAGTCACTTGGCAAAGATCAGTGATAAAAATCTAAATACAAATCAAACCCTGACAACATTGTCCTTCTTTTCTCTTGATTTTCTTTCAGACTGCCGACGCTCGCCAGAGTGACTCTGCAGATGAGGACGATCTCCCTTCACGTCAAATCCTTGACAACACAAAGGACGCTATGAGTAAACCACAGCAGCGGAAGTATGGACATTTTCGGCAGAGATCCGCCTCAGACACAGCTCTCTCAACAATACATTTAAGTGAGTCATTTTCTCCCTGTTTCTGTACTTATTCCCTTCTGTGGCAATGGTTTTGTACTTTTATTCTCACACATAGAAAAACGATATTGTTCAAAAAATGACTTTTCTCTGTGTCCATGAACTAAGTTGTGGGTTTTTGATGCAGGAAAGTTGAACACACACGATAGAGGACAGCTCATGAGTACAACTGATCTGCTGGAGAGGGCAGAGGAGGATGAAGAAATCCAGGTGAATCACAATCTCATACAATACTCAATTAAAATTATTATACTGAGGTGATAAAAGTAAAAAAATAAAAATAAATAAAAGGTAACAACAGTATGTCCCACATTTTTAATATGCTTTATGTTTTTTTTTGTTGTAGTTATTCAGTCTAATTTATTATTTTTGATTTCAGGACTCAATAAAAACGGAGAAGAATAAAACTCACAAGCCCTGGAGGCTAAAATTCGGGTCATTTGGAAAAGGGGAATCAACAGTTTTTAATACAAAGGGGTGAGTTAAGGCATTTATAATCTCATCACATCACACATGATGGCTGATTCTTGTGTGTGCTGCTCCAGCATGGCGGCCGGCCACACTGATGCAGTGGTCCACAGCTAATGCACATTAGAAGGGAAGTCTTTGGTGAGAGTTCATTTTAAGCAGGTGCATCTGTTCCCCCTCGAACATTTTGTCCTTTCTCTCATGAAACTTAGCTTCACACGCCGCCCGCAGTTTTCCCGCAAAGGCTTGTTTCATCCCTGCCTGATGAATTTTTCATCCATACAGCCAACAGACGCAGTCATCTGAGAAAACCTCGACCCGGCGACGGTTGAGCAAGCTGTTCAGGAGGAGGAGGAAAACTCTGCCCATGTGATTGGATGGCTGCCTGGTGTCTGAAGAGGAGCGGGCTTTGCTGTATAATCTCATCAGTGACTTGGCTTTCAATATTACTCCTTATTCACGTAGCAGTAGGCCATGTTTATTTATTACCTGTCACATACTGTCCGTTAAAGAAAAAGAACATTTAATAGAGATGCTGTCTCTAAAATTGTGACTGGGAACTCTTCTCTCTGTGTACAACTGAATGTACAACTTATTGGTTTAAAAAGCTCAATCACAAAATATTTTTTTATTGCCGAGGTTGCAGACACTTCAAGACTTTATGATATATATATTGTATAGTGTTAATAAAGGTAAAATCTTTTCATTCTATTTTCGCACAACAATAATATACTACACTATTGGAAAAAAGAAATCAGTGGCTGTGTAGCGCTGTGACACAAAATAAACTTATTTTGATACAAAAAGTGGTTCTTGTGTGCTTCTTGTATGACTGCAAATGCAATTTAACGTATCGTTCACAGTTATGGAAAACCAAGTTCCTGCTAATCTGGGATTTAAACCCAGGTACCCCTCATTCATGTCAAGGTAAAACCAAAAGATTGAAGACTCATTCAAAGCTGATTGCAACTTTATGGCTATTCAGTGGTAATTTACATAGTATCTGTAATTATGAATACATATTATATTACTGTTTTTGCTCTCATTTCATTTTGTAGAATTCTTAGGTACAGTACTTTTCTTTCTATTAAATCAGGGGTGTCGAACGGATTTTAGTTCAGGCACAATATAAAGCCCTCTCGAGTGGGCTGGACAAGTAAAATAGCGCCAAATTCTTTGTTGTGGCACAGAGTATACGTGATGGAAATGTCTATTTTTTCACAAAACCCAAAAAATTACAACCAAAAATTACTACAATCTCAACATGAAGCCTGTTTCAATATTACCTTGTGATGCAAAATCCAGGGAACTGTCCCAAAAAACGTCTTCTATAGCCGTTGCATTATGCATATTTTACAAACTCACCCTGGCAGCATGGCTTTGAGGCTATAGTTTTGATAGCAAAGAGGCTTTCATGGCAGCCTCACCGATATCTCAGCTCGGTTGTCAGTGCTGTGTCCACTGCTCTTAAGATTGAAATCTTTTTTTGATCAATGTTTTCTTTGAGCATTTTTTGCTTGGTTGTTTGGCGGGCCAGATTGAAGACTCTTGCAGGCCGGTTTTGGCCCATGGGCCTTATATTTGACACCCCTGGGTTAAATGAAGTTCAATTATATTTTTACCTTTACCTTTTTCTTTTGCACTAGAGTAAATGAAAACCTGGCTGGATTACGCGAATAAATGACCTTTTATTGAAAATCGGAACTTTTTTCTTTTCATTTCTTTTTTTTTTTTAATCACGTGAAGTTGGACCGGCATTGACGTCATCATTTTAACAACAACTTCCGGCTACCTTGCTCCGCAAACAGGTAACTACCAGGTCTGTTTGTCGGCACTCCAGTTCCTACAAAAACAGCAGTCGTGCCTTTTTTTCTGCTCAGATAGAAAATATGTAAAGCTCTGACTTCCACCACGTTTCTGTTGTAAATTGAACAGACACGTGATATGCACGTGTGAAAGCAATTAAAATACTCATCAACTAAATAACTTTTAACCATCATTCTCTTATATGTCTATCTGAATGGCTATACATATGACTTTTTCTGTGTTTCTGGTGTTGCAAAAATCATAAACTTTTCCCCCCCCAAACTGCAGAAAAACAAGGACACATCTCAATTATTTCTTTTTTGTTGTTTACTAATCAAAATAAGAATCTGGAAGCCATTTATCATCAACAGATGACAAGAGTGTGCCACACAGATTTCCTTTTTTCATTTTAATCTTTATTCACCTAGGTTGGGGGGACAGACCTCCCCTGGCATTCCCATGTAAAGAGATGTCAATGACAAACACGTCCAACCAAACAAGAGAAGGTGAATAGGATTCCAGTCCATACATAAAATACATTTATTTACTATTTATTGAACCACCAGCATCCATTAGTCCCACACAGCATCCGTCTGTGCTATTAAATATATAGAGATAACATCTATGGAGGGATTTATTTACTGTATGTGAGAGAGACGCGGGGCTTGGCAGAAAGGGGTCGAGCTTATAGACAGAAAGAGTGGTGGTGGCGGTGGTGTTGGTGGGGGGCCGCGTCAAGTCATGCCTGCAGTGCCCCCCCTTGTCTACATGATGCCGCAGGAGGACAAGGGGTTGGCGATCTGGCAGGTGCAGGCTGACTGGCAGTATTGACGCACAGTCTGGTAGCAGCTGCGGTCGGCGTCCCCGCCCCACTGCACGGGCCCATTGGGGTCGGAGGGCAAGCGGCTCAAGATGCTGGTGTTGATGGCCAGAGCAGCCAGCCCATAGTCAGTGAACAGCACTGTCTCGCGCCGGCATGTGGGGCAGGAGATGAACTTGTATTTAGGACAGGACTCGTAGAGGATCTGCAGGCACTCCTCACACACCGAGTGCAGACAGGAGAGGATGCGCGGACGCTTCCCGGCGAAGTTGTAGGTGTGGCCGCAGGTGGGGCAGTCCAGGGGCTCGCAGGGCATAACCGGCCCCGAGGAGGAGGAGGAGGAAGTGGACGACGAGGTGGAGGAGGAGCGTAGCACGTACTGGTTGACGATGACGTCTTCCATCTTGTAGTGGAACTGGTGGTAACAGATTTCGTTGGCACTGGTTTTGCGCTGCGCAAGGAAGCTCTGCTCCCTGCGCAGGATGGGGGCCGGGGGGGACACCATCGGCCTCGGGGACCCCGACATGTCCAAAGTCAGGTCACTGCAGGCCTGGTTGACGATGATTTCGCCCTCACCTCCGCCATCCCAAGCCACCCTCGGGCGCGGAGCATAGCGTGGCTGGGTGACGGGCACGGGGCACTCTCTGGGGAACTTCTCTGACTGGATGATCTTGACGGTGTCCATGGGGATGGTGACTTGCTGGCGCCGGAGGCAGGACATTCGCACAGTTTTAGAAGTGGGAAAGAGAGAGAGAGGCTGTGGCTCTTGTCAGCGCTGGACGCCCCTTGCCTAGTTTTGAGCTGAGGGGGGAGGAAAAGTTAAACTCCTGCAAAGTCAGCCATTAGAGGGGACATGGGGACGGATGGTTGCCTCCATGTTTCTGTCAGATATTCCCCTTGGTAGGAGCTGCACTGTCAGCCTGAGTCTTTATGAGGGGGAGACAGGCAGAAGAACTCAGCCAGAGCACCACAATCTGCAGCTTTTATCCTGTCACAGCTAATATACAGAGATGATTTTACAGTCCAGCTTATAGTAAATGACCAGTGTTGACTACTTAAAGGTTCTTTTTTAATGCTGATGTTTCTGTGCTGTCTCAGATTAATATTTGCAGGAAGAAGACTCCGCACAAGGACTCTTAGCACTTCAGCACAAAGAAAAGCTCTCACTCAGTGAAAACACTAATAAATAATCTCATATACACACACAGATACACATACAGTACAGGTTTGGTGGATGTCAGCATTCACAGAGTACAGGGTTTAAATTACAGGCAGTTCAGAAAAGGTCCAAGGAGGTATTGTCTGAAACTATATCCTGTGCCCTGCTTGAGGGAAACTCTTTCCTTTCTCAAACGAGGCTGTAACTTAGCTTCCTGTTTTTGGCTGCCAGTGTGTGACACATTGACTTGAGTGCGTGAGAAAGAAAGAATAAACTTCAGTATTTCTCTCTGCTTGTGATCCAGTTGGAGGAGGTGACCTCTTGTGACTCTTATGGTGGCTTGTTGACGTAGGGAGGAGGTCTTCTTTTTTGCTTGGGAGGTCTCCTGCTGTAGTGCTCCACAGAGCTGTGGAGTGACTCCTTCAGACTCCAAACGCTGCTAATATCCTCCGAGGTGGGAGTGAAGGTTTTTTTTTCTTTTCTTTTTTTCTTTTGAATGTTTGGACACTCCTCCCAGGCTGAAAGACTTTAGGAAGATGTCTCTGTGCTTGTCTCTCTTTTTAATAGTCTCATGTTTTGGAATTCCTTTGGTCCATCAGCCTGTAAAACACAGAAAAGACAAACATAGAAGAGTTAAACAATACCGTTATAAAAGAAGAGCTATACAGTCTTTTTTTCATCGACATGAGAAGATAGTTTCATATCGCTTATTCACAAACATATTTACATTTTCTCTCAAAGTGTTGTAGCTTTAGGTGTGACTGATAAGAAATCCCTCAGATCAGTCCGTCTGAAGAGCACATTCTTTGTTTTTTATCTGATGGATGGGGGCCAGGACCAAGAGAAAGAATGTTGACCTATTTGTTTTTACATCTTGGCCTCAGCTCAGGTGTGTCTCTACATAGTCTGGGATAATTGTTGTCTTGTCGCTGGCTGCAGCACGGTGAAACACGCCTTCCTTTTGAGACAACACACATCTGAAGATTATGCTGCTATGCAGTGTGCTTCAGCATGATAAGGACAAAACGCAGACGGCAACAACCTGAACAGCAGCGTTCTGATTCATACTATTTAACTAGTTGTTACAGTATTTAGAGTAATTGACTGATTTAAGTGTTTCGTAAGAATAAATGCTCGTTTACGGCATTAACGAGAGCAGTAGAACTGAAGGTGGGTTCTCTTAACATTTATCAGTTATCATGTCGAAAAACATAGTCACTTTTCTGATTTGTAGCTATTTTTAGAGATCTGCTACACCTGTCCAGTACAGTGAAATTCATTTGTTAGTCAAGTTGAACTTTTGTGCTTTTAATCTTCAATTTTCATGTATCTGTCATGGTGACTTTAATCAGCTGAATCAGCAGTGACGCAACAGAGACATATTTAAATATGTTCCTCATTCTTGTAATTATATGAAGGGCAGAAGCATACAGACACCTGTGAACGTGTGCTCTCAGAAGACAACAAGGCATATCATTTTGTTAGTCTCCGGTCTGCAATTTTAAATCAAAACATTTGAAACAGCACAGGTAGTTTTACAGCACGAGTAGAGACAGACTGAACAAAACAAAACAGTCGGTTGTTTATGTCTAAAAGCCCTCAGAAAGTGTTGGATTTACCAACACAATGCAGAACAAAAACTGGGGGTAAAAAAACACTTAATGACTTAAATTACATTATGTAAGTGCGGGTAGTGGTAGCAGACACTAAATAATTAAACAAAATGAGACACAGTTTTACTAGTCTGTGCTTAGATCCTCTACATTGGTTCTCCATCTGTTTAAACTAAATTACATAAAAATGTACTTCTTATTTTGTCTGTTTATATGACAGTCTGTCAGCCGTGATTAGTATGCGTGTATTTTTATGAGCTCTGTACTCTCACTCCCACATGGAACATTCAAAGCCTAAAGCCTGTAAATCTTGAGATGTCAAATTGTAGCATTAAGCTCATCAGACTGCCTACAAAGCAGTAAATGTCTGTGACCAGGTAAATAAAAAGCCGTGGTTTGGCCTCATTGTGTCATCGGAGCAGGTGATTGGGACACATTTGCCGGCCATCTCTTGCCGTTCTTCCTTACTTCCCGTCAGCTCTCGGTCATCTCGTGTGCTGCGTTGGTTCAGCTGCGATAACGCGCGTGGGAACAGGTTACAATCTGCACTGAGCAGCTTGTGTCATACTGTGTGTGGGTTTGTGAAAGAAGAACAAGTGTATGGATGAAACTGTTTAGCTTCAACGGAACAATAGCTGCCGAATAGCAGAAGAGGGAGTATGACACACCGTTCATTCTCTGCAAGGCTGTCAACAGTGATGATTCATTAGAGGCAAAAAAGAACTAACTGAGCAGAGGAGGTGACCTACATGAGCGGGAGAAAGGGAGAGAGGGAGAGAGAGCGAGCGAGTGTGGCATAGCATAGGTCTTGGTTGCTATTTTTGGTCAGTTTATCTGCGCACTTCTCCATGGTTTCCTGCCCCCAACCGCTGCTGAAGATTCACGCCGAATGAGAAAGACGTACATAACAGGCGGAAGTGCTTTAGCCCTTTGCTTTCACGTGATGCACTGGGCCATATACTGTATGAGATGAGCGTGCAGACAATCACCTCTCCCGTTCATCCTTTCCCCAGTAACACACTTGTACACCTAGACACAGAGATATTTGTCGGCGTTACTCAAAATCTCACCCATTGATCGCAGTCTCACCAAATGTTTCCATCTTGCACTGCAGTACTGCAACACTTCTCCTTAAAATAGCCCGAGCTTCTCTGTCATTCTTTTGAGCACACATTTCATACAGATTTCACAAGGCTGGGTGTTGGCTAAGAAAAATAGAATATTCTGCACTAACACCTTCTTTTGGGAATGTTTTGGAGGCAGACACGTATTGGAAACAGTAATGGCTTTAAATTAGTGTTGTCCGTTCCTGGTCCTGAAGGGTCACCGCTTTGCATGTTTTGGACGTCTCCCTGCTCCAACACACCTAAGAATAATGAAGGTGACATCATCAGGGTGTGCACAAAGCCTCAAACACTGAACCTCCCAACACAGTTCCATGTGTTGGTGCAGGTAGTCATCTTCCTATCTTTCAGATTTATCTTTTGCATTTTTGTGAAAGTGTGCTCAGGACACTATTTTCTCTGTGTGTGTGTGTGTGTGTGTGTGTTGCACTTTTCTGAGCTGTGTTTTGGATTTGATGATTATTTAGCACTTTCTGACTATGTCTATGAGGAGTGCTGTATCAAAATAAATCACATCAATTGCATGCAGGACAGCGTGAATGAGGATGGGACGACACTAGTTTCTAAATGTGTTGAAAGAAAGTTTAAATATTAATATATGGCTATATGAAAACCAAGGTAATATCAGCTTTTGTTGCCGTGAACCATTACCAATAGCAAATAATAGGGAATGAATGAAAGATATGTGCCTCCCACGTTGATTCAGGGAACCTTTTACTAGTTATGTAAACCATTGTAGGCGTGATTGGCACAACAACCCAGAAACAATATAAGCACATATTTAGTAATAGGCCACTAATGTAATGTGATTAAATGAAAACAAAATATGACAGAAAGGCAACGTGTTTTATCCATAACTGTGTAATGAAAAATTCACAAAAAACTCTTGTTGAGTTGTTTATGTGGAAAAGTGCTCCTAATGCATCAGAACGACTATGAAAGTCAAAGAAACCCTTGGGGGGAAAGAAAAATGACCTTTTAATGGTTTGAACCACACAAAATACCACAGATAAGGGCTGCATGTTGGTGCACACACATATGCACGTGTGGAGTTTCTCTTGGAACTCCAAATTCCTGCGACAACCCCCCAGAAAATGAGCTAGAGGTCAATTGGGGTCCCTGGAATTGTTTGTATGTGTGTGTGGTGGTCTGTCTCTCTGGGTTTGCCCTGTGTTGGACTGTATATCCTGTCCAGGGTGCACCCTGCCTTTGTCCATAGTCAGCTGGGATCGGCTCCAACACACTGTGACCCTGAGTTGGATCAGAGTGGAATAGAAGTTGGATGGATTCTTAAAAAACAAAAATCAAATGTTCATAATGGATTAATCTATAGTATTCATGTCATTAAATAGTGCCTCATTGACATGCTTCGCAAAGTCTTTGTCATGCAGAATCAGTTGAGCTCAAATAATTATCTCCCAGATCTCACATGTCTAGACACTTTCAGTGAAAACAAACAGCCTAAATCTGTCTGCCAATGGCAAATGTCATTTTGATAAAGCAGTGAAGCTGCACGAGGAGCCTTTGAGCCAGGAGGGGGATGCAGCAGCTAAAATTACCCTGTAATTTGGTGACAGTGCTATGAAAAGAGCTGATAACTGATGCGGCCTGCCTGCTGATGGGTCATCTTTGGCGCAGCCTCCTCCTAATCGACGGAGCCCTCTCCGGTTATGTAAGGAGCTCATCTTCCACCCAGCCACCATATTAACACAGTGTAAACTGCTGCAGCTCTCCACAGCCTTCACATTGTGTGTGTGCGTGTGTGTGTGTGTGTGTACGGCTCTGGATGCTCCTCCTGCAGAAGAATTATTACTCTAATGAAATCATGGCAGGCATTTGACCTCATCATCACAAGCATGGGAGGAAGAGCAGAGCTGACCACAGAGATGTCAGAGGAGTCTGCCTCAGCAGCAAATTCCTCGTACCGTTCAACACACACAGAGCTGCTTTCACATTTTAGGAACACACACACACACACAAGTCCGAGAACATTCTCACCCTCAGACAACTCCCCATTACGTACAGGGCACCACCCTAAACATTCCTGCGACCACACAAACATACTGATAACAGACTGATAGGTGCAAATCGTTAAAAATGAATATCTTCAAATGTGTGATGGGAGATTAAATTATGACTGATTGCACATGCCTAAAAAGATATAGAAACAAACACATTCCTATCATATGACACTGTGTTTTCCACTCTGGGCTTCATGATCAACACTGGATAGGTTCCACCTGTGCAGATTGGCCGTGGAAGGGAAGGGCACCATGTTCTGCATGAGTCATACAGACGGGGCGCATCAGTCGTTCTCCCCGTGTGACTGCTTGTGTGTGAGTGTTTGTGCCTGATTTTCCCAGTGAATATCTGTCTCCATCTCTCCATCCATTTCTGTCTATCTTCACATTGGCTGGACAATGCACAGAGGCTCTGGGTCTTTGTGTCTCCGTGCCACATACCAGCAGTATGTTAGGCATGTCCGCTATGTTGAGATTTCTATCTACATTCATACCTCAGCTGACAAAAAGACAGAAAAAGCTGAATTGCTGCATCATTATTTGGACCTGTGCAGAGTGTTGTGCTTTATTTGGATTACATAACGTGTTATGACCTTAGTGTGATCTGAGGGCAAATCCCCAGATTTGCTCTACGTTTGCTTGTTGTGGCTCTTTCTCTGTAAACTCCCATTTGTGGAGATTCAGTGAAACGATGTCTATTCCAGGAGATTTATTTCTGTGATGTGTTTCACAGTTTGATGGCAAATCAGAGCTTTTCAAATGCACACGATGAATGGAAGTAGGCTCAGTATGTCCGGGTCCCACTCATATTTTGTTTTCGTATTGGGTTTTTTCAAACGGTAAAGTCATTGCGTTGATGACTTTGATGAGTTCTTTTGTGTCCGTATTACAGTTGGTCAGTTTCAAGGTAATGCTGTTGAAATGCCAGAATTCAAAAGTATTTGCATGTTTACCACCTCACGTTTACGTCCACATCGAATTTTTGCATCCGTATCCGTCCGTCGTATTTTCTTTTCGTGGCTCAGTTGCTTTTTGATGTTTGTGCTTCTGCATGGGTGCAAAGTGCTTAGTTTGTTTATATCAAGGTGTTGCTTTTATTAATTCAGCCCGCTGTCATTCATGGGAGACATCGGCCATTTTGCCTCGCAATTCATTACAGTCCAAGTGCTCTTTGTTCTCGTCTATGTAGCTCCCACAGCAACATGGCAGAGCTGCACACAGGCAGAAAAATACAAGCAATAGTAACCAGCAGTGCTTTTTCCCTGGCACAGAACTCATGGACGATTTATGAGAGAAAAGCACAGCAAGGGCTCCATCTCGTCAATAATAGTGGCTTGATTGATTAAGGCAACTGATTCTGTTGCTTTTAAAGAGGCTGTAACAGCACAGGTTTGAGGTGGACGTTCTTGTTGATTGATGTTAGGCTCGCATGTGTGTGTGTGTGTGTGTGTGTGTGTGTGTGTGTGTGTGTGTGTGTGTGTGTGTGTGTGTGTGTGTGTGTGTGTGTGTGTGTGTGTGTGTGTGTGTGTGTGTGTGTGTGTGTGTGTGTGTGTGTGTGTGTGTGTGTGTGTGTGTGTGGCAGGAGTGAGGTGGGCCAAAATATTTGGACCGTGTCGAGATGAGGCGGCTTTAGCGTCGCTGCCTTGCGATGTGGGAGGGGTGCTTTTGGGAGCTGGAGTTATGCAATCGCAGCATGGTGTAGCGAGCGCTCTCACCGCAGCGCCGATGTATGGCCAATATGGAGATGCCTCAGTGTTGCTGACAACGACAGAACAGGCCGTTCCTGTCCTGTCCTGTCCTTATTACACTCTCCCCACCCGCCCACCCTTCCTCCTTCCACCCTCCCCAACCCCCCCCCCCCCCTGTCCGTGCAGAGGTCTGTCAAATGTCACAACCGCCAAAGACAGGAAACCCTCCAGATACCATCTACACCCAAACTCTCACAGCATAAGGACGCTGCATTCACAGTCTCCCACCGCCGCGTATGGTCTGTGCAGATAAGCAGGTGTGCAGGTGTAGGTCTCTGTGGGAGCACATGTGGCGTCGCCATTCATACATGCATCCATGTGGATGTGTGTGTGTGTGTGTTTGCAAAATGGACGTCATGATGCAACAACCGTGCAAATCCCAGCATAACAAAGCAAAAGAGCACCTCTTGTTTTCTGCCTCACTCGCACAAAGACAGATTGAAAAGAGCAGGCGGAGAGCAGCGTAGATGACGAGCCACACCTCTCAGATTTGAACTGTCTAACGATACAATGATGATTTAAAAATGAACTCGCAGAAGAAGCCAAATCTCATCATCCTCACCTGCCTTCCTGCACTCTCGTCTTGTCCCGTCCTCCTGTTCCAATTCTTTGTGTTTTGTGTTTGTTTATCTTTGCTGAGACCTTTCACTCCTGCTTTATTCTAGAAGGATGGAGCAGCGCTGCGCGGAGGAAAAAGATGGAGGAGATGTAAGATGGAGGAAGCTGTTGCAAGGTGGATACATCATGTGTCAGGCTGCTTTCGTCGACCTCCGCATCCTTCGCTGCTCTCCGCCTCGCCTCTCCGGTACCTTTTGTCCTTCACTCCCCCAACCTCACTCCGTCCTCTCTGAGCTGTGGCCGAGCGTCTCCCTCTGGTATCTCTCTCTCCATCCCACTTTTTCTTCTCTTAAATTTGGATTTTCCTGAACACCGCAAGCCTGTCTTCTTCTTGTATGTTCCCCTTGTCCTTCTCTCCTTCTTTCCTTTTTTGCCTCTCTGCCCGCCTCTCTCTTCTGGTCTTCAGGTAAACCTCTTTCCTCCTTCTTTTCCCCCCTTCTCCTCTTCTGTTATCTCTCTTGACTCAGCTGCCGTTCATTACTGCTCTTTCTCCTCCTCCGTCTGCTCCAGTCAGTGCACCTCGCAGTCACACATGCGCAGTCTTTTCATGCACACACACACGTGCGCATGCACACACACACACACACACACACACGCACTCCCTCTCTCTGTGCTTCTGGCTCCCTCCTTATGCATGAGGCTTATTTGGCCTGCCCACCCCTCCTCTCTCTCTCTCTCTCTCTCTCTCTCTCTCTCTCTCTCTCTCTCTCTCTCTCTCTCTCTCTCTCACCCGCCCGCCCGCTGCAGCACACACTGCAGTGCCTCTGCAGGCAGGATCACGTTTTCCCGTTGCCAGAGAAAATATCCCAGCCAATGAGGAGCGTTACCAATCCTGCCCCCTCCATCCTCTTCCCTACATCCAAACACACACACCTACAGACCAGACATGCACATTTACACACAGACAGCAGTCCTCTGAGTTATGATAGCACCAAAAGCTATGAATCATCCTTTATTTGCACAGACTCATACACATGGCTGGGTACATGGGGAACACAGCAGTCTTTGTGTACTCCTCCTATAATTCATGTATCATTTTAAAAAACAAAAGAACAAATACTCTCTAAATATTAATTGTTGTACATTGCTGACAGTGGGTCTTTGGAGTAGCACATGCACCATTTATCCCAGACTTGTATTTTATTCCTGTTTGCAGAAATTGATTCCTATGAGCAGGAACAATACATCCCAGAGCTGACATTCATACTCACGCCTGCTTTGAGTTAGACTCCCGTGACAAAATAAAAATAAATGCTTAATTTGAATTTCTATGGGTTCACCAACAGAGAAACTTACAGGCAGCATTCTCAGTTCCCTCAGATCCGCACATGCTGCGATGTTACATAACAATATTAATAAGTTCTGTATCTGCCTTTGCGTATAAGCGTTCGTGCTGACCAATAAATAATCCTCAGATCAGAGGGGAGAATAAACATGATGTGAATTTTCAATCAATGTAAGAGGGATATGCTTACATAAATGAGGCCATCAAATGAGGGAAAGCAGTGCAGGGAAGGACAGTGACACTGAACACCCAATGGATCCTATTAGAAGGACTTTCTGCAGAAAGCTTGCTCTGGTCAAGGTATGAGGAAGAGCTGCAATGTTTACTTAACAAACCATTGTTGTTGCTGTTGTAAGAGAGCTTCCTCAAAAAAGTTTTTTTTTTCTCAAGTTATTTAAGCTGGCAGGTTTTCAGGCAGCTGAATGAGCTCATCACGTTCAAAACCATTTTCTTAACCCTTTTTTGGGCAAGTGACCCTGTTTATTAATCAAAATGACAGAATACATATTTATAAAGCCCCGCTAAACTCGAACATAGAAGCGGTTGTTATGTTCTGCCCCATGTTTGTTTGTGTCTCTTCCTCCCAGTGAGAGCAGTTGAATGATGCTTTCAATTTTTTAATTATGGAGAGAAAATTATTTATTATAAAAACTGAGCATATAATTTGATTTCGGACTGAAATTAACTTATATTTAAATTACTTTCGTCTGCATATTATACACTGTAGTACAAGAATGGTAGTAAATAATGTGTTTGGTAAATTCAGTGTTTGACCCTAAAATGACATTTAAATCTTCTTTTTCCTGAGTCTTAACACTCAGGGATTTTATGTTGGCACTCGGGCAACTGTAAACACTGTAATTATCCAAAATGTTTTCTCATAGCAGAAGTTGTAATTGTTGACACATGAGCTATTGGTGACCTATTGGTTCCTTGTTTGAGACAGTAAAATCCAAGTATGTTATAAAGCACTACATAAACCATAAACAATCACATAAACCATCCATAATTGTTATATGAGTGAGTTGTGCGTTATGAAAACAAACTGAAGTCCAAAGCAATACTCCCGATATTAAAGATATAGGTATCATTAATTGACCTGTGCAAGGTGCTTCTGGTTAATTTGTCCTCTGTCCGACTTTGCTTGACCCCTCTGCAGGGAAAAGGGGAATGATGATAGAATAGTCATGTACGTCCGGTAACGTTGCAGTCTCCTTCAGATCCGACAGAACCTTGTTTTCATTTTCAAGATTATCACACAGACACTGACTATTTAATTGAAACCCCCCCCCCCCTAAAATGATTTGACTTGTTGAATAAATTGTTCACATAAAATAATCACTGAAATAATTGCTTTGGTAACAGCTTTTGGTAAAACTTGCTATTACAGCGTCACTGTATGAAACACGAGGCACTTTTGATTTCATTTTAAATAAACATTTGTTTACTTAAAGGACAACGTAACGTGGTCAGTTGCTGTGGATGTGGCATTTCTTGAAAAGGTTTTGCCAGAGACTGTGTGAAGTGGAGCCCGTGGAAATGAATGGCCTTGTTTTTCCCTCCAGAAATCTTTCTGGAGAGAATCTGCTGGTCACCCACCTGCGGCCGAAGTTTCTACTGATGAATGAAATCTCTACCTTCAGGTAGGCTGGCATTTTTTTTTTTCTAAAAAGGTCCGTCTTTAACAGACTTTTTAAAAATGTAAACTATGTGGTCATTGACGGAAATGATGATGGCACACTTAAAAAAAACCCAACAGTTTTTAGTGTTTTAAATGTTAAGTCTAAACCCAGGCCAGGATTCTTTTTAAGGAATTACATATGCGTGGTTGCTGAGACTTGACATCTTTCCAATATTATATGATATAATGGCCGCCCAGCTGCAATCTGTGATTGGTTTAAAGTCGCTTTATGATGGGTGGTGTGACTTATTCAGCATATTGACTGAACAGGAAAAAAAAGTTTATCATTTGTTTGAGATATAAGATTATACAAAAGGTTATCAGCAGAAGCAGTAACTAAATCTTTTTGTAGTTGCTACTTAAGAATATTGCTTTTTGGTATTCATGTGTATTTACTTATGTATTTTCCATGGATTTTCTGGTAACGTCTGACCTATTGTCAATTAATTTAGAATTACAGTTTGCATCTCTAATGTTTTATATGCAATCTCAACATTAAGACCGACATTATTCAACACAGTCAGTGAAGTGATACAACAATGATCCTTTTGTATAGCCATTGGTGAATTCCTTGCCAAGCTAAAAATTGAATGAAGCAAAAGAGCTTGAAATATTTCAGTTTATGTGTAATGGATCTATAATAAGTGGAAGTCTCACTGTCTAAACGAAATCATGGGAAAACCTTTCTGGAGTACTTTTTTGATTTCCTGTCATGTGAATTTGATTTAATTCTGGTTATGGTTCAAGTGCTCCTATTTTGACATAGCAGTCTAATATTTATTTATTTATCAATATTAATTTATCAATATAGTTGTACTTTATTGTAACCTCTCTCTCCAAACAATGGCCCACCTTCATACACGGGCACATATCACAATCAGCTCCGTCACTAGTTTTAAAGGATTCAGAGTTCAATCCTGTCATGACTCAGCACAGTTTGTTGAAGTGGCCAACAGATGGCGTTTGTTCACTAGTAATAATGCCAAAATATCTCTTGGTGTGAGAGAGACAAGCCTCATTATTGACCTTTGATTGGTCTGTTGCTCCGATGCACCACATGGACGATCAGAAACATTACTCGGCTAATTATTGAAACAGATACAAAGCAGTTTGCAGCTGTTGGAGATCTAGGGATGGATAAAAGGGATCAAACTTCAGAGTACAAAGCATGCAGCTGCACCGCCAATAATATAAATCATTCAACAAGGCCACACATTTTCATTATTAAATCGTTGCACATTAACCCCCAGAGTAATTGTAAAAGCATGACGGAGCCTGTACTTGTGGGAATTCCTCTTAATTCTTATGGTAAAGAGTATATACATTATAGGGATGTCCCGATCACACTTTTTTGCCCCCGATGCCGATCCGATTTTTCAGAATTGAGTATCGACCGATACCGATACTGTCCCGATCCGATACTCACTTTGCTATTGCGAATATACTCAACAGTCTATTTTTGGAGCAACTAAGATGTCTGAAGCTAAAAGTACTATTGGCAGAAGCTTTGTTTAGCTAGAAATCATTGTAAAACTCACTTATTGAATCAAATAATACAATACATCCACCCCATATTCTGTACATGTCCACACTTATAGGCACCGTGTGCATATTTTTCTATTATATTGTATTTTTATCTGCTTTTTTTTTAGTTCCTGCTATGTGTGCTTCTTTCTCTGTACTATCCTGCTGTACCACTGCAAGTTTCTCCACATGCGAGATAAATAAAGGGATATCAAAAAAAAAATTCTCAGAATGACTTAAACATAAATGCTCTTAGGCTCCAATGTAACTTCTTTGTGTATTAAATTTCAGTTTAACTTAAAGCTGTATGAGAGGTTTGACCTCAATTGTCACATAATATTTACATTTCAATGTGAATTATAAACACTTAATTCCACTTCAAAATGGTAAAACCTGTTTGACAAAAGTAGTCTGATCATAGTTCTCTCAAAAACTTATTCAGAATATCCCAGTCTCGCTTCAAACTAGCGTAACCGTCTGGGTACATTTTTTCACCATATCGCTCCCCTGCGGGTACTTATCCTTTATTTTAAAATCCTTTATTTTAAAGCCGCACCGAGTTTGTTTCTTTTGCTTCTTCTTTGCGGCTTTTTCTTTAGTTGTTGTTGTAAACTGAGGGTACATCCACACGATGAAAAAACAATCTTTTGTTCTCCCTGGCCTTCTCCCATAAAAAACTTCCGTCCACACCTCACTTCTGCACATAAACACATAAACCCCTAGATTTAACTCTAGTTTTATAGGTCTATGGCCCCGCTCCGCCTGCTTCTAGCTTCTGCAGCTCAACCGGAGCTTGTAGTCTGTGATTGTTGTGGTTATAAGGTGACGTTGCGGGCTGCGTTTTTTTTTTTTTTTTTAAGATCGGCGGGGTGATCGGCTGGATTTGCCGATCCTGATCACTCACAAATCACCAATATTGGCCCCGATCCGATATCTACCGATCTGATCGGGACATCCCTAATACATTATACATATATACTTCATAGCCAGTTTTTAAATTGGCCAAACACACGGGAGCAACTTAGGACCCGTTTACACAATGCTTCCAGTGAAAACGCATTGTTTTTCCATTCTCATTTCAGAAAAGTTCCACATTTACCCGGCAACATTTTGAAAATGTCCGTTTAAGTGGACACAGCAGAAATGCTGACAATGATGTTGCACCACTAGTGGGTGCTGTTGTTTGTTTTTGTAATGAAACCACACACATGCACACAGAGAACAATAATACGACAGACAAAGTTGGATATCTATTATGATGACTGTCAACTATAAAATGACCAAGTCCCAAGGAGAATATGGACAGTCATGACAGTTTGGACACCGCCATTGTTGCTATTGTCCATTTACTCACATATGTGTAGAAGAAGTGGTTATTACTTTTGTGGCGCACATTTGCAGTATCAGCGTTTCAGAAAAGTTGTGTTTTCCTCCATCTACACGGAGACGGAGTCTGAGCATTTTCAAAACGTGTTTTCAGTGGATCTGAGCACCCAAAATACAAACAAAAGTTTTCTGTTTTCACTTGAAAATGTTGTTTTGTAGATTCAGTTCAGCTCAATCCAATTCAATTCAACTTTATTTAAATAGCACAGTCATTTGTAGGTGCTTTAAACAGAGAGACCCCCAACCAATCTAAGATAACCTCATGCTTCACTTAATCACATATGGAGAAGGTAGAGTTTCTAACCCACTTGAGCCCAGTTTCAATATGAAACCATGAGGCTGCAAGACAAGCTACTGTGTGGAATAGCTCATTCTGTTGAGCTACAATGCTCATTTACATGAAGACTAGTTTTTATGACAGTTTATGTAAGTGTTCAGTTCAGATGACATTGTTTGACCTGTGTGGATAATGACTATGTAGCTTCTAAGTCACACGCACAATTCTCCCATAACCACCACTCAGTCTCGTTAAAGCGTTAAAAGTCAAATTGGTAAATATTAATCCCAAACCTCCTTTTCTAACCTGTAGTCACCCTCAACAGAGTTTTTCTGTTGTCCTATCATTTGTCCTATTATTTTCTCCTGGAGTTGGATTGTTGAAGTATAAATCCTGAACTCTGGGGGAAATTGAAGTAATGCTTCAACTCCATACAGAAAGACTCCCAGATCTAAGCTGGACTCGGAGGACTTTCTCACTATGACGTAAGCGTTTTAACAATTTCACCACTGCTCAGATCCCTGCATAGATCGAGTAAAGAGCCGACACTTCCACAATCAAAGAACAGGGCTGTGGGTTCATACTCACAACCTCTTGGATATAATAACTATTGGTGTGTAGTCTAAAAATCTAGGAAGAGCCAATAATACTCACAACACTACATGGGACAGTGTACGGAGAAAAGTTGTTGGCAACACCGAATCATGAGAGGAAATAAAGAGAGTCTTTCTTTCTCAATGTTTTTTCAGTCCGATTTGTTTATTAAATAACATTTAAAACAACGCACAGTAAGGTGCATAGATTAAAGAAGAGATGGTGACTTTGAACACACATAATGACAAAGTACACCTTTAGTAGAATGAGGTAGCACAAAGTGGAATCTCAAGAGATTACAGGTTGATGGCTTGCATTTTGTGTACCATTTTTTCCTCATTTCTATCGCAGCATCCTGGTATGAAACATTTAATCAGCATGAATTACATTGCATAAATTACTGTCACATAAATAGTTTAAACAGGAAAGACCACAAGACTTTAATTAGGTGTTTCAGTGTAAGGTCAGAGTAAAAGCTGCAGTTGGATAGAGTTACCAAGACCAAAAAGTAGTGCATTTGGCTTTAATTCTTTAAAATCCCTAAAAATTTGGAGATTTTGTCATTGCTGGTCTTCAGAATATCTTCTTTGCAGAGAGAGTAAAATCTCCCCCTTACTCATAGCAATTTACAGCAGACTGACAAAGACACATCGAATGAATCTAATAAAGCTTAACTTCCAACTCTCATGCATTGAGAGTGCAAACTCACAATCAACTGTTAACGTTTCACCTGTTTTGTAGTAAATTTTTGGTTAAAGTTTTCAGTTAAAAGATATCCTCAATAGCTGTGAAACTCCATTATAAATATGCTATTAATATGTTTTTGAATTATGCACTATTTCATCATCCATGTATTGAGTTCTGAAATGTGTTGGAAGAGAATAAATATTGTGTGTAGTTATTCATACATTTCTACTACTTTTGCACTTTTTATAGTGAAAAACACGACTATTTGAGTTTGCCATATTCACTTTCACTTTTGCTCATCAAAAGCACACAATTCACCCTTGAACAGGCACATACTGTATATGATGATTGTACTCGGAACACCAGGGAGCTCAAAAGGCACATGCGCTATGGTTGAGTTCACTGGGTGTGCAAACAGTGCTTGAATACATACAAGAGTAATGATGCAGAGTAAAAATGATGTTATCGAGGAAGTTGCAGGTTTTGCTGTATTTTAACTTAGTCATAATTTATATTCACAAAATCCTGTCATTCAAATATAAGTTAAATTACATTGTTGAAGTTGCCTGAGTGTCTTTCTTAAGCAAAGTAGCCATGACAGAAGAAAGCCACACACAGTAGGATCATGGCGTTCAGATTGACAATTTTCCTCCAAAGAGGTTTCTCTGTCGTGTCGGTGAGCTTCCTCTGCATCTCCGCCTCCTCTTCCGGCGTCAACTTGACGGCTTTTGTCGTCTCCAGACCACAGAAACACATCACCGCCTTCTTGAAGCAGCCAGGTTCCTCCTCAGGTTCTAGGACAAGGAAAACACAAGACAATGTTGGCGTCGCGTGTACATATCAGCCTGTCTTCGCTGTGTGTGTATTCTCCTGATAGTAGCTCATTACCTTCTATTTCCATGCTCTGGGAGTTGTTGTTATTGACCCAGTCGTCCTGTTCAAGGTCCACTCTCTTCTCCTTAGAGTTTCTCAGGCTCCAGCACAGTCGATACAACTAATTACACAAAAGGTTTGAAAGTAAGTAAATCCCCAATGATGGATTGCCTTGACAATTAGTTCAAAGCTAATAAATTCACTCTTCAGAGTCACTTTCAATAAGTGTCAGCACATAATATTGAGAGAAATATTACCCTGTTGTATGAGGACAGGAAAAACAAAAACAATGCAATGGCTGTAAATGGGCCACATGGAGGAGCCATTGTGTAGCAATAAGAAAGAAGTCACTTTAGGAAATCAACAACTGAAATGGCGCCAGACGAATTTTTAAAAAAAAGCTTTTGAGAACACATAAAGTTCAGACTCTGCACTTTGGTCATGAATCATTCATATCCTGGATACAAATGAGACGTACCGGCCTGTGATTGTATGTGTTTGTTAAGTAGTAAACCTGCACCCAAGATTAAAGATTATCACTATAAATGAAGAGGGAATGGCACGGTAGTTATTTGTTAAGAAATAATAGCAGAAGTTGTTGGGCTTTTCCAGCATGCTTTCTTTGTGTAAAGATTAAATTCAGAGTTAAAGCTCTAATTTTATCAAAACAAACATACTTAGAACTGCTTATATTGTTGGTATAATGTCGATAAATTGAAATGGTGGGAATGAGATATGTTGCAAAAAGTGTTGCAGGTTGTATTTAGAAACTCATATGGACAGTGAAGTAGTACTTGACTATTCATTTTTCTGAATACTTTTTACTTTATTCGCTACATTTGAAGACTGTATTAACCTTTCCTCCCATTATTCATTTTATCATTCATGATGACTCAGAGTTCAAAGTGAAACTATCAAAGTAGTTAACGATAACAGTTATAAACACTGTCGGAAAAAACTTGAGTGATCAAGTTACACCCAAGATGTATTACGTTTTGTCTATCAATAGTTAAAATTAGATTTTTACTTTGTATAATTTGTACTCAAGTAAATTATACTTATCTGGACTTCTCTTTGTATTTCTGTCAATTTCCAACTCATGCATGTCAGAAAATGTTTTTCAAAGTTCCCAACAACCTTTTTTATTTTTTTTGCCCACAGTGCAACTCATTAGAAAGTCCAGCATTCAACCAAAGAAGAAAAAAGGTTCTGTGTGACGTGAGAGTGTGACTTTAGATTTGAATGAGTGCTGTGCTTTCTTTAAATTCAAAACTGCCTTCTGCCAACTGTTTAGAAATACTGTTGGAGCTGATTTCTCAAGGATTGAATGATTTCTCAAGGTTAATCCCTCAGCAGTCACTTACATGTACGTCGGGGATGGGTTTCGTCATGAGGGAGATTCCCACAATCAGAACGCAGCAAGAAGTAAAGAGGATGATGGAGAAGTAGAGATAATGCACGCCACAGATGATTGTTGGGCAGTTGCTGGGTTCGACGCAGCTGCCCGTCCCATAGATAAACTCGGTAATCATCCTGGATAGGCCGATACACAGCCCAATAATCATGCCATAAAAGGCACCCTAAGGACAAAAGAAAATAGAAAACAACACGAGTTCAGATGTGTCTGCTGAAAAGACATTTGTATCCAGTACTGTGGTCAGTGCTGTGGTCAGAAAGATTGGAGAAAGATTGGAGAAAGATTGGAGATTGCAAAATTCTAAGTAGTTCTTTGTCGTACCAGAATAGGAGCGACTGACCATCATGAGCACCATAAACTTAAAACGGAAGCTGTTGAATTATAGAAGGAACTCACAGTTTCATTGACTCGTTTGCAAAAGATGGCAAGAACGAAGACGGCCGTGACGGGTGGGGCGAGGTAACTGGTGATGGACTGGATATAGTCGAAAAGCTGACCACTCTGAGCTGATTGTACGATGGGGATCCAGGCAATGCTCACGCCAATCAGGCCCACGATGAAGACTCTATACACGCACAAAGAAAAACAACATAAGGTCACAGGTTTGACTGATTGGCTTTTTTGAGTATATTGGGCAGGGTCAAGAAGGTCCATAAAAAACAAAAAAACAAAACTGGATTATTGTCATTGGATGCTACATTGTGGAGTATGTTTGTGACTTTTACTCAGGCGTCAAAATGCTTTCGATGAGAAACCTGATCCAGTGATGAAAACAGAATTTAAATTAAACTTTACTGTCCATTTAGACTATTTGAGAGTTGTTGCTGTTTTCTTTCTAATATTGTGCAACCTTAAAATTAAAGTCCATAAAGCGACGCAATCACACCGTCACACTAGTAACGCCAATAGACCAGAAACTCCTTCCTTGTTCCGTCACGTAAACTCAGTGTTGAGTATTGAAGTGGTCTGGTGACATTGAGGAGAACCCTGTCACCACTTTAGCTGTCTGTTGTTGAGTATTGAAATATTCCTATCGAAAATACCTCCTACAACCTCGCATCAAATAATCACCTGTCAGTGAGAAATTTCAAATGCAACCACAAAGGCATATTTTACCTGCCAGCGATCATGAGCTCCTTCTCACTGGCAGAACGCCGTATCTTGGTGTAAATGTCCATGGTGAAGAGAGTACTGGCACTGTTGAAGATGGAGGTGAGGGAGCTCATCAGAGAGGCAAGCATCACAGACAGCATCAGACCTCGCAGACCTGAAGGTGATAAACAAGATAAAGAGAGGGAACAGAAGTTAAAGTAAGAAACTACATTTTGAAGTTGGAGCTCCCGAGACACCTGGTCTTAAGATACCTACCATTGGGCATAAGGGCCACCACCATCTTGGGATAAGCAATGTTACTGCAACCCACAGTAGCACCGCAGTATTTCATACATTCCTTTGGGTCCACACAAGCCACCTCGTCTAGTTGCAGAGAGAAGTTTACGTGTTACACATTTTTATTCAACAGACATCTTTATTCTTAGTTATGTACATATGAGAACGTCTACGACATGAGTTGGCATTTGCTACAAGAGAAAGTGAAGTGAAAGAAAAGCAATCTGCTTACCAGTATAGAGGATCCTACTGATCATGCCGGGGAAAACCATGAGGAACATCGGCAGCAGCTTCAGGTAGCCACACAAGATACAACCTCCTTTAACATGAGACAGGTTCTTGGCAGAGAGGCAACGCTGGACGATGACCTAGTTGGGAAGAAAAAAAAAAAAGTCAAGAGTGCCATGAAACATTAGTTAAAATGAAAACACACGTGCTTTGATAACATGGTTTCAGCAATGAGATTTCTCTTTCGTCTAATTGCATATCGACACACATGAATTTCTTTCTGTTGGTCTTTCTGTCCAGGGTGTTCCCTGCTTTTGTTTTATCTCAGTATCTGCAAACATTACGGTCTAACCCTGAGAATGAATTTTCAAATTCAACTGACACGATCAAAAGTGTGTCAATCGATAGAATAAGTTTGTTCGTGACTTTGTTTGATGCTGGTAGCTCGTCAGCAGCAGTCATCACAAGTGAATTCTCTTCGCAATAAGAACTGTCACAGAGATGTTCTGCTCCTGTGTTTTACTGACCTGATCGGTGCACCAGTACCAGATGGCCTGAATGGTCAGACCGAACACCAGGCCAGGCCATGGCAGGTCCCCTGTTAACGCGTCTCTGAAAAGATGGAAGGAGTCTGCCCGAGGTTCGTAGCACTTTTTGCTGAGGTTCCCCGTGATTTCGGGGATGGCCAACATGTAGCGCTCCTGGAAGTTTTCATAGCCCCCAACTTCAACGAAAGCTGAGGATGTGCAAGAGTTTTTAATCGATGCTGTAATACAAACAAGACGTTTACTTCCAAATATAACAAATGTAAGGCACTTACCAAATCCCATAAGAATGAACGATCCTACAATCATGATGACGGTTTGCAAGGTGTCGGTGTAGATCACTGCAGCCAGTCCACCTGCGATACAATATGTGATATTATTCACCAGAAAGCATTTCATTCATATTACGCAAACTGCAGGACCATCAACATGCTTCACTGAAGGAAAAAGAAAACATATGCTTATGGCGTTATGCAAGTGCTCTGGTAATGGTCATCTTGTAAAATGTTTTTCAGGTGTGGATGCAGTATTACAGAACAGCAACAGAAGGCCGGTGCATCCTTATCTCAGTCCACGGGTGATTAACCACAATAACACACCACTGATAAACTCATCCCAGGGACAGTGTGTGTGTGTGTACATCTCTACATAGCCTTGAGAAAGGGCTTTACAACCACAATCATGGTACCATTCATGCCGATAAGACTTTCTGAGGAAAATATCAATCTGTCGAGATTCTATTTAGAGGAAGCAAATTGTTCCTATGCACAAACCTGTGACTGTGTACAGTGCGGTGATCAGTAGTAGCATAATGACAGCAAGGTAGATGTTCAACCCGAGGGCTTGGTTGATGAAAATGGCACCAGAGAACATGTCAGCCTGAGTATAGGAAAGGAAAAAAAGAACAACAAAAACTTAATAACATCCAGTTTGGATTCAGTGTTGAAATTGCACGTGACAGATTGTGGCACGAGGAAACAGTACAAAGTAGGCCTTTAGAGCAAATTTCCCGACAGCTAACCAACGTTTCTTTTAAATAGGGTAATGTGTTGCCGCTCTGTTGTTAGTGCTATCTGGATCATTTACAGCCATGTGGTTACTGATTTAACCTGTCAGAGAGATCACATTCAGTTTGACCTTTTCTCAGTCGTAAAGTCTCTTTCTCTTGTTTGCTCAGCTTTGTTCTGTCCTTTGAGTTCTGTTTGTCTTTTTAAATCCACTGTGCATTAAATGCACTGATCTAAAAGTGTTTGGAATGCACGCAGTGATTAAAGCAATTTAGTTCATCTCAAATGCAAAATAATGCAATTCGATTAATTTAAGAGTAGAAAGTACTGTTAGTAGTGTCAAAGTATCCAAACCTCTGTTCCTTGTGTCAGGGGAGATATTCTGTCTTTCTTCCCTCTGTTGACAAATTCTGCTCATTTTGTCTTGAAATAATTAACTTTGTTGAATTTCTTCATCTAAGAAAATACCACGACAAGTAACCTTTGAATTATAATATATGTGCTTTTTTTGATTTAGATTGATGATAATGAAGTTTCAAAGCCACTGTTGATCCAACAAAAACAGCTACATCACTATGAACAGATAAAATAATTATTATATGATCCTGGACAACACATTTGTTGTAAATTCCCTCTTTGAATTCATGTTGTATTTCAGATTGTCACTATTTGTTTATTCCTACAGTGGTGTCAAGCTGGACTTCAACGTTATATTTGGAGGTGTACCTAATATTCTGCCCCTCTTATGTATGTTCATGGAAGTAAAAACACCGACAATATCAACACTGTAATAGAGTCCGACTGAACCTTTGTGAAGACAGACAGAGCATAGCAGTTAAGATTGTAAAAGTGTAACTAATGCTGTGTCCTGCAAATGTTGAAATTAATGTGAAAGTTGTGATGAAACAGATTAGCTTTCCAACAACTTGAAACATGGAATGCACCTTAATGCAGCATATATAGTAACAGGTCAATAGTACAGATATTTGTGTTACTAAAATCTGAAAGTTTCTTTAAAACAACAAAACAGAGCAATGGGGCAGAACAAGTTTGTACTTTGTTACTTCTTTGTTCCGTCACTGACTTACTGATATCTTGGTGAGAACATAGAGGACCAGGGAGAGCAAAGAGAGATAGATGCGGATTCGCTGTCCTCCGAACCTTTTTTTCAGGTACTCGGGCATAGTGACCACCTGCAGTGAAGACATCCAGATATAATTAGACATTCGTTTACTTTGATTAGTTTTGCATAGGCTGTAAAGACTGTGCATTATCAAATGCATATACACTTAACATCATATTATGTAGTTTCACTTGTTGGTACAAAATCAGCCCTGACCAGTTGAGTCACTAGACGTCTGAAGGTGTGCCATGGTATCTGGCACCAAGATGTCAGCAGCATATCTTTGACATTCTCGTAGTTACACAGTGTGGCCTTAATCAAATAGAATTGCTTGAACAGGAAATTCCACGTACGTGCAATTTCATTGGAATCTGGTGCATTTAGAAGCCAAATCATCCCCTCAAACTGTTTGCTGTGTTCCTCAACCCATTAACTTACTGATAAAGGCAACTGCCATCAAAGGCTAGTATTTACAGGTCTAAAAGCAAGCAGGACCCAAAGTTTTGTTTTTCCAAACAAAACTTTGGGTCCGGCTTTGTTTTTCCAAACAAAACTTTGTCCAAGGCACCACACTACCCCCACTGGCTCGCCGTCTTCCATTTTTCATGCCATTTGTTCCCAAGCGATGCACCGACTGACGACATCCATATCAGCGGATCATTATTGGTGCATTCATGGGTCAGCGTGGGAACCCTGACTATCCAGTCCAGTACCTCAAAAATCTTTGTTGCATTTTAACTTTTCAGCAGCTCGTTTATTGGATCAGACCACACAAGCCCACCTTCACTTCACACTTGCGTTAATGGGTCTTGGCTGTTCATGATCACGTTGGCTTATCCTTCATAGGATCAGTTTTGATAAAGGCAAGAAAGTGTACTATGGAAAAAAATGTATATATAAGTTGTCTCCTGCGACTATTCGTGGCCAGTGTTGTGCTTACCCCAGCTTTGATGTAGATGGGCACAAAGAGCCATCCCAGAATCACGACGCATAGCAAAGCCTGAAACACACGATCAGAAGTCAACCACACATTTGATAAAGTGTGTTGTTGTCGTCCCTGTGTGAAGGTGTTCACGGCGTTGTGATTATCTGTAGGCCATCAGTCCTTCCCGACGGAGGCAAGTGATGATACGGAATGTGTGTCACAGGTTAGATATATGTTTGTGTAAGAAGCGATAATGGTGTAACACAGACAAGATTACTCACATTCCATTCAAATCCTCCAATGGCTATTCCTGCAGCTGCGCCAGTTCCAGCAACCCCTACGAAGTGGCCGCTGCCAATGTTGCTGGCAAAGAGCGAAGCTCCGATCTGTGGAGAGTTTAATCTGTCAGTCGTGTGTTGATCTTTCTTTGTTGTTACATTTTCAAACGACTTTGAAAATAATTTACGCCTGATTTTTGAATCATGTCATGTCAGCATCGTAAGTAAGTTTAAGGAAGATTTGCACAGATAGTGGCTATAATAAAAACTGGTATTACAGGAACACATCCGTTATGACTTTGAGCCTCATATTTAATGCGCCACATTAGTGCGAAACAATAAAACTTATCAGTCAGTGCATCCCTCCTACAGCCATAATGCCTCTTAGTCCAGGAAGATTACTGAGAAAGAAAAACAGCATAATCTCAGTTAGTCTGAGGATTCCTTGTATAATACCCACCGGCCACCACACCATGCTCCTTCCCGCCAGGAAGAATCCACCCACAGTGGATCGGTTGGTGCGTACCATCGCCTGCAAAGACAAGTTGGAGAAAAGTCGCATAAATCTGTACTAAACACCAAACCCCGCTCTTGTATGTGGTTTTAACTGCAAACTTATTTTGAAGTCTGCATTTGTGTTGAGATTCATATTTGTTTTCTTTAACATTTCCATTACATTGTTGATGCAGAACAATTACAGTCTTAAGTTACATTTTGAAGTTACTTTCAGTCTGATTTCAATGTGCCTTACACACACATTGACAAGAAAGGGATTATGTTGCATCTCACGTATAATGTGAGTATACTATCGATAAACAGAATCATTACATTTATAGCTCACGATTATAAATCAGCTCAATAACAGTTCTGCTAATGAATTAACTTTATTAGTGCTCTGTCTATTTTTAGAAAACAGTGTTCTGCTATTGGATAAGCAACAATCAAACTGCTGAAGAGAACGATGTGTTTGCACAACGTCAGTGTAATGCTTTTATATCGCATTTCCTCCAAATGCCTGCTGTAAAGGTAGAAAAAACAAAAACACTCCTGACGTAAAATGTGATGTCATATTCTGCCTCTGCCTACCTATAAATCTGCACATTTAGTTTCTGGCTCAAGAAATTCTGAAAGAGTTTTTTTCTTCAAATTCAAAGTAATATTGTCAAAGTCAAATAACTTCGATTCACAATTAAACCCCTGAAGCTGGAAAAATTACAACAAAAATGATTAAATAAAGCAAATAAGTACAAGGTTGGTCAACTTACCCATACTCCCACTGCCAAGACAACCAAAAAGTAAATCACAATAACGGAGATATCTGCCGGATTGTTGAGGTACACTGTGGGATTTGTTGATTCATTGCTGTTCCTCGAAAACTCAAATCCAAAATATGATCGTTCTCCAGCCATTTTGCTGAGCGGCCGAGTCAGAAACAGGAGTGTCACAGGAGTCGCTCTTCTTCAGACTGGTGCCACAATCCACAGACCCTTACCTTTATACCTCTGGTGTGTGGCTAGGTGTGTGTGTGTGTGTGTGTTGTGTCGGTGGGTGGGGGTGTGTGGCTTTAGGTCTGCGTGTGTGTGTGCGTGCGTGCGTGCGTGCGTGTTTGTGTGTGTGCGCTTGCATGCATGTTGTTGGGACCTGAATATCTGTATGAAGTCACATCATGGGGTCTGCAAGGCTGTGGCTTGGGAAAGTGGTTGCTATGGTCAAGTTAATGATATGTTCACAGGAGCCACTTATGAATGACAGTGTGTGGAGTCTGACATGTATTTAATGCAGTTGTGTTGATCTGAATCTGTTTATACACTCACATGAAAATGAGAACACGTCAATGTCAGCCTAAGGAAAGTTGAAGCGGTTGAGTAACTATTGAGTACAAAGTTTTTGTAGAAACTGCATGCCTTGATTTCACCCCGCAGATGCTTGAAACTGTTAGAAAATGTGTTAAAATGTGTTACCTTTTAGCAATTGAAGTTGTTAATCATCAACTCGCACGGAAATACCATGAGTAGATGTACTGGTGTTCCTTCAAAACAAAGGAGCGACAGATGAACTCTGTGTTACATTATCAATGACTCCTAAGAGTCAAGTAAACTGTTGTAAACTGTTTCAGTATGAGATATCAAACTATAACGCCGAACAAAAGTGAATCAAAGGTAAAAGAACTTATGAAAGCTCTGTTACGTATCGCTCATTTGCCTTTTCACTGACCTCTTCCTCTGATTTTGTCATCTCTGTCAATAAGTAAAAGTAGGATGGCTGATAAGTACAGTTGTTGATAACATGACATTCATATTTTGATTGGAGTGTCAAGTGACTGTCCGTAAAACAGTTGTTTACATCATGTTTAATATTAACAGGGGTTTCAACTTCAATACGCAAAATTTCAAGCGATATTTTGTATTTTATATTTGCTGCAGGAAAACATGCAAAGATTTAGAAATCCAAAACAGTTATTTTCATCTTCAAAACACAATATTTATTTATATTTATGTTAATTATTAGCTTGAAGTTCATATTAATTGCAAGATTCACAAAGTTACCTTTTACATAAAAAAAACCCCACATAAAATCAAACAAACCAAAAAACAGCCAGGATAATATACTGTGGAATCAGAATGAGCTATATTTTGAGGTGTGAGGCTTCTTTTTTTTTTTTTGATGATGATGATGATGATGATGATGATGTTATTGGAAGGGGGTTGAAAAGTCCGGATTTTCTTTGGTTGAGTGATTGACGGAGGCAGTTGACTTTGTAGAGATTGACCGGGTGACGTTGTCGACATGTGCAGTTAAGGTAGAAGGTGATGTCTCAAGTTCAAAAAGGTCAGGATGACATGCCAAATGAATATAATAACAGGATCAAATGACAGTCACTGCTAAGACATCTGCAGATTGTTCTTGCAATGCAATGCAAAGTGTTGGTATCAGTTCTATCAATCGTCTAAAAAGAAAGTCCTTGAAATGTCTTGATTTTGTCAAATTCAGTGCTGAGAGCTTATTATAACACGCATTTCTATCAAGCAAACCAATCTGACCCTAGGTGGGTTTTTTTATTTCACACATCACCCCAACCTTTTAGGGACTGGGGTTGTTGAAATGCAACTTGCAGTCATAGAAAGCCATTTTTATAAATGAAGGAAGCGATGGCTTGTCCTCTGAACATTTATGTTATCTCAATGTTAATGTGCAGAGAGAAAGAACTGCATTAGGATAAGTAAGTGCAAGTAAGAACCAATAGGTGTCTCTACAGTGCAGTAAAAGTTGAGTTTTGAGTCTGTTTCTTCAAACCCGACACCAGTGAAGTACAGATCTTTTTGACTTAATCAGTATTTTTGCCTGAGTGACATCTTGTCCCCATTGATAGCATTAGATTTGGTGACATCATTTAATTCCTCATAGCGACTCTCTGCCTGCGTGTTTTGGCCTTTGATGGACTGGCTGCCTGTTCAGGGCGTACCTCGCCTTCACCTCCAGTCAGCTGGGAACGAAGATGAATGAATGGATGGATGAAAACCGGTGGTTGAAGAGAATGTGGAAGATAGATGTGTGGACATATTTCCTATTACAAACAGCATCATGACATGTTTTTGGCCGTTAGATAATGAACTAAGAAGGAACAGGCTGAGGTTGCAACGCTTCATTTCTGTATTTACTATGGAAATGTAGGCAAGTACAGCTTCTTGACATTTGTTAATTATAGCTGTCTCTGCAAAAAGAAAAAGGATTTTACGCCATTATTAAAGCCCGCAATTAATTAGGTAGTTCCAACCCATCATCACGTAAACCAAATAGACATCCAATTTGCACCTGATAATAGTGATTAATTAGCTAAACATCGTATTCTGTGCAAATTACCCAGCACATCTGTGTTTCCTGGATACCAATTGGCTTCACTGTTGGTAGATCTATATGTGGAAGTACTGGCTCAAAATCCAACCTGCTCCAGATTGTATAACATCCACGATTCATCTTTTCTCATCAGTGTGTCTGGACCGCTCTGACCCAGCGAGTTTCTGCCTTCAGCTTTATCATGATAATGGTGACATCCATGCCCAAGGTTAAAGCGCTCTGCTTCACCCGGCACTGTCCGGCGGAGCAGAGGAAGAGCCTCTTGGAAAAAGAGGACAAATTCAAAAGTGGTTTCTTTTAGATGTTTGTCTGGGTTTGGACGATTATATTGGACAATATTTATGCAAAAAAAAAAAAAACATGACTGTGCTGTTTATACCACATTGACTTGCAGTATGATATTTGTAAATATAAGAATGTGACATTATGCTGCCCTTCAGAGGCAAACTGCAGTAATTACATGTTATATCAAAACTGGATTATATGTGATGATGTTTACATGTTTTTGCTTTGAGAGACACTAATGTACCAGTTTGTACTTTTGATTTATTTTTTTAGATAATCAAATATTAGTAAATTTGGGTAAGAAAATCTTAAAACCAAAACGGTCCAATCATTCGCTACATTTTCAACCTGCTTTTCCTGCATCCTGAAGATAATATAACTTTGTAAAGTTAAAAGCTAACCTCTCAAAATAGGAGCCATACATCTGCTGAATAATGGAGTCATGTTTCCTTGTGCTCATCCGTAGGATATTTACCAGTGACTTCATGAAGCCGTCTATCACTTTCAAAGGAACTAATAATAACAAAGATCAATTCAAGCTTTTATCTGTAACTGGAAGCTAAAATAACTTTTCAATTCAAGAAAACAGGTGAAAGAAAATCAAAGACAAATTTTATTTGTGCAGCTCTTATTCTTCAAAATGGGGTGTATCAGGAAAGTTTGAAAACAGAGAAGTACTGGTGTAGTATTACAGCCTGCTGGACTGTAAGAATCTGCACAGTGTGGAGAGGTGGTGACACAACGGAGTGGGACGCGGGGAGGGGGGGGTCAGACTGGTACTGTTACAAATGGCTGCTTGATATCTCTAAATGGGCACAATCAATATTCACTTGAATGAAAATCAATCACTGGAATGAGGCCATGCTCTGTGGGGATTAAGGCTCAGTCGCTCTCGCTGAATTCACTCCCTGTTTCAGACCAAAGAACCGACTTTGGCTCTTTGACGGCTTCATTCGTGGCAGGATTGTCTCAGGTGGTTTTTGTGTGTCTGAGTTTGTTTTCTCTTTGCAGCAAGACTGAAATCTGAGCTGAAACCTGGCAGGAGCCACTCTGATGTTTCTAACACAAACACATCACAGAGCTGATCATATCCCAGTGCAGCAAGACGAGAAACAAACATGACTGATTACTGCGAGAAATCGATCTCACGCAGAAGTACATTCCCCATCGTGTCTGCGGACTGTGGGAAAATACCGTTGCTGTCTTTGTTAAGCAGAGCGATGGCACGTCGTGTGGTCAACACAGACCAACTCATGTGTGTGAGCTTTTCTCCCCGTCTTTTATGTGTGTTATTCAGCAAACTTAGCAGAATTCCCTTGACGAAACCTCCGGAAGAAATCCTCAAAAGACACCCTGATGGGAAGTACTGATCACGTGACCTGAGTATCAACGTCACCAATTTCACACCATTAGCTTTTACGCGCCATCGGAGTTCTAATGTTGATTTGATTTTCTTTTATTGATTTATTTTTTATCGGGCTGGAAACACAACAACAACCAATAGACTTGATATAGAAGAAGAAGAATCGTACTTTATTAATCTCCTTTTTTTCACCGAATTGACCCATCGTTAGGCAGCCAAGGGTCTTGCCCAGGGAGCCCCCAGTGCATGTTTTTTGGGATTGTGGCGGAAAATCGTACCCGGAGGAAACCCGCGCACACACGGGGAGAACACGCAAACTCCACGCAGAAAGGCCCTGGGTTGGATTTGAACCCATGACCTTCTCGCTGTGAGGTATGAGCTGCTCCACAGGGTTAGGTTTAGTTAGTTAGTCAGAGAACATCAATCCATATAATTCTTTTAACCAGGTAATAACTCATTGTTATTAAAGACTTGTTTCACAGAAGTGACCTGGCCCAGGTAAAAGTATAAATGCATGGTTACACTATACAAAAACTACAGGAATACAGTCAGTCACAAGAGAACAAACCGTAAAGTATATAAAAGCATAGTCAGCATTTAAAATATTTAAGGAAGAACTGGATGCATGTGTATCAGAAATTCATATCAAAATGCAGCTGAAAAATAATTCTTATGCGTATTAGTGTGAACATCCATTAGCAGTCAAGTGGAACTGTGATGCAGTGGTTAGCGCTCTCGCCTCACAGTGAGAAAACCCTCCGTTCGAATCCATGCCCGGGGCCCTTTCTGTGCAGAGGTTGTGTTTGAGGTTAATTAGTCTCGAAATTGTGGGAGTGGGAGTGTGTGTGGTTGTCTGTCTCTCTGTGTTAGCTCTGCGATGGACTGGCGGTGTGTACAGGGTGTCCCCTGCCTTCACTCACAGTCAGCTGGGATCAGCTTCAGCCCACCATGGCTCTTAACTTGTATGAACGGTCGAGAAGATGGATGGATCCATTCTGTTGAGCTGTTACTCCATCCACCTATCTTCTTTAAGCACCTTTTTAAGAGTGTTGGGGATATGGAGCCTATCACAGTCTACAAAAGGTAAAAGGTGGAGTCTGTCCTGGACAGGTTGTTATCTCATCACTGAACCAAGACAGCGAGAGAGAAGTAGTTACCCACAGACCCGATCACAACTTCATCCATAAAGCTTCAGACCAGGAGCATTTCTGCTGTGTGGAGACATTGATAACCTCCACAACTCTGCACTTTTACACATGTCATTATCTTAGTAAATGAAATAATAATCAATTTTAACTATTCAAAGTTTTTACGTAAATTGTCAGTGCTGAAATACATTCCAGGTACATTACCCTTATGCAAGCTTCTTTAGGAGATTACGTCAAGTGTCTTTTTTCCTTTGCTAAATGTCTTTTCACAGTCAGACGCTGTTGTAAAATACATCAGTCCCATTAATATATGCTTTATCAACCATCTATATAGCTTGAAAACATGCTTCATCTGAGTTAGAGTGTCTGGGTGATGGCAGGCCGGTACACCCTGGACCGGTCACCAGCCCATCACAGGGCGAACACAGATAGACGGGCAATCTCACACGCAGATCGAAAGAGTCGTCAATTAACCACACATTCATGTCTCAAAGAGCTCAGACAGAACCCAGGCACATTCAACATAGAGAAGTCCTGAGCCCATTAATCTGGTGTATTCTAACTGTGAGGGAAGATTGATAACCACAATACAACCATGCCGACCTTAAGTACCCACATTTACATACATTTTGCTCAATGTGAATGTACAGTTTTGTCATTTTTCAACAAAAACTTCCAAAATATTCTGGCCAAACTATCTTAAACATTATAAAACAAGTACAATGTATATATATATATATATATATATATATATATATATATTTTTTTTTTTTTTTTTTTTTTTTTAATTTATTTATTTATTTTTAGCAATGGACCATCTTTGTAATAGATAAATCATGAGGTGTTTTAAGAATTTCAGAATAGAGTTGGGACTACGGATTAATGTTCTACTTCAAAACAAAGCTTTTTTCAAGAAAACATATCCACTGACTGACTACATTATATCAGATATAGTACAGTCCCTCAGCAGCCAAGAATAATGTGCAGTTCACTGAGGAGAAAGCAAGATTCATGATCAGTGGTAATCGGAACATCTCTGGGCATCCTTCCATTCCTGCTACAGAGGTTCATTGTAACTACAAGTTATGACAAAGGGCAAAAGTTTTCTTGTCTCTGGGAGCTGCTGATGTCACGCAGGGCTGCCGGGGGTTATACAGGAGGTGTTTCACGGCCGGAGGTATTGGAGATGTGAGTTTCCTCGCTGTGTGCCAGAATCACAAACCTCCCTACCCTCTGTTTGATCCCGTGGAGTGTGGTGTATTCAATGCAACAGTTCCTCGGTGGTCTCATACAGGACGGCGTTCAAACTGGTGCACTGTAACTGGAATTGATCTCCCAGATAGAGATTCATTGAAAACAACATTAGAAAACATCATATCCAAGATGCAAAGATCGCTCTGCTGATGTTGTGGCAGGAGAGGTTATCGATGATGCTGTGAGTTTGTTTGCACAAAAAACAAAAGAGGGACGTGGTTGCTTTAATGAAATTCTGCTCCTGCCATTTTTCTCTGCAGTATTGAGTGGAAATGACTACCTAACAACAACAAAAATTATTCATATGCTATAAAAACTGTAATGAATGTATGTTATACCAGTGGTATGGATGGTGCAAAATGGAGATTTAACTAAAAGCTAACTAACTGTATATGAAATATTATATATCCATACATCCGCACATACTCACATTCACACCTAAACAAAACTCAGATTCACCCGTTAATTAAAACTCGTGTTTTTTGACTGTGAGAGGAAACCGGAGTATCCACAGAAAGTAATTTTCCACAACTTACAATGACTTTAATGCAAAGGTCACCTCTGACGGGTCCCGAGTCCAAAGTTTCAACACAAAGAGGAAGACTATCACACACCCTTCTGCAGGTTATAGAAATTAGTGCAGGACACGAAAAACCACATGTGCAGAGCAGAATATGCAAACTCACAGAAAAGCCCCTAAGAAGAACTACAAATGTGACAGTATTATATTATATTCCATTATATTACATTACATTATATTATATCCACAAGGTGGCACAGTAGTACAGTCCTGGAAAAATGTTGCATCATTGTGATATAATAAAGAAATACCCAATGAGAGAAATTTTTTTTTTTTTAAAGTAACTTTACTAAGAGCCTTTACTTTAAAACATTGATTTTGACAAAAAGAGACCCTGACATTTCACCAAAAATATAAAAGTAGAATTACATAATTAAATTAAAGAATATAAACGTGTAATAATTCTCATGTGAGAAAATGTAATGATGAGGTAAAATAAACCCATAAAAGAGAGGGAAAAGAAGATGAAAGTGCATAAGTTATGGACAATAAAATTTAATAAAATGATGAAATCACACTATGATCCATAAAAGTGGCTTTTAAGGCAATATTTAAAAGTAGGCACTCACACTGCCAGCCGGTCGTTTTAAAGCAGGCTCTGATTTCCGTCTCATATTTGGAGCATCCAGAATGTGCCCTCACGTAGATGTGAAGCTGTTAACAGGTAAAAAAAAAAAAACCACGTCTATATTTCTTTAATGCACGATGGCGGTGAACACAGACAAGCTTTCAAGTGATCCATAAAATCTTAAAATTTACTCTCAAACAAACCGGGGCAGTGGAAGAAGGCCAAGATTAGAGTCGTGTAAGATTGTCTGGAGCTGCTGCGTGCGACACTACTTAGACGTTATGAGTATCTATCAATAGTGATCAGAATAGGATTTTCTTAAAAGGAAGAGTCATGAAATCAGAGTTAATAAGATGGTCTTACTCTTAGCTAAATGTACAGACTATATGTTTATTTTTGTTGAAAAGATACAATGGACACTTCTCACAGCTGATGATCTCAGCCAACATTAGCATCTATATATTGTATAAACTATCATTTAAAAAGGCCTGAGGATTAATGCACAATAAGAACAGGGTGTTCTTCTGATGTCTCGGGCAACTTTGCAACATTCCTCAGCCAGCTGTGATATAAATGTGTTTTTTGGCCCCAAACAGGTCGATGTATTCTTCTTCTTTACACAAACAGCCAGAAAAAGTAAGAAAACAAAACAAAACAAAAAACTAGTTCTCTTAGATTTGTGTAACAAACTGCACTGTTCATCGTCTCACAACCTCAAATATTTATCAGGTGATCCTTCAGATCGGCGAGTAGTTTGTTTTACCTTCTTTATTTGTGTTAATTGGCAATAGTGCGGCATCTCAACCTGACTGTATTTACGATCATAAAGTAGCTCCATGCTCACCACCCGCCACACTAAAACATACGGCGTATGAAAATACTAATGCATTTGCAGAGTTCTTTCAATGTCAATTTGAAATCCAGCAAACTTTTAGCCAATCAGTTAAAACGAAATAAAGAAAAATGTACAATCCCCTCAGTCCAAACTCAAAATGGTAAAATCACTTTTAACCCACAAGAAATAAACAATACTTTCAGAGAATTCTACAAAAAACTTTACTCTTCACAAATTGATCCTTCACAATCTGAAATAGAGAGCTTTCTGAGCACAGTCAACCTCCCAAAATTAAAAGAAGAACAGATCCAAGGTCTAGAAGCTTCCATCTCAGTAGAAGAACTGCAGGAAGCTCTCCAGCACATGCCTGATGGTAAAGCTCCAGGACCTGATGGATACCCCACTGAATTTTACAAAGAATTATGGTCTTTACTCTCACCTATTTTTTTCAGAATAATTGAGGAAATTAAAGAATCTTCAACTCTCCCCCAACATATGAACTGTGCAAATATCAGTCTTCTTCTAAAACCGGATAAAGATCCCACACTACCATCTAGCTATCGGCCGATATCACTAATCAATGTAGATCTTAAAATAATTAGTAAAACATTAGCAAGCAGACTGGAAAAAATCACACCCCACATCATACACCCAGATCAAACTGGGTTTATTAAAGGACGACACTCCACTAATAATACACGTAGATTAATTAATCTTATAGACCACTGCCACCACAATAAACAAAAAGCCATTATCACCTCCTTAGATGCAGAAAAAGCCTTTGATAGGGTAAATTGGAAATTTCTACTTGCTACACTACGGAAATTTGGATTTAGAGAATATTACCTTTCCTGGATAAAAATACTGTATACCTCACCCAGTGCCTGTGTTAAAACCAATGACCAAATGTCCTCAAGGTTCAATCTTGAGAGAGGCACCCGACAGGGGTGTCCACTCTCACCATCTCTCTTTGCAATTTTCATCGAACCACTAGCAGCAGCCATCAGACAGAATAATAACATAAAAGGAATACGAACAGCAAATATAACACATAAAATATGTCTCTATGCGGATGATGTGCTAATTTTCCTGCAAAACGCACAGACCTCTCTTCCAGAAACAATAGGGTTGATAGACAGATTCTCCTCAATCTCAGAATATTCTATAAATTGGAACAAATCAGTAGTCTTGCCTATCAACTCTACATTTCAGCAGACACCTAACACCCTACTAAAACCAGGGAACATCAAATATCTCGGCATTAACGTCTCAGCCAAACTCTCAGACTTGGTACACTTAAACTACACCCCCCTTATTAAAGCAATAGAGGAGGACCTCACTCGATGGAGGACACTCCCAATTTCACTTATGGGGAGAGTAGCAACAATCAAAATGATGATCTTGCCTAAAATTAACTACATCTTCTCAATGATCCCAGCAAAACCACCAAAAACCTGGTTTAACACTCTTGATTCTCATGTCTCAAAATTCTTATGGAAAAATAAACCATCACGTATAAGTTTAAAAACACTCCAGAACACCAAGGACCAAGGTGGTTTAGAACTCCCAAATTTTTATAATTATTATCTGGCCAATAAACTACTTTATGTTGTAAAATGGATCAATCAGAAACCCCTAGATGAAGGCTGGCTAGACGTTGAAAAAACATTCTGTGAAGATCTCCAAGTCAGAGATCTTCCCTTCTTCAGTCCTGACATCAAAAAGCACAGCTGCTTCAAAAGCATCAATATAAACACGTCGCTGACAGCTTGGTGGGAATTTCTTAAAATAAATGGATCTACACTCATTCCCTGCAAACTCACACCCATCTGGAACAATCCCGACATCCTGCAAAGAAAAAAAACAATAAACTTCCCAAGATGGCAAAATAAAGGAATAAGACACTTAGAACAACTTATCTCCAATAACTCTTTTATTCCATTTAATGAACTAATAGAAACATATGGTATCAGTCAAAACAACTATCTGGAATATCTTCAGCTTAAGTCAATAATACAAACTAAGTTCAAACTAGAACAGATTAACTTGAACTTACCTCAGACAGTGACAAACCTCCTGAAGATCTCAGCACCTAAACCTCTTTCTAAAATTATCTCAATCCTGTCAGGTTCAAATATCTCAATATCCCTTCCCACGTTCAAATGGGAAGAAGATCTCAACATCAACAGAGACCCAACGTTTTGGTCAGAAATCTGTACAAATACATTCAAAATGAGCAAAAACCCCAATATACAGCTCATACAATACAAGATCCTTCACAGAGTTCATTACACGGGACAAAGGATGTTCAAGATGGGGCTCACTCCCACTAACATATGTTCAAACTGCACAGGTGATCTCCCAGATACTTATCTACACGCACTTTGGCTGTGTACGCCAGTCCAAACCTTCTGGCAAAAGATTTGTGAAGATTTATCGTTATGCCTGGGCCACCCTATTCCAGTCTCACCTTCACTTTGCTTGTTAGGAGATCTCACAGAAATTAAAAGAGAAAAAAATGAGTCCTGCATGCTCCTGGTTTCCCTAAGCGTCGCAAAAAAGGCGATCCTCATGAACTGGAAATCCAAAAGTAATTTGAATATAAAGTTATTTAAAAACTTACTTCTAGACCACATCACATTGGAGAGAATGTCTGCTTGTAGGAAAAATCATTTGACAGAATTTGAGTCCACATGGTCCCCAATAATTAAATACACCATGTAGCCCTGTGGGGGGGGGTAGTGGCTCCACCCCGGGGCTCTGGGGACCGTCCGTGGCTGGGGCGTCGTGGCTTTGGTGGTTGGTGGCTCTGTGGGCTCGGGGGTGTCCTGGCATCTATGCTGGAGGGTTACGGCCTGGCCTGGGGAGTCCTGGGCGGGGATGTGGGGGGGGCTCTGCTCTGGGCCGGGGTCGGGCCCGCTGGGGCGGGATGGGGGGGCTGGGCGTCGGGCCCCGGCTGGGCTGTCGACTGGGGGGAGGTTGGGGGCGGGTTGTCCGGGCCCTGGGGGTGCGGGGCCTCCCCCTTCCCGGTGGGGGTGCCCGCTGCGGCGCTGGGGGTGGGTCCTCCCTCTGGCCCCCTCCCCCGGTGGGGCGGGTTGGCCCCTGCTGCCGCGCTCCGGGTCTGCCTCATTCCCGGATTGGGGGGAGCGGGGTACGGGGGGGGCTCCGGGTTCTGGATGGACGGTTAACTGAGAGTGACCTCCAGGGCCTGATAGGGGTGTGCGTGTGCGTGTGAGTTGGGGTGTGTGGGTTGGGGTGTGTGGGTTGGGGTGTGGGGCTGTGTGGAGTGGGCGAATGAGGGGGGGTGCCCTGGCCACTGGCCTCCGGCTGGGCTCGCACTGGGCCCTGCGGGTCTCGGACTCTGCTGTCTGGCCGTTGGGTGGGGTGGGGGCTCCCTGCCCGGGTCCCCTTGCGGCGCCTTGTTTGGGGGGGTGTGGCCCCCCTGGTCCTAGGCCGGCCGCTCGGGGGGTGGGGTGGGGCAGCGCGGGGGGTCCAGCTGGGCCAAGGTCCTAGCGACGGGGGGACCCCCTCCCTCAGAACCCTCCCTGCCTTACCTCACCTTATATTACCCCACAATAGGGAAGAGTGGGGCGGTGCCTAGATGGGGGGTCCAGGCTACTTAATTGCGGTCTGGGTCCTCCCCCGACTTTGCACCACCCACAATTTTAACCACACTTAGTCATGCAGGGTCTTGAGGGGGTAAGCCGCTTTCGGGGTTCTGCCGCTTGTCAGCGGTAGAACGCCCGGGCCCCGCTACCCCCCAATTTTAAACCGCACCATAGACACACACATCGCATCCACCTTTTCAAAACACAAAAACACACCCTTACATACATCCAACACACATATAGGGCAGGGGAAGGGCGGGAGACGTGGCTCCCCCCAGCACCTCCCGCTGGGGTCCCGCCCCGGCCCGGGGTGAGTGCGGCTGGAGTGCGGGGGGCGCTCTCCCTCGGGCGCGGCGCTTGTGGGGGGGCTGGGGTGCGGTGCTCCTTCTCCACTTGCTGTTGGATTGGTGGAGGTTGGGATACCGCGGTGGCCGGGAGGGGGCCCGGCCGGCGGCCTGAGGGTGCGAGAGTCATCACCCCCCCCCCCCCCGTTCCGTGTGTGTGTGTGTGTGTGTGTGGGTGTGTGGGTGTGTGTGGGTGTGTGTGTGTGCGGGGTGGGTCATGGGTTGGGTTTCCCAATCAAGACCCGGGGGGAGGGGTTATGGGGCGGGTGGATTATGAGGCTCCTGGGGGTGTAGAGTTGACTGTTCTCCGACCGGGGCCTGCGCCGGGCTTCGCTTTCCTGGGTCTGGGGGCGGGGCTGGTCCGGGGCGCGGCGGCTGGGGCCGTCTCTGCCTTACCGGGTTGGGGGGGGCGGTGGGTGGGCCTGTTCCCGGGGGTGCGGTGGGACTCGCCGCCGGGGTTGGGGGGGCTCTCGGCCCGCTCGGCCCGGGGGCCCTGCTCCGGCCTTTTCTCGGCTTGGCGGCTTGGGTCGGGGCCTGGGGCCCTGTGCCCTTTGTCCTTCTCTTGTGGGCCCCTCTTGCCTGGGGGGGATTCCTCTCTGCATTCTCCGTCGGGTGCTTTTTGGGCGGGGGCGGGGCTCTCTGGGGTGGTTCGCTGGGGTCTCCCCGGGCCTGGGGGGCTTCTGTCTGCCGGGGTGGCGGTGTCCGGGCGCGGTGGCCTCGGACCCCGGGGTGTCACCACGGGTCCCCCCACAACAGTTCCGGCCACACCCAGTGGACAAGCCACACACACTCACATACACGCACACACACACACACACACTTTCACTCCTCACGAAAGGTGCTTCTGAAGTTGCTTGTTGTCTGTCATCATTTGCTCAAACTTTAAAAATCATGTTCCTCTTTTGTTGTTGCCTCTTTGTTATTTCATGTTCCTGCTTCACGTTACTGTCTAGATAGAGCTGCTCAGGCTGGTTAAATCTAGGAAATCATCTTACTGTCTAGATAGAGCTGCTCAGGCTGGTTCAATCTAATAACAGTTGGAAAGTATTTGGATGAGTGTGATTATTGCAAATAATATATGTAGCACAACAAGGACATTGTATGTTATCCCCTTCCCCCCACCCCCCTCCCCCCTCCCCCCTCGACTTTCTTCTCTCTCTTCTCTTCTCTCTCTCTTTGTGCGTTCCCCCCCGGTCGTGTACGGCAGCCATGCCAGCTTCTGACGGAGAAGGCAACAGGAGGAGACTCCAGGTCTCTCCCTGTTGCAAGACCAAAAACTGTTCTGACTCCGAAGGCTCTCAATCACATCATATTGTTGGCCCAAGCTGCCGAACAGGACAAGGGCAAAAGAAAAAAAAAGAAAAAAAAAAAAAATGTCAATTTGAAAGTGTACTTTTCTGAAGGTCAATTTCATCTAATTTCCACGAAGACCTGAGAACCCTCCTCTGTAATGCACCGTTACTGTTGAATGTCACTCAATTATAACCATTTTAAAAAGGGTTTTATTGTTTCTGAATGTGACACATTTTGATGTCAAACATGTGTCATGTTCTGACTGAGGAGCTCCAGTTACGCGGTTCGGGAGGACTTGAAGCTTTGACATTGCTTTCTGTCCCGCTGGAGCTCGTCTGCTAATTAGCCTTTCGTTTTCCAGCTGGCTCCTCGTTTGTTGCTCAGAGGGAAATCAATTTATTTTTTTTTTTTGTGAGCACGAGAGTGGAAAACATCTTCCACAGTACCAGAGAGTTACCAGTCAGCTGTCTGGTTGAGGGGGTGTGCCTTCGCCAGTGTCATGTCACTGAATTAAACCCGCCATAGAGTATTGGCTAAAGAGTTACTCGCTGCGACTATGTGAGAAGAAAAGCTCCAGATTCAACAAGAAAGAAAACAAACGTGACACATAGTTTGTCATTTCTAACATGAGCGTGTTCATGCAGCTGGGATCGTGGATCGTTACCACTAGGGCCACTAGACTGTGGAAAAGAGATGAACAAACTTGTCATTGTGTCGCTACATCAAACAAGAAGTGGATGACACAGATTATAAATTTAGCTCCGTTTGCTGGAGGCTGGTCACTTTACTTTCTGCTGGTAACATATTTTCGGACACAAGATTCAGTTTCATAATCAGAAGTTCCCCACCTCCCGGTTACAAGTACTGCATTGGTCCAAATAGAAGACATACGGGGCTGTTTGATATTGAGAGTGTAATGTTCAGTTTGTGTGTCATGCCGAGTTCTGCATAACAACAGAATAGAGCCTCACGAAAAAGACAGACAAGCATATCAATCCAGCGGGACGACGGGCCAGCTGCGGCTGCTTAACAAGCAGTTGGAGGACTTTTTATGTCACATCTCGAATGCTTTGGGAGGCAGTGAGGGCGGCGCACTGCGGGAGGAACCGGAGCATGAGAGTAACCATAGTTGGAGTGAAACCAGCAAGGCAGAAGATCAGTGTGAGGAATCAGTCTGAGGGGACTGAAGAAGAAAGCTGAGTACGTGTGCACCTGTGCGCCACCTGTATTTAAAGATGTTTATAATTCCACGTACGTCCTCACAAAAACAAGATTTGGGCTGCAATGGCAATTTCCAAATGAGTCTAAATTACTGTTTTAAAAGATTACATCCTTTTCTTTATGCTTTTCAATAAGTGAGCCCACAAAGCCGACAGCAAAGCCACTGGAAACCAGTCCAGAAGGTACCAGATAAAAAAAATATCATGATAAAAATGATCTGTCACTGTTAGTAAAGTTTCATGTTCACTGACTGTTCCTCAACAAATTGGAAGCGATTTCCTCATTCTCATGCTCAACCTCGACTGTCATGCTGCTGTCTCCTGCATGCCAAAGTTTTATGATGGGTGGTCATGGGATTGCAAAAGCGCGCAATGGGAGAGTGTACGACAATCATCTGACCACGATTCAGAAAATCCAGAATCTCTTGGTTTAGAAGCAACATCATTGTTTGATAAGCTATAAGATTATTATTACATTTAGTGAATGGGCCTGCTATGTTTTATTTAAATGTAAGCAAGAGCCTTCATTAGATATTTGACATTTGATTTGAAATTATTATGAGATATTCGTCAATTGGCCACCCTTAAAAAAATTAATCTTTCCTCCCAGTGACTACTGTCAGGTCCTAACAGGTAAAATCCTGGAAAGTCATTTTCAATCAGTCTGCCTACTAACTTGAACTAATCAGACTTGTGTTTTCTTAACACTGTGAACTTTTCTTTGTATCTTGATTTTAGATTCCCATTATCTTCAGTTCCTCTCTCGTTTCTGTTTCTTCCACTTTGAAGAGTATTTTTATACCCGTGTTTTAAATCAAAGCGTTGGCTTGTTTTGGATTTACTTTTGGGCATCAAATACATGATTTTTGTGCTAAAGCTGGATTAACTCTTTCTGCTCCTGTTTTGCATGGTCTATTAAAAAAAAATGTTTTTTTTAGATTATTATTAGTTAATATGCTTTAGTAACTATGGCAACTTAAGTCTCAACTTAAAAGTTTATTTCTGTGGTAGTTGCTGATAAATGTCTTCGGCAATTGAGGTTGTTTTTTTTGCCTTTGGTTTCTGGCCACTGTGTTGTCATAGAAACACACAGATAAATCTAAGACTGTAAACCAGAGTGTCAAACTCATTTTAGTTCACGGGCCACATACAACTTAATTTGGTCTCAGTTTGACTGGATCAGAAGAACGGTAGCATAAGAAATACCAACAACCATGAAGTGTGGATTGCTGATTAAATCTTCAGTTAAAACAATATCCGATACATGAAAATGTCAATGTTCGTCCAAATGCATCGGTAAAACAACCAACAACAGGGTCTTCATGTCACCGATGATCATGTTTTCATGCTCTCAGTCCAGATAAAGCTGCTCGCTGTGTGCACATGATTTGTGTCCTATCATGAAGTATGTCATGGCTGTTTAATTTTTTTATTTTCCAGAATGATAACGATATTGTGAATTATAGCACTATTTGTAACAATTAAGGGAAGTAAATAGCCCAAAGAGCAATTAAAACACCGTGCGTGCGTGCGTGCGTGCGTGCGTCCATGTAATTAATTAAATTTCGTACATTAATGGATGAAATGCACGTTAATGCTCACAGCTACATGTTTAGCAATTAGGCTACAATTGCTTTGGAGATATGTTAACTGTTTGTTGTATATTTCCGCACACAGCAGTGCTCTTATCCTCTTATCCCACAATATTTTAGACTTTCCATCCCCCGGGCGAAGCAGCACTCTCTCATCTGTTTCATTCATCAGATCCATTGGCCTCCTACTGTTCTTAGTCACTCTCCGCATGAGAGTTTATCGAATGATGCTTCTAGTGATTTGGCATCGTTGTGTCCAAACCGATGAAACCAAGTCTTTATTAAAGTAAACAGCGACTGTCCAAATTGAAACAAAAATGTTTTCAGTGTTCAAAAGTAGAAACGAAGCGTGAATAAGGGCTTGATCTAATATGCATACTAAAACATGTGCAAAAGTGATATTGAACACATTAGTAAAATTATCACATTATCACATTAGTAGTTTTTTCTTTTTAAACAAAAAACATTTAACCAAGTAGCAATAATTTGAACTAGGACAATAAAGACTGAAAAATAGTGGCCCACCTCTTGATCTTTCAGGACTGTAGCAGACCTCATCATCATCATTTTTGGCCGAGAAGTCGGACGTGTGTATTTTGGCTGCAGTTGCGCGCGTTGCGAGGTGACTCGGTTCCCCGTTGTGCTGCGTATTAGTTCAGATGCTGGCACACATGCAGAGGTATTCATGGGCAAACGGCCTGATCACGGTAGGGAGAGGACAGGCAAAATGTGGGGAAAGTGGAGGCAGGAAAGATGCTAGATAGATTTATACTGCATCTTTTTACTCAAATAATTCCTGGATATAGGAACTACAACTGTTATTTAGATTTTATTGTTCCTCCTGAAATTCTTTGTTGTAGGTTTGTGTTTAATTCTCTGGAACTGCAGCTGTAAGTACATTTTCTGCAACTTCACCTCACTTAGTCTATGCTAAGAATTTTTTCTTTAACTTGAAGGATGACAGTGTAAGATGATTGTAATATTTAACTCATCATCAAACCTCTAACTATATATATATGAATATAGATCAGGTATATGAGATTTATTTAAACACTTTATGATAATAACAATAATTTTCATAAGAAGATTAATTAATTTTCATTAACGCATATTAAAGTTAACAGGTCAAGATAGTGATCATTGTAGAAACAAACTGCAAAATAATGTAACTTCCTTCATCTTAAAGACTTTAGAAAATAGTCATGTGAATTAAAGATACTGGAAAAAGAGACAGTCTGGCTGCAGTCAGAGGAAATTTTCTTCCTATGTTAAGTGAGTGAGGTTCCTCAAATTTTATAGTAACTGCCATTCCTGAACCTTAAGCTTAGATTTTGACATAGCAGTCATTTTACTCTCAATCCAAAGAGCTAAATATTTTCAGACATCTGAAAATCATGTATCTTCATTTTGAGCCAAATGTTGCGTTTGAGAACATCCCGATGCTCCATTTGCTCCTGTAAACATGTGAAAAGAAGACAGACATAGATTGGATGTTTCATCGACAGAAAGTAAAAAAAGCTATATGTCTGTTAAAATAACATTTTTGTTCTGACTCAAAGCGGATGAATTAAAGATGAAATGATCAAAAACTTGAGGTCAAACAGTGTTGGTGATACAGCATTACAGACAGTTGGTGTGATAAAGCACAAGAGGAGGGCAGACTGCCCAGAATTTGGAAGCCTGTAAGCCTATTAATTATAGGTGGCTTGCCTTTCTGAAATCATATCTTTGTGATCTTTGTGAAGTAATGGAATATGTGACAACCAAAAGGACTTACAGAGGCTAGAAATGAATCATGCCTTTAAGTAGGCTTATACAAATTAAGGTCACCATGGAAATGAAGATAAATACAAGATAAATGTGGACATGGTTGCAGCTGCGTTCTTGAAAATTTGGTTTCAATACATAAGCATTTTGTTCTTTAGCCAAAATAAATGATTTCCTTATTAAATCACATTCGATATTTTCCCTGGTGACCCTGATCAACTGAGAATATGAATAATGTTCCAAATTGTTTCAACTGACAACGCGAAATAAAAATAAAACCTACAGATGGAACAACAAGTTGCTCCTCCTCTTCTTCCTTCATTTAACTATCTGAAGTGACGAAGATTGTCTAAGGTTATCCATTTTTCTTTCTCTCTGATGGACAGGTTCAAGGATAGGCTGTTTTTATCTAGCAATCTTTTGTGAAAGCAGAACTGTAACTGAGTGAATTAAAACAATGTATTCAAGGCCTATAACCTTTTTACTCTACACAAATGCAATCATGCATCAAAAGAGAAAAAAAAAATCATTGACAGATGAAGAAATTACATACAAATTGCTTTTCCCGTCTTTTTTAGTCTTGTACGGTTGTTTCAGCTGAGTGTCTCCCAGTGTATGTTTATGCAGATTTTTATCACAAGTCCTCACTTCCTATAGAGAAAATCATGTATGTCATGTTTGTTCAGGACGTTTCTTAGTCTTGCTGACATGAAACTACAATGGAAAAGCTGAAAGTGAGGCAGGAAGTCGCTCAACTTCCATGGAGGGCTCAGTGCTGTGCTGTTATTTTTCTTTGACAATCAATGGCGATGGGACATTTATGAATGGTCATGGAACAACTGTGAGTTGTTTCCCTGAGCTGACACAAAATGCAACATTATTCCTCAACCAAATATGAACGAGTGTTGAGATCATTTTGAATTGAAATATGAAACACCGTCTGCAGCGAGTGTGAACTCTATTGAGTTAATTTATTTATAGATCCGACCATGAGAGAGCCCGTGCCTCACGTGCCATTAAACTTACATCACTGGCAGAACAGCATTTTGGTATAAAAGCATTTCAGCTTGATTGTATAGTACTAAGAAGTTATACATTTTCTCAGAAAACCCGCACAGAAAAATTGCAATGTTGCTTTTTGCAGTACTTGCTGGCATTGAATTGGAAAGCTAAGTTTATGTCTTTAAAAAAAAAAAGCCGCTAGTGTTCACTCAGTTTAACATAACTGATGTTACTTTGTAGACGTCACTGTTGTGTTGACCTTCGGTATGTGTGTGAACTATAAAACCGTTATGGGAGGTAAAATGCATTAGCAGATCAATCAATCAACTTGATGGCTGCCATGGATTCAGTTGAAAGAGTTGCATTGTTTTGAGCGGCAAACCTGTGATTAATGCAGGGCAATGTGTGCTTGGACCCCCTTCCAGCGCCGCGTCGGAATTACACGGGCAAGTGTCGTGATTCGATTTTATGCACATGCACATCGACGTGTCAGTCAGTCGTGAAAAGGATTTAGTGGAGTACCATAGTGAATCGGGGTCATGCCCATGGGTAAGTGACACACCGGTTTCACTCACAGTTGCACATAGCCTCACAGTCTGTCAGCAGGAGAAACACAGTACGTGCCGGTATGCACTGGCAAACAGGTGGAGTTGGAGAGTATATTTGTACTTGCTTATACAAACCGTGCAGCCAACATTACTAAGCACATGAAGTGTGTCGGCGGGTTTCTGGTAATTGCCTCAGACTAGCCACAAATTGTGGTAATCAAGGGAAGCTAACGTTTACGAAAAGTGAACAGACAACAGATTGTAGCTCCACAGTTCCAAAAGAGCAAATCGTCATGCAGCATGCTGTTCTGAAAAGCACAAGATGTTTTTTTGTTTTTTTTGGTGGTGGTGGTGGGGGGGGGGGTTCTTGACAAAAGAATAAACTTAAACTTGTACTCTTAGGGAGGTTCAGGAGAGACTCTGCACTTTTCTTGTGTGTTTATTTAAGTTAAAGAACCTAAAAAATAGTCGGCTTTATACTTGAGAGTACCAGCTCATGTGTGATACATGATATTTGAACCAAAAGCCACCCAACAACCAAAAATCACCCAAAATCAATAAAGAGGGGTCAGAAAATCCATGTCAATGTTGAGAGATTGAAGTATAGATACTTTTTGCAGACATCCACAAGATTAAAATATGATAATAGTCTTCCTAGAAGAGGGTGGGAGTCTGACCTCCTCTTCACCTTTGTCTCCTCTTCAGCTATGTCCGTATGGAGTGAGCCTTTTGGATTATCTTCTTGGCCGTGTTGGGTGTGTCCTCCTCTTTGTCCCTTTTCGCCCTTGACTCCCGACTGTCCTGCTCGTCTGCAGGTGCCTCCGAGGTGTGACTCACTGTGTAGGCGGACAGCCCGTTGCCGAGGCTTGTTGGTATCAGTTTATGCATTTTCTTTCGCGTTAGTTTGTTTCTTGCTTTGTGGCTGCAGCGTTTCTTTAAGCATCTTTCACCATCTGAAGTGTCCTGAGCTCATTTCGCCTCTGAAAAGATGGGAGTGAAGTTGCAGTGAATGCTCTTTTAACAGGTGGTGCTTTGATATATGTTTGGTACAATATAGATAGCGGAAAAAAAGAGAATGTAAAAATCTTAATGTCCTAAATAAAAATTACAAATGGTTCTACAATCACAAATCCTTGAAGGTTAAAACCTATTTGTGTCGGGGTGCCTTGTTTTCATCTCTCAGGGCTGGACAATATCATTTTTCCACTCTGCCTTTGCAAAAGAATGCTGGCACACATCTTTATCTGATGCCTAAAGGCACAATGAGATGGACTTGAGCCGGGCTTAGGCATCTTCACAGCCTTAAAGCCTTCATTTACTACATTCAGGCTGCAACAGAGAGTAGTGTTCTTTCTCCTCTCTGCAGCACAACAACGCTCTACTGTTACCTTGTTAGGACCGAGATTTTTCAGCTGTTTATGATATTAAAAGAAAGGTTGAGTCTCGGGCTGACTCAGTCTCTAGAGTGTTGCATGCAGACGTTGCACGGAAGACGGGGATGGTGTTGGTTGCATGTTGCTATAGAGGAAGGCTGCCGTGGTTCAGTCACTAGTAGATCTGCAGTCTCTCAAAATATTTGTCTCGCACAGGAAGAAGGCAAACAAACATCAGAAGGGTAAGAAAAGAGAATCTCAAGAGTGGCTCTTAGTCAGAGAAGGGAGAAATCATTTCAGTGCCACTGATATATATATACAGTATATATATATATACAGTATATATATATATATATATATATATCAGTATATATATATATATATATATATACTGTATATATACACACGTGACATGGCCGACATATAAAAACTGACAGGTGATAAAGTCCCTTAAAAACAATCAGAAGAAAATATAGTTCCTAAGGAAATGACTGTGATAGGATGTTTCCGTGGTTGTAGGAAAGTAATGTGGTTAGCACTGTTACCCTGCAGCAAAAACAGTGAGATTTGACTGGGGAGTTGGCATGTTCTCCCTGTGTGGGTTTATTCAGGGCACAAAAAGCAAAGACATGCTTGTTAGGTTGTTCTAGTGACTCTTTGGCTTTTCTCTAGTGGCTTCCTGTTTCACAGAACCGCATGCAGTCCTCGTTTAGCTAACCATGAACAATTTCAAAAAAAAATGAAAGCCCAGCAGAGAAGAGAGAGTTTAATATATTTGGAAATAATAATTGGTCTTTATTGCCAATAATACTGGTTTGTTTGTATGTGTGATATGAAGGCATGTCTTTCTGTTTGGCCTGTGAGTCTTTTATTGGACCCTAGCATTGGATTAAGCAGGTAAAGAAAAGTCATGAATGGATAGATGTTTTCTTATGTGTTGTCCAGTATGATTATTTAGCCAGCAGCATGTCCATGTTCCTGTCATACATGAACTTAATAAAACAGCCCAACAACTATGAGACAGCTACGACATTCTGTTCAGTTTCATGGTTTCATGGTTTCCATCACCTGTAGCTAGGATTGTTGTCTGGAGATCATTAAAAATCATTACTATTAGGGTTTGTTTTCACTGTATTTGTAGACTTCCAGAGCTTCCTGTAAAGAGACAATCACGGTTACAATAAGAAAAAGCTACAACAATACAGCAAATCTTCACTGGACTTAACAAAGTCTTTGTTCTGTTCACTTTCTCGACTGACTTCTGAGAAAAGCCTCGACTGCAGTCCATCGATAGATCCATCACGCGGATCAAGAGGAGGTTTTTATGGCCGGAGCAGTGACTCTAACTGACTCAAAGACAGATGGTTCATGGCCAGATGTCAGAATGGGGTTGAGGATATTCATCAAGAACCAAGAGCAGATGAGCAGCAGTGGTCTGAGACAGTGAGAAGGGGGAGGGTCAAGGGGGGAGCCATTAGGTCTTCTCATGTATTTTTGTATTTTTTTTTTGTTTTGTTTTGTTTAGTTTTTTCAGTTGGACGATGGAGGACGCATTCATTTCAGGTCAGAGTGGAAAATAGTTACCAAACCTACAGTTTAATGATACGTTGGGTTCAGAACCAACATATCATTAACATTTATTGAGTTTAGAAGAATATTTTCACCTGTTTCTGATTTATTGTTTAAAGAGCAATGAATTGTCGGTTTCATTATTTGATTTGAGTTGTTGCTCTCCCGCAGTGCAGATTTGATACAATGACATAACTATTTTAATACATATAGATAATAAATTGTGATGTGAAACTAAACTATGATTCAACTTAAACATAATCAGGCTGATGTAATTAGAATTGTGGAAAGTTGCCTTCGGATCTCTCTATTATGTAGTAATTGAGTACCCCAGGTCGCAGAGCTTAGCGTCGACTGTCATCATTCTATAATGAAGTGAAGAAAAGACAAGTGGAAGAAAAAGTGACTTTGGCAGTGCTGGGGTCAGGTGAGTGTCTGGACTCATCCCTGTGGGCCAGAAGCAAATGAGCGGATTTAAAGTGGCAAATGCCAGATTTGTCTGCTGATAAGATGAGATACTGAAACCCTTCCAGGAGAGCCAGACTTGAGGAAATGTTCCTCCAGCTGCCTTAAACAGCAGTCCATTTGATTCTTGAGGTGGCTTACAGCCAAAAGAGCCAGGGGGAGCAGATAGCAGGGCTTAGAGGAAAGGGGGAGTGGGTCTTGAGGGGATAAGAGGGCAGGGATAAACATGGAGGTCGCTGAGGAGACGCAGGAAGGAGTCTGCTGGTGAGGGTGGGTAGAGGTGAGCCGAGGACAGAAGGAAACAGAGGGATTACAAGATGCTCCAGCAGTGACGGTGTGGGGAAAACCAGTTTAGAGGGGCTCATGCAGAAGGGGAGTGAAGTAGGACATGAGTGCCGGACAACAATGACAGACAGGAGTCAAGAGATGTGGAAGGCCCTTTCTTTCTCATCAGTCTCTGTTTCTATTTGAGATACATCTGAATGATTCAAGAAGCCTACAAATGGACTGGTCATGGAATATAATTAATAATAATTAAATATTTTGGGGGGTTTGAGGCCATCATACCAGTTTGTAAACCCGATGCAGCATGTGAAGCGACCGAGTGTCACTGTGAGGAGTCGTCACCCTTGATACTGTTTACTGCGATGCCGTGGTTTAACGAGGCAGCCTGTGCTAATTCACAGAAATTCCCCTGTCAAGAAACCCATCTGTGCAAATAATAAAGTCAATATGATAACGTGGTAAATATCATAAACCCAGGTTGTAAATTTCCAATCTGTTACCTAGGCAGCATCACGGTGTGACAAAACAAACCCGAGGAGCCCGACTCTTCAACAAAAGAAAAATTAACTCTCAAGTGACCTCCTGCTTCATTTGAATCAGTTAACACAGACATTTCTTTACATCTTTTGATGTTTTTCACAGTTTTTTTTTCTTTTTCTTTTTTTTCTTTTCCATTCTCAGTCACTCTCACTGTTGGCATCCACTCGTACCGCATGACAGTCATAAGGGAATGTTTCTATAAAATGGCCCTTCTCAGCGGAGGTTTTTTATTCATGTTCGTCCCTCAAACAGAATTCCTACTGTTACTTAAATCACTCTGCAAAAGAATTTCCTCATGATCTGAAGATGTTTTTCCACGTGTGGGTTTAGATTACGAATACATGAGCAGGAGAGACTGTGCACAATGTGAGTGGAAATTGGTTCACAGACCAGATGGAGCTGTCATTTTTAGGTTTTGTTTGATGTAGTCTCACGTGACACCCTATAGATATTTGGAAGGTTAAATATGTTGAAGGTTTTATTAAGTTTGAGCCAAATATTTGTTTTGACACGCATCCCATGTGGGAAATCATCATGAAAAAGATGTTATTGTGAGATGAGGAACTGGCCTGATTTTTATATTTTAATAAAAAAAAATTTCCCAAAGAGTTATTTGATTCAAACAGTTTCTTCAGCAGTGATTACATTATCCTGGGTGGTAGTACTAACTTTGATTGTAGTTGGCTGAAAATCATAAATTACTTTGCTTTTACTGCTAAATTAGTTGTGCGTGGACTTTCTGCCATTGGAACCCCAGCTGCAATACATAACCCTCTATTACTGTCAATGTGCACACAGTGTAATTATAGTTGTCAACACAATTTTGATGATCCCTTCGAGCTGGTAGTTGTTGACATTTGAGATGCTTTTTTTTTTTTACTTGGACTTACATGTTTTTTAAGTGTGTTTCCATAGGACATGCCCTAACGAAGAGCAGAAAGCCGGCACTGAGTGTTTAGAATTTTAAAACTCAGTTTTACATGCGTTCAGATTTTTATAATGATTCCTATTCAGCTGTAGGAGCAATGTGATGCAGCTTTCTGTGCTGAGACAAAGCCAGAGGAGAGATTTTGTCTTGTATCCATAAACTTTAAAGATTCAAATATATTTTTTACCAAGTAAGCCAGAATCTTGTTAGAGGTCATTGGATTATTATTATTTATTTATTTTTTCGAATAGTGTGTTACTTCTGTTAAACATTTCCATGAGAGCAATAAAATAATGTTTTATGTCAACAATTCTTGGCAGTGTGATTGGTGCACTAAACCAACTGTCATGGTCACGATAATGTAAGCATTGTTTTGATATGATACGCTGACAGTTCGGGTATATTTAACCCATACTTTCCTGCGGGGGCTGCATTGTTGCGTATGTCTCACCTTCTGGTCTCTGGGTCTTTCCATGAGGAGTTTGCATGTTCTCCCTCTGCATGTGTTGAGTTTCCTTCTGCGTTCTCTGGTTTATTACCGCAGTCTGAAAACGTATGTTTGAGGGTTAACCGGTATCTTTAAATTGCCCGCTGGTGTGATTATGTGCTTAATTATCTGTTGGACTGGCAACATATCCTATTAGGTTGGAAAAAGCGGAAAAGAAGATGGATGGATTTCTGTCCCTTTGCCACCAACACAGATTTGGCGCGCTCGACATCCTTTACCTAGAGTTTCTAGACTGTTTGCAGTCTCTAGATAATTTTAAGAAAATTACCAGAACGCAACAGAAGTTAGCTTTGTACCCATATCCTAGTCTTTACAAGGTCCCTGATGACTTTTTTTTTCTTTTTTCTTTTGCAAGAATCACCATTGTGTCACAGATTTGTGATAGGAGTTTCTCAATACTGTCAATACCGCACAACGAGTAATTCCCAGATATAGGAAGTCGATGTTGTTTCCCTGACTCACTGAACATTTAATGAGAATTCAAATGGAATCCAGGTGGCCTGAATGTACACAGCTTTGTTGGGTTAAGAGAAAACAACAATATATATAAATCAATTAAAAAGAAGATCGAATTTACTTCCATAACTTTTCCTTCACAGGGATTAGTACGGTTGCTTCTCTGATGAAAGCAGCCCCTCATGCAGACTTTCATAAAGTCACCTAATATACCACCTTTTTCCCATCACATTCCTTTTACAGTCCAGCATTTTAGGCTATTAATTTTTTCTATTTCAGAAAATGTGCCTCTCGATATGAATGTGTCTTGTGTTTGCGCCGTCATGGACCAGTAACCTGTCAATATGCTCGGCCTTCAACCGCTGTCAGCTGGGATCGCGCCACCCCAAAGTGGATAAAGTGGCATAGATGATGGATGGATGATTAGTACAACTACTGTATGGTACTTTCTGTCTGTTTAGGGTGCTTCGTTAAAAAGTACGTATTCTTGGCTGGTCAAAATGTAAAATGCCAACATTCTTACATTACATTCATTAGACTACGCTATAGCAGAGGTGCTATTTCTTAACCTCGTAAATACTGTTTGAGTCCAAATGGACCCATATGGACATTTCAGAGCAGTTAACACAACCTAAATGTCACTGTTTTACCCTGGAGTTAAAGACATTTTTATAAAGTGAGGCAAAATACACAAAATATTAAACAAAAATTGAAACTTGTGTACTTTGGAACAAGTGCTACAAATTCAAACTTTGGATAAGCTGAGGTGGATCTTAGATGCCACAGTGTGCGGCAAATAAAGAAAATGATTTAGTGGTGCTCAAATTTAACAGTTGGCCGTGACGTTTCTTGCCTTATGCTGAACAGGGCATCCTGTTATGATTAGCAGAAGTTTTCCATCAACAATAAGTACAGTAAAACTGAGAAAATACACTCCCTGCTCCGCAGAATATTTATAAGGGATTAATCAAACATTTATTATTGCCATATCAACTTTATATTTTACTACTTTGGGTGAATTTGGTCAAAATAAAATCCACCATAATGTGAAGGCATGGAATATGGACAATATGTAGGGGTTAAAAGTTACGTTTTATTTTTTAGCATTGTTAAAGTTTCTCATTTTATTACTTTGTGTGAGTAAATTTAAAAAAGTTTGTGGTGAACTTTGCAGACCTGTTGGCAGACTCATTGGGTCAGCAGGTGTTCGTCCACTAATTAGGGAAAAATCTGGTTTGCCCCTGTGCACCGTCGCCCTATCACAGATTGCCCAAGTTCATTCAGGAGTAGTTTAATTGCACACTTTATGCTCAAATTGCTTTTGCCCCAGTGACTACATTGTATAATGAGGACAAACATGTTTTATCTCATGATTTTGGATGGAAGCGTGGACTGACGTTCCGGGCCACGTTGCAGATCTCTTGATGCAGAATGATGATTTAACAATAAGAAAAGCAAGTGCAGTCCATGAACAGTCCCGGTACAGACGACACAACCATCACCCAGAAAGACATTTACTACACCATCAAAATTTGCATAAGTTGTTTTATTCATAGTTGTCCGTTTTATATTTCTTTTTTCATCGTTTTTGTCTTTTGTTGAAGTGGACATCCTGTAAAGTCAAGCCTGAAGCCCTTGGCTGAGTTGTTCTCTGAACTGAAAAGAAAGGGTAAGAGGAGGAGTGGAGTGGGAATTTCCTCCTCTATCTCTCACTCTCTCTTTATCTCACTCACAGTATCCCAACTCAACCTTGATTTTCATTTGTTTGAACAAAGAGTGTACCTTACAGTATATTTACACATCATACTGACTGACTGTTTAACAATTTCCACTTAGACAATGCAAGGAAGATTGAGCCTTCGAGATTTACTTCTTCATTCTTCATATTCTTCCTCATGTTGCTCCTTTTCTCATCCATTTATTCTTCTCATGCTGACTTCATGGTGAGCGCTTCCTTGTCGGCATTGCAGTCATCGTCGTCGTTATCCTCGTCATCACTGTAATCTTTTTCATCTTCATCATGATGACATTATGATCACCGCTATTATACTGATATAACTCTTTTCAATAGATTCCTCTCTTGACAACTGTACAATCGTACACAGTGTTTGACTTTTATATATATTTTTGGGAATATATTATTTAAAACCTAGGAAAAGACGAACATAATCCCAAAGAAAAAAATATATTAGTATCCAAAAGTAACAAAATCATGCATGTTTTAATGTATTTGTCCATAAAAACAAACAAACAAACAAACAAACAAACAAACGGGGGAAAACAAAACAAAAATTTAAAGAATGGGATCTTGTTTTATTTACAAACTGATCTTGGCACTGTTCTTGTCGTCTTTTGCTGGAAACTGGAATGATCATAAATACTTTTGACTCTGCCGAGTGTAACATACTCCTGGTAATATAAGTCAGTGACCTGCCGTCAAAAGCAGGTTTGAGAGAAATATTCTTCTTTTCTAAAGCACAAAAAGATAAAAGAAAGGAGGAAAAAGAACAACATTAGAGTGTCGACAAGGGGAAAGAACGGAAATAGTGTGTAGAAAACACATTTTACTTTTGACGGTGACAGTTTCCTCTTTTAGACAGAAACCTTGTGACATCATGTCTATTGACTTTTTTTTTTTTTTTTTAACTCTCGCTCTCTCTCTCTCTCTCTCTCTCTCTCTCTCTCTCTCTCTCTCTCTCTCTCTGTCTCCCTGTCTCTCCATCAGGTGCACTTACTGCTTACTGTTGTTTGGGTGAAACTCCAAAAGAGAAAGTAGATTCGGTCAAACTTATTTTTTTGTGAAGCAGCATTAATTGACTCAGGCAAAAAAAGAAATAAAACGAAACGAAGAAGACAAAAGTAACTGAAAACCACCAGTACAGACCGACTACTCAGTCACAGGTTTGGCAGGCAGGTAGGGGTCGCTGTTTCCAGTGTCGCCTCGTCAAACAAGTGCTCGACTGTTGATCCGAAGATTTTGTGTGTGTGAGCAAAAGATAAAGGTGTGTGTGTGTGTGTGTGTGTGTGTGTGTGTGTGTGTGTGTGTGTGTGTGTGTGTGTGTGTGTGTGTGTGTGTGTGTGTGTGTGTGTGTGTGTGTGTGTGTGTGTGTGTGTGTGTGTGTGTGTGTGTGTGTGTGTGTGCGTGCGCGTGTGTGTTTGGGTGTCTCTGCATACTCATAATCAGTGCAAACATGTAGGGTAAAAATCCCATCTTGACCGCGGCCAATCAGCTCGGTTGTTTCGATTGAAACTGTTAAATCTACAGTATGGTCCGACCCCGACCATCTCACTACCTCATTTACTTTCCAGTTCTCTGTTGCACTTCTTCAAAGAGCTACACCGTCGGGCAGACTGACATGCCTTTGTTTATCCAGCCTGACGGCGGGCCAACTGCTGCCAAGCAGCCCGCTTTACCCCACCCCCCACTCCCCCGAACACCCAGCGTCTGGTCCTAGCATAGCCCAATGTACTTCAGATTGTTCTGGATGATCACGTCCGTGACAGCATCGAACACAAACTGGATGTTGCTGGTGTCAGTGGCACAGGTGAAGTGCGAATAGATCTCCTTGGTCTCCTTGTTGCGGTTGAGGTCCTCAAACTGCCGTTGCACATAGACGGCCGCCTCCTCATAGGTGTTTTGACCTTTGTAGTCAGGGAAGCACACTGTCAGAGGAATGCGTTTTATCTTCTCAGCCAACAGGTCCTTCTTGTTGAGGAAGAGGATGAGCGACGTGTTGGTGAACCAGTTGTTGTTGCAGATGGAGTCGAAAAGACGCAAGCTCTCGGCCATACGACTCTGTGTGGAAAGACACGGGACACCAAAAGAAAAGAAAAAAGATATCATCACAACACAGTTTTTACTTTAAAGTGACAAATTCAAGTTCAGTCAAGCAAAGTGAGCAGCAGTGGCGAACGCCATGACTGATCCATGAAGATCACAGCTGGTGCTTCAAATGTGGATCAGAAACATTTTATTTTTTTACTATTTAAACTTTCTATGCAGTTTCACTTCTTCTCTGTTTCTAAATGTTGTTGCAGAGTTACAATTAGGATTTACAGACAACAAAGCGGTTTGAAAAAGGCTTGTTTCAAAGGTGTCGGCATGACATGTATGGCTGCTGAAAAGTGCCGTAGTCCAGAGAGCCAAGCGGTCTAAGGCAGTGGTTCCCAACCTGGACTCCTGGACCGTATAATGAGCACAAGAGGGTCACAGCTGAGACCGAGGCATTGCCTTTTCCGTGGTTGTCAAAATTAGTTTTGCACATGTGAAAGAAAAGTGTGTTCACACACTCTTTAGATCCAAGAGCAGACCCATTGCTTTTGCTTTGTGTAAATACATCAGTAATAGGTAGAAAGATGTTACCTCTGAATTTTATTTAGAAATTAAAAACTGTTTTTAAAATGAAAAGTTTTCAATCAGTAGATTAAACCTGTCGAGTATCCAGTCTAACCAGGTTTATGCTTGTCTCTCTTTTTTTAAATTTTTTTCGCAAAGGCCAGGAAATGGTCTTAATGTTGCCCTGTCATGCCCCTTCACGTGTGTTTTCAGTTTTCACAAAAGCCAACTGACAGAATCTGTGCATGTGAGGTTACAGTTCTTAATTTTCAGGATGAAACCGAAACAAAACTGAAGTCAAAAAATCACCCAAAACACCTTGCAAATGTGCACTTGACTAGTCAACGGTATGGCTTCTCTGTTATGTCAACAAAGACTTCAGACTCAGACAGACAAAGACCTGCGTTTGAACTCTCATATTCTCCTTTGAAAAGCCGTGTTACCTTTGACTACCTCCAGCTTTTTCTGACACTGATATTGTAAAGTGTTCCACCACAGATGCTTGACAGTTATTAAATGTAGTTCTTTTTAGAAAGACAGACCATTTAAAATTTTAAATATTACTCATCATCTTCATAGGGGGAGTTGTGTGTCGAGGCTGAAACAAACACCGATGACTGATAAGTTGTGTACACTTACAACAGACCGTTGAAGGCTGCTCCAGTGCAAATATTATCAGGTGAAATGCTTAAAAAGTACTTTTGTTTATGGCACCGTTTGCTTTGATGACATGATGACATTTATACCTTCAGCCTTTAACTTCCAAGAGTTTTCTGAGCTCCCAAATGTGGAGAAATTATTTTAAAAAGACCTAAGACAGCAATAAGTGTGATAACATGTGATTTTACTCAAGTTAGGTAAAAGATTATTTCACAACCAGTAATGAAAATAATTCATATGTGGCGACGAATTAGTTGGTCATAGTTCCTTCTCGTAAAGGGTGTGCACAGAGGAGGAATACCAGAGTATGTTGCACCACTATTAATATGATCTTAAATGTTATAGAACTCCATTTGATTCAGCTCCGTGCATATTATTTCTGAATTATCAGAGACCGTGTGGAAGTCCATGTTGGAATGGTCTTTTAATTTTAATTAGCAGTACAGTTATGCATTGCTGGCTATAGCCACAGGACACAGCCTGGGAACATCTATGCAAATGTGTATGTGTTTTTTTCCACGGTGGTGTGTGTGCATACATGCAGACATCCATATGCTCCCTGACAGTTTTTTTTGCGCTCATGTGACGGTGAACGTGTATGAGAAAACAAAGAGAGTTGGCCTGTTCATGGCAGCTGCTGGCATGTGGCGACTGGCCAGTAGCTCGTGACTAGGATGTTGTCAGATGGAGGGCTGGTGTTTAAAAGGTTGCAGAAACAACAAGATGCTCTGAGCAAATCACAAGATCGGAAAACAGCAATTGAAAAAAAGATACCGAGAGCGAGGAATAGAGTATTGGGCAATCGTTGTGCAGATTCAAAGCAAACCCGGCTCCTTCACTGGTGTAAGTGTAAGTGTAACCCTTTGCCAAAAATATTGCCCTTCAAGCTTCTGAAGTAGACTAAAAAAAGACATTAGCACAGTTTTTCACTATTATATTCTTTTAGATTCTGCTGATAAACTTTTGCATATCAGTTGTGGAATACAGGCCTACAAACAAAGTCAAGATAATGGAAAATAATTGTATCATGTGTGTGTACCTTTTTGAAAAATTTGACTTTATTTCTATAAGCAGTCAAATTGGCTCTGAAGATCATCCTTTTGGGCAGGGTTTGGGTGAATTTCCTGGTCTTAAGTGGAAAAAGAGAAGAGAAGTCCCACTGTTGGAACAGGCACCACAGCATCCTGACATATTTCCTGATGTCTCCTGGACAGACTGAGGCCCTGATTGGGATGTTTGGCAAAATAACCTCCGGATGCTTTGGAAAAGCCAGAAAATATGCTGGACAAAATGATTCCAGTGGGAAGGTCTAGTTGATCCAGTCATATGGTTTTATTTTATTTTATTTTTTATAAAAGACCTTTTTAATAACAGATTTGAAGCGGTAATAAATGTAAGCCTTTAGGAAGTCTTGGTTAAAGATTTGCCAGAAACATTGTGCAAACTAAAGTGCTGCAATCTAGACACTGAATACTGTTGACAGTTTCCCTCTAAACAACTTATTTTCATATTAAGAAAACAGCTAATGGTTTGAACAATTAAAATGAGACTCCACAGGAAGAAGAAAATAATGCAGGGCTTTGTTCAATACAAATTGCATCAGTATGTGTTTACAGAATCAGCTCTGCACTGAAGCATTGAAACGTCTCTTTCTTTTGCTTTATGTCCTGTTTTCTCTCCTCACATTCTCTTACATATTGTTATACAATCAAACCGAAGCACAAGCTCTCCTCTCTGAATGACTGGGTTTTCCCCCATGGACTGAGACCGGCCCCTAAACATTGTATACTACACAAAGTCAGCCAGGCTTTTTGACCTCACTCGTCCTTTTGCCTGGGTGTCAAAACAAGAAGCCAGCAGCTAAAACAGTACAGCAGGAAACAACCAGCCGAGCCCAGACACTCTTCTTCACCTGACCACTACACCATTTGTACCGTAAGCATTTCTCAATGGAGAGTAGACGGAGGAGATGGGGGCGGGGGATGGGGGTGTCGCTCAAGAGCGCTGAAGTATGCAGACCCCCCCCCCCGCCTCTTCCTTTACTTCAAACCCCACTGATTGCACGCACACTTACACAGTATATGCGCACACACACACACACACACACACACACACACACACACACACACACACACACACACACACACACACACACACACACACACACACACACACACACACACACACACACACACACACACACACACACACACACACACACGCACGCACACACAGCTTTCCCCCCCTCACCTCCTCCTGTCTGAGTACTCAAGAGAGGCACAGGCCTTAATTAAGCTTAAGTATTAATGAGGAAGTTCATCACAGTGTCATTGCTTTGTTTCCCATAAATACAAGTCATTTACGTGTGCAGCCACCTCTTCGTTATTCATTAAGGTTCATTTTAAATGTCACTGCCTCACAAGAAAGGCCGCTTTATCTGCACAGATAATTTTTCCTTTTCGCTTCGTCTTTTTTTTTTTTTTTTCTGTCTTCTTCTTCTTCTTCTTCTTCTTCTTCTTCTTCTTCTTCTTCTTCTTCTTCTTCTTCTTCTTCTTCTTCTTCTTCTTCTTCTTCTTCTTCTTCTTCTTCTTCTTCTTCTTCTTCTTCTTCTTCTTCTTCTTCTTCTTCTTCTTCTTCTTCTTCTTCTTCTTCTTCTTCCAACTGTACCTGTGAATTGCATTATTCAGACTGCCCTCTTTCTGTTTCTCCTCTCTGTTTAATTACTAATGTTGCTTCTGTGGGCGCCAACACCGATGTGAAAACAAGCAAACAAACATCAAGGCTCGATTCTTATAAAAGTCGCCTTTTCAATTATAAACTGGCCACATTTACTTAACATTTGATTTGCTCATCTGCGTTTCATGGATGATCAATGTGCAGCTCACGTAAACTTCAGAACTGTTTGACTCTAAATGCTAATGAGGTTACTACCTTCAGCTGGACATTATCCTTCCTTCCTTTCATCCATTATGCCTGCTTCATCCTACAGAGGGTCACGGTCAGCTGGGAGAGGCTCCAGCCGCCTGCGATCCTCTGCAGGATAAAGCAGGTGTAGATAATGGATCGATGTATACTATATCCACCTGCAGGCAACCTTCTTCTTTTTGGACTAAAAGATTTTGGAGATCACGTTTGCTTCATCTTTCAATTTATGGCATGAATTTAAAATTAGGATGCGGATAAAAATAAAATCGGTTCAAACATGAAAGAATGCTCAATAATAGTCTTATAGTTAAAGTATAGTCTCATCCGAGTGTGATCACTTCATATACAGTAACAGTAAACCTGCAGATATACTGTAGCTGTAAAAGGGACGATTGGATATTAATGTTTTTATGTTTTTTATTAGATTGGAGTTTTTATAGTATTATAAATACATATACAATACTACTAGTAGTAGTAGTACTACTAAGAATAATGTTCATAGTAATAATAATATGATGGCATTATTAAATAAATGATTGCTGTCATCCAACTACATACTATAAGGTACAGTATATGGTATTACCATTTGCTTTAGCCACACAAAAACTTGATAGTAAAAACTATTTATTGAAACCACTTTTCCTCCCTCATATCTTATTGCAGTCACAATATAGTAAGAGCATGCAAGGTGGATGAGATGGTTTTCTTTGTAACTTTGCATTTTAGAATTGAAGGGGCTGTTGTGGTTCAGTTGGTAGAGGCGGCTGGATAAATGTGACTGATCAGCTCATGCGAGATTGTAACCGTGCTCAAAGGTTCATCTACTGCTGGAATATCCACAATGGAGGTGAGATGTCAAGTATAGAGTGGAAACACTGAGAGCGGCGTCAAAATGTCAAGAAATGAACACAAGTCTGATAACAAATACAAAACAGTCACAAAATGGCCAAAATGTCAGGAATCAAGTCAAAATGTCAGAATGTCAAATTCTTGACATTTTAAGAAAACAACATTTTCCTGGAGCTTCAATCGCGCTGCACTCCCATCGACGTCAGGTAGTAGATATTGGTTGAATTGTTGGTAGTATTTTTGCAGCATAACAGTTCTCTTGAATTTCAAAAGTAGTGAGGTCTTTATAAATAGTCTGCAAATATTGTAACACTAATGCTCTTGCACAGATGCTTTTTCTTTGTCCTAATAACCATCTACGCATCCTAAATAATTAATAGTTTAACCAGAATCATTCTTTAAATCTTTCTTATCTTCCCAACATTACGAGGAAAAATCCCACAGGGGAAAAAAAAAAAAAAAAAAACATCCCTAAGACCCCCCATGACCTACACTTTGAGAGCTGCTGCTCAAATACAACGTTGTCGTTGTGTGGATTTTTATCAGGAAAGCGCAATATCACATGAACCTTGCTGTTACATGATAGCGAGGCCTTTGATAAGCCATTAGCCTGTTAAGAGGCTCCGGCTGTGGACGTTCCTGAATACATGTCAGACACATCTGACTGAAACACATCTGACTGAAACACATCTGACGCCCGCCTGTGCTTCTGAATAGCAGTCAGCATGATTTAAAGTCACTGATCAGTGAAAATGTTGTTTTACATCTGCATCACTTCCTACATTGTCTTTTCTGCCGCTTGACAGAAGAAACACACATGGCAAACTTTCACATAAAAACATAAAAAAAAAAAAAAAAAAAAAAGATTAATTAATTTGCAGTCCTCTTTCATGTGACAGGTAATTAATTCTCGTTTTAAGTGAGGAATGAAATAGTAGTTGGATCGTTAGAAGCGGCGCTGCCGTCGGCGTCTGTGCTGATGTTTGGCTAAGGCAAGCTCAAACAAACGCTAACCTCGTCGCTCTGCTTCTCATTTTCTCCTCGCAGACGAGCAGAATTCGCTGCAGTCGCTCAGCCTCAGCTGTTGAATATAAACCTGCACTACATATTCATGGTAGCGCACCCACGAACACTCGCGCAGGCACACAATGCGCGTATGCGCATGCACACACACCTTGTTTATTTTCTCCAGCCCTGCTGTTTATTGTACACCCACCCCACCCCCACCCCTCTACTCCTTTCCCCTTCTCATCCTCTCCTCCCAAGTCACAGCTCACTGTCAACAGCACAGGATTAGGAGCATTTGACTGGCCTGTTGCTAAGCAACAGTAACCACGGTAACCGATTCATTATGAAGACAGGGATGGGACAGGGAAAATGCATCAGGGAATGGGTTGATCGGTAAATGTACTGTAATTATTATAGTGTATTTTCTGTCTTGGGTGAGTTGGTGCATTGAAACTGAACCGATGTCATCCTGGTTTACAAATCATTTCCTTGGTCTTTTTGCATAATTTTCTTGCTGGTCTTAGTGTGATACTGATCTGAAGACAGTTTACACGATGGTACATCAGCTAAACCATCATTTTCAGCAAAACATGCTCCTCTTTAAAGCAGCTGTAACTGCTTCTCAACGCAGACCGTTTCTAGGTCGCTCATTAACAACCATTAAAAGAAATGTAACAAAATGATTGTTTAAAAAAAAAAAATTTGTTCTGAAGTGTTGACACTTGTAGCCAAGTACGGCTGTGACATTAGTCTCCCATGATCATTCTTGTGCTTTAAATTGGTAGGACATAATTCATGGAATCAAATGTAAATTTTACAGACATGCAGCACTTCTAACATGGGCCGATAAAATGAATGAGTCAGAGTTGATCCCGAATGAAAGGTGAGTAAACCTCCAGTCGAGGAAACAAAGCTGTATTTCATTTTTTATCTGCTTTTCCCATTTTTGATCATCAACATCTTATGCTTGGTCATAGATGTGATAAAGTAAATGCTGATCACATGTCATTTAGTTAAATTAAAGCATGAGCCAGAAATAAACATATTTATCAGTTTTTTGAAAGTGCCCATTATTCAGTCATTTGCGCATATAAAGGAGTGAGTTCAAGCTGTTACAATGTGTGGCTTTGTACTCAAAATCACTCACCTCATGCAGAACGCACAATATTAAAGCTGATGTAAACATTGGGATGAAGATATGATTACATTATAATTAGATTTTAACGGTCTCAGATCAAGTTTTTAATAATTTCTTGAGTGACAAAAAATGTGTTCCTGCTCCGGGAGTACAGTCTGATAAATGGAAAAAAATAGAAATATCAAGGAGATTCAGAGCAGCTCCTATGGTGAGGATGTTGAGTAACCCACAAAAACTGATGGAAGTTACAAAGTCAAGCTGAGCAGAACAGGCTGTATTGAGCTCGGACACTGAAAAAGAAAAGGGGCAGATGGATAAAGAGCGGCTTGCTGACACCACAGACCAGCCACAGTCCTGTTTATCTGGCGTGACCCTGCAGATTTTGGTCCATGTACTCAATGAACATGAAGAAAGGAGGAATCAGAGAAGATATTGCGCTGGAATACTTGATTAATTAAAGTGGTTTTTAAAGATTTAAACAGCTGGCACTGGACAACACGCACGCCCGCACGCACGCCCGCACGCACGCACGCACGCACGCAGACTCACACTCACTCCCGTTGTTCTTCATGTTGCACACAGTGAGAACGCCCATCACCATGGCAACGCCTTCAAAGTGTCAAATGACATAGAGTCGTGTAATTTTTGGATCTAATTTTACAGGGGGAAAAAAGATTTACATACAAAAACATTTTTCTTTTTTAACCAAACTGCAAAAGGTGATAAATTTCCAGTGATTTGTCTGGTGGTGCCAAGAGTTTCCCCAGAAATAAGTTGTAAATATTAAAAAATAAAAAGCTCACTGGGGACAAATTTATGAGAGGACTGTGGTACATCATCTGTTTTTTGTTCTTAAAAATGTTTTAAAAGCGCAACCCCCCCCCCCCCCCCCCCCCCCACCACCACCACCACCACCACCACCACCACCACACACACACACACACAGCCACACAGCGTAGGTATATGGATTATCATGTCTACTGTATGTGATCAGTGTTGCTAAATGTTTTCATCAAAATCCGTATGTGAAATGAATGTTGTGCCTCTTGTAGGACCACCCACAGAGTAAAATGCAAATTGCCTTATATATATCCAGCTACTTGCAAATCTGGTGTCACAAATGTGCTGATTTCACCCACATGCTCATGATCCATTTGGTATGTTGTTTTTGAAGTACTACATGTTGGATTTGGATTGATTTGCCATTAGTTTCACATGTCTCTATATTATTCCACAGTACATAAGAAACACTGTCATGCCCTCACTGTCCTGACAAATACATAAGATATGTTAACTATGTTAGTGTTGTGACTTGTCTTTTTCCTGAAATCTGGCCTTTGATGTCTTTTGTGTAGAACTAACTATTTTATCAGCGGTGACGCATGATTGGTTGGCATGCGAGCCGTCTTTCTGGTTGTCCTCATGAAAGAAAACCATTTTGTAACACATTGCGAGACTCAGTCAGGAGTAGAGCTGATCGGGACTGTGAGGCAAGTGACCGACTGACAGATTGCGGAAGATGAAACCCAAGTCCCGTTGATTAAGTGCTTCGATAAGGTCTTCAAGCAAAGAAATCTCAAATCATTTTTAAAGAGCTATTATTGAAGGGGGCAGCACCAACACATCTCTATGTAGACAGAAGGAGACTCAAGCTTTATGTTATAGCTCTACAGACTTTTTTTAAATTAGCACGAGTCCTTCCAGTAATTTATATTTTAAATATGTAGTTGACAATTATAAAAATACTTCCCAATATAATAATATCGTTGGATGCATGGTGGTCGCATTACAAAGCCTATGTGGTCAGATTCCTAAGTCATTATTTTGCAAGTACGTATATATATATATATATATGTGTGTGTGGGATACAACTCCCTTTTATTTTATCATGATGTTTAGATTTACATACTTCTATAGTCTTCTTGTATAATCCATTTTTCCTGGGATTTCATGTCATCCGCATTGAATTGAAATGTGATGTTTGATATGTAGATAATGGTCTGAAATCACTGGCTTCCCTAATATTGAAAAATGTAGAACATCTTGATGACTAAGTGCAAATGACAAACCTATTTGACATCAAAATATCTAATCATTTGTTCAATGTTTGTAGAAATACACTTCTGTTTTTAGAAACCAGAGGTGAGGTGCCAGCAGTGTACGATGAATGTTTGATTTTGGTTTTTGCACAATTTTGCCATGTGGTTCTGTGTAAACAGCTTTTTTTTTTTAGTTCATATTATCTTGTTTAAGATGGTCTAAAATGTACCCACCGTAACATTAAAAGAAATAAAAATAAGTAACAGGAAATGTGGATAGGGTAGCTTTAGTTTTTGAACTGCTGGTTTGAGTACTGGTTGGGATTCAGGGCAATTTTTCTGTGGAGTTTGCATGTTCTCCCCTGCATGTATTCAGGTTTTCTCTAATACTCAGGTTTTCTCCCACAGTCCAGAAACATTTAAGATAATTGGCGACCAGAAATTGTCCAGGTTGTACCCTGTCTTCGCCCATAGTGAACTGGGAGTGTCTCGAGCCCCCCAACACTCTGAGCTGGATAAACAATATAAAAGATGAATGTATGAATCGTCTTAGCTACTTAAAGACACGGCTCATGTGCTCATCAAAACAGCTTAACAGCTGCACACTGAGACAATAGTGTACCTACAGTAATCTTCACAGTCAGTGGTGATGCTTTTCATGAAATCACTAATTGGTGTCACATTTTGGTTTCAGTTTGTGTTTTTAATACACAGAATTGTGCAATTTAGTTTTAGGTTGAATCGTATCACATTGTAAAGGTTGTGAAAGTTAACTATTAACAGTAATTTTTATAGCAAATCCCAGAGCCCAATGTGAAATAGGAACAGAAAACTATGCCAAGACCTAAAGAGAGGCTCTACAAGAGGAAAGATGTGGTTTTTCTTTGTTTTGTTTGAAGAATAAAAGTTGTTTTTCTTATATATGTAACACCAGTTAACTCCCTTTGCTACACGGAGTTGGAACAATCTGCTAATTCTCACAGGTACAACCTCACACGTTATTCTGTGAACTCAATTAACACCATACTGCATTTTCTCCTCAGACTTTATTTTTAACCTATAACACTAATTGATTTCGTGTTCCAACCTGGTGCAGTCTACACCCTACTTTATCCGGGTAACCCATGAAATATCAGGCCAGGTCACTTACAGTGATGAGGTTTCCTTTGTGCTTGCGCTATTTCTAGAGCTGACTTTTAAGATATCAAGGTGAACATGAATACAGGAACCTCCTTAGAAAAAAAAAATGGTCATCATTCCAGCGAAGGAGAAATTCACCCCACATAGTTTTGCCTATTCAAAGAAATCCAACTGTTGATCTTTCATTATCGCAGCAGCAGCTCAGCAAGCAAAACCTAACCAACTATTCTAAAACACTCCGATAGGAACGTTTGTATGCTATAGATAGGAAATCGTTCAAATTCCATTAGCATGGAGAGGAGATAACAGACCAGGCATTCACGTTATTTAAACAGCTTTGACTGTTACTATGCTAAGGGACAATTTAGGTATTTTTTTTTTTCCATTTTTGACGTAAACTGTTTAGACTTTAGATTACGAACATAAATTGTTTGATAAAAATGAAGAAATGAATGGACTATAATTGGAATCTTCCTCATTCAGATGTTCCTTTCAGGGGGTTGCCACAGTGGATCATTTGCCTCCTCGACTCCGCGACCTCTGTAAACTGAGCATGCTGTCTGATTAGACCAGAGTGGTGTTGGTTACCTAACTGAGGGTTTATTGAATTAATTTGAACAGATCATGCGCCACATACATTTTGTGAAAACTTCTCCAGGCTGCAGCCTGATCAGCATGTCACAGCATCCATGACTCATAGTGTCAGTTTATGTTTCATATAAGAGTCATATGGTACATGCTGTTGCTAATATTTGTTATACATGTGGCTGAACAGTGTTTCAATAGAAGTTCTAAGAATTAAATGAATGAATTAAGAAAAAAGAATCCAATTAATGGATGTTTTAAACCATGGAAATATTTACCAAAAGAGGATAGACATCATATCATCTAAACTTCCATTCTGTTTTCTAAATCGCTGTTTTCTTACTTCAGTAGACCCATCAATTAAAGGACATTTAACTCTGTATTTTGTTTCCTTCGGTCTCTGTCAGACAGCCGGCTGTCATTGTGTTCAGCGAGATTATCATTAATTTGATAGGGAGCGATGAAAGGTTGTGTTAGAAACTGACATCAGCTATAATCTCAGCAAAGTAATGAGGAAAAGCAATTACTTAATTCTTAATTGCGGCACCTGAAATGTGAAAATTGCTCTCTATTCTATGTTAACAATACATGTTAGTTGGGAGTAAGCTTAGCTGTATGAGGTTGGATATCAACAAAATAAGAAAATCATCCATTTCCACTGTGCCTGGTGCCTCTCCGTAACCACAGCAGAGTTGTTTGGGTAGTAAAAAGGGGATGTACAGAGAGGAAATGAGACATCACGACACGCTTGTTCTCCATTAGCTTCCCAGAACTGTTGAAGTATTTATCACAAATATTACTTTTATGGATAGCTCACAGCGTCTAGTTTTTTTCAGCAGCTTCTATGGTGAATGATAGTTTAAAATTGCTCGTTTTTAAACTCAGTTGTGCTTCACGGTCATTTAAATTGAGACATTTGAGAATATTATCAGTATTTAGAATTATTGTCACAAACCAAATGAATGATCTGTGGTTCACACGTGAGATATGTTTTTTTCTGCTTTTATGTTTTACCATTATGATGGGAAAATGTTCTCGCTCTTTATATGATTATTACATTTTAACAACCAAGAATGCTGATAGGATTCTATAGATAGAATCGTCCTTGTTTTTAAATGACTGTGAATCGCTTCTGCATGTGAACACTGTTTGTGCCGGCAGGTGCATGCGTGTAATCGTGCAGTGTGAGTACAAATCTGGGTTCTTTCAAACATTGTCTTACCGTCTGGTTGTCCTCGTAGAGCTTGAGGTCGTAGCCACTTAGCTCAACACAGAAAATGATTGCAGTCACGCCCTCGAAACAATGAATCCACTTCTTTCTCTCCGACCGCTGTCCGCCCACGTCTACCATCTTGAAGGTGAGCTCCTTGAAAGTGAACTTGTTCTCCACAATGCCGGTGGTCATGTCGCGGGATCGTAGGATGTCCTCGACAGTCGGGATGTACTCGGGCGCGGAGATGCGGTCCAGGTCGTTCAGGTAGTAGAAAGTGTTGTCCTCTAAATGGTACTCGTTGGAACGTTGAAAGCACTCCTGGACTCCTGAGTCTGCCCACAGACGTTTCATGACCCCCAGCAGCTCTGGAGTGATCTCCCCCTTACTCTCCGCAGGCCCTGTGAGTGCGAAGAGCTGCACGGCATCGTAGGCGCGGTCGGGATTGTGAAAATCAATCTTAAGGGTGGTGAGGGCCCGGATGATGCGGGTGAGCGAGTCGATGGCGTTGTACAGGATGAGCGGCTTGTACTCCTTGCAGGCCTCCAAGTTGAAGCCTCCACTGTGGATGATCTTCATCTGTTTGACGATGGTGCTCTTGCCCGAGTTGCTCGTGCCCAGCAGCAGCAGCTTGATCTCGCGCCGCTGCCGCTGACTCTCCGACCGCAAGTGCCGGTCGATTCGCCGGGAGCGCCGCGCCGCTTCCTTCTCCTCCGAGCTCTGACGGCATCCCATGTTCCTCCACCACGTGGTAAACACAAAGGAACTCGTGCTGCTGCTTGGTGTGGAAGCAAAATACGATGAAGTGGTGACTGACAAAGAGTCGGTGGAAAGAGTCGGAGAACAGTTTCCACAAAGTAGAAGCTTGCAGCGTGAGAGGCGTTCGAAACTTCACTACAGACCAATTTAACACTAGACAGGAAAGCCACCACACAGAGGAGTGACTCAGGAGTATTTCATGCTTTTCGTTCAGGGGCAGTCTGCGAGTTCTGAGTGGGCAGAACCCAGACTTGTGGGATGCCCACACAGCGCCTGGCACTGAGGTTGGACTGCCTATTGAAGCCAATGGAGCTGGGGTTCATAGCAGGGGCTGCCCCTCAGGAAAAGCTCAAGAGGAGGGCTGGGGAGGGCTGGGGAGGGCTGGGGAGTGCTCAGCGTGCGTCAGTAGAGAAAGTGTTTGGGCTTGATGCGTACAAATAGCAAACGCCCTTCACTCTCCTCCCACATGGCTCTTGTGGTTTGTTGCCCTTGTTTGGCTTTTGCAACCGTCCACCTCAGTTCGATATTTTTGCCTTTTTTTTGGTTGATCTTCCTTCTGAAACCTTCGCAGCGTCTTCCACGATGAAATATCTCCTCACAGGCAACTGAAGGTCCTCGAGTCTGCCAACACATAAGACAGGGAAGAGAGACATGAATACCAGATTTTACACATGTATTAACTATTCTCTTTCATTTTCAGTCCCATCAGTAACTTGGTGTTTTCAATGAAAATCTCTGCCTTTATTAAAATGCCTGCCCTAAAAATGTCTGAAATTGTTCAATAGGCATGATACAATGTGATAAGAAGGGCACACAGTTAAGTTTAAATTCCTGTGCAATGCAGTCAATCTTCCATTTTCTCTTTGTACCTTATAATAAAGATATACTCTAACCTTGAAAAAGATATTTGACAAATACTGAGGGTGACGATAGGCTGTACTGTCATGCTTTCCAGAAGTCTATTCAAACAATATCATAAAATTGTCTCAATTGTGGATTGTCACTGCTATAAATTGCTTTTACCACAAACATCTGTGCGTGTTTAGCATGGTGATATTGCCCCGTGTGTGAAGGCCTTTCAGTTTGCAAGCGGTTAGTTTAGTAGGTGGCACAGGTGTGTTTGCAACATCTGCAAACACGTGTAATTATTATTTACTTTTGTGAAAAGGAAATAGTGAGATTTTGAAATCGTACAAGGTTTACAACTGCACTTTAGTGTGCTGCTCATTGTTCACCACTGCTTCGACTCGGTACTTCATCCTGCGCTTGGCCAGTTGTTTACCGTTGACCACAAGAAATGACGGTGAGATTAGAGTTTTAGTTGTACTCTCAGGCAAAAACACATGCAGATATTTAATAGAATATTGAAATGTAATAATTTTATCTCTTTCAGGAAATGGAAAAAGGTTGATGAGGATGTTGACCCCAACCCTAAAATGATATGCACACTATGCTTCTCTCCTTCCGTTCAATTACCATGCTATCAAAATTCTGTGTGCTCTGCCTCTCCAGGGTTCTCTGAACAGCCACACACCTCAGTTCTTTCCATCTGCAGTCCTGTGTTACCATAGACTCTGGGCCAAAGTGGATGTTTAGCGAGCTACGCCTACCCATTTAACACTACACACTTACACGAACGCACATGCAGACTCATTATATACACAATCAAGGTCAAACATATGGATGGGAACAGGCTGCAAATCTCCCGTTCCAAAGGAAAGTGACGCTTTATAAACAGAGTCAATGTGTTTCCGCTTAAAATGCTGCTCACCTCAGATCCCTGCACCTCAGACTGCCATCTTTTTCGTCTGCCCTGCATTCTTTTCAGCAAATCCACATCAGGTGAAATGCTCATTTATGATCACCGTGGAAAATAACAATCTCAAGCCAGCAGGTGCCTTTTATGCTTTTATACTACGCTTTAAATCCCCCAATCGAAGCCCTGACATCTGTGCCATTATCCTTCAAATTCTAGATTGTAGTCGAAGGATGAACAGAAATATTTCTGGGGATATTAGATTTTCATTCTGCTTGCTATGATGCATTAGCTGTTAGGGAAGGATCACTTTGTTCAAACAAAACGATCACTGAGAGAATACGGAGAACGTCTGATAAATAGATGTGCAACGAAATAGGTTATGTGATATTGGCTGAGTAACAAATGTGAAATCATAATGTGGCCTAGTTGTATTGGTGAAACTACACCCCTGCAAACCTGTCGGCGATAGAAAAGCAAGATTTTTCAGCGCTTGGTGAGTTACGTCCAGTCCTCGAAAGACACTGAGGCCAAACAGAGCAGAACAAAGCCTTAACAGAGTATCACAATACAAGCAGAGTGCAGAATATTGTTTCCTGGCTTCAGGCACCTGACTGTGCTCTCGAAATGGCATAGCCAGCCAAACTGGTTCAAACACATCACTGGTTTTGAGAGTGTATGAAACACAATGAAGTCATTTGTTGTTTTCGAATGGAAAATGCAGCGCCTGCATGTCCACACTTTTTGAAGTTATAACAGCCGCCTGATAATTGGAAAGGGAGTAAAGTGACATCCGTGTGAAATCAGTGTCATCACATACATTTCAAATAAATCCTATACTTGCTTATGCAAGAAAGAAATGCAGAAAGAAAGGGGCTTGTTTCTCACCTACACCATTTTAACTAGAGCATCACACAGCAGGAGGAAATGCCCGGAACTTTGATTCTTTTTTTACAAAACAATTAAAGTTAATTAGGAAAGCGCCCACCGGATGGAAATATGCTTAGTTTTTGTAACAAATTACAAAGTCTAATATGAAGTTGAAGTGGCTTCAAGTCGAAGCAACAGCAAAAAAAACAACTGTGTGAGCTTAAGAAAAGATCAGTGCTGTGGCAGGAGTCCACGCGACGCCTGCAGTTTCATCAACTTTACTTTAAGGACACATTTCTAAGTTCACCTTTGCTGGTAACTCTTAATTAAACAACACTGGAATACAAGTTGTAGACACTTCAGTGTCTGTGCACCCGCCACCGAGTCCTGCTATTCTGATTGATGACAAACTATTCTCACTTGATTCAATGTTTTCAACAACAGCCCAGTTTTAAGAATGTAAAGAATAGGAAGTTCAAATATTTTGGTCCGAATGTAAAAACAGCGGAGTGAAAAATAAATGCTTAGAGGAAGTACAGGTACCTGAAACCTTTCAGAAGAACAATGACTAATTATTTTTCTTTACTTTCCACCTCTTGAAGATAGATGGAAATGATTCTTAGGGGTTTTATGCAATAGGCTTGATTTTCATGCATTTATTTCATCACTCTAAGAGTTTTTTTTAGTAGTACTTTCAAAACAGATTGGAAGATTAAGATATGGTAACGATCATTTACAGAAGTCTCGTCTGCACTGGTGGGCTTGTTAATAATTATTTCCCTTCTCATGCTATCATCCTCAGCTTATAATGGACAAAATTCTCTGTGGATCTTAAACAAGTTACCAGGTCATTATCATTTTTAAACAGGCAGTTCAGAGTCAACAATTAGGGCATGGTTCTAGATTGTTGCAAAAGCTGGAGAGCACACTTACCTATTTAGATTTTTTTGATTTTTATGTAACAATTACTTACTAAAAAATATATGTTTTAAGTTAAGTTTATTTTTCAGCTGTTATGAATAGCTTGGAGTATTTCTCAATTTAATACCGTTTATTCGTCATAGCTGTCAAAGTTTTCAATCTTATAGAGGAACATACACAGCAAGGAGATCTGGTGCCGTTTCATTATGCATGGCGGATGTTTCCGTACATTGTAAGAAACTTGATAGACAACAAAGAAACTTGTATCATCTCAAATCTGTGTGCTTTTTCTTTTTTTTTTTTACTTGTGAACCAGCCGTGTCCATCAGTTAAGTGAACAAAAAAAAAAAAACAATCCAAAACAAAAGTGTTACAAGGACAGTGAGAGAGTGAGTGGCAGAGCGGAGGCAGACGGATGAGTGAAGGCAGAGCTTGGGGGGGGGGGCGTGCAGTGAGGCCAGCAATCTCGATGCATCATGAGGACTGAGGAAATTCGATAGCCAGCATGAGACTGAGCCCGGTCACTTCTGTGGCTTCCCCTTCTCAGCTCCTGCTGCACACGGCCCATCAGCTCCCTTTCCATCACTGTGCCACGTGCTTCCTGTATTAATTTACCATGCTGCAAATAATTACAACCACACCCTTTACTGAAGATAAAGTCACAGTGTGTTTTGTTTTTTCCCGGTGGCTTGTTTATTACGTAACAAAATGTTATTAAGGTCAAGAGGTAGAAATCGTAGGTTTTAACAGCTCATTGTAATTTTACATCTGAGGACATACGAACACGAGCTGAAAAGTTGAGTTTTGTCACATTTAAAACCAAGCAAAAATCAAATCATATCACTCAAAACAATGAAAATAAAGGGACTGATCTCGAGGTGAACTTCAGTACTGGAACTAATCGCCACCCTGTTGGTGACCATGAGCTGAACGTTCTAGATTAGCGCGGCATTCATAGGACATGGGAAGGAGATGCGGTCGTATCGCATGGCATCTGTTTGTAAGAGGCACACAAACATATTGAACCCATTATATGTTACCATGAAATTAATCATGCCATGCTACTGAAGACATGTGATTCAAATTAAATTAAATTGAATCAATCCATCCATTAAGTCAGCCTGTGTTGGTTGAAATGCAACAGAGCATTACTTGTGGCACTGACATGAGTAGGCCAATGCTGCAGTTGGTGTGTATCCAGTGAGCATGTCATTGTTCCAAATCTTACTCTTAGATTTACTTAATTAGCAGCTCTAACCCGTCTTTCATGCACTCGTTCATGCAGCAACCAAACGACCTCTCACCTCATTGCTTTGGCAAGACTTCAGGCAGGAGATATTACAGTTTGTGCAGAACAGCTAGAAAGTCTCAGTAGAGAAATGATGACGATGTTGATTTGTTGCGAAAGGACAAGAATGTGCCTGTGACTTTGTTTGCACCACAAGTTCTGTTTTATTGCTCTTTGGACTTATTTTGTACACATTCTGTTGGCTTAGTGGTATGATTCTAATACGGAACATAAAAAAGATTATTGATGGCCTTTGTAAGATTTACTGTTTTATTGTGATCAGGAATTTCCACAACACATTCCAGATGTTGTCAAGTAACATACACATTAGTGAATCAGCTTAAACAACAAGTAATCAGGTGAATAAACACACATTTAATACATTGCTTCTGTGATCCCTGCTGTTTGTAATCAACAAATTAATTGAAGAAAATCCAAATAGTTTGGGTGCCCGCTGTGTGTCACTTGTGCAAAATAATGAAATATGTGAGAGTCGAGCAAATTCAGGAAAACATTTTAAAGAATGAACAGCAAAAGTGTGTTGCTGTGAGGAGAAAGTTGAAAGGCGGAGGTGAGCTTTCAGTCGTCTTGTAATGGTTTATGAATGAGGCATGCAGGTGTGTGTGTGCGTGTGTGTATGTGCTACAGTCAGCAGGCTTGCATTTCAGGATGGATCGGATGAGGCCCCTGTTAGATACAGTACTTTAATAGGGATCACGCAGAAAGGCACATGTACCAGCAGTTTAATGGTAACTATTCAGAAGGCAATTTTGCTGAGGTAATGTGACTTCCTGACAACTGTACACTTATTCATATAGCATTAAAAAAAAATTAAAAATATGTGTATGTATATATATATAGATATATAGAAAGTTGGATACCAGCAATGCTGCAGCTAAACTCCCTCTAGCAAACTCGCATACAGTACATGCACATGAAAGAAAAAAAAAAAATGCTCACATGCTTTACAATCAGCTGCACAGTGCTTATGCTTTCTCTTCCAAAGGCAGCTGGTTTAGAGTCTGAAAGCTGGCCTCGCTTTCCCCCCAGCAGTCTGACAAAAAGAGGTTACCAAAAGACTTCAGGCAGTCTGGTCACTGTCCGTGTACAGTATCTTACTGGAGTCTGGCAGAGTGATTTCTACCATATTATTAGAAACCCCAGGAGTGGAACAGTAGCTAATCCCCACATCTGTGCTAAGTCTTGCTATTGTGTCGCGATTAAGCAGCCGGTGTGACATAGTGATCAGATTTTTATGAGCTGCAATATGATTGGATTCTAAAACACCCGTATGTGATTCTTTAAGGGTCACCTCTGAAGTATCTGTTTTCAAAGTTATATAAGTTATATATTCAAAGTTATAAGTTATATATATGAAGTACAATCTATGCTGTTACAGATGAAGATCAGAAAAATAAGAGCCTTGTGAGGTTCCTGGGACTGCAAGTTGCCCTGCCAAAACAGAGAAGGCCCCTAAGCGAGACAAGAGCCTCTGCTGGAGAGATGTTATTTATTTATGTAATGCCACAGAGGCAGTGAATAAGCAATGCATTAAGTGAGAACATGTGAGAAGATCAATAGACATGCATTCCTCAACTGCTGCTTCCTTCAACGGTATAAAATGAGCAAAAAGACAGTTTGTTATAGGCAAACTGAGGTGATCAATGGGTGACGATCAGTGGGAAAGGAAAAACAATGAATACGTCAAAAAGCTTTCATTCCCAAATGAAGGCATATAAATCAGAAAATCTGATAAACTGATGTTGGGGCCAACTAATCCTCTTTCAGATAAACATGAATGTTGGCATTTTTTTCCTTGCTGTGCAGTGATTTGAAATGTGCCTGGAGAAAGGCTGGCTGAGGACTTAAATAGTAACGTCATGGCTGTTCGGCTGCATTAAATACAAGTAGTTGTTTTTTTGGGTTTTTTTTTTAAAGCACTGACGTTATTTCTGCCCAAACTCAATGCAGCAATAGGTGGAGGTCATGCTGACATTGAGTGCTCTCTGTCGACGGTTCAAAGATTGTTGGTGTTATTGGGTGACAGCAGAGTATCGGCACTGTACACCTGCTGAAGCTGTATAGCTGTTTCCATGAATGTTAGCATTTCTTCGACCGGAATTTAAGGTCTGGAAACCACCATGTTGACAGTTAAAACAGTCATATCAGAGTATCATCTGCAGCTTTAGACACTGGGAACAAAAAAAAAAAATTGCACTCATTCAATGAACTATAGCATGAGACCTACAAAGAAATCATGCTTCCATTCTGCTTAAGGGTAAAATATTCAATATTGATATATAAATTAGCGCTGCCTGGTTGGTCAGTGACAAAGCAATCATAGTCTTGAGGCTGTGCTCACTGGAGATTTTTAAATATTTATTCAGGAGCAGACATGTTCTTGCAGCCACTGACTTTTCAGTAAAGATTTGTCTCCTTAAATGGTCCTGTAATCTAAATTTTCAACATCAACAAACATTTTCTTCTTTGAAAAGAAAATGTAGGAGCTTATCTTTAGTTTACAAAGAATAAATTGGCTTAACTGGATACGTGAGGTTTCGGTCTTATTATGCTGCATTCTTTGGACCACGACACTCATGTGGCTGATGCAATACACATGACGCCAATGAAGTCTATTAAGCCCAATGTCCGTTTTTAGCTACTGGGGCTTAAGATGCAGGGGAAACAAGTGAGTGTGCATAACGTATATGAGTGGGACCGCATGTCAGCAACACAACAAAGTACAGTCTAAAACCATATCGAATCAAGTCCCAACTGGCACATGGTCAACACAACCAATCTAAGACATAATGTATTGCTCGCTTTATTGTACGGATTGGAGTATTGGATTATTGGATTGCATGCAGCACACCTTATACAATTGCTCAAAAAAAATTGATCCCTTGTCTTTAAAAGTCAAGCCTTTGGATGAATCTTAAGAGACTGCAATTTTGAAAAAAAAGTCGAGCTGAAATCGCCACTGTGCAATCATGGAAAAAGGTTGACATGCTCGGTAAATGGATTTCTGAATTCATCCATCCATCACGCTTTCATACCCACTTTATCCAGCTTAGCATCACAGGGGAGCTGGAGTCGATCCCAGTTAACAATGAGCAAAAGGCAGGCTGCACCCTGAACAGGTGACTAGTCCATCATAGCACTGCACAGAGAGACGGACAACCACACACAAAATTAACAAGTATGAGTTTAGATTTTTCAGGAAACTTTGCGCACAGGGAAAACATACAAACTCTACGAAGAAAAAGCCCGGAGCAGAGATTCAAACCACTGTACCATTGTGAATCCTTGGATTTCTGTAATGTCATGGAAGAACCTGGAGCTGACTGTCACACAGTAAAGGTCTCCAAAATGTTCTTTACTGGCTCGACCGCGCTTCACCTCTAAGAAAAGCTGCAAAAATCCACATTTCAGTCTTGGATTTATCAAAATATTCCAGTGAAGCCAGAAGTCTCATGTGGGCGAGAGCATACAAAGACACAAACAGTAGCCTTTCAGATTTAGTGTCCCAGCTCGGCTTTAGATCCAAATCACTGTCATATTATTATATTCTTTAGCATGGGTATATATAACTTGACATCATCAGGGTAAACAAAGCTTCACACTCCTAATGTGATCTGTGCCGCTCCCCACAAACAGGCAAGTTACTTCATTTTGGGAACCACTGCTCTGTAATTTCAGAAGTTAGCAAAGAATACTTATGATACTCTCTTAGGAACAGATGATAATAAAACAAAAATATTGACGTACAAAAACATGGTATGTAAAAATTATCCTAAAATGGGTCTTAAATAAAAAGTATTTAAAAGATGGCACTAATGACAGAATGGCAATAAAGGACATCATAGAACTCAGTTTTTTTTTTTTTTTGTGTATGTTCTAAAATCACCACGTCTCGTTTATGCGTTCACATTTCCTGGATTCTGTTTAGGTCTGCTGCTGAGGAGCAGAGCTGGGAGGAGTCTTAAATCAGCTCTGTTAGAGCTTCTGGAGAGAGTACTGGAGATGCTACCAGTGTGGGAAGGTTTCCAGGGACTCTTGCATCTCGCAGCTAATATATAACAAGTCTCTGTGATAAAATGGAACTGGCTACCGCAATGATCATAATCTTCATCCATTAGAAATCCTTTTGCAACCCTAAACTAAAGGAGAATTTTCTGAAACTGCGTTTTTCCTTTCCAACATGCCTGACTATCTTTATTATCATAACATGGTCGCTGTCTAACCAGAAGTTGTCAATCTGTTCCCAAAGACAGAACAACGCTGACATTATTTAAAGGCCAGAAACCTCGGTAGATAAAACAGGTCATGGGCATGAATGTGTTTGAGAGAAGGAAGTTGTAAATTATAGGTGGCTTAGGGTTATAAATGGTTTTTGTGTGCAATTCATATGCAGGATATGCCGCAACTATATCATTGTGGAATGTGGGACAAAACAGCAGACGGTCAATTTCATGCTTCAAGCTGCAGAATGATATATCAATGTCACCCCAATGCCGGTTCCTAACACAGATCCTATAGTGTCATGTGATGCCTCTGCAAACATAAACTGAGTCTCTTGTTTCTAATAAAAACCAAAATGTATGCTTTGTAGTCCAGATCTCTGCAGGATCAGATAAATGAAGTATTCTAACCTAGAAGCCTCGCATCTGTGTGATGACTCAGAGCTTTGTGGTCGCCCCACTTTACGTCAGTATCATATGAGATATAGGTCATAGACAGGGTGATCTTCAGCTCCATTCAACGGTTTCAACCTTTTCTTCATTTGCATTTCATAATCTACTTTGAAATTCCACCTTCTCATATGTCTTCTGTTATCAGGAATCCATGAGATTATAGTGAAAACTGAACAAACAATAGGCCTCATTATTCTCGTTGAACAAGGGGAGCAAGTTATTCACATTTAGGAAGTAAAACGGTCTGTCAAAGACTCTCTGAAACAAGATTAGGTGTCTGAGATTTCACTGCAAGAACACTTATTCTGGCAGGTCTGCCAGATCTCCCAGATCACTTTGGTGCACCTCAATTAAATTAATCAAAACACATTTAGAAGCATAAGATAAATTTAACCTCATGAAGTGTTTTCAGCTGAGGACATTTTAATCTACTCCGGTTATATGTTGTGAGCCAAAATACACTGTCAAGTCTGGATATGGGACACGAGGACCAACCTTCACCTACTTTGAAGGTTATAATGTGGAATAGGTGTAATCGTGGATTTATTGTTATATTCATATTATTGACATATTTGGTTGATGCTTGTTTAGGCATTTAAATCACGTGTTTAGGTTTACTAAAAGAGAACACTTGATCATTTCTGTATGTTGCTGCCTTGCTGCAATGGTGACATTAAACAACTCCTATCATTGTCACAGTTTGTTGGACTAAATGTACTCAAACCACTTTGCTTGGTTGAACAAACCATTGTATATTTGTCACCTTCAGTCCTCTGAACCATAAACAGTTAGTAGCCTCTTGATTTCAAACAAATTTTCTTTACATCGGTTTCAGGCTAGTTAGTCTCCCAAGTAAAATTAAGTTGCAACAGCCAAAAGGGAATTGCTGTATATCTTGTGGCAACTAGTGCAGTTTGTTTTCTATGAACTGATATCTATGGTAGATTTGAATACAATACTTTACTGACATTTACAAGTTGACATCACAATAAAAGTAGATTGGATTAAAAATAAAGCAAAATTCACTATAAAAGTGTCAGAAAAGTAGATATTTGTTAAAACATCCATCCATCCTTTATATCCCACTTTATCCAATTGTGGGTGGATGGTGCTGGAGTCAATCTCAGCTGACTACGGGGGCAACGCAGGGTGCACCCTGGACAGTCCATCAGAGGGCAAACACAAAGAGGCAAACAGCCACACACACTCAGGTTCACACCATACAGCCTCAGATGCCAGGAGAAAACCAACACACTCACAGGAAGAACAAGGAAACTCCCATACATATTGCTGCAAAACATGTGATTGTACATATATGTGGTTATACTGACAACAACAACCATTTATTTGGGCTGAAAACATTTAATTTCACTCTTTGAAACGTGCATGAAAGAAAGCCATGCTTGCTTTTTCCAGTGATGTGAAACTAATCGTTCATTATGAATGCATCAAATCATCTGAGAGGTTTGAGCTAAATTAAATATAAGACGCCAAGCAGAAGCTAGTTATGGTAAACTAACCCAGCGCTCTCGCCTTCCATGTTATAGTTTAGTAACACGCTGCCCTGATTGCCATTTTTCAGAGAAAGATGCCTGTATACAGTACACATATGAGGACACTGCTCATTCATTATGGGAAACAATGGTGGGCAGTGTTCTCGTCTCTACTCCCCCAAAACAGAGGGCTGTTGAGAGGGTGGAGACGGGATGGGGGTGAGGCCTCCCTATGCTGGATGCTTTTTTGTGATAGTGCTCTGTCTAACGTTCCTGATCTCAGTGGCTGCGTTCCTCCTTCTCCAATGCAGTGGGTCACACTGAGTCACAAGGCCAGCCAGCGATGACAATGGCATGTTTGTGCGGAGGCTGAGCTATGGTTCGGCTTTCCTGATGTGAAAGGATAAGATGGCACTAGGTGGACAGCAGTGCACTGAGCGTGCACTGGTGTGTAAACAAACCTGTTGCACGTTAATCTCTCTCTCATAAATGAATGTTAATATTTGACAAGATATTTTGCTGCTTATTTACAAGGAAATTACTTCTGCTACTAAGGCCAGTCTTAGAAACAGTGTTGTCTACATTCTAAATGGAAACTTGTGCCAGCAGAGTGTCCATTTAGGTCATGACAGATAAAACAAACGCTTTCTGCAACTGAAGGAAATTGTGGGTAACAGACACTTTCAGGCTTATTCAACCCACAGACATTATCTGTGATTTGATAACTGCAACAGGAAAAGGAAAAATGTTTCACACTGCAGCAGATGAAACAATATTACAGCCATTACGCCAAACAATAGCTCTGTTATTACAAGATGGCCAATAAGTGAAAGAAACCTGACACACAAATTATTAAGAGCAGACTATCCTCTATGTTAACAATGTGGAGAATAAAAAAATCCTCCTGAATCATTTTTAAAATAATAGAATTTTAAGTAAATTATACTCATAGATTTTAAACAGATAACAGCGGAAGCACGGTATAACTGTATGTATTGTGTTTATAGTAAGAATATGAAGAGATGTGAGAAAATGTCACCCGTTCCAACAAAGACACATGCAAAATACTGAAAATCAATTTTCACTTTTCCACCAGATCAGACCTCAGATATTCTGTTATTTATTGAAACAGCTTCTGGTAAAGCAGAGGGGGGGGCGGGGGCCTACCAGCGGACTGTGGAGGTCAGCGGCATGTTTCACCATCCTCACATTAGTTTCATGTGTTTTCTTGGAAAAGCAGACCTGTAACACCCCCATCAAAACAAGATGGCCGTTCCACTATGAACTGTGTTACTGGCAGTATTTCAGAGAGCATTATTCTGACCTCAGAGTGAAATAAGAGGGAAACAAACCAGCCCACTTTCTACTTGTTTCATTTTGTTTGTTAAATTTGTGGACTTGTGTGTTCTGCGATAAGCGTTTGCCATGTGACCATCTTTGTTCCTATGGTTTAGTGCAGGGATGGGCAGCAATAAATTTTGATCATTGTGAGGGCAGCAAAAACGTCATGCTCACTATTTGAGGGCCAAAGAGCATTACAACCCTCATGATTTATGAGAATTATGGCAACTAATGTGATGATACATTTACTACCTTGACATAAAGCCAGTAATAAAGTCATTTCAATGGATACCTGGTTTAATTGCTGCTAAAAATGACCATTATAAGATCATTACGTGTGGAGGCAAAATCTCTTATGTTTAAATGCTGCATTTGACTGTAATGCCTTGTAAGTTACAAGGTGGTGAGATGGTTGGAACAGTAAATGTGTGGTTGCTGTTGTGGTGCATTCACAGTGTCTTGATTTAAGTAACATCAGCACAGGATTTGGTGCAGGGAAAAGCTGTGATCCACATTAATGTAAGTTCCCTAACTAAAAGAAGTTACCAGACTTTACGTCACTTAACAGAAGTTAACACTGGCTTTTGTTTTCAATCTGGCCTCATGGGTGAAAGTCCTGTTTGAACTCTCTTTCCACCCCCGACCTGCCTTCCTGTGTGCACTTTGTCACTTTTAATACTCGTCGGCCGACTTCCTTCTTTGGTCCCAGGATAATTACTACGACCACTGGAAATATAGGTCATTTTACCACCCTCGGACAATCAGCCTCTGTTGTTTTCAGCAGGAAAATGTGCTGCACATGTATGTGCAACCATGCATTTAAGCACACGTTCACTCCTTTCATATTTCTCCGAACAAGACCAGCATCCCTCACGAGTGGTTAGTAGGCCACAGCACTCCCTCATCATCCCCCTCCCTCTCCACCACCTCCTTGTTGTCATATGACCGCTGTTATGTGTGTGCAATGGAACACAAAGTTGCTCTGTTAGTCCCCTCTGCTCTGCCCTCTCATCACTCACATTTGAGTGCTGGAAGTAAGGCCCTCTCACTCGCCAGCCTCGGGAAAACAGGCAGGGCCCTGTATGTGACTACCAGCAAAGATTAGAAAGGAGGGCAGAGCGAGGGAGAGAGAGAGAGAGAGAGAGAGAGAGACAGAGAGAGGGAGAGCGAGCGAGAGAGAGAGACGGGGATGAATTGAGCTGATGTTGTTTTATGTAACACCGAAAGATAACCTAATCCTTACTCATTCACTGGGCCCCGCCCAGCAGATTTTGGTCGATTCATGTGACAGCACTTCTTACCGATGCTTTTCTCTCAAGTAATTCATCAGTCTCTCTCCACGTCAGCGCCTGTCAAAAACAAATGGCTGCCAAAATGTGTCTTACAGCTGTTTGTGTGGGGATGATACTTTGTCCTAGTACCTGGCTGGGATTAAAGACCCAAAACAAACACAACTGCTGAGCCAGATGAATGAGAGCAATGACCTGTCTGAACACACAGAGTGACAGAGCAACGAAGACACAAAGATTTCAGGGACACACACATTTCCTGTGGCTTTACAAGCGATTAAGTTCACTCTACAGTTTTCATGCTCATTCTCACCACGACATAAATGTGCATGAAACTCGTGAAAAATGGCATAATTCCTCTTCTCTCTTTCTAGGACAAAACTGACTGACACCTTACATTAATCATTTTATTAAGTAGGCAGCTGAGGGGCCTCTCTTCAGCCCCCTTGGCGCTCAACTGTAAAAGAGCCGAGTTTAATTGTCCGATTCAGTTGAAAGCTCATCTACAACTTTAAAAATGGCTTAACGTGCCCCCATACAGTGACACTGGTCTATCTCAGGGCAGGAGTCACTACCTCTACGGCCGCTGTCACTTTAAAAACCGAGTCTGTCCCTGCTGTCCTCGGCCATTATGTCACCCAGTGGAATGGATGTAGCAAGTAACAAAAGGGGTGGAAGGAGGTCAACTCAGCATAGGGTTTGCCACACTATTGCTCTTGTTTTTTTTGGCTGCATAAAGCCACTTGAGTCTCAGCATATTGGAAATCAGCTTTTTGAAGAAGATTTATTCCTTTATGTGATGTTTTCTTAAACTGATTTCAGAGGTTTTCGTCTTGACATTGTGTATTCTGTTTAACAAGAGAAATCAGTGTTTGTGCTGCTCAAAACATGATATTCGAGCAGTCTGTATAAAACCACGATTACATTTTTCAGTGTGTGTTTTTTTTTCTGTCTGAAGCTTGCTGAGGGCTCATTATGGAGGCATGTGATTAACCTTTCAAATTTCACTGCAAACCTCGTCATCCATCATTTTAAAGCCACGGTCATTGCTGACCCCTGACATTTTCTAACATGTTGCAGAGAGCAACAGAACATTTTAGAGCTGGTAGGAGAGGCGAATTAGATGTTAGTGCAGCTTGCAGAGCTGATCAGAGCTGAATGTGACCTTGTTTTGTCTTTTAGTGCTTAACAACCAGACTCTGAGACAGCAGTGGGACATAAAAAAAACAGGAAAACCTGATCACAGTGAGACAAAATCATCAAAAACCTTTTGAATTCAGATTGCCATGCACAGGCGGAGACACACTGTGAACGGTCTCACCTGCAAAAGAATGTTTACATGCAAAACATCGATTCAGGCTACAATATTATGGCCCACAGTTGCTTCTCCTTCACTCTCTGATATGGCAACAAGCCGACGAGCGGTTTCTTCGGAGATGGTGCCATGAAGCATTTGCTGATGTGGTTACCATTTTAAATCACTACTCAGACCTCTTGAAGCCCGACTGAAACCAGTTTCATTATTATCACTACAGCCATCATTTACATGCTAAATATATGGCCGTGAATGTAATTCATCAGAATTAGGTTTTAGTTATCTGTGAGTTTATTTTCCCCCCAACTTTGCAACTGCACAATTAGCTTGTCGAAATGTGTGAATATTCAGTGTGATGACAAAAGATTCACTTGCAGCTTTAGGTTCTTTTTCTCCACGATACCTCGATTAAGCAGAATTACCGAGGTTTCATCAGAGGTCTGATATCTCTGATTCAAAAAAGAAAGGCGTGGTGGAATTTCCACCATCTTTGCCTTGATTCACAGATATCTCAGGGCCTCGGTGTGTTGTTGCTGCTGCTGCTGCTGCTGCTGCTGCTGCTGCTGCTGTTGCTGATGCTGATGCTGATGCTGCTGCTGCTGCTGCTGCTGCTGCTGCTGGTACTATCACAGACACATCCAGCATTCCTTCTCTGTCACATGCTCAGAAAAGCGCTGTCTTTCTACCACCGTGAAATTATCACGGCCCCCACCCCCCCACCCCCCCCCCCCTCCCTGCACTCATCCATCCAATCTGTTCCAAATCTTCTGTTTCCTTCTTTCTCTCTCGCTTGCTCTCTGCTGCATCAACCTCCGCCCCTCTGCCCCATCTGCCTCCCTACTGTTAAACCCCCCCAGCCCCTCAACCCCTCCCTGCACTGGTTCTCCCTTTTTCTCTCTCTCAAGCATGTAGCACAAACACACATACAGTATACACAAATACACATGCTCTCCTGATGCCACACAACAAATCCCAACACCCCCCTCAGTCCTTTTCATTGAAAAAAAAACAAAAACATGATAATGCTCGGTTGAAAATATGAAATATTGTTGAGACTGAAAATGTCACAAATGGTCCTGTTTTGCCAGCTGAGTAATGAATCCGCTCTGCTCCCTCCCTCTTTCTCCATCTCACCATTTGGATTTATATTCATGAGCCGACGCAAACAGCTGGACACAAATGGACCAAATAAATTCCAGGTCAAGATTGAAATTATTCATTGATAAGAATTTACAGCAAATAAAAAGCTCCTCTGGCAATATCCTACAATGTTCCCAGTGCTGCTGTCAGGCCACAATTTGCCTGCTTCCCCCTGTGCCCGCAGAGCCGGGCTTCACAGGGTTTGAACACCTCCCACTTGCACATTCACATTCAGTGTTTCATAAAGCCAGTTGTAAGTACTCCACACCTGATCGTGTATGATGGCGGTTTTGCTCTAATTCCCCCTCTGTCTATTATAGATATGGCCTATACACACACACACACACACACACACACACACACACACACACACACACACACACACACACACACACACACACACACACACACACACACACACACACACACACACACACACACACACACACACACACACACACCTTCTGATGCATCCTCCACTTGTCCTACATACTGTAATTATACAAACCAAGCGCTGCTTTCAGATAAAAGCTTTCTGTGAGGAAGCAAGGATGCTCTGGGGAGATGATGAGTCAAATTGCAAGCTTAGGTTAGCGTCCGTTGGCACAGACCTAACAGGGTGGAGGAGGGGACTGGACAGGCTGCCTGCTCGCCTGCCTGCCTTGGTGCCATCTCTGAACATCACCTTCCCCATTTTATCAAGAAAACACTGTCAGCTTCCACAGAATGGCTACAGTGAAATATCATCTTGCAGCCCCCCCCCCTGCCCAAAGAAAAGAAAAGAAAAAAATACGTGAGCGTAGTCAGACTTACCGTGTTCACAAGCCAGCATCCATTTACAAAGGATACTGCAGACCAGCCCCTTGCAGGGAGAGAAAGGCTCTGTGCAATCCACCTTTAGTCCCGCTGCTTCATCTTCATATCTTCCTCATATTCACAGCCTCTCTCTCACACACTCACACACACTCACACACGTACATCTCTCTCTCTCTCTCTCTCTCTCTCTCTCTCTCTCTCTCTCTCTCTGTCCTCTCTTTCTTTCTCTCTCTCTCTCTCTCTTTCTCTTTCAGCACCCCTCTTTCTCTGTCTTATTAACGTCTGTGTTCTATATCCTCTCTTGTTTGCTCCAAGGCAGTTGAGACACTGCAGCGATGGGGGTGGAGGGTGTGTATATATGTGTGCGTGTGTTTGAGTGTGTCAGAGACGGAGAGGCAGCGAGAGGGAGTGCAGGGCAGAAATGGAGGGAGGAGTCAGCAGGGATAGAGAGAGAAGGGGGAAATGGTCAGGATTAAATCATGAGAGTAACAGAGAGAGGGAGAGAGAACTGGAGGAGAAAAAAAAAAAAACATGCTTTGATGGGGTCGCTCCGGCATCCTGAGTGTCTTCATTTCATACGATAAAATATACATGTCTCATTAAGAAATCTGGAGGCTGTCAGTGAGAATGGAGGTAACACAGGGAGTAGATCTCTTTCCTTGAGGTATTAGATGCTTCATGACAGGCCAGCAGCAGGATTGGTTGTGATTTCATTGATGACTGAAAAAACATACAAGATAGGGAGAGAGGGAGGAGGAGGTGGGGACCAGACCGAAGAGGAGAGGAAGGGAGGGGAGAAATGACGACAAAGGAATGGGAGGGGGATTGGACGATGGTGTAATGTGCTGTTTCCGTGCCAACTGTTTCTGTGACAGTGGGACCACTTCCTTTATTGCTATTGGCTATAAAGACGAATTGATAGAGGCTTGGGCAAATGAGGCAGCATGCCACTGGGTGGGAATGGGTGGTTCTCTTTTTCTTTCCCCTCTTTTTTCTCTTCCAGTTCTTGTCTGGGAACAACACACACCCCTCCACAACCCCCCCACACCCCATCAAAAAAATTTATGTGTTGTACTCGACTGCGGCTACAGAGAGCACATGCATGACCACACAAAAACACAATGATCGCACTGCTGGAGCATGATTGCTTTGTCATTATGGATGCCACCAGTGTGTGAAGAGACTCCTCCCTTATTAAAACACACACACACACACACACACACACACACACACATACACACACACACACACACACACACACACACACACACACACACACTGCGTTCAGCAGGGGAAAAAAATCCCCAGATCAGGTTGCTCAGGGTGTGTAGTGTAATGCAGTTTCCTGGACACCAAGCCTTGTGTCATGAACTATGAGATAATTAATCGGCTATAGGCCAGAGCAAGTGCACATCTGGTGAGGGTGAACAACTTTGCCTCTCCCTGTCCTTACATCGGACCTTTTAATCTGCTGTGACAGGCAGGTGGTGTATTGTCCCCATTCTTTCCCCACTGTCACTTTCTCTCTTACTGTATGTCTGTATCCCTGTTAAACCCAACTCATATGTCAATAATTAACCCAAACAATAGTTCCTTGCTCCTGCAAAAATGTATGACCCCACAGCTTTGGATTTAATAGAGTCTAGAGTTCTCATCTGTGATTAAGTAAAACTGCAAACCATGGATCAGCCACCTAACACTTATAGCTGTCACACAACCTCCCACAGCCCTTTGTGAAGGGTCCGTATCTGTATCAATTACATTTCATCGGACACTATTTTCAGGATCCTCTCTGGCACACAAAAGACGACGTACAAAGAAAGTGCCTGTTCAGACAAGGCGTCACACTCGGTAGTCTTTGACTTGAATCTAGGTCAGTGTTTCTACTTACGCTCAACTGTTGTTGTGGACATTTCAAATGTCAAACCTCTGACGATCTATGTGAAGAACCAGGGGATCGAAATCTCTTCAGGTGTGTGGCACACGCATTTCTATCACTCAAGATTTGAGGGATTTTTTGTAACGCCCTGGATTGCAAAGGTATGACAATAGAAAAGTGTACACAACAAAAGATGCAGACAACAATACAATTAGATTTGACTGTAGAAAACTAAGGAAGAAACTAGATATAGATTGAAGAACTTGTTTTTTATTCTGAATAATTTTGGAGCCTGTGCATGTCTTGACATATCTGGTAACAAATGAATTCATGACTTAGTTGGCTAATTGGAGCTCAAGGCAATAATGAGACAAGATCCAGATAACATGTATTTTTTTTAATTTGACAAAAAAAAAATCTTAAGATGCTTATTGATTCTCATTTTGTCTTACTCTGGGTTTAACTCTTCAAAACTGCAGAGCAACAGCTTTACTGTTTCACATTGTCTCGCTCGTATGCTACATTACCCCATGCAAAGAAGCCGTGTCATTTTTACGAGTCGTTTAAAGGAGATCATCTGATTAAGTCTTTGAAGTTAGCTCTTTACGGCTGAGAGTTTCAGTCTCATGTTGAGTCCTTATTCACTGACCTTGAAAAATGTATTTGTGTCTTTATTACCTTTAGCTCATTTTCCTCGACAATATTGAGCCACTCCCAGATCCAAACCTGTACTTAAAGCTGAGCAGTTGTTTTTTTAATCTCTAACAGCCTCCTCCTTTATATCAAGTCAACAGCCTCTCAAATTTAGATTCAAAATATATTTATTCTTGATGACTTTTCTAAAACTAACCTATATTATCAATTGCACACATTTATGCTTGTTAGATCATGTTTCACTGTATTTACATTTTTTAATGTTTTGGGCACTTTAAGCGTTTGTTTTTAGGTTGTCTGTTGTCTGCCACTTTCTTCTGTGCTATATAAATAAAATGACTTGGCCTCTTTTACTCATTTTCTGCATGGGGATGAATATGTGTAGTGACTAAATACAAGTTTGCAGCACCATTGAGAAAAGCGGTTGTCCAAACATGTGGCCAACAGGCCAAATCGCTGACCGCCAGTGGTGGTCAAATCCATCTGACCTTGTCTAGGCTCCGGTAAAAATTACAAAGGATTATATAGAAATTAAAGTTTTATCAGAAAAAGAACCTTCACAGTACTTCTCAGTGAGGATCTCAAGGTGCACAAATTCTTCTGAAGCTATTTCAGGTGGTTCTTATTAGATTGCATAACATTTATTAATGATTTTTCATTTTCACTAAAAGAAATTGACAAACTGGAGTTGTTACACTATCATGGACTGAGAATAAACCATGCGTATGAATCCCCTGAAATGCAAAGAGGTTGACAGCCCTGATTTAGACTTTGGAGTTTTAACAGTTGAGCAATATTGACCAAGTAGATAATAATCTAACACCTGTGTCCTACTGCATTTTTCAACCGTTTATTTGATGCCTAAAAAGAACTCCATTGACACCGTCACTCTATAATTTCTCTTCTAGTGTCTTCTCACTACAGATTTGCTGCACTGCTCACAAATTGTTTCAGTATTCAGTCATACGATGAACAAAATCACCTCCGTGAGGCATCTGCAAGCTGGTTTGGTTTGAAGTTGATTGTAAGATTTTACTGTTAAAGCACAGCGGGGTTTGTCTTCCAGCAAACATATCAGACTTAACACTTCACGAGCTGCAGCACAGCCCGCTTCTCTGGGAGAGCTCGGTTGGTAACAGAAGGTGACCACACTCCCACAAGATGCAGCCAGAAAAGCAAAAGCTGCCAGATTGTCTTTTAAATAAGTCTCATTAAATCATGCTTCAGCGATTATTTTTTTTTCTCTCCATTTATCTTGTTTTGAACTTCCTTGGCTTATTAGCGCACATGTTTGGTAGTTTAATAAATCTCTTCCTGTCTTCATTCCGTCTTGTTTTCCAAGACGTCCTTGCTGAGTTCCTCCTGACCCCCCGTCTCCTTCAACATTTCTCCATCCCCTTCACTCTCTCTAACCCTCGCCATCCCTTTTTTGTCTCTCCCAGATTGTCTCTGTGCCTCTCCCAGCTTCCTGTCTCCCTAATCCTTAATCCTGTGGAAATCGGTCAGGCAGAAGGAGCCAGCTTTGATCAGGCCCTCATATCAGGCGTGCTAACAGTGTCAGCACACCCAGATCCCACAGAACCCTGGAGCCCAAGGGGAGAGCTTCAAACAGGCATTCAAACCCCCCCCCCTGGACTCAACTTGGGAGGAAGGGGAAAGAGAGGCTGCGGAGTTCCTGTCTCAACTATCAGCAGCAGACTCTGACATAAGTCCCTCTCCCTCTCTTTTTTTTTTCAGATTTGCATCATGACTTGACACCTTTTCGCAGTGATGACACCTATACTTTTCTGCTTGAGCTGAACTCGCTTTGGGAAAAGAGAACAGCAGACAGTGTAAAGCCATCTGTGACTGAGAACAGCGAACATGAGTGAGGCACAAAAGTCTCTTCTGCTTTTGTCAGAAGTGTCCTTGACAACAAGGATGAAAATCTGTGTCATTAGTGTTCAAGTGATCCATAGACAGTAGGAAAACCTTCCCTGGTGGGAATAGAAACACATCTGTTGACCAGGAAAACCATCTTCTATACAGCTTTATCCATATTAATCAATGTCATGCAAATTAATTTACTCAAATCAGGGTCATCATGGACATTGAAAGGACACACTTTGGAGATGTGACGAGTCCATCAATCAGCAAACAGAGTCCGACAGTTACAACACATATTAATACACGCAGGGAATTTTAGAGACCTAAATTAACTTCAGATGCTTCCTTTTGGACTGCTAGAGGAAACGAGAGCTCGTAGAAAGCCCATGTAATCATTCGGAGAACATGCAAACTCAAAACAGAAAGGCTCCCACTGGATTCAAACCAAGGGTCTCCTTGCTTGTGAGGTGGGAGTGCTCATCACTAAACCATCTTGCAGCCATCAGTGTACAAAACAACATAGGAGTCAAGAAAAGATACAAAAAATGTCAAATACCAATTAATTTTGGCAGTTGCAATACAGCAAATCCTCACTAACTTTAGATTAATGCACCTACGATGTTATTGTGGAAAAACATTATTTCTCCACTGCATTCTTTTAGTAATTTATTCCCTGCAGACCTTGTATTCAGAGGCAGATATTCTGAGTAGAAAGACATATTGCATATAGAGTTTCATCACGATAATGAGTCTTTCACTTGCTGGATAAAGTTCCCGAACCAACAGAAATGGTGCATAAATGTGTTGTCTTCTCACGGTCACATGGCCTGGAGGCCGAAGCTCTCTGCAGAGCTACAACAATACTGACAGTGTCCTCAAGACTCTATTTAATCAGTTCAGCAGTGTAATCAGGTGCTTTAAATCAAGCTGGAGAAAGGAAGCACTGCCTGTGAACTGAATGATCAGTATGTGACATACCTGGTATGATGATGGTCTTTCTTCAGCGGGAAATGCAATCAGGAAAACTTTGTGACCAGAATGGAGTGGAAGTTAATAATCCAATATTTGCTTCATTCATCGCACCAAATCTGCGAATACGGTGCATGATGATTAAACTGAAGGAATTACGTTTATATTGCTGAGATCAATGACACCAAATGAAGATAAACTGGCCAGAAGAACTTGTTTGGGGCCGAGATCTTTGCTTTTGTGGTAAACGCTGCTACCTGGTGGACAGAAATGTGTACTTCTAAGGCGGAACGTCCATCCTTCTGCATTCAAGATAGGGGTGGTTGAGGGAAGGAGCTGATCCCAGCTGGCGTAATGGAGGGTACACCCTGGACAGGTCACCAGTTTATTATGAGCAAACACAGAGAAATACACAAACAGGAAAAAAGACTACCTGACCAAACCCACATGCACATAGGGAGAACCTGCAGATTCCGCAGAGTAAGGTCCGCCGAACATGAAATCAAACCAGGGAGTTTCTCACTGTGAGGTTAAAGTGCTCACTTTTACTGTATTTTAATTGCTTTTTTTGTTTTCATCAAAATTTGCTCAGTAAACTGTATTTATAGTAACTGCAATACATGTTTTACAATAGAATAGAATAGAATAGAATAGAAATACTATATTAATCCCAGAGGGAAATTTCTTGAAAATTCATGACAATTAAATCCCTTTAGATGCATAAGCCAGATTGAATGAGTTGGAAGGTGGTGGGTTGCAGACCCCTGGGCTAGAGATAGAACAGGTTGTGACTGGAAAGCTGATCCAGTCACCCAGCTCAAAAACCTTACCGACAGTTGTGTTGAGAAACGCCTCCGTCATAAAACCAGTGCCAAGTCAAACATGTGGATGACAAGCCGCTGTGACGAGTCTGGAAGGGAGCAGCCTAAAAGCAACCATCATCAATTAAGACGCACCCTCACTTCACATAATATCTCCAGTTCTCGTCCAGTCTTGGGTCTTTATTTGCAGAGTTTGCATGTTCTTCCTGTGATGAACTGATCATTCCTAATTACTGTGTGCATGCGTGCGTGCGTGCGTGCGTGTGTGCCTTCAGTCATTCAGTCCCGTGAAAGTTGGAAAACAGCCAGATATTGAACACAGATGTGCTTTTTTTTAACAAATTCCTTCTGTTTAGCTACAAATGACATCATGCAACATCAGTTGCACTTGAGTGCACGTTTCAAAGGAAAGAGGACATGGTTGGGGAGTCAGTTGACATTTCTCAAATTTTTTCCCCTCACACAAGACACTCTTTTTATTGTTTTCAAACTGATGGCCCTGTGTCAATTTGACTTAAAGTTAAGGCACAATTTCCCACTCAACCTGATTTTGTGGTTCTCTGTTTACGGTGAAATTTACTGGCGTAAGTGGCTGCTGAGTCACACGATACTAACATTCAATGCCTGAGGATGATCATTTCAGTGTCAGATGAGGTCAGATGACTTTGTTGATTCAGATTGATGTCTAAGTAAGTCTTATGTACACTTAATGCTGGATAGATGTGTCTGCTCTTCTTCAGTACACTTAATTCTGTGTTCATGCAGCATCCTATTCCCAGCTAACAAGCAACATGGCCTCCTCCAGCAGTGCCGCTTCATTGCAGCTGTCAAAATCCTGAAAAGAGACAACAAGCTCATCAATAACACACATCATTCCAGACGGGTGGAAATAAACCTAAAGAGGTACTTTTTATTTTTCATTATACACATTCATTGTTCAGACGTCACCTTGTTTTTCTCACTGATAACATATCCTGCTATCGTATAAACTAATATAGTCTCTTTCTCTGAATTATGAGCACCATGCTTTGTATCAGAGTATTAGCAAAAATTAAAAAAAAATGTATGCTCAATTTTTACCAAAACCACTGCCATGTTCGGTGATTTCAGACCTGCTTCTGGAAGCTTTTCCAAACCTCCTAATTTAACAGTAGGAAACTCCTCGTTTGCCCATATTTATATGTTCTGTTTTCTCTGGAAAGTGGGACCTTTCCAAATCCTAATTTGTCATGAGTGCACCAAAACACAGAACTTGCGACCCAGCTAATACACTCTTGTCTACTTTTTCTGTCCTGGTTTTGACATCAAAAATATATAGCCCAATTTATTGAATATGTTGTTAATGACAAATTGAGTTGTTAATGATATAAACTGCTTGAAATGTAAACAACTGTACTGCTACTATGCTTTCAATCAACTTTTGTATTCTTTGCATGTTCCATTATGTTCCATTATGTGGAGACTGTTAGCTGATGTTTATTCTCCCTGTGGTTTTCAGGTGGTGGCTGCAAGTTCTGTGTGTTTGTTTTTTTTAACACAGTTTCAGTTTTTTCACCACAGCTGCAGCGTTTCCTCCCTATTAAAGACTCTCATACGTCCTCCTCGTTTAATTATAAAGTCAGGGCTTCAGAGAGTGCAAATATAGCCTGTAATCGTGCAAACAATGAATGAAGAAAGAATTTATTCTCAGAGGTTCTGCCTTCGTTCTCAAGAGACCCACAACATGGGTATCATGTGCGCTAAATTATATAATTTAGAGGCTTTATCACATCTGAAGTTGCTGTGACTATTGTGGTGCTCCTGATTATAAAGAGCCTCTTCAATATCTCATATCATTTATCTTTTTGATGTTTTATTTATCACTGACTTTTACTGTGTTTGAGAGTTCTTGGTTTATTCCTGTCTTTTTGCATCCAGCCGGGGAGGAGACACTTTCTTTTCAGTGAGCTGCACAGTTTGGACATAAAGGATGGTAACAAACTGTTCCTGGAGCCAGATGCATTGACATTTCAAACAGGGAAGATAAGTTATTTTTAATAGCAGTGGAGGCCACTACCGTTCTGTCAAACCTCAGTGGCACTAGTTTTGCTGTATGAGGTGAGGGGAAGTAAATGAATGCTCCAGGAAAAAGAAAAATCCTTGTTGCTTGTGGTGCATGCTGCCTCTGTTTTGTGAATATGTGGCTCTGTAGCTGAGAACAGATTGTACATAATCTGAAAGAAAAGCAGCTCTTTGCAGACTTTGGTAATCCGCACACTCTTTGGCTAGAGGGAATCCCACTGACCCCTTTCTAAACCCCAATGGCATCTTTATCTACAGCAGAGACGCAATCTTATCTGGCACCGGCAAAGCCCTCAGAGGAAAGTTTTCTGTTTTCGAGCACAATTATTGGTTCCATTGTACGCTAAACCCAACTTCTGGTCATGTGCCGTGCAGGTTGTTTAGTATCCGGAAAGCTACACACTTCTATTTGTTATTGAGGCTTTGTTCGTCCATATTAAAATATTATGTTGGATGCTGCATTAAAGTGCTGTGTCAGCTTTAATTTGGAGTAATTTACATCATTAGTTATTAAAGAATCAGTCACATGTGTAAACACACATACGAGAGGAGCAAATCTGTCATTATTTCACTATCTGCACAAATAAAAGAATGTGATACCTGTGGCTATATTAATTAGTTATGGACTGAGCCGAGTTGACTCATTGTGCTACGACAGCTCAGTGAGATAGTAGAGTCACAGCTAGTGGCTTAAAGAAGTCATTGGGACTGAGTTGAAGGGGCAGAGCTTCAGGGAGGGCTCCTCCTCCTCCTCCTCCTCCTCCTCCGAACTTGACTCTAAGTGTGTCCAAACCAGGGGTCACTGAGAAGGTGTGCATTGCGCATTCACGTCATTACTGGTTTGACATTCATGAGAAGAGAAATGTCAAACCTCGATGAGTCCGCGCTGATATATGTTATGAGAGGTGTTGTCATGTTTGGTAATAATCGGTCTGTAGTCATTGATGTACAATACATTACTTAAAAGTGTCATCTTTCACAAGGATAACTTGTAACAGGCCAATCCACAAATGAATTGCCATTATTATCTTGGAATGCACTATTCTTTAGTAAACAAATGCTGGTAGTTTGGTGGGGGTGGGGAAGATAAGATTTGAGTTGTGGGCAAACCCAGTTGTCTGCCCCATCCCTGACCGGGCCTTTACTTGTTACACTAGTGCAGGAGTAGGAATCTGTCATACTCAAAACATCACAAACGGGGGTTTATGGAACGACACCACAGTGTAAGGCGCTTTTTCCGAAAGACAAGAAGAAAAAATAAATCTCCTCTGGTATACCAAAGAGCACCTTGTCTTCCTAGGAAAATATCTCATGGATAAATGGAACTAAGGCTGGATTGTATGGGAGAACCATGCAGCACTACGTCACAGTGCTACTTGGAAAATCTTTTGTGGACTGGTGAAACTGAGGCCGAATTGTTCAGGAAGTAAATGCAGCATGGTGTGAAAAGGGCACTGCATAAGAGCATGAGAACATAATCCTCACAGTGAAATGCAGTGGACTTCATGATTTGAAGCTGCTTTGCTGACTCAGAGCTGGACCACTTGAGGTCTGTCCACCAGATGAAGCTCTATAAAAGTTGAGTGAAGTGACAGGACAGTGACTTTAATGTGAGGGAGTGCTACTACAGAACGGCTTTAAAAAGTCAAATAAAGGAGAAATACCACCACTTGGAGTGCTCCAGTTTAAGTCAAGGTCTGAACAGGATGGAGTTGCTCTGGGTTGAGCCCCGTAAAGCTCTGGAGGCCCAGCCATCTAAAATTTGACTGACCTGAATCAGTTCTGTCAGTAAAATTTCGCAGGCCTCATCAGCATTTGAAGGTGGTAACAGCTACAAAAAGAGACTTGACCAGTCATTATATATGCCTTCATCTTTTATAACATCTGTAGATCAACAAACTATTACAGGATAATTTCATATCTGACAGGTCTTAAGACTTTGGTCGTAAGACTTTGGTCGTAAGACTCATATCTTTTATATATTCTGAATTACAAAATTTTTCAAACCTAATTCTGTTGTAATCTCTGATATACTATGAGATTATGATGACGGTTTAATTTTTGGATGGCACATAATACATTCGCCACACTGATCCTGAGCACTGACACACCACAGGGATGGATACTCGGCCCACTCCTCTTCACCTATGACTATTCATAGATCCAACCCAGCACCACTATAATCACTTTTATTGGTAGCATCATCATGTCAAAGCTATTTCAAACCCCCTGATCAGTCTGCCCTCAGCAGAGACATTGCAGAGAGAGGAGATTTCCAGATGTCATGGTGTCCTTGATCTCATCTGACCTCAAGAGAAAAACCCCAACTGGGACAATACTTTCTTAATAACCTGAAGTACGGTCCCTTCCTTTCCACTGTGCAGTCCTCCAACTGTAAAGTGTAAAACAGGAAGGACCTACAGGGGTGAACAGGCCACTCCCTCCCCTTAGGGACATTTACACAGGCCAATCACAAATGACGTCCTGTGGTATTTTGAAGGACGACGCCCACCCTGGGCATCACCTGTTCTACCTGCTGTCTTGAGGAATGACATGTGACTCCTTCAAACTCCAATAAACCAACTGAAATGCTGCTTCTGCCCTCGAGGAGCCTGCTTTCTTTAAGTTCAGTCAATGACAATAAATACCGTACTTTTGTTTTATCCTGCAGTTTTAAACTCTCTTACAGAACAAATTTTATATTTCCTTTCTCTCTTCCGTCTGGACAAAATATCTACTGCAGGACATCAGAGTTTATTCAGCACATTGAGTGTAACCAGAGAATAAAAGGTGGTGTCAGCTTTTTATTTGTACGTCTTTATCTGATCCTTATATTGACGGTTATGCACGGCTTCGGAGCGCTTGTGCTTTCCACAAAGAAAAAAGTATGCCTCCATTTTAATGATGAAATGGTATTTGAGTAATTCCACATCCTGGTATGGCTCCTTGAAAAGAGCAAGACAAAGAGTCTAGAGCTCTGCTGATGTCTCTGGAGGCCGCAGTGGTCATTGCTGAGAAACGAAAAATGAGATTTTGACCAGATGACGTGCAAGGTCAGAAATAGCCAAGTTCACAATAACCATGATTGTTTTCAGAAATTATTTCAACCATTTAAGTAAAAGATAAGTGTCATCTTACCATCAGGTAAAAAGTGAGGGGAATGTTAAGTTCATCATCTGGAGACAATAAATATGAACTGAAGATGTCATTATGTCAGTATTTTTTAATCTAAGGCCATGCGGACTCAGGAAACTCTGTCTGGAGCTGTTCTTCTGCAGGGCTCACAGAAAGTTCTTGCTGTTTCTTGTAATCAACTCTTCACTATTGATATACAAATATTAGACCTCAGCGATGCCAAGTGGGATGTTCCATAGTTCGTTCATATAAAGTCCTGGGCACAGGCAGTGAAGGTTTCTTGAAGAGGATTGAAAATCAATCTTTGACATCTACAATATATCAGAGGAAATGATCTGTCCTTTAGCTGAAGTTTGTTAAATACATAAAGACTGAAAACAGCCCAACATGAGGGATGAGTGCTCCCGTCTAAAAGGTTTGCCACCCTGCAGACATGAATAAACAAAGGGAAACAGGTCAATCCAGCCAACAAATATTCTGCAAGAACAAACAAGTCTGTCACAACGGATCAGAGCACTTTCTAAGGATCTGTTTCTATTACAAACATTTTTCATGGATGTTGCTTATTCTTGCAACTTCTGCAGATTGCGATCGCTGGAGCTCTACTGTGACACACTCTGGTTCCGTTGAGATTTCCACGGTTTGTGAAATCTTGACTGCAGTGAAGTAATTTTTTTATCAGTCCCAGCTGAAGGAAGGGCGTGGACACATTATTCTTGGAGATTACGAGGGTCAGCCTAGGAGTGCACCACAACATTATTATAAGCATATTCATCCTTCTACTATTACATTTCATACAGCTCAGGGTCACACAGAGCTGGAGATGAGCCTAGCTGACTATAGAGGAAGACAGGTTACACTGTGGACAGGTCAACAATCCATCACAGGGCAAAACCAGAGACAATCACGCACCCAGAGGCAATTTGGAATCACCAAATACGTATTATTTTTATATTGTACCAGGAGACCAGAGTACCTGAGAAAACCCACACAGAGAGCCTGGGTTCAAGCCAGGAGCATTTTTTCTCTCTGAGGCAAGAGTGCTAACCACAACACCACTATACAGCCCTTTCAACATATTAATGTATCTTATAAAATAAAGTAATTGAATAAATAGGAGTCATGATGAATTCAATGTTAATTATAATGCATCACAAACATTTGAATACAATAGAAAAGTACAATTCACCCAGAAATTACTTCAAACAATGTCTCCTACATATCTGTGAGTCATCATAGATAAACTTATGTATTATTGTTTAATTAGATTATGTCATCAAAATTGAAAAACACAATTTCTTTAAATATCCAAATATTTCATGTAATCAATTTTTGCCAAGTTATTTCAACAGAAGTTCATAATTGTTTCAATTAATATTCAAAAATGCTTGAAAGTTAACTTGTTCTGTAATTTCAGTCTTTTTTTAATTAGTATGTTGATCAAATGTATTTAAACCAGATATAAGATGATATCAAGAATTTATCCAGATCTGTGAACAAATAGAGTGCAAAGCAGGGGGAGGGGGGGTCAAACATTAGGCACGTGGGCCAAAACTGGTCTGCAACCCAGCCTGCCAAACTACCTAGCAAATTGTTTTGATTTCAAAGAAAATTTTGATTATTTTTTTTTCTTTAACAAAAAGATTAGTGCACACAACAGTGAGATCTGAGCTGAGATATCAGCGATGCCAGTTTTTGGTACATTTCACTGAATTGTGCACCAAAATGTATCATTCAAATTGGCTTTAGATTTTTGAACTTGTATTCACTTTCAGTCGGAATTGTTTTGGTTTGGAGAAGATTTTTTTCATCACGTATATGCTGTGTCACAACGTAATAACCTTAAAAGTTTCAATTTAAAAATTATTATGGCACTATTTTACCAGTCTGATCCACTCGAGATGCAATTGGATCGTTTGACATTCCTGTTGCAAAGTATATAGATTAAAAAAAATACTTTTTTTTTTAACCTTCTATTTTTACATCAGCATTATCGTGTTTCTGGTATTTGAAAAAGGAAATAATTTTGTTGTACTCAAATTGATTTTTTCTTGTTTTTTTAATCAAACATAAAATGGAACATAATATAATTGAGTAGGATTGATTGAGAAAAATCGCTGAGCATCTCCGGATGGCAGTGCAAAAATGCGTTTCCAATCAGTGTGGGGCTGAGGTGTTGTCCGAATTGAAACGATTCTCAGTACTTCGACGAGATTTGGCCCTCGGACTGATTCCAGGCACTTTATCCGCTGCTGGCCGCTGACTGGATGTGATAGGCTGCGCCGCCGCCAGCTGAAGGGAAACCGTCTCAGTGCACGTCCTACTTGTAAACCTCCACAGCGGGGCGATTTTGCGCGTTCCCGTGGACTCTCTCTCGCCATAGAAAACAAAGCTGAACGTCTTCCATAACAGCTAGGGGTGCAGACCTGAGGAATATCCGAATTTACCCTGGATACGTCGCGCTGAATATGGATTTACAGTGGGTGTAGCATCGTCGGAGAACCGAGCCTTCTCGGCTGGGGTGACGGCAGGACATTAGCGAAACCGACGAAAATCATCTGTGTGTGTGTTGTTTTTTTTTTTTTTCTCGGGGTGCTTTGTCTTGTCCACCTAACGATAGCAAACCATCACTCTCGTTTCAATCGCAAGAGATTCAGCTAGTGACTAACTAGCTGCCGCCGGAATGTATCACCATGTTGTCACCTAAAAGAAACTGCTAAGGGCGTCGGATTGTGAAGGAAAAGCAGAGAAGCTCTCCCCGGGTCCCAGCGGGCTGTAACACCGGGACCTGAATCCGTGTTAGCCACAGCCGCGGAGCCCACTGTTTTCGGCGCTATGGCGGAGCAGGGCTACTCATCCTGGTGAGTGCGCACAGAACGCCGCCGACCAGCAGGAGCTACCAGACGTTAGCTCCTGCTGCTCACTGCCCAGCCTGGGCTGCAAGTTCCTCATCAAAACCAATGAATTGTATCCCTGTCAATCCACCCAAATGCGCCCCTGACCCCGTGTTCATTGTTTCGGGTGCATTTATACTCGACTACAGAGCACGAATCCTGCAGATCCACATATTTTACTGCTAACAGCTTAGCCTAGCCGCAGGTTAGCTGTAGCCGCGGCTAATCGGTAGCACCAGCTGATGCTTCGGTCAAATCCAACGCTGCTATTGTGAGGCGATGCTAAAGCGGCTAGCTGCCCCACACTACGCTGGAAAAGCACATCGGGCGTCCACTTATTCTCCACCCGACGATATGGCCGCTTGTTGCACAGTAAAAGAAAAAAATTAAGAAAAAAACGGCATTGCATGACAATGTCAAGCGGCTTCGTTGACGTTAGCCGTGCCAGCGAATTAGCCGATTAGCTGGTTAGCATTCGTCGTCGACCCGCTGCTCACAATAACAAAAGGTTCAAGCCGTAGACGGCTCAACACCATCGCATGTCACGATTTACCGGCGTCCGTGTGGCGACAAACCGTCAGGTTTATCACAAGTTGCTTATTTGGATTCGTGAGGCGTTCACGCTTTAAAGCAGGAGAAGGGGGGGGGGGGGGGGCATTTGAGGGAATTGAGCTTGTTAAAGGCTCAGAGATGCTGTGGTCAGTGAAATGCGCTGTCTACGTGAATAAAATGACCACCTAGTTAAGGCCTGGCAAATTGTTCCAGGATGAATTATGCTTGGCTCATCTTGGGGGGGGCTCACTGTGAGAGCAACAGCATCTTGGTGTAAGTAGTCCAACGTAATGAGTCTTTAAGATTAGATCAGGTTCATTGAATGGCAGGGGTCCACTCTGTTTCTTCTCAAACTCTTTTCAGTTCCAGTCCGATTGAAACCCAGGATCCAGAAAGAGAGTAAACGTACCACAGAATGAAATCATGTCCATTCATACTGCTAAAACAGTAACCAATCACAGTGTCTTGCAGTATAAAATAGCACCTCATTGAAACAACTGCTGTAGTGTTTCCCTAGTCGAACTGAAACTGGTTTCATTGTCTCTTACTAAACCAGCAAATGATGGAAAAAGTCACTGTTTGCATAATTTTCATTCCACAGTGATGACTCTTGTCATTCTTGTGAAGCTGGCCTTTTCTTTATGTGGTGTGTACTTTGTTCATCCCTTTTTCAATTAATTTACCCCCCCCCCCCCCCCCCCCCCCCCCAAAAAGTCCTTCAGTCATTTATTTGACTTGTATGTTTTAGGTCATTCAGCTAAAACTTGTCATTCAGATGTCTGTAAACGTAGTCTATTTTTACTACTGTTTTGCCAGTATTGTGGCTTTGTGTTATTATCATATAAACATTCACAATGCTTTGTGATCAGATTAGAAGCGAAGTGAAGCTCAATCATTTTCAAATTTCATTTCTGCTTTGATGTTCTCTAAATAAGACCAAATAACAACTAGATTGTGAACATCTTTACTGATCACCTCATTCATTCATAATGCTATTTAAAGTTTAAAAAAAATTAATCGTATTTGCATTTTGCCAGGGGAGAGAATTGTGTTTAATGACATCTCGATGTACTGTCGATATTCAGCATGTCGCTAACAGCAGCAGATTCTAAAAGTAAACAAACTGACAGGCTTGAATGGAAAAATCCATCTTCTGGGTTTAGCGTGTTTCCCCTCCATACTTTTTATTTATAGAAGTTTGAATGATGTTGGCTTGGAGGAGGAGGGGGCTAGTTTTTTTAAATGCTAAATGTGAGGAATGAAGTTTTAATGGAAAACACTTACGGAGTGATTTCCTTATTGGCAGTGGTGTCGTATAAATTTAAAGTGAAGATGGAGACTACTTTTAGTTTGTTGCCAATAACAACTATTAAAAGTCTTAATGATAAGCTTTAAACCAAAACACAGCAGATCCCATAGAAAAGTTATACGTGTCTTTCTCTAGATACATTAGATATTTATTCTGCCTGTGTTGGATCAATTCAATGAGCAGATTTCATGCTGCAGTTTGGTCATTCGGTTTCACCACACCTATTTATATAGTTTTTATTATCACTAATATTGAGGGATGATTTAAAAGCTTCGTTTTGTTTGTTGTAGCGTTTACTTGGTCTGATTAACGTAGCAGGCTGAGCATCTGGTTTGGCCTCGCAGCTTTGCTGGGTCATCTCACTGTACAGATGGCCTTTACACCCGGCTGAGAGCTGATCACCGCTCAAGTCTCATCATCCCCAGATGTGGTCAATCCAATCGATTCCCATCGTGTGGCATTTACCCCCGTTAACGTGTGGCTTCCCGTGTCAGGACAGAATAGACAGATTATCAATGACCAATCAAATGGGTATCTAAAGCCTTCGAGAACTGTGCCTTCAAGCAGCTTGACAATGGTTTGAAACATGTAACTTCCAGTATTGGAGCAGTACTAAACATGCCTTTCACAGTTTAATAATTGTCTGCTAAGCGAGCAGGAGCATGTCTTCAAAATTAGGATTTTGTCAAAGCTGCGCTCCAGAAATAAATCAGATTAGATCATTATTGGCATCAATGAACAAGTGAGGCAGTATAACTTTTAGAACCATGGCAAATTTAATTTAAATGTGAACAGACTGATAATTCACACTCGTCCTTTAAGACCATATAGTGATTCCTAATATAGTTGTAACCAGACTGGTTCCATTAATGTCTTACGTTGTGTTGTAAAGTGCAAATTCATGTGTTATTGTGATTTAAAGGGTTACCGCCTGTTGATGTGACAATCTTACAGTGGTGTTTCCTGTTCATACCATTATTGTAATGCTGGCAAACCACAACCTGTCTGAGCTGCTCTGTTTTCTGTATTTTAAAAGGATAAGTTTCAGATTTGTTTTTCTGCTCACACAGATCACATCAGCGTCTGCAAATACGAGTCTTTGTTGTTGTTCTTTGCTCCCACCTTTATCACTGCTGAACAGGAGATGCTGCTGTAGTCGGCATCACACCTTCAAAAGTGTAACGTTACGCTTGAAAGCACAAATAGACACTTGCAGCGGTGACATGTATTGTACATAAAACCTGCTCTGCTCTTTGTGTATTTTAAAAAAGCCTGATTGCATTTCTATACAGGTAATATTTAAGCAGCCACAGCTTTAAAAAGTAGATGTTTTTAGTATTTGTAGTCAGACCTCTAATAACAGTGAGTGTAAAAACATCTGGTGGGGCAATATTTGCCTGTTGTGTTTTGCACCATTAGTTTTATAGCTACTGTAAAGCAACATGTATAAATTGCTTACAAGTAAGCCCTGCAGGAACTACCTGTTTAATGTCTGATCCTGAAGATGTCCCGGTTAAAAGTTTGCAGTCTTGTTAGGTGCAGATATCTTCAGTGTGAACCATCTGTTGAGGCTGCTCTCTGGTTTTTCTTCCTCACTTTAAGTTTTGCAGCTGTCAGACTGCACACTTTATATAGAACTTTTCAACCTTTTCTTTTTTTGTGAGATCATGTAAGTCGGACTTCCTGAAGCAGAAAAACTGATGATCACATAGACAGGTAAGCGCGAGACTTTGCAGTTGCGAAGCTTTTGTTTTTTCTAACTGTGGTGCGACGTATTTGAATTTGCAGTGGCGGATATGAAAACGCCACCGCTATTATCGAGGAAAGCTTTCAATTTATCATGGAGTCCCAAATGTTTTTTTGGTTGTTATAGTAGTTTGAAACAAGGACACAAAGTGTGGTGGTGTTCTGCAGTAAGTGTGAGGCTCTGGAAAGTATTCATAGCCCATTTCCTAGTTTGAAAATGTCACAAGAGGTGATTGGCTGTACCTTTTTTGGGACACATCCTCTTTTTTTTTCGGTGCTGCTGTGAGTACAGGCAATACAGGGAATTAAGAGTTTGGTGAATAGCTGCAGCACGTGCTGATACAGCCACTGGCTGACTGCGAAGTGTGTGGTAATAACCAAATATGTGGCATTGAGTCGTCTCTGTGCCCTTAACATTTACTGTCGTTTTGAGAAAAACATGACTTTCCTGATAGGGAGGAGGAGAAGGAAAAAAAGATGTGGATGTTCAAATATGATCATGTGTCACTTGGCCTTCCATCTGCAGCTCAGCTGAAGCCAGAACTTCACTTTGAAATGTCCCAACCTTTGTGATTAAAAAATGAAATACCCGGCCGTGAAAATCTCTTCCATTTGATTACTTAATTGAGAATGTGTTTTGGAAGCATTAACCTTTTATCTCTGAACTGAAATGTCTCTAAACAGTTGTACAAGGAGTGGTGAAAGGGACAGGTTGCATAATTGATAAACTGTCTACTTTAATCATCAATCAGATTCGCCTTTAGACATTTTGGAGATGTAATGGTTTTGCCAGCCATACATTATTTGGGAGATGTCGCATTACAATGTAAAAGTCTCTGATGTTGTGCTATTGCTCTTTTAGGTGACAGAGTGGGACAAGTGATATAGTATTGATCTTACCTGGTCTACTGTCCATGCCTTCTCGAGGCCGAAAACATGAGATCTCTGAGGTTCAGTATAACAGATCCTCATACATTTCGAGAGTGTCTTCATGATTGTTCGCCTGCGTTGTGTTCGGACATGAAAAGAGTGCGTTTAGCTCCACATGCGGCAAAGCAAAAGAGTTCAACTTTTGCTTGCGCAACAAGTTGTGGCAACAAATGCCTCATCTTTGTGACACATGGACAACCACAATATCACCTAGTTTCACAGCCGGGGTCAATTAAACCACAGTTACCTTTTTGTTGTTTTGTCTTTTTTTCTGTATGAACGCTGTGGATGTCGTATCTGTCAAACTGAGTGAAAAAAATCTGCCCTGCTGTGTTAATGCAGGCTTCAAATATTACATTTATCACAAATATCAGCAAGATTATACAAATTTTACTTCATCAATTGCTTAAATGGTTTTCACCCCTTAATGAATTATTCTGATGTTGATCTCCAATGTCAAATTGGTATGTTTTGGCACGATTTCAAGCCAGTCATTGGCTGGCAGTGACACACCTTCATCTGTTCATTTCTGACAAATTGCCTGAATGTGAAAACTCTGCATTGGACTGAAAAGAAAAATACATATATTTCCACATAGTGATTCAATTTGATCTTGAGTGGATCGGACCAAAATTGACAGCTTAATCTAAAAATAACTGCAACGCCAAACGTGTTCCCCCAAAAAGGAATAAATGCAGAAATATTTAATTTGATGTGTTTTTATAAGACCTGAAAAAGTTTCAACAAGTTGCCATTTTGTCTCCTGGTTTGAAATCTTCTAATCTGTTCAATGCAGTAAAGTATTTGTTACATTTCATTGCAACAAATCACTCAAATTTGTCCTTTTCTGGCCGTTCGAATTTGTGAAAACATCTGAAAACCTCAATGCAACGGTTTCTCTTCACATTAATGGCCTGGCACTTCTTAACAGTTTCTGCAGCCTTCATACTACACATTTTATTTAAGAACTGCTGTTCTTAATAAAACAGTGGCACCTTTATTAAATTTACTAAGAACGGGTTAGGGTTTTTCTTTTTTTTTTTTTTAAACAATTTTTACACTTTGCTTGGTCATCCACAGGCTGCATTGAATCCTCTGAATGCTTTTATACGCGACTATAAAAGTTGCACACCATCGCCTTGCTTGCACAGTCACAAATATTGTGATATATTAATATTACTGTTATTTGTTTTGGCAGATATCAATGCAGATTGCCCGAATATATTTGTTGTTTTTGGAAGCATCTCATGCAGGACTGTTTTAGGGTGGTGCTTTGTTTTGGTTGACAGCAAATGTTACATAAAAGCAAATGATTTACGTAACACACATCAAAGTCTTCGTGTCAGTAGGACAGCATAATAAAAAAGCTAATTCCATGTCAGGATTGACTCATTTAATCCTCTGTAACACACATTGATCCCCATGCGATGCTTTTACCAGCGTTATCCCAGCACATGGCTATTTCATTTCCATCTCGTTCCTCATGATTCACCAATGGCGATCTCTGGTTAACTCGTCACTGCATCCTTATTTCTGTTGCTTCAAAAACAGTGTTTACTCTGGGTCTTCTACTTTATGGCTGAGGTTTTAATTAGTTTCACTGTATTTATTATGTCCTCTGTACCTTTCCACTATTTGTGGACAAAGGGATTGATCATCAAATACAATGCTCGCATTTTTTTTACTTTTTATTTCAATTCTACAGCTTTTGTTTGCCATAGTTCAATTACTTCATTCCTCAAAATGCCCATTTACAGTTTCCTCTTACAGTCAGACTTTAGCTGCTGTCCATGCTGAAGCTAACACGTACCCCCCGATGTACATTTTAAACTCCTCTGTCCAATACGTGAATCAAATATGCTTGTGTGAGCAAATGACAGTTGTTGCAGGTCATTACTGCGACTGTCCACAAATATCTTTGTGTCAATGAATTTAAGAAGAAAAGCATTCTCTGTCATGTAACCTGGTTATTAGGATCTAATCCCCAAATCCTATTATTAAGACCATCTACAGTACAGTCCACTTTAGTCCTGGCTTTCTTAGACACTGTCTAATCAACTAATCATTCACATGACCTAATAAACAGCTGGTGCTACTCAAAGCCCTGTCTTATAAACATTAAAAAATGTTGTACTGGTACTGAATGGACAATTGTGTCGAGCATTTAAGCAGTCATTGTACATTTCAAGAGTCCTCAGTGCTTTGCAGTCAGTCCAACAGCATCTTGTGCACATTGACCTCTTCCTAACTGGCAGATTACTAAAGCACCTGTTGTCTCTTCCCTGAGCAGAAGCACCACCAAGATTATCCTTCACAACTTAAATGCCCAATTAGTTGTAATTTGGAGGGACAAAGCAGTCTGACCCATCTCAAATTTCCAAGCTGAGGATTCCACTCGTGGTGTTCATGTGCTCAGAAAAAAATGAACGGAACGATTAAATCTTGATCTCAGTTCTGATAGGTGTGACCAGCAGCTGGTGTGGATCTTCCTCACCTCCCAAAATGTCATCAAACATTGTGCTGGAGGCCATCCTTGTGACTCTGAGCTGAGGCACAGGCCATGTAATTCTAACATGGCAAACTTATCTTGCGCTCTATGTGACTCTCTCCTTGTTTTTGTCTAGTCTCTTTTCAGTGTTTAATCAAATAGAAGAAACTATGACACAAGGTGTAAACAGTACTGTGGTGCAAGTAGTTTTTTTTTTGTTTTTTTTCGGGGTTTTTTGTGGCTCATTACCAATGTTTTTGTTCTTGATGGATGTAATCCATTACGTCCATGATTGGCTCAGGAAGTAGAGGCGAGAAAGTCAACTCCTGATTGGCATGCCCTACACCCGGTGGCTCTTGTAAACTCGGTAGATGTTTTGTCGAGATGTTTTCTTCTTTGAAGCTCCAGAAAAAAATAGTGGTGAAGAAAAAAGTTTTAAACTATGTCAGAGCTCTTTGTAAAGGCATATCTGATTTATTCTGAACGGAGCGGTTTTGAAAATACAGTTTTTCTTGTATTAATGCAAGAATGACTACGTAACATGAGGCAAAATGTGCGTTGTGAGTTTCACTATCAATGTGCAAGACTTGGCAGCCCTGCTTTACTAAAGAAATTCTTTAATTACATATGCACAGTATTCAAGTGAGATTTATCCTCTGCATTAATCCATTGTGAAGGGTCAGTAACTGTGCTGAGCGCTCAGAGGTATTGGGGCTTTGCCCCAGGCTCCCCAGGGTGGAGATGAGGGTGGAGACAACCGGTGGCTTTCACTATTTCCACCAAAATGTCTTTCTGGTCTAAGAATTCCGTCCAGCAATCTACCAGTCACAATCTTGCATCTTTAACCTTAAGCTACTGTCCTAAAGAAGAAATTCCTTTGTCAAATACACACCAGTACATTGAGATTTTTCCTGAAAGCACAGTGGGTAGTTCTCCAGGAAGCATTTGGAATTTAAAGGTCTTGCTCAAGGGCCCACAGTGGTGGCGGTTCGGGTGAAGGACAAAAGACCTTCACTGGATGTTTGTCTGGTCTGCTCGCGAACGAGCTTTAATCACTCAAGAGGATATGAGTTTTATCCTCATCACCCCCTGCGGTAAAAATATTTCAGCAGAAGGGGATATACATAGACGAGGGGGGAAGGGGTATATCCCCTTCACCTACTCAGCAAATCACACCCCATGCTAAACGATCATGGTTTTAATTTTGAAAAATGGATCAGCCTTTGTGCCACAGACAGATATTATTTGAGGACACTCATTCTTAATTATCTGCAGTTTAAAGTGGCAAGAATTGCAAAACACGTGATTGTGGCCTGGTGACATGGCCCTTAGTGGTCAGGCATGCAACTGGTTTGATGGAGGCCAGTATTGGAATTGTGTTATTGAAAACCTAGTCTGTCAGTGAACAAGGACGTCTTATGGCACTTTGGGCTGCCATCCAGGCCTCAACAGTCCGGGATTGTATTTTGTTTTTAAATGTTCCATTCATCTATCTCACCCATGTTCTACAGGCTTCTGTTCACAGATTTCAGACGAACCAGTTCGATACTAGAATATGAATTAGGCCTGTGGTAGATTAAACTAGCTGTGGAGCTGCGAGCTGTGTTGACAGTGAAGCAGTGACATCATTAGCGTCAGTGTATCAAAGAAGGTCAGTCTCCTCACCACTTCATGTGTGAAGCCAAACTGCCGCTAAGACATGTAACCTATGTGTGTTAAAAGCAAAGAAAAAGCTGAATATGGTGTCATTTTTGTGGCACCTGTTTTGTTGGAAATTGATGATGACCTACATCTTGTTTCAGGTGGACTTTAGTCCATTGTAATATGAAGTTTGTGTGAAGATGAATCAGACTGAGTGTTTCACAGTCAGCATTAGGCAGCAGTCTGCGTTGAACAAACAAGACCAGGTAAAAGCTTCATGAGGCAGCATTGTCCCGGTGTCTTCATTCCACAGTGAACTACATGTTACCTCAACAGCCTGTAGCCATTTATTTCTCATTCACTCAATGAATGAAAAAGGCCGATGATTTGGCTCTTCTTCATTTTTTTTATACCCACTGCATCACAATGAAATCTGTGAGTTCCTGTATCAGAGGGGCTCCAGAATGAAAAAAGATTTGATGTGCTGGGTCTTGTCATGCTGAGCTCTTCTATCAGGACTGGAAGGAAGACTGGCAAAGCCCAGCAATACTCAAACAGCACCCGCTGCATGCCAGCTGAAATACAGATTTTAATTGCAGTGCCTGATAATTTCACCCATGAGAAATGGCACCTACTTTAGAACCTTGTTAGACCACTTCAAATGAAATAACCTTTTTATTTGATTATTTTCTCTTTTTACTAGACACATGCCTCTTTGCTCTGAATGTTGTAATAGACTGAAGTGTGAGCAGTTCACCTCACGTGGTCTCATGTCTGTGTGAACCATACATTAATTATGTAGTTAAGGCTTAGCAGTCTTACCAGTTTTACCACCAGTGTTACTTTGGGAAAGAATAAATTCTTCAGTCTTAACACCTGAAATGTATGTTCACATACTTTAAGACGAACCAGAGACCTTTAATGTAGGTCTGTTGCCTGTCTTAAATTGCAGTATTGTTTGGCGATCAAATCATAACTGTTAACCATTGTTAATGTAGTGTTGGTGTATTTCCTGAGTGTTTATAAGACCCATCTCTTTACACAAAAAGATTACATTGTGTTGAAATTTGTTTTAAGTTATTCTTATTATTCTTATTATTATTATTAAGCACAAGTTTTACAAGTTCCTCTTTTTACATAGTTGAGAGTTGAGGGTCTTATTCAGGAACCCACAGTAATGACCTGTAAAAAAGATTGCATTTCCAGTTACCGACAATGTCCATCATGATATAAACCACATATTTAACTTTTTGTAAGAATTATCTGTGAAAATGGCTAAATGTAGCTCTGAATCCTTGCAGAGGTGGACAGATATTAGATCTTGTAACTAACAAGTGCTTTCTTCTTCTCTGGCCAGAGTTTGATGGGAGAAAGACAGGCCTGACTGCACCTCTCCAACGAAGGCCGGCATGTCACAATGCCAGCCTCGTCTTTGTGTCAGTAACAGGCCTGCATTATAGTTAAAGTTGCATGTCAAGTCACGGCTATGTCAAGGTCCCAGATAATTATTTTGGGAACAATTTGATGCTCAGACAAAGCGCCCTGTCCACGAGCTACAAGGCAGATTACATATTTGTCTGGAAAACGCTGGGTTTATTCAACGCTGAAAGGCTCGGGATTACTTGTGTATAAAAAGTTGGGATTAGACTGCAACCAAAACAAAATCAGACTGTCAGCACACTATCTGATTAACAAGATAGAATGGAGCTGGATGAACACAGTTTGGAAGCCACACGCATCCTCAGTGCAGTAAATCTGTCTTTGTCCACAAATAAAATACCAGCCACCTTCACTGACTTGTAATCATTTTTTAAGGCTACCGTGAGCAGAGGCGGTTGTGCCTTTTGTCCTTGATCACAGTGTTATTTTGTCTTCTCCGTTATCCAAAACTAAAATACATCCTCTGTGTGCTTTATGCATATATAGGTCAGATGGTTGTGTTGGTCTAGAGGCAGCTTTTCAGCAAGCCCGAAGGATAACTTGGAACAATCTCACTGAGTAGGTGGCCATGTCCGCCCCATTGAACACTTACCAGCCGACGTATATTTGATTGGTGTTATTCGAGTACATCAACGCAATCAGGCAGCGCCAGCGTGAGTCAATCAGCACTAACAGCTCCTCCATTGATGCCTTTCCCAGCTCCAACAGTCATAGTTAGGCCGAGCCTGTAGAAGCTCATCTGGACATTGTCAGAAAAATATAGGTTGAAAGTATTGATGACATGATCCTATAGTATCTCTCATAATAAAAGCATTTTTTTCAGTCCTTGTCTGACCTGTGAGGCGAGGAGGTCTTTACACCACTTTTAAAAAAAATGGCGTTCAGAAAATATGTGGCTGAACCTGATAGATTTGCAGAGTGTGTGATCAGTGAATAGCACAATTGGGAGAAACTGACTTGTCTTGTAGCTGCATGTCAGGGCTGTTCCAGGTGCAATTGTAACCCTTGTGTTTTGCGGGGTGGGGTCAGCCTTATTAAAGAACTATAAAAGTGGCCCTGTGTCTAAGCCTTACGTGGGACATTGACTTTTCAGTTGATATGCATAGTAATTGAAACAACACATCTGCATTCACATGTTCTGATCACCTTTAAATCTCCCCGTGTTTGTTTTTCAGCTTTCTCAGACAATAATGTTTGTATATAAATTTTGGGTTTGGTGTAAATGAAATTGGGCAGAATCAGATGTTTACCATTTTTCCCGAGCATGTTGCGGTCAATATGCAATGTAACACTCATGTATGACAACTAATACGCCTGTTTGATATGTAGTTTAGTTTATTGAATGTTGTGCTCACATTCATTTCCAAAATCAATAACTTCTTCCCCTCCAAAGGTTGTGTTTTTATTTAAAGAAGTGTCATTCATATTTTACTATCAAACACTCTTCTTTCTTTTCTGCTTTGTTGTCAGCATTACTATGCCCAGTAATCTCAGGGGGAACTGAATATTTCATGTATCATGCATCCTCAGAGCGTTGTGCAGCGATACAGCTTGCATTCAGTTTTTACATTGTTTCTGTGCGTCGTCACCTAAAAATACTTTTCAACTTTTTAATATCATCACACGGGCCAGATTGAGCCCTTTTAAGTGTCTTCCATACAAAGTTCATTTAATTACTACCTTGTTTAAATCTGATTAGTGAGTTTTCCTTTAACTCCAAGTATGAGATTTCCACCAAACATTTCAGTTTGGGTTGTAAAGTTTAGTGATGGAAGATCCATGCTTTTTTTTTTTTTTTTTTTTTTTTTTTGTGGAAAATGTGTCAAAAACGGCCACAAACTCTGACTATGTGCTGACTGTTGTGGCCACGCCATATCTAAAATAACTCACTCAAATGACAGTTTAGTGCCCGTCTGTTTTTCATATTGTCCTCAGAATTGCAGCATAAAAACTCTAAATGGTCGAGGTTGACTTCTCGCTCATGTTTGTGCTTCTGTATGGGTGTGCACCCTCCATCTGAACAGATTATAGAGTAGAATCCAGAAGGAAAACCACCTTTATTCCCAAAGAAAGGGACATTTACACAATTGGCCTCATTTTAACAGTTTCACGGGTGGGGTTTTCTGCCCTTCTTATTTGTCATATTTGCAGTTTGTATTCTTTCTTTTATTTGACTTCTTAAAGTGAATGGGATTAAAGACAGGTTCATCCTGTATCCTCTCAATCCCATGTCATCAGATGGGACCCCAACCAAAACAACAAATCTACTTGTGGTTGTGTTTTTGTTTTCTTTTTTTTTTTTTTTACTTTGACTTGATCAGCAGAGTGGTGCTGAGCTGAACTGATTCATTAAAGTTTGCGGTAAATAGTGACAGTAACCACATTAGAAGTCCGCTTACAAGCTTTAATGTAACTTAAGATGTGCTTTAGATTCAGCAAAAGTGTAAAAGCAGCAGATTTATGTGGAGTGGGATGTGAAGTGTTTGCGTCTTTCCAAATGATTGTTTATTGTGCAGCTAGTTTACCCCATCTGTTCAAGATTTATTTAGAGTAAATGTCTTTTATGTAGCAGTAAACACTCTGACTTGTAACAGTTGTATTTTGTTTTGTACCCAAGAAGATAGTTATTATAAAAACTGTTCTTTTATAGTATTTGAACCTTTTACTGGGCACTTCTGAAATCCATGGGAGTTTGTGATATTTCAATCAACTTTTAGACAAACAAAAATGTGTTGGAAACTGACAAAGTCTACACATTTCACAATTTATAGAATCCTCTCAATGGGATAGAGGTGTGATGAAGATTCTGTTACAGATTGTAGATACACTATTAAATCCTGTGATAATACAACTAGTGTTACCTCACTGGCTTTTGAGTCACTTGCACCAGATGAAAATAATTTCCGAAGTTATCTAATGAGGTTGCTTGTCCAATAAAGATGGAGAGATTCTATGCTTCTTTTACTTTCAGTTCGATCATATAGTGTGTTATGCTGTGTAATACAAGTCTTCTCTCTCCTCCTTCCTCTCTAGGGCGTACTCCTTAGTCGACTCCAGCCAGGTGTCCACCTTCCTCATCTCCATCCTTCTCATCGTCTATGGCAGCTTCAGGTAAGTCTGAGAAGTCCAGATAGTGGACACTGGCTTGCAGGGCATGTTAACAGTTGACAAGAACGCCTGCATGTTGCTTTGAAGCTTTGCTCATTTTTTTGAAGCAGCCTTATTTGAAGGCTCCAGGAAGTCGGATGAATATATTTTATTTAGTTGTGTATATTTTATTTACTCATGCCCAGTGCCCATGTATGGCTGTGGCTCAGCTGGTTCGATCCCAGACTCACCTTGTATCGAATTGTGGTCAGGCAGCTCCGAAGGCAAGACGTTGAACCCAAACTTCCTCCCAATTATGTGCGAGTAGATCTAACCAGATTTAATGACACGGCAGTATCAACATTCACACTACTCAAAAGGTGTAAGGAGAAAGCTTAGTGATTGTTGTGATGGTGGAACCAAGGACAGTCTTGGTCAAATGGGAACTTGTGGCTAACCCCAATGGCTTTATTTCGACCACATTTTCGGAAAAAAATTTGCTGCATTTTGTTGATGGTTTAAACAATAACAATGTCATTTTCAGTTGTTAAAACTGCTCGGATAGTGTAACTTTATAGTTACACCTCCGTCTGAAACTTTTGACTCATGGACTATGATTTGAGGCAGTAACTTTTCTACTTATGTACGAGTAGACAAAATAACAGTGTTGTATTTCAGTGTGAATTCAACAGTGCTTATTTTTACTTTTAAATCATGCCTAATTCACATTGACCGCAGCACTCGGGTATTGTGTAAAATGACTGCGAATTGCCTCGTATTTCCACCGAGAGGGGCTAGGTGTTCAGCTCTATGGAAAATTCGTCTCTTTAGTATTCACCGAAACTATGTTGAGCTTTACAGAGAAGATTGACCCACAAAGGGAGTTGCCACACAAAATGCATAAATTGATCCGGTATGATGACGTTTCATGTTTCACTTCATTGCTGCAACATTAATTCATACCTGATGGCCAGAGGCAGAGTTCAGAAGTACAAAAGCACAAAGAGTGGACACACTGTCCCACTTCTGAAATGCTGCTGGTCACAAACTGCAGACGCACGTGTGATGGACAAACTAAGAACAACAAATCCCAGTTACAGCCGGTGTAAATTAGAGGCAAGAGAAAGAGCACCGTTATTTAGAAGAAGTATTTTCAAAGCACAGTGACTTCAAGATCAAACATTTAGGTGCTTCTGTTATTCACAAAACATTTTGTATTGCAAAACTCTGCATATTTACGTGACATGACATGGCAGCCATCACCACTGATGTGTATCAGTTTGATGCCGTAACAGATTGTGGTAAGAGTGCCGCAGAGACGGCTAAAAGAAGGCAAATGTGTCAAAGCAAAGTTTAAAGTGGGAAAAAAAACTGTCGAATAACATTGGGGTTTTTTTTCCCCCCAGTAAATTGTTTTGATTGATCACATTTCGTTTGAGTTTTAATATCACACCTTTGTCTCAGAGACAAAGCTCATATGAGAGATGTTTTATGTTTTGCTCAACCACCTGCTATTGGACAAAAATTACTAACTGAATATGGCATCTGTCTCATAGACAGTCGGCTGCATTAACATGTGAGCGGACTTATCAGCCGCTCACATACAAAGAGGTAATTACAATGTTAACCAAACAGCATTGTATGCATAAGAAGTAACTGGGTAAGGGAGAATTCATGGCCTTCATGAGATTGTGGTCATGATTTGAAACTGATCAGATCAATCCAATTGAAGTCTTCCTGCTGTGTGGCTTCTTCTGTCTCGAAAGAAAAATATATTTTAGTATTGGACATTTGTGAAAACTCTTGAGTTGAAATTTTTTTTTCTTTTATCTCAGAAATCGTCTTTACAAAGGTGTTAATGTAATATATGTTTCACAGGATAATCTGAGTGAGACGTTTCCCGTCAGGTTTCAGTGTAGAGTCACTTGGCGTTGGTGACGTCTCCTTTCCTCCAGGATAGTTGTTCAACTTTTCAGGAAATGTGTTTTAAGTCGATGTAAAACTTTTAGCATCAAGATCATCTTGACTGGCTCGCATTAGTTCCTGGACAGTTTTGTGCAGATCGTAGGTTATAACTTCTGGTTCTGGTTTTATCACTTTTTCCTGCTTTGTGAACTTGGTGAGGAGCGCATGCTGAACGCTCAGATTAATGGCCCTTTTCCTCAAATTCACAACAGGTGCTACTTTATTTGGGAATGCCCAAGTCCACTGGAGCTATTTCAAGGGCAGATAATCCACAGCGCGGTTCAGAAATGTAATCATTTCTTAATTATTCACAGACATGTATTGAGTCTGACAAGAAATAAAACAGATTGCCATCTCGCATTCCCTTGAAGGAATGTTTTCACTTTGCTCCGCTTGCTGGGAGGATTTGCCTTTCTCCGCCTGTAGAGATCCTGCGTCTTCACTACGATAAAGCTGTGCGAAGAACTTTTTGACACGCCAGCTCTCTGGCCTGAAATGAACCAAAGTACACAATGTCACCTGCTGTGGTGGTTAATATTTTGTTTCTGATGCGTGGATCCTTCAAAATCCCCTTCTTGTCCTAATAATGACCTACTTAATAACGTCTTTTTTTTCACATCGATGGCATTCTTTCTTTTAATCAGACCCTAATTTTTTTCTGGACCCTCCCCCCCAGATCGCCTCCAGCAAAGTCTGTAGACGCTGTTTCTCATTTTCCAGATTCTTACAGCGAAGCCAAACACTAAACACACCCGCTTTAACTAAAAAGCAGCAGTAAATGAAAAGCACTGGGTACTTTTCAGCACTTTGCTCTAGATTTGTGTCTTGCATGTCTCAGCATAATATCTAACTTTGTGCGCCTGTCCTCACGTTAGTAATAAGTAAATTATAACATTAACCACTTCTCCAGACGCATATGACACTACCTAGTTCATGCATCGACAACTTTTGGATACGAACACAACAAGCTGAAAGGATCAATTCTGAGTCATTGTCTTCGGTGCATTGGCTTATATTAACAAAAACATAAAACAAAACACTATTACCTCATTAACTTACGACCTGGTTTTAGCCACTCAGTCGTCCAATCATTTTTCTTTGCCTTGGGATAAAAACTAACATGACTGTTTGATTTGGATAGGAACACTACGGTGTTTGCATTGATTGCAGTAATAAAACCAAGTGAGAAAATTTCCATTTTATTTGCATTAGTTGCATTTAAGAATGACATCCTAAGGAAATGCACTCTGGTTCTCAGCCGTAAAAAAAATAATAAACTCTGCTGTATTTAGGGCTGCAGAGTATGCGTGGGTATGCATGGATACACGATAATGTTGCTTGGTATTGCAATAATGATGATCTGCAACTTAAGTAGATTGTGAGCTTGTCTTTGTACCTTGCTCATTTTTTTAATGTTATTTTTGAATCTGGTAATTGTACATTTTCTGTAATATCTATATTGCACAGGTTAATATTGCAATAACCTCTGCAGCCTTGGTCATATCTGTGAAATTTGCACTTGTAAAGCAACTTGCCTTTAAATTGAGAGTTTGGCTTTTTCAAAAGGCGCCCCCTTGTGGTGATTTTCTCCCCCAGGGGAACACATCCATCCTTAATGTGGCCTGGTTGCATTTACAGTCTATTTTTACATGTGCTGAAAGTGCTGTGTGCAGTCTGATCACCAAAAACACAATTTAACGCGAGATGTAAATGTTTTTCACTTTTCTCAAGTGCACATGCTTCATGAAGCCTATATGACACAGTGGCCTTCAATTTCCCCCCTCTGTCCTGCAGGTCATTAAACATGGACTGTGAGAACCAGGAGAAGGATAAAGATGGTAACCCCTCAACAACAGGGTCTTTCAATAACAGTAACACAAACAACAGTAAGTGGCGAAGCTTTGGCTTATACAGTGGAAGTCCAAATGTTGTCTTGACCTCAGCGCAATTACCAAAGCAGTTTGAGCAGTCCTTCTTTTATGTTTATATCATATATCTCTACGCGTATACGTACATGTTTGTATCCATTCTTGTCTCTTGTGACTGAACCGTCTTTCCATTTGGTGTGTTTTTCAGGCATTCAGACCATAGACTCCACACAGGCCCTCTTTCTGCCCATAGGAGCCTCTGTGTCCCTGCTAGTCATGTTCTTCTTCTTTGACTCGGTACAGGTGGTCTTCACCATCTGCACCGCAGGTAAATACAGCGCGCAGCATCGCAATTACCTATATGGCGTTCACATTTCTGTTCACTTGTGGATCACTGGAGATGACTTCTTTGCAGGGTTAATTATTGAAACTGAACGTCATTATTTGCCCAATTGAAGTGACAGAAACAACAGGAACTAACAGACGCGGTGTATTAGGCTTCAGGGTCTCACTGCTGTGCTTTGTTCCTTTCCTCAGTCCTTGCAACAATTGCATTTGCATTCCTCTTGTTGCCAATGTGCCAGTATCTGACCAGGCCGTGCTCGCCACAGAACAAGTAAGGAGATACCGCTGATTCTTTCTATGAATATTGTTTAAACTGCATCATACCTTCCCATTTTGTCATTTTACATTCAGTCGGATAGCACAGCAACCATTCAACCATTCACTCATCCATCAATCATTCAGAACACAGAGGGGCTCGAGTCTGTCCCAGCTGACTTTGGGTGAAGGGTAGGGCTGACACTGAGATACACGCACTCACACCGATAGTCATTTAAATGACACTCAAGCCTGTTTTTGGAGGATGGAATGAAGTATGAAATGTATATCTTTATGCCATGCAATGACATGGAGATAAACACAACTACTTCCACACATCCACAATCAAGTCAGAGACGCTGGGGAAAACCTACACGGGGGAACATGCAGTATCTTGCTGAGGAGACTTTTAACCAACAAACATGCTTTATTGCGTAACGGAGAAACATCAACGTTATCTTGAGGAGTTAATGACAGTTTGTATTTTATACAACCACTCTTTTATTGTCTTATTGATTACAAAATTTAAAGGTTTACTCAAAAGCCTTGTGGTTCAAAGGTCCCGAGCGTTCCAGTCTGAAGTAAAGCAGAATACACAGAATCACCAGTCACATCCTCTCAGCGTGCACACCCTCCTATCCAGTCCCAGTAAATCTGCTTTATAGAGCCAATAATGGCTCCACCTCCTACTAAAATTACTTTGTTGCCTTCTTGTGGTATCTAGGTACTACTAATAAAACAAAAAAAGTATTCAAGCTGTAGTTTGCATGTTTGCCATTCATGTGTTGTGGGCACTGTGTCTTAAATCCTGAAAACGATGCTTACTTAAACTAATCCAGGTGTGCGTGTGTGTGTGTGTGTGTGTGTGTGTGTCACTCTACTATGAGAGGCACTATTCGCACAAACAGACCCCCCACAGGAACAAGAAGACAAACGCTGCTTGATTGAAAACTACTCGAGCTAGGTCTGATCAAACAATCAAATGGTGTTTTAATTTCACAGGTTGTTATTCTCGCCACTTCGCCACCTAAATGTAACCCATTTTTCACTTTGAGCGATGAAACACATCAGCCGGCGATGGATTTCTGATGTGATTTTAATGTGTATCGTCTGCACGTCGTGTCCCTTTGTTTTAGGATTTCGTTCGGCTGCTGTGGGCGCTTCACTCTGGCCGAGCTCCTCTCCTTCTCCCTCTCCGTCATGTTGGTGCTCATCTGGGTGCTGACCGGACACTGGCTTCTGATGGACGGTGCGTTTCTCCGGCACGACTCCAATCTAATATCACTGCTTTCGCAGCATTTTTCTATATTTCTTCTATATTTCTTAAGTTCTATACAATTGCATACATAAATTGCTTCAAGGTTTATGGGGGAAAAAGGACAGATAAGACGTGTTTCTGTGAAGTGAAAGGTGGTGCAGGGATCATACCGTGGAAGTATGCAGCAAGGATGAGATTAAACTCCAGGGAAGGATGTTTTCTTAATGTATGAAAAGTAGACAGTTTTTCGACCTTGAATAGAAACATGTTTTTTTAATTATTATTATTATTGCTGCTAACTTGCCTCGAGTGTAGAATATATTTCAAGCTATATATGAGCAAGAACTAATGCAAAATTCAGTTTTTATCGTCCTGCTGAAGGAGGAAATACAGGAACGACTCGGTGAACAGACTTGCATTATCTTCAGGTTGTCACGGCAGCCCGCTGCAATACCAGCAGTGGAAGATAATACTTGGTCATGTTCGTCGGCTCTTGTTTAAAACCTTTAAGATGACTGGTATTCATAAAAAGGTAATGACAGACAGAGAACACAGAGAAAAGTCTTCAGTATTCATTTCCAGCAGGCCTCTTGAGTAATGGGAAGATTGCATCCATTATGAAAATGCAATTTCTTCAAACAGTTAAAAAAAAAAACTTATGTGTGAATGAAAGCATAATGTTGCAACTTATTTTCATGTTCATATCTATTTTATTGTTTTGTTCTTTTAACAACCTCTTCTGATGTTATTTCATTGTGCTGTGTTTAGTATGATTTTGGTCTTAGAAAGCTTAACAATATTTAGTTAATTTATTATAATACTGCTATAAAATCTTTTAGCTACTTATTTATCTTGTTTATTTTAATTTGCTGACATTTAGCAAATTTTCTTTTATTCCTCTTACCAACCTTTTATGTTATCTCATTCAGTGTGATCTGTTTTGGAACATCAGTGTTGTCTTTGTTATTTTCACATTTGCTTGTTATTTGCATTATTAAGTGTTTTTAGTTTGCTTTTATTACACTTCATTCTGATAATCACCTTTACTTTATCTTTCATTCAATGCTTCATTCTCTTCCCCCTCATTCTTGTCTTTTCTTAACCGTTTTGGTTTCCCTCATTTGTTTGGTTTTCTCTGTGAAGCACTCTGAGATGCATTGACCCGCATAATAGGCGCTCCTCAAATATAGTTTGAAAGGTTGGTCAATTGAACCAACAACAGCTTCATTCATGAGGGCATTGATTTGGGTGAAAATCTCTATTTTAAAATGTTTTTAAGAAGTAAATAATTGTCTGTGAAGTGGGCTGCCGCTTCGGCTCATCCCTCCTCAAACGTGTTGCTTTCTCTCTCTCTCTCTCTCTCTCTCTCTCTCTCTCTCTCTCTCTCTCTCTCTCTCTCTCTCTCTCTCTCTCTCTCCCTGCAGCTTTAGCCATGGGTTTGTGTGTCGCCATGATCGCCTTTGTGCGGCTTCCCAGTCTGAAGGTGTCCTGCCTGCTGCTGTCAGGACTGCTCATTTATGATGTGTTCTGGGTAAGAAGCACTCCCAAGCCCGAACTTTAAACTCGCTTCACAGGCGAATAGCGAGAAAAACGTGGCTAACAAGACACGCTCGCGCAAGAATGTCTCGCTCTACGGTTTCCACAAAGTAATAATGATTCGGCACTCTATATTCAATCTTTGTGTCTTTAAATTGAGCAGCAGTAGGTTTCAACTTTAGAAACTCACAAGAGAAGCAACTGCAGTGAAATGTTAGATGCTGAATGGCTGAAATGAAGCTGGCCGATCCGTCTCCGTTAGCCAGACCTCAGATGAAGATTATTTCCTTTGAGAAATTAAAAGCATTTAAGCTCTTATCTTCCCCCGGCAGCCTGCAAGCACATCCCCTCCTTCATTTTAATTCCCCCTCCGATAACTGTTTGTGTCCTCTGTTAGATTATAAAAGACCAACAACACTTATTTCACTAAATACACTTTTGTGGTTTTGGAGCTGGTGTAGTGAGAGCACAACGCTCAATTAGCCACTGATATAATGAGAAGTGAATTAACAGTCATTTGGACTGAATGCTAAACAAGTTATGTCAGGATATCATTCAGTTCGCTCCGAAAAGTAAACAAGACAGTTTTCTTGTCTTCTTTATGTTGTTTTTTTTGTTGTTTTTTTTCACGAAATCTGTCAGTTTCTCATTGCGGTGAAATGTGAAGTCTGACAACACTGCATGTTCTTTGTTTTGGTTTGTTTTTTTCGCCCCTTCAGGTGTTTTTCTCAGCCTACATCTTCAATAGTAATGTGATGGTTAAAGTTGCCACCCAGCCTGCTGAAAATCCCATAGACGTCCTGTCCAGGAAGCTCCACCTGGGGCCGGGGATGGGCCGCGACGTACCCCGCCTCTCCTTACCGGGCAAACTGGTCTTTCCAAGGTAACACCGGCAATAATGGTGGCTTTGAACATGGGGAAAAGCTTCTGATAGATTTAGTGTCCCCCTTCTGCTTGATCAATGCTAAAAGTAAGACTGTATTTAAGGATAAATGCAAAAAAAATAAAAAAAATACAGTCAAAACGTTGCTCTACGCAGAAATTTGAAAGGTTGAGATTATTTAGTTTCTTTTACCAGATTACTCCTGGTACCTGGTAACAGCGGGTCATGGGTAGTTCTGCAACACGTACAAACACTGACTAGAACTTTGTGAGCAGCAGCAGCACAGTCCGACGCAGTTTCTTTTTGAGACTCGTACATTTGAAGTTGACATTATATCATTGTTGTAAGACTTCCTGTTACGAAACTCTTTTTCTGTACTGTCATCGTCTTTAGCGGAAGGTTTTCTGGGTGTTTTCACACTCGTTAGTGCAGACTCGGGTGCAATATTGTGTAAGTGGCAGAGAGCGCCAAGACTGCTGTTTCCCCATGTACGCTCTGCTGGTCAAAACCTTTTTCTTTTTTTTTCTTTTTTTCTTTGCACACTTCATTTTCCATTCTGAGCTTTTGTTTTTGACACGACGCTGTTTCCCAGAGGGACTGAAGCCACTTTGTATGAAGGCTTTACTGAACACCGCATGCTCTGAGCAGCGGTTGATTATCACATGTTTTAACAGTTAAGTTCAGGGTTTTGCTCGCGGTGCCCGCCCTGGGATTCAAACCAGTGAACGTCTGGATACGAGCCTGAAACCTCAGGGCCGTGTGCCCTCAAAAACGAACCGCAAAGCGAAGCTCAGAGCAAAACGCAACTGGATCAACCAGACAAAAGCAGGTGTGAGAGGCACCCGTCAGGTTTTCCGTTTTATCGCCGCAGTGCTGCTGTTTTACTGGTTCGACTTTTATGTTCGCATACGACCTTCAGCCCCCCTTTTTCAGGAAAGAAGCCATTAAACACAAATGCTTCGCATGGAAACTGATGCCCCTGCTCTGACAGCCTTCCACCTAATCCAGTTCTGGGGTTTCATCGTTGTTCTGCTCGTTGTGTCCCCTCAGCTCCACAGGAAGTCACTTCTCCATGCTGGGAATAGGAGACATCGTGATGCCGGGGCTGCTCTTATGCTTCGTCCTGCGTTACGATAATTATAAGAAGCAAGCAAATGGGGAGGTCCCGGGGCCCGGTAACATGTCCGGACGCATGCAGCGCGTCTCCTATTTCCACTGCACTCTCATCGGATACTTTGTGGGTAAGCCAACGATCGCCGGCCGGGTGGATGTGAAGTCTTGGTTTAACTGTTTCAGTGGGTGGCGGTGGATTTTAAAGGTTTCTTTTTGTATTTTCCAAAAGACATAGAGCTTCTGGATTATACAAGATAAACTATTAAAAGCTTGAATAGATGAAAATGTAAATCGCGTTTTTCTATTTTTCCTTCATTTTGATCATGTGGATGTCTTTGTATAGGTCTGCTGACCGCGACTGTGGCGTCCAGGATCCACCGCGCTGCTCAGCCCGCACTGCTCTACCTGGTGCCGTTCACCCTGCTGCCTCTGCTCACTATGGCCTACCTGAAGGTGCGCACACCGGATGAGGCGGAATCGGTCATTTGTTTGCAAGAGACAAAAGTTTAGTTGTCTTTTTTTTTTTTTTTTTTGCTGAACTCGGCAGAAAAACAAAGATAAGGTTAAGGACAAGTGTAGAGTTTTTGCGGGGGACAATTACAAGTAAAGTTTAAATGTTACAGTGGGACTGATCAATTTATCTTTTTATTTCATCATTACTGCAACACAGAATTCGACTTGATGTACTCATAAGTAAGCAACATTTCTAATGCAAGTAGTCGGTTCTGAAAACACAATCGATTTTGACAGTTCATGACGTTAACGTGTCACACTGCATGTTTCCTCTCCAAAGGTTTCTGTGTTTCGGGGGGGGGGGGGGGATTTCTCAAAACGTGTCTTTTAAAATGTTTACAGTACTTTACAAATAATCTTTCTGAGCATGAATCTACAAGTTTGAAGCAAGATGGTAAAGGAGGAAGAAATAAAAGTAAAATATTTGTGATTTTCTGAAGAAAATGATCCTTTCCTGTCTAATTGGTGGGTGGAGATTCAGGCTAAAACTGTGATGGAGACTATAAATGTGTCAGTGTAATGGTCATAAATCAGTTATTCATAATGTACTCATGCTGTTTGAGTATTCTGTAAAAGTTCAAAGAGGACATGTGGATCATTTGGCTCATACTGGTGAGACAACATTCAAAATGTAAATAATAGGAAGAATCGGTCAGAACCAGATGAAGCTCAGCGGGCGTCTCACAGGAGAAACTCAATGTGTTATTCCTGAGGACATCTCATGTCACAGTCTTGCGACCAAAGACAACCTGTGATGAAATTCAGATATTTGGGGTGATCGTGACAGCTGCTGCAAACTGCTTGTTTGCGGCATATGAATATGAAGACCCATGACGGTGAATGCTAATGTAAAATGCTGGCAGAAGGTAACAAGCAATTCCAAGAAATTATGGCCAATTTCATATTTACGAGATCGAATCTCCAATGTCCGAATGCAGCACGGGACAATGCTGGAATGGTAAGAGACGGATTTGCTTGGAACGTGCGAGTAAATTCGTTAAATAGTCCTCTGCCTCATGTTGCCGCTCTCTCGCCACCTCATAAGTGTCTTTCTAGATCCGCCCCTGCTAACGAGCACTTACTTGAAGCTCCCGTCGTCGTAGGCGGCGATTCAGCTTGTTCCCATCCTGCAATCTGCACTCGGCAAACTTCGTGTCGTGGCCTAAAGTTCATCGCCTGGTGTGGCGACCTGTGAACTTGTAAGATTGTTAAAGTTGCACAGTCTGTAGGAGCTTTTAAAGAGTCCAGATTCCTGTGTGCCATGAAGCAGCCGTGCCCTAACATATAAATAATCGATCAAATGTTCGAAACAATGGCGGTTGACGATAAACCCGACGGCCTCTTCTCTCCCGGGCCTCCTGTCTCGTGACTGATGGAGTGTTTGTGTCTCACAGGGGGATTTGCGGCGCATGTGGTCCGAGCCCTTCCACACCAAGACCAGCAGCTCTCGCTTCCTGGAGGTATGATGCACCCTGGGATCAAGGACCAGTGCGGCGGGGAAGACTGCAAATCTTTTTCCCTTCACGAGAGGGAAGGAGAGAGAGAGGGCGCACTCACAGTGAGGCCATGTCGTCATCACTCGTTCATGCTTTCCACCAAATCTTCTGTGACAAACCCTCAGAAGGACACCAGTGTGTGGATGACAACGCCCCAACACGACTTATCTTGGGTACCCCCCCCCCCCCGATCATCTCCGCTTCCTCTTTGCTGTTTATTTCCTCTTCATCACAGCACATCCTGCCCTTGTGCTTTTTTTTTTTTTCCTTTCTGTTCTGCCTCCCTCCCCCTCTTTTTCACCCCCTCCTCCCCCCTCCTTCTTGTTTAGCTGGTCTCATTTGCCACACTTCCCTCACATGGCCCGTCCCATTTGTCAGGCCTCTTCTCTCTCTCTCCCTCTCTCTCTCTTCTCTCTATCTCTCTCTCTCTCCACGTTTTCCTTCTTTCTCTTTCACTACTTCTGCATCTCTCTTCGTCTGAGATGAACTCGAGGGCCAGGCCTCCCCACCCCCACCCCCACCCCACCACCTTTTTTGTGGACTTGCGGATGTGAGACATGGCTGGGGTTTATATATATTTTTTTAGCATTGTCGTGGTCATTATTATTAATATTATTATTATGGAACGATTTAAAAGAAACTGAGGAGAGGTGGAGCGTTGCATCAGCACAGGACAGTGCCCAGGAGCAGCGGCACAGTCGAGGAGAAGAATCTTCCCCATTCCCTCCGTCTCGTCCCCCCCCCCCCCCCCCCCCCACCCCCCCCACCCCACCCCACCCCACCCTCCACAGCAGCCTCTCCCTCGCGCTCCTGCTCTTCCGACACTCCCTGCCAGCCGCCTCCTCTCCGGTCATCTGCTGTCCTCATTCCCCACCATCACAGATAACTATGTATTTTATTTAGAAAAGTTTTATTCTTGGCATATACAGAAATGATGCATTATAAATTGTTAAGCTGTCCCCTCCTGCGCTGGACGGGTCACTTCTATTTGTATATATGTGTACACATGTATTTGCAGTACCTTGAGTTTGTATTTGTGTTTCGGGAGCATGTCGATCAGGGTGGGAAACTGATGCCAGCGTACAGCCAGATTCTGGAAGGATTGTTTTTTTGGCTGCCCGTCACTTTAAGTCACGAGCATCCGAGGATGTTTTCAGAGATTTGGGGGTGGCTGCTGCGACAGAACTGATGATTTTTATTTTTTTTTTTTTAATGGAGTTGGGGGGGGGGGGGGACATCGGTTGCTGGTTGATGACAAATATAGTTTCCTGCTCGTGTGTGTGTGTGTGTGTGTGTGTGTGTGTGTGTGTGTGTGTGTGTGTGTGTGTGTGTGTGTGTGGTTTTAATTTGAAATCATGTGTGAGAACAGTGACAATAGTCAGGTTTGCTTTCACACTGGGTGTGGCGGTAACAGTCTGTCCAACCTGGAACATTTGACACAAAACTCAATATAGGTTTCTTTTTTTTATCGTCCTAATGGAGAGGTTAAAAAAAAAAAAAAAAAAAAAAAAACGTTTTTTTTTTTTTTTTCCTTTTCTTAATAAATGAATGTTGAAATCGTTTTTAAAGCTTGCACCATGAAACCACACCATGCTGGGTTTTTGTATTCAAATGATCCCTTGCACATCCGATATTGACACTAAAAGTAATCTTTAAAGCTTTTTTTTTTTTTTAAGTCCGTCAAAGCGTTATCAGATAATGGGGGGCGGGGGGGACCCCCACACATTACATCTGAACTTTATAAATGTCAGTTTGACCTCGGTTGATGGAGACCTGACTATTGTGTGAGCTATAAACCAGGAAACCTGGAGATGAAGACGTACTGTGGTTGGATTTACTGTGGGGTCGCAGGCGAAAGGCTTTTCTGAATGGATGGTTCAAGTGTGCGTTAATTTTGTGCACGTGCGCCTGATCAAACCACATAAAATTCTGCTTGGACCTAAAGGAGGGCAGTTCCAATCCTGCCGCGCCATCCACAAGTGGAACGTGGGGACTGCGGCTCACCCACAGATTTTTACTTTCACTGACGTCTCTCGGTACCCGGCACTTTTTGTACCTCCACTGTTTTGCGGTGCTCGTCAGTTAGTATCCAATGTGTACTGGGGGAAAGTGTGTGTGTGTGAGCGAGCACGAAAGAAGAGACGTATGAATGACTCAATTTGCTGGCTTTTGGATTTGATTAGAATTTTTTTGTCTTTTTTTACTTTTTTTAATGCTATCTGGCCGTGCATGTTAAATGTACAGTGTATCATTTCTCAGACTGCATTAACAGGGCTACTGCAGTTTTTTTTTGTGTGTGTGTGTGTGTGTGTTGTTTTCGAGATCTGCTGGCCAAACACGGACGCGCTGGACCTATGAGCTCGCGTCAGTCAAAGGGGCAAAGGCTGCGGGTCAGAAAGACTGCCATTGGTCAGCTCTGACCTCCACTGGCTGGTTCACAAAGGCTGCATGCCGCCCGGTGCAGTCGTCTAAACTCTGACGTCGTGGAACTACAACTCCCCCTCACCTCCTCATGGACATGGAAAATATAGAGATTTATATGGATATATATATATACATAAGTGTGTGTATATATACATATAGAAATAATGACGATCATGGTGAAAACATTTTTTTTTTTTTATAGAAAACGGTTTTATTTTTAGCCCCTTCTTTGTATTTTTCTTTTTTTTTGTGTGTTTAAGGGGTTGTTTTGTTTTTTGTTTTTTTGTTTTTTTCCACCTCTCCTCCCCTCCAGCAGAGGACTCGGGCTCTGTTGGTGCATCGATTTTACGGCTGAATGGATTCTGTATAGAAAAATGGTGAATTAAAGTAAATTAAGAACTGTGTAGTGAAACATGAATCCTGAAGCGCTCGATCTAAAAACACATTGTCTCCTTTTAACCCCTCCCTCCCCCGACCTGACCCTCCTCATTCAGGATTCTGCTGTAAATAAACATGACTCTAACTGTAACCCCAGCCTGTCTCTTTTCTTTGGGTCACCCATTCATTAAGAGACTATTTACATCTGCTCTGGAGGTCCTTTTAACCTTTTCGTGGGCGGTCCAGGGGAACTTCAAACTAAAACGGCTTGGCGGTAACAAACTGAAAACGGAGGATGAGGTTGGCTGGAACCTTCTCTGGCCGTGCACAGATCACTCAGGCCGCTGACGGTGTTTTGTGCAGTTTGGCAGCGTGTTTAAAACTACACCCTCCTCTCAGTTTTTAAAGTAAGACAGACCCTTACCTTGTTTGGAAAGGAGAACTTCTAAACGGACTCAATAAAGCAGCCTCAGAAAAGTAAGCACATTAAAAAAAAAAAAAAAAAAATTCTCGGCTTTCTATTTTTAAAAAAAATGTTTTTGATGACAGGCGACGTAACAAGGAAATCCATCAGAATGTCTTTACGTTTTGACATAATACTGAATGAAGAGGGACTCCAATGTGGGACTGTAATCTTTATTATTTAACAGACATTTGAGCTGTGTCATCATCAAACTTCTTTTTTTACTTCCTTTTAAAAAAGGAATTTCCATTCAAACGTTGTTTAAGCATGTTGGGGGTTTTTTCAATGTAAAACTTCAAACTGAAACCAACATCTTTATTTGCCCTTTATATATCTGTTAAAATCTGCAAGTCTGACCACACCTGTCAAACATCTCTAAATGGGTCTGGGTTTCTTTAAAAGATTTATCACACAAAAGTGTATACACTGACAAAGCAGGACAAATATCATTTACTATGAGCAACAGATGTTTGTTTGGGGGAAAAAATCCCAGGGAGGATTGTGGGGGATTATCAAATATGATCCCTCCCACAATAAAGTGTGAACATGGTCAATCTCGTTTGGATCAACAAGAAAAATAGTGAAGTTTCTACTTGCATGTTTACTCGCATTGTTGTTGTTTTTTTCTTGTTTAGAACCAGAGACGATGTGCCTGAACCTTCACAGGTCTGCAATCTGCACCTCTCCTATCTAATCTATAGAGCAAAGTTACATATGAAGTTTATAAGCAGTGTCATTGTATATTTGAAGGTCAGTTGTGCTTTACAACTCTATCCATCTTCCATCCATTCGGCCATCATGCTTTATGAAATTCAGGGTCACCGAGTGCTGCCAGACTACATCGCCACTCCACCGCAATCACACACACACATCCACCAAGCAACTCTTCCAGTTGATTTTAGTTATTTTCCCGTCAAATTCCAAACGATCTATTATTTTCCATTAAAAAACGAAAATGTCTCAATTGCTCCATCTTAAATGTTTTTATGTTCTTTATGGGATATTGGTTCATGAGGTTTTCAAATCGTATCTGTTTATCGCTACGTGTTTGTTTAATACAGAGTTTTAATGTTGTAAGAATTGGGAGATGATTGATGAACAGTTGAGGAGTGGGCGGGCGGGGGGGGGGGGGGGGGTCTAATTTATAATGTTTAAAAAAAACCAGCTTGAATATTTTCCTGGTAGAAGAGTGGAAAATTAACTCGATGGCCCTAAAAATAGGTGATTTCAGCATGTGGGGGACAAATCTTTCTAAAAACACAGAATGTGTAATGAAATAACTCAAAATTAAATCCAGTTCACATCTGGATCACAAAATGCAGGTTTTACATGTCTCTCATTCTGCAGTAGTTTTAATGCACAGCGACACCCTGTAATATGACTGATGCATCTTTTGTGCCTCTAAAAAGCTTTTCATCCACAGTCCTCTGCTCTGGCAGAATGGAGACCTCGTTATACACACTAGTATTAAGTCAAATTAATGCATCTATTGGCTTTTTTTTTTTTTTAAATTGTGTGAAAGGTGTCTCTTTATAACACTGCAACATCTTATCATTTGTGCTGCAGAAAATAATGAATGAAACTGCACAAAATGTTCTGAATCATTTCTGGCCCGACATTTCATTCATCGTTCGAGATTAAAATTCCAAGTTGTACTTCCATTAAAAGCGCAGCTTTGAGATCATTTTCTTGAGAGGAAAAAAAGAGAAGATAATCAAGTCTGACCCGCGTTTTGCTTAGCTATCAGTTTCCATAATCCTCAACATAAACCGTTTTAATTCCATCTTTTACTTTACTGTAAACGTTGATAAACACGTGCAGTTCCTCCCTTCACCAGCAGGTGTCAACAGAGCACAAATATCTGGAAACACCGCCGGAATAAGAACATTTAAAAAGGTCTTCATAATTCATAAGCAGACATAATCAATATAATACACCTAAGCAATTATACAAATGCTTTTTTTGGTCATTATCATAATTATAACTGTTTGTGCCGTTTGAAAGGGTAAACAGAAAAAAATATATAAAAGTTCAGACAAAACCATAAAGTTATTGTTTTCATTCCTGAAACGGAATCATAGTATATGAAATCCTCTCTGGACTGAAAGTATCTCGTCATCTAAGTAAGGAAACGGATTCTTGCAGGGGACTGAGGACAGATCTCTTCACCCAGTCTTAATGAGAAAATGGCTGCCTCAACGCACACCAAGAGTCTGCAACAGAATGGGGGCGACATCCACAAATGTTGGATCTTTCTGTCTGTGCTTGTATCTGCAGCCAGTGTGGATTTTCTTTTTCTTTTTTTTTTTCTGTGTCTGGTTACCTGTAGGAGAAGTGTGTTTGCAGGTCTTTTGGACAATAAGCTCAGAAGTCAAACCACATGAGTTTGATGAATGCACAATCTACAATCTGAGGAGTTGTACACCGATAACCATAAGTTTAGACCAGAAAGGTGGCTGTTAACTGCTGTGTTGTTGTTGTTGTTGTTTTTTTATCTTCTTTGTTTTGCCGGTATTCTCACCTAAAAAGCCATCAGACCAGCAGAGACTGCCTTCCTCTCCGGGGATGGATGAGCTGGATGGTGGTGGCGGGTGAGGAGAGGGACACTGAGTGTGTGTGTGTGTGTGTGTGTGTGTGTGTGTGTGTGTGTGTGTGTGTGTGTGTGTGTGTGTGTGTGTGTGTGTGTGTGTGTGTGTGTGTGTGTGTGTGTGTGTGTGTGTGTGTGTGTGTGTGTGTGCGTGCGTGTGTGCGTGAGGTGGAGGTTTGGGGAAGGTCGATGAGGTCAAGACAGGCAGTGTCCACCCCTCAGCACGTATTGGTCAGAGCGGGCAGCTTTGAAGCCCCGAAGTGGACAGAATTCCACCACGGCCATGGGGATTGTAGCACGTCATTTGTAAGAAATTTTGGCGAGATGGTCCTAAAACGGAGAGGCTGGCTCTTCGCTGGTATGCAAGGGTTTTTGGTATTCAGAGGTGCCTCAGGTATTATCTCTCATCGATTATGAAATTAGAAATGCTCAGATTCAATCGACCCAGCACTGCTGCAGGAGGAACTTTTCATCTGACTTTTAGTTACAGAAACTCGGACGGATCAGATGATTTGAAATGCGAGATGATCTCATGAATTTAGAGGATATTTCCTTCATATTAAGTTTAGTTGTTGTACAACAGCACATACAATACATACTTTCTTACTTTATTTTTATTCCCTTTAAGTCACAAGTGTTGAATTCATCACATATTTGATCTTTTTCCAATTCTGATCGATGACTTACCTTTTTTCAAAGGCTGAATAAGAAGGAGGAAATGCTTCCATAGTTTACACAATGGACTTCCTAAAAGCTGCTAAAATAGCCCCAAGTATATGCATTATTTGCTGTAGAATTTAGTTTTTAGGATTAACAAAAAGAGTGTTTAAGTTGTATAAACTGCAGCTGGTCTCTACAGAAACCAGCTAAGCTTTCAGTGTTAAGTTGTATTTATGACTTGAAAATTATTTCACCCTTTATGGAGCACTCATTAAAATACTTGACAGGGTGTTGTTGGAGATGTTTTATTAGTTATGTTCTTTCTCTCTTTTATTTTGATAATTCCGTACCTTTTAAAAGTCAGTCCTACGTGCCTACATTCATAAAACCAAAGTACTTGATCAAATTCATGCAAATTTCTTGTGTAAATCTTTCTAAGTGGAAGAGATTTGATTCCATTTTTTTTAATTTGTTTTACGTCAAACCCGTTGTCATGTTCTCAAATCAGACGCGTCAGTCTGCTCATCGAACAAAAGCCAAGTGGAAAGCGTAAATCAGAAGTGTTGTGCATTATCATCGTTTTCACTCACTCTTTTCTCAACGTTTAGCACAACTGATTCCTATATTCTGATACGAGTGTGTAATTAACACACCTTTAGTTTGGAGGGACTCATCTTATAGTTTCAACTAGTTTGTCTTGTTAGTTTAACATATAGGCAGCAAATTCACCTGAGCTGATCCCTCAGACGGCAGCGTGTGCCGCAGGTCCTCCTCCAGTCGGTAGAAAATGTTTCTAAAAACCTGGAGAGAATCTTGTAGTTCCAAAACCACACACGCATCGTGACGTGGAAATGTTTCAATAAACTCTTTCAGTGGTAGATATGAATAATCAAACGTCATTTATCTCCAATTAAGAACCACCGCAACTCACCCGTCATATTAAATGATGGTGTAAGCGTTGCATTTAGCGTTTAGGTTCACATCAAATTAAAAAAAAGGTGGAATCTGGTGGTTTAAGAGGTTGACTGCGGGATAACAATCTGCACGTTTAAGCTCATATGGCAGCTTTTCTGCAGTAATACTCCAGCAGACGTTTATTTCCACTCCAACCAGTAAATATATAACCGGGGGAAAGCTCATAATAAATTTCAGAGTCAGTAGCACATGAAGTCAGCCAGTGCAGGTAATTTAAAAAGTGCTGGTATTTATTGGCGGTGGCCCCTGCTCATTTTAATGGCAGAGAGGTTCCTTCCCCTTCTTCTTCTGCTGCTCTCCTCCAACCAGGCATTCCTGGCTTGTTTAAATAAGGCCTGCCTGCCTGGGCGCGGGTAGATTCCCCTCTGGCCCTTTGCCCTTTGACCTAATGTGCATTCCGTATGTAAAGTGAGGAATTCCTCTGAAGTTCAGTTAATGGGGTTGAGTTGTTTTTTTTCATCCTTTGGACTCTGCTCGTGGACCCGCTCCTGTTGGAAGGCAAAAACAAGACCGATGTGGAGTTAACTCTGAGTTATGGACAAGAGTTGCTGTTTATTGATCCTGGTTGAAAAATAGAATTCGTTCTCTTCCAACCGGCGCGTTCTGAGCTTCAGTAAACTTGTACAGTGATCCTCGGGAATCATGACTAATTGATTTAATGGAGGTTTTGCTGGAAGCCTGCAGGTCGGAGGAAGTTTGTGAGGTTCTTCCATTCGTTATAGCCTATTTAACTCTGTTGCTGAAGGAGCACAGTAGTTGTGAGATTAATGAGATTATTACTGATAAAAGGTCAAAGAGCTCTTTTGTTTAGTTTTTTAACAATTTTTTTTTTTAATGATGCAGATTAATTCTCATCTCCATGGAGGGCGTCAGGACCGAAGGTGAAGGAGACTTTTGGTATGAAGGTGATTTGTGACGTTGGGTTATTACAAATACATTTGACTTGACGCATGAACACATCATCTGCTAATAAGTGTGAAATCAGGAAAGTGGCTCATATTTCTTCAGTTTCCAGAAAAAGACATCATGAAAAGACACTTTGTGCAGATTTGTTCACGAAGATTTATCTTCATGTGTAAATACAACTTTTACTCATTTTAGACATTTAAGGTAAAGACATTATAAAGACAAGTATAGACATTTGATAAATGGATCAGAAAACCCTCTGAAGTACTTAATATCAGAACATATGAACTATTTGTGAACTGAACTGTTGATGAACTGTGTTACGCATCCTTTAAAAACTTACTGGATAATATCAGAGATGTGTTTTGCTCAATTGTTGCTCATTAAATATTGAAAGGAAGCTCTCACCTGTGGACAGCCATGGAAAGAGCTTCCCTTATTGAATATTTTAGTGAAAGTTCTAAATCTTTCATATGATGTTTGTATCTGTTCTGATACAAAATGGGGGGGAGGGGGGGAGAAGCTTCTTCATAAGTCTAATTTACTTATTTCTTGCATTTGTTAATTACAATCCAGGATGTAGAGATGCATTCAAGAGTTCATTCTGTCACTTTTTATAAGGTGTAAATTAGTTTTAAAAACGCAGAAAACGTGAAATGACCAACATCAGCCCAGCCATTAAACCTTTTTCATGTAATCTGATTCAAGCACGTCTCACTTTGTTTGATAAAAATTGATTTACAGGAAAGTTTGCTGGTTATGATCATCGTACGTCTTTAACCAGACATGGCTTTTGTTGAATAAACATTGAAGAAACTCCTCTAACAAAAACCGAAATGCACTTTCGAAGATGTTACGGTTTTGTATTCACTACAATGCGCCTCATAAAGTCCATATAAAGATCTGTTGTGTTCTGCTGGCACTCATGAATCAATACATTATTGCTTTTAAAACAAGTCACGAGGTCAAAAGAATTCAATTGATCTCATTCGTTTTAGAAATGTCATCAAGGGAGGAGCTGATAAAAGAGTTTCGGTTTTGTTTTTTTCTCCTCCAAGCAGAGGCCAACCAGAGGTTCAACGTAAAGAAAGGAAGAGGTGTGTTGTTTGGTGTTTTTATTGTTTTAATGCATGCACACCTCTGTGAACTTTTGGCTCGGCAGAGAGCAAACATGTGAGCTTCCATCTCTCTCAGGTGGGAGCGGCGGGGAGCTGAGCCGAGTCCCCCCGGGTGGAGGAGCATGTGAAGATGGATCATGGCTTTCTTTGCTGTTGTGCTTTAGGAGCCCTGTGTACTGTTGGAGAAGCTGTAAAAGGCTGTGCCACCCACACAGCTGGAATGTCATGCATGCAGTCCATAGAGTCTGTTTCGAGAGGGAGGGGAGGAGGGGTGGGGAACCCTCTTTGGAAGAGGGTGCTTGAGGTGGGGTCTGCTGCTACTACTACTACTACTACTACTACTACTACTACTACTACTACTACTGCGTCGTGAAGAAAGACGAAGCCCCAAAACCGTGTTTCCACCCCCCGACATCTTCTCCATTAAGCTTTTTCTGCTGTGGGAAATTATCAATGACGATCCATCAGGGCTGTTTGGTGTTGAGCCGGCGAGAGGCGAGAGGAAATGTGGAGGGAGAGGGAGATGTGAGATGGAGGGGATAGGGGGTTGGGAGAGGTTAAAGGCCAGAGGAAGAAAGGAGGTACATTTTCAGAGGATGGGAGGTTGGGAGGAAGAAAAAGAGGGAACAATAACTCCCATGTTTAAAAGGCTTTTCTCAGCCTCCATGACACCTCACCCGGGCTGCAGTTTAAAGTCAGGCCTTTTCAGGAGGGAGTGCTAGTTTGTGGCACTTTCCCCTCAGGCTCAGGAGAAACATTCGAAAACATGAAACTCATTTGGTTTCCGCAGTTTTCTCTCTTTCTGTGTCTTCTACTCCCTCCAAGGTACACTTCCAAATACTTCTTTTTTGGGGTTTTTTTGGTTGTTGTTTTTTTTTTTAAACATGGCTTCTTTATATTCCTGTAGATTAACTGTGGTTTAATGTGATTGTTTAATTCCAGATGCTTTTGTTTGGGTTTGTTTTGTTTTGTTTTTTTAAAAATGTTTTAAACATGAAGCTTAACATGCAGATGTCACAGAAACTAGGGAATCTGAAAGGTTTCTTGTTTCCATGTGTTTTTAAAAACACACAGCCCCTAAAAAGTATGATTTTATGGGATAAAACTGCACTTTTTTATGTTAAAAAATTGTTAAAAAAAAAAAGGCAGATTTCTTTTAAATCATCTAACCATTTATATGAGTCATCTCTTAGATTATCGGCCTGTTTTTAGTCAAACTTACGTCTTCAGAAACTGTGTAATTCAAAAAGTTAATTTTATTTGACTTTTGGGTGCTTCTAAACAAGCCTAAAATATTCATTTAAATCCAAACAAATAGTTTGATTCCATCAAATGAAATTGTTAGTGTGTTTTCAGTGAGGTTTCCTTCAGCAGAATTACATTTTTTACTATTAATTGTCAGCTTTTGTCACAGTTTTCCTGTCTGTTAATTTCTAGATTTCCCAAAACAGGAAGGTTATTTCTTATTTAAAGACTGTAAAGCATTTATTTAGTGATGAAAGCAACTGAAAGCTTCTGTTTGGTATAGCTTTAAAAACACAAGAACAACAGGATGAAACTGGAAGTTAAAGCTGCTTTGAGGATTTGTGTAAATCAAATAAAGGAAAATGTCTAATTAATAAATACCTTTTAAAAATCCTTTTCCTTGATGTTTTTCCTGTCTGTTAAAAAAATACAATTGAGATTATATTTTTATTTGCACACTTCTGATGGAAGCACGTTTCTCAGTGTTTCTTTTAGTTTACCAAAGAAACCCAACATTTGTGTTTATTTTTTTAATCTGTTCAAAAGTCACAAAAACCCAATAAGAACTAATGATTTTAACAAATACATTTCTTACCTGAGTTGTGTTTACTGCTGTGTCTTTTCCTCAGTGAAGGGGGTTCACGTGGTGAAGATAACAGCAACTCAATCCATTTGACTTCAGTAATTCTGTAAACTTGAGACATTTGTGGATTTCCAGAGAAAATGTTCTGATAATGTTTGTTCCTTTTCCTCATGTAGGGGATCAGAATCATTCCGATTTAACCTCGACGATTTTAAAATCGTGTTATGTGTGTAAATGCTTTTAGAAATTGTAATAATAATTTCAGATCATGTGCAAAGTCTGATATTTTCCCCTCACTCGCTGAGAAACGTATTTCTATGTTTCTAAAAACCGCCTGTGGATGAACATGAAACCCTTTGCGTTGCAGTGTTCGTGGAGTGTATTTAAAATGTATTTAAGTAATATTAGTTTAGTCGATTTTTATTGAGTTATGGTGTAATAACGGAAGAACTGCGTGTAGTTATGAAATTTAAACATATAATGAGATGAGTCCTGGAGTGTGTTGGAGCTTCAGATGCAGCTTTCCAGACTTATGACAGCACTGTGACAGGACACGGTCCAGTTTGAGGACAGTCACCGGAAAAGGCCTCTCCCCCACTCTCTCTCTCTCTCTCCCTCTCTCTCTCTCTCTGGGTGTGTGTGGGGGAGGCAGAAGGGAAGAGGTGGGGGCATCACCGCTCCAAACCTTCACCGGATCCATCGTTGCCCCGCCTCACATCAAACATTTTTCTGCCGACTGGCTGCACAATCAGATCCCTTCTGAGTGGGCTGGAGTCGGGTGGGTGTGTGGGGAGTAAAAAGTGGGCCCTCTCCCACTGGATAATGCCATTATTTCAGCTCCTCTGGCCAGGAATGCCAAATTTCACAGCCCGCTACTCCTCTCTGTGCGTCAATCAAAGCTTCCCCACCCAGGGGCCGAGGCGCCCACCGGGTCCGCCTCCAGCACCGTGTGATCCGATCCCAGCATTGATCCCTCACATGCACGCTCATAGCCGCCTATTCTCACTTTCAGAAACTTATTTCATCATTACGCCTTTGTTTTGGCTTTTAATCATGTTTATTCAGACTTCTATACACTGAAGCATTTAGGATAGATCGGAATAAAGAGCCGCAATCCCCCCCCATGCACCTGTCTTATATTATATTAAATCGATCATTTAAATTTAATTTGGTCAATACGGGCCTGATCCTTACTTCTCTTCTGGGGATAAGCCGGGTTTAGTCCATATTCGGGCTAATTAATACTTCACTCTCCCCCCAAGAGACTAATTCCACACAAAGTGTAATCCCTTTTATTAGTGCACAAAAGATTTTTTTGCGGCCCAAAGTAAATAAAGTAATTAGTGATGAAGCGTGCAGATACTACAGTGCGGGTGGAGATGACGAGAAATTTGTGAATGGGACACATTTAATCAGGTATTCGTTGTACGGCGTGACGCGTCGCGGCGCGCGGCCAATCCGGAGCGCGCTGGAAATGTTGAACACGCAGAAAGCGAACCAATGGCGCGTCACATAGCAAAGACTAGCGCAAGAAGAGGCCAATCGGCGGGAGGCATGCAAACGAGGAATTTGCTCCGGCAGGCTCTGAATGTCAAGTAGTCAAAGATGGTGTCCGGATCTGCGAGGCCGTGTGCTCGTGCATGGGAAGACTTTGCCGTTTTCTCCCCCCTTTTCTCTCCCGCAGATTCCACCCGCGGCCCGGCGGGATGACGGCGTGGATCCCCGGAGGAGCGCAGCCGCGGACGGTGGTTTGTGGAGAGGGTTGCTTTTCTTTGTTTTACGGACAACTTTTTTTTTTCTCTCTCTCTCCCTGCCCATTACGGATCGTCCCTCCCTTGGCTTAGATAGTATTCATGGTTCTGGAGGAGGTCGGTGGTGGTGGTGGTGGTGGAGGGAGCAGCAGCAGCAGCAGCAGGAGGAGGAGGAGGAGGAGGAGGAGGAGGAGCAGGAGGAAGAGTGGTGGTCGTGGTGGTGGTGGTGCTGGGGGAGGTTGTGTCCGCTGTTGAGTTGTAACCGATTTTCCTCCCGTTTAAATTGCTCGGCGCAGGAAAAAACAAAAAAAAACAAAAACAAAAAAAACAACAACTTGGAAGTTGCAGAGGTGGAGATGCGAGGATCGGGCGCGTTGTGTTTCGATGCGAAGCCGCAGTCGGGAGTTGTGGGTCGATCCGCGCGCCGCTGCGCATCTGGAGGCGAGAAGGAGAAAAGAAAAAAAAAAAAAAAAAAAACTTGACCAGGACGCGATTTAACGCCGCGTCCAAACCGCGTCCCGCACCTTGATCGTGGCGCAAAGCCTCTCTCCAAAAGGACGGACATTTTTCGCTGTGATTGTGTGCGCGTACGTGCACGCGTTCGTGCATGCGCGGGGCGCGCATGTGTGCGTGTGTTGAGCCTATATGCTGTTGTGCAATCTAACAAGTCGTCAGTATTGTGCTGAGGGGGTTTGTGAGCTTTCAGAGCAGATCCGGTGGAGAAGGAGGCGCACAGGCCGCTCACTCCCCCGGTATGGCGGATAACGCGCAGAAAGCTCCCGAGAACAGGTAGTATCCTTGAAAATACTGCAACTTTCAAGCGTTGTTTTTTTTTTTGTGGTTGTTGTTGTTTCTTTTTTTTTTTTTTACATGAACTATTAAGAGGAATGAGGAACGGTGAGGCTTCGTGGTATTCTGGAGGATTCCAGCCCTCTCTTTTTTTTTTTCTGTCATGCTATAGATTCTGTAGGTTGTGTAACAACGTTATTGTGCAAAGTTGCAGGACCTCCTTTGCTTTCACTGTCAGGATTGTTGCACTTTATCTTAAAGCGTTTTCACTGTAAAGAAGCAAAGTAACTTTTTTAAATTTTATTTTATTTTACCCTAGTTGCCTAAAAAATAAAATAAAAAGTCTGTTAGGATATTTTCTGCTTTTGGTTGATTAATAATCCCAGTTTAGAGTCTTTTCTTCTTCTTCTTCTTCTTTTCCTGAAAATGTGTTTAGTTATATTTTCAACATGATGGTTAATCATGAGATTGTAAGCAGTCTGTAACTCCCTGAAAGCTTGTGAGAGTGTGTGCCCCCCCCTACCCCACACCCCACCCTACACCCCCACCCCCCCGGGTTTCCAACCTCCCATTTCTCCACCAAAATTAGAATGCATGTCATTCACTGCAGAGAATAGTATGGGCCCACATGCTGGGAAATTCCCATTCTCCCAGGGCGAGAGTAACCAATGCTGTTTAAAGTGAGGAAGTTCATTTAACTCCACAACTGAAAAGTGATATAGGTAATCTGTAACATCCTAACCTTTTTTTTTTTTTTTTCTTTCTTTCTTTCTTTCTTTCTGGTTTTCTTTCCCCACAGAAGTGTGATTACATTAATGTGCACATTATTAGCAGGGATGTGAGGGAGGGAGGAAAACTTTAAAGGCCAGTTTTCCTCTGCAGGATTCCAGTGTAGTTTCTACATTTGATCCAAATGAGCAAATAAGAATTTATAGGTACATTACTATGAGTTGGGTTTTTTTTTTTTCATTTTATTTAATTTTTTCTGTAAGTGAATGGATTTTCAGAGCGGTGGGTGGTTGAGTCAGTATGTGCGGTGGAGGCTGATGGTGTCCATGTTGTTGTCCACTGCCCTTTTTCTGTTGCACTACTGGACACTGAGATGAGCAGTGCAATATTAAAAGGGCATTGGCTGATAAAACAGAGACCCACACTTCCCTTCACTGCCTTAACTCTTTAATCTGAATGTAGATCCACGAGGGTGTGTTTTTATTCACCCCCTCATTGTAAAGAAAAAAGAAAAGAAAAAAACCTCCCTTGTGAAGATACATTTGTAATTCAGAATTTTTTTAGGCCACATTCCACAGCCTTTATAAATCAGACGTAAAGAATGATCAACTTACATTTAAATTCCAGCAACAATTTCAACGTTTCACCCTCTGCCTCCTCGTGGGTTTTAATCCTGGCGAACTGGCACTGTTGCTAATTTAAATGTAATGTGAGTTTGGCAGTGAAGAATGGCTGTCCCCAATGTCCACGTGCTGACACATGCTGAGGTCAGCTGCTTTGACAATGTTGCACTACTGTACCATCCATTCTAGCAGTGCAATAGTATTGTCATAGCATTTGGCCTCAGCTCACACTAAAGCGGTGCTCAAGGGCTCATTTCAAACCAGTTTGTGTAGATGTGGGGCTGGTGACTGATAGCAGGTGGTGGCTGAGAGCAAAAAGGAAAGAAAGAAAGAAAGAAAAGCCCCCTTCCTAAACTGTTTACTCAGTGCTGTATTTACAGAGGGGACTGTACACACATGTGTAGGCTGACATGGTTCTTAAATGCACTTAGTTGGAATAGATTTTAAAGGAGGAAAACACTTTATTGGGTGACTTATTTTCCTACTTAAAGCAGACGCACTCTGGCTCTGAAGTCATCATTTACACACGTCAAAGCAGAATGTGGGTTTACGCTGAATTTAGGTTCTAAGTACATTCAGATCCGTCTTTCCTGTATTCACACTTTTCTTTTTCTTTTTTTTTTTTTAAAATTCTCCAGTTTGTCAGTGGAGTTTTGTTCTTGTTTTGTCATCACAGCAAACACCGAGCCTGTATGTATTGATGGTGGTAAAATGAGCAGATGATAAATGGAGAGCGAGGGTGTGTGTGTGTGTGTGTGTGTGTGTGTGTGTGTGTGTGTGTGTGTGTGTGTGTGTGTGTGTGTGTGTGTGTGTGTGTGTGTGTGTGTGTGTGTGTGTGTGTGTGTGTGTGTGTGTGTGTGTGTGGGTAGGGGGGTCGATGTGTGGCTCTGAGCATCCTCGGTGGTGGCAGGTCGATGGGGGGAGGGGCTGTTTGGGAGGAATGTAGGGAGCAGGGCCCTCTCACCCCCTTGCGTTTTTGCCTTCTCCTCTTTCTCTCTTTCTTTGCGTGTTGAGATTAGGTGTCACTCTGTGTGTGTGTGTGTGTGTGTGTGTGTGTGTGTGTGTGTGTGTGTGTGTGTGTGTGTGTGTGTGTGTGTGTGTGTGTGTGTGTGTGTGTGTGTGTGTGTGTGTGTGTGTGTGTGTGTGTGTGTGTGTGTGTGTGTGTGTGTGTTTCTGTTTGTGTGCACGCCTCGTGCTTGAACCCTAAAGTAAGGGAGCAAGGAAGTTTGTTTGTTTTGATGACTGTCAGCAGAGCTTCTTTGGTGGAAATGTTTAACCACAGTCCAGTCGCTGTTACAAGCTGCCGCAGAAGGACGCGAGCAGTCATTATTAAAAACAGACAGGAAGCATATTTTTGGGGCACAGTTTGCCCCCGCTGCAGTGAGAGGTTTCAGGTGTAGCAGAGCCAGTCGCATTCAGTCTGACCGGCTTTAAAAATTTTTTTTAAAACAATTCTAATATTTCCCAACTTTTAGAATAAGTGAATCCGATGTTAAAAAATAATAATAATTAGAAAAGTGCTTTTAATGTGACGGCAGTCTGAAGGAGACCTCAGTCGCTTGACTGTGTGAAATTCTCCCTGAGTAAAGAACGTGACTTGTTTAGGCTTGCTTGCAATGCTTGCTGGGAAATCCTGGAATGTGTGGAATGGGGGACGGTGGTGCTTCTGCAGTTATCTGACTGCAAAGAGCAGCGAGTGTCCTGCAAGCGAAAGCCGACATGTCAGCGGTGCTCTGTGAATCACCGGCTGCCGATTAAACGGGTCGGAATACAGGCTAATGAGGAAAAGACATCTGCTTTGCATTAATTGCACAAACACAGCAGACTGAGAAAAGTCGCAGGACAAATGGTTTGCTTTTTGTCCTTTATTTATGGGACTGCTGTTCGTAGGGGGGGAATGTGGCTCACCCTGCCTGCTCTTAATGAAGAAACAATTCTTAACCAAAGAAATCCTTCTTTCTTTTGTTTTTTTTAAATAACATGTCACACTTTACTGTTTACTTATAAGCCGATTGTCTTTTCAATCACTTCTTTGTAATGGTTCATAAAACATTTCTGTTTTAAAACTGCTGTGATGATCATCTTTTCTCTCAATAAAACCAATTAAAATAGAAGTTGTTTTCTTTGTCTTCATTTTCTCGAGTTAAAAAAACACATCTAAGATTGGATATTTGATTAGAACCAGTTGATACAACCGTGAATCTACAGTTTATTAAAGGAGGAAAAAAAGAATTTCTCAAGACAATGTAGAACCTTTGCAGTTTACCTTCAAAATTTAGAAGCAGACAGTTTATATCAAGTGTGAAAATGTTTTGCTTTATTTCAAAGTGCAATGATCAGATTTTGTCCTTAGTTCATTTAGCGACTTTTTAAATCATTTTTAAGGTTGTCGTTGTGTAAGTATACATGTATATGCTCCTATAAACCTGCAGCTAATATTAGTTCAAGAACAGAACATTAAGATTGAGAAGAAATGACAAATTATTCCCAAAGGTGTGTCAAGTTTGAAATATACTGTTTATGATACAAGTTCCTCAAACATTTTATTGATGATCTGTCCCCACAAAAAAGTATTAAATTTAAACATTTTGGTGGGAAAAAAAAAAAAGAGATTTGAAGCTTCATATTTAGTGTGAAAGCAAAACTACTTATTTGTGTCAAAAATAAGACAAGGATTGTTTTGTAATAACTATATTGTAAATATGTGACATAAGTATTATCAAGAACACATGTGTCTTTATTAATAATCCTCCAGAGGATAGATAAACTGACTTTGTGCTCGCTGAGGCGTAGAAAGCTGCACAAAACAGCAACACAGTGCAATGAAAGTCTTTGGAGTCTGAGTTCATGTACATGAGAGTGTAATTTGGCATAAAACCGATTAAATGAGTGTGAATCAGGCCCGTGGCCAAACACATCGGGACTGAAATGTAAAACTGAATGTGAAGCTGCTCAGGTGTTTGAATGGTGTTGATGTTACGCGTCGGGTTTCTCTATCAGGACCTCAACGTTGTCATTTTAGTATTTCATTTCTACACCGCAGACATGTCTAATGACATGGTCGGTTTATGGGTTGTTATTCAAAGACTCAGGTTCATCCGTCATCTTAGAAGGTTAGAAATCTAAAAGGTGTGGTCAGGTAGAGAGCCGGTGTGATTTTAAATCCAAACGATTAAGATCTTTACTCCATGTGTAGTATTTACTGGACAGTGTCATTGTCCCAAGTGTCACCATTATTCCAGCTTGATTCATATCAGAGAGAAATGCAAATAGAAAGAAAGGAACAAAAACAAAACCTTTCGTTTGTAGCAAACATTCCTTCCAATATCCTCATTCTGCATTCTTCTTCCAGCCAGCATCAGGATGTTAAAAGCCGTGTCTACTACGCTGCAGATCGCAGCACTTGTTTGCAGACTAAATATCCCCAGCAGGGCCCGGGACATTTGTGACATTTGAAATGTAAAAAATGTCTTCCCTTCAGCTTGTCAGGAGACAAATGAGGATACATGGCTGCAGCAAAGTGTCTCCACACAGACAGAAAGCAGATCAAACTCACTTTCAAGCGCCGCATTGGGTTTTTTTCTTGAACCAATAGTGGTGGTTTAATGCCATCCAAAGGACATGGGCTGCGGTGCAGACTCCACTGCTGACCTGGACATCATTATTCACCACTGAATGAATAATGACTAAATAAAAGTTTAATCCCATGTCAGGCATGCGACTATTATTGGCAACACACTTTTTTTTTTTCTTTCTTACTAATGGTTGATGACAGTCATGAATTAAATAGTTTTTGTTGGCTTTTGTTTGAGTAAAATGTCAATCATTTCAGAAAAGAATAGAACAGGTGTAATCAAAAGGTTTTTTTTACAAAAAGAAATCTAATTTATTAAAATCAGAAATGTTGTGTAAATAGCACACAAGGGACCTCATAATTGAAATAACATGTCTCTGTCCAGATTTCTACTATCAGTGTGTTTCAGTGACTCTCCCATCGAGAGTTCAGGTTAAGCATGAGGGACTTTGTTTCAACAAACATCAATGGGTGAAGGATGATGAGGTTGAATACAATGAAACAGGGCAGAGAGGATCAGAAACCAAACAGCTTCAGTACTACAGAGGAGGGATGAAAGGTGAGAAAACAAAACACGACTCCGTGAGTTGGATGTATCAAGAAACCACAACAATAAATACAGGTGACCTGCGGACAATGGCGCGGGAAGTGCAAATGAAACCAAAATAGCCCCGATGCAAGAGATGAAATCATCAAGGAAACATTTGTGTGTGTTTATACAAGCAGAGGGAGCTGACGGCGTGAGTGAATCCACTCATATTTGATAGGAAAGAGCAAAACAATGCGGCTGCGCGTAGATACAGATCTGGAGGTGTTCACCGCAGCCCGTCTGAACACAAATTCACCAACAAACCTTTGATTTGTGTCCCTCAAGTACTATGAAGGTTTTTGGTTTGACTCACCTTTGTGGAGTTTGTTGCACACTTTTAACACAATAAAACAGATTCATTTGGTAAAGATTCAACTCAACTTAATTTATATAGCACCAAATACAACACCGTCATTTCTCGGTGCAGACAGAGTTAATGTGATTTCACTGAAGGCCTTATCGTCTTGACTTCAGAAGGTAGAAAGAGAAAACTGATGACATGTGTCCAGTTAAAGCAGTGTGAGGTTTGTTTCACTGAAATGAAGCACACCAGGTCTGAATCGGCATAAACAAGTGTGTGTGTTTTATTATCTGATGTTGTAAACGCTGGTTGATTCATCCTCGTGAAGGATAATAATATTACTCAGACTTCTTGCAACTTTCATAATAAGTGCAAAATTACTCAGTTTATACCAACAAGTCAAAATATGTTATATTGTTTGTATTGCTGTAGGTGATTACTGGCTGACAAAATAATATTGGCTGTATAGAGAAATATAAGACCGACAAGAATTTGTAACTTTATGCAGATAATTAAGGACATTTTTACTAATTTAATCCTAAATGACTGTGTTGATGAGGGGATTAAGCGCCACCCAGTGGACAAATACATTAGTGCAGAAATGTAAACCGAAAGGGTTAATTCATCCAAACGACACCTCATTACCAGCAGCACATTTACAACACTATACTAACTAATGTCAAGTTAATGTTCTACACTGTAGTTTGACTTTACGGATTTAATCAATTAAAGGTTTTACCCATTCAATATTTTTAATTAGTTTTTATAATGTATTTCTTCAGTAGCCACATATTTATCCTTCCAATTGTTTTGTGTTTGTATTTCACTGTTTGCCACCCTGAACTAGTTTTGTTTATTTGATGTAAATTGATATTTTATCTTTGTGTTTCATAAAACACAAGAATTAAATACTTCAAATTAAAGACATTTACGATTGAAATCTTTTAAAAAAAAATCTTTTTGAATCATTCTCAGTATACCCTAATATATTTGCAGAAACATTGCTTTGGGACAGAGGTCATGGAAAAAGATAAATCTGTAATAGATTCACGTGTAATGCATAATGTTTCTCAAAACAGTTTCATTCAAATTGTTTGCATAAATATCTAAACATCCCATTGAGATTCTTTAATTTCTGTTGGGACACGTCGTCATGACTTACAATGAATGTAGACTCCACCACTGCATGAATAGGAGGTTGAATCAGGTGAAGACCATGTATATAATAAACTGCATAATAAATATTCTCAGGGTCCATGTAAACACAATATCCCACATGGGACAACAAGCAGGATACTTCAGTGTAAGTTCAAGGCGATATCAGAAGCAGTGTTAGTATTCTATCCCCAAATCAAGAATAAATGTGGTTTGAAACCTTTCCGTCTTGAGTTTGAATCTTCTTTATAGGTTTTCTTATGGTGCATACCCAGAGTCCAAAAACATTTGGTTTAGGCCTTATTGCTGACTTTAAATTGGCTGTACGTGTAAATGTGAGAGTGGGATTCTGTTATTTGGTGTTTGCCTTGCGATGGACTCGTGGCCTATTCAAGATATACCCTGCCGTTGTCCGCAGTCCACTGGGATCAGCTCCAGGTGCCCCGAATTAGTTGTAGAAGAGGGATTGGTGGATGGAAGGACATTATAATGACAAATACGTAAACAAATATTAGGAGTTTATTAAAACGATTCTACTGAAGTTGCACAAAAAAAAGAAAAGAAAATCAAATTCTAAAAAAACTTCACACAAACTCGAAATCAATAATGCGCCACTTGATGTAAACACTAACTTCACTCATATATCCACTTCCCCTGAGATTCTGCTTCATTTAAATTCTCAGCATGGTGTAATAGAACTTTTTTTTTTTTAATATGTTTAAACGGTAGATGGCATACCAATACACATCCTGCAGGTGGAGCAGTGACTTGGTTTTTATTTTGGAAAGGATGTTCATCATGGCTGCACAGGAGCTGTCACACCTCCAAACAGTCCCTTTCATCAGCGGTAACTGCTCCCCAGAAGAAGAAAAAGATTCCCCTCCATGTTTTACGGTCCCACATGCAGCCTTTTGGCACTGCAAGATGGAAGCATGTCGAACATTTAACTTCTCTTATGAACAAAAATTGGGATTAAAAAAAGCAAACGTCTCACATTTCACGACATACAACCTCAGTAAATCTAGCGGGTGTGGTTGGTGACAGTATTTTCTGATGAAGCAAACTCCACAGAGTTTTCAGTAATGGCCTCGTGGGGCATCTGAGGGAGAGCAGAGTGACGCATGTTAGTGAGGGAGCGCGCTGTGAGCATGTATTGGATGGACAGAAGGCCGAGGAGTGACTGACCAGCACAGGAGGAGCCATGAAGAGGTAATTGAAGGGGTAGCGCAGCAGGTTGATGCAGGTGGAGGAGTAGAGGTCGGCGTAGCGCATCAGCTGGCTGGCGAACAGCGTCTGTCTGGAGCCGCTGCGCAGGAGGCTGCCCATCTGGCCGTAGGACATGTCCATCCTGTATGTCAGCACCTGCAGACATCCCAGCCCAGAAAACCCACAGTGGCTTTTTAGATTACACCCTCCTTCTGGTTGGAGTAGCAAGGAATGATCCTGTTTGCTATCATTGTATTTTAGGATCTGGCCAGGTTTCGCATGTAGCACAATAAATAAAAACTTACAAACAAAATGATATGCTGTCGCGTTTGGCTGTGTGCATCATATTTTCTTAATGGGATTTGAGCCGGTAGGAAAATATGCACAATGGAACCTTATTTTGAAGAGCCGCCATGTTTTCTCTAAAACTAAAAACTAAAAAATGTTAAATCCATTGAGGACTGAGACACTATCAGGACACATCCAGTGCAGCTACGATTAAGAGGAGGCTTCACTCAGAGTATGGCTCAGTTGTCTGTTTGCTTTCATGCTCTTCCAAGTTCAAAGCGGCAACTTGTGGCCGTAACTTTTTCAATTCTGGAAAAATAATTCGATTCAAATGGTGTCAACAGAGTCTTCTTTCTGTTAGACTGACCTTCATTCTCGTCTGAATGGAGATGATGTCTGGAGAGTCTTGACTGCCCCGGTGCCTTCACACAACACAAACACAAACATTAACAGCTACTTCAACACTCATCGAACTCTGTCCCTGAGAAGAAGAAAGCTTTATTGACATTTTACTGAAATGGCACAACATGATTCGCTGTGCAACGGCTGAAAGAACGCGACATGCACACTTTCTCAACTACTCGTCGACAAAAGCAGAGACTCGGCCAATCGCGTGGCAGCAACTCAAGGATTTCTGAGATGTAGGTGAAGTGAAAACAGGGTGGACTGAGTTTTTCCACAAACTGCTGATCTACTGGGAGGTTCATGCACATCTATTCGTGGGATTCACAGAGAATGGTCAGAAAAAGAAGAACTATCCAGCGGGCAGCGGCTCCCTGGGCCAAAACGCCTCACTGAGATTAGAGGACTAACAGGAACTGAAATAACCATTATATTTATAGTCATTATAATCAAGGAAAGCAGTGGGCCACCTCTGAACGCACAACACGCCACTGCTGCCAGCAAATAGCCGGAAACTGAACTGCAGTTCACACAGGCTCCGGGACATTGGAACAACATATGCACTCACTCTTCCACACACACATTCAGTAAATAGCAAATCAAAAGAAGATAAAAACATAACGAGAACACTTTTTTTGCACCACTGTGGTAATCATTTTGTGGCGTATAAATCACAGAATGAATAACTGATTGGGACATCAGTTGAGGCATCAGTCGTCCTATTTAATCATTATTGATTGTTTCAATTTAGGACGTAGAAACACTGTGGTAAAACAGTCAAACTACAAGATGACCTTGAAGACAAATCAGAGATCTACAGTTGCCTTCACTCAGTTTTAATGACCTCTTGTAGAGTCACAAATTAACCTCAGAGGCACGTTATTGGACGGGACGAGGAATCTGGAAAACCAGGAAGAAAACCTTCACATTTACAGGGAGAACATGAAAACTCAAAACGGAAATACCAGGACTATTCTTACCGCTATGATACTGTGTGCGAGCGTACTCCATTCTACTAAACGCAGATAAATTTCATAGCAAGGTATGATTGAAATGCTGTCATGCTGCATTTTATAAATACCCTTCAAATACCTAAGTAGGATTTATGATATTGTAAGACAGACGGACTCACTTGTGTATTTCAGCCAGATAGACATCAAGAAGTTTCAGCTCCTCAAAGATGCCTGAAAAACCAAAGCAGTCATGAAAAATTGGAAAGCCTTCGAATATGACAAAAAATAAAAATAAATAGATAAAAAAGAAGGAGTATTCTAACTTTTCTTCTCCTCCCACAGCTGCAGCTCCTTGGAGAGCTCTGGAACGACCAGAAAAGTCTTCCAGCCCTGGCGCTTCTTGGATTTGAGGATGTCACCGAAAATGTGATCTCCCACGTAGAGAATGTCCTTCCCTTTGACGCTGAGCAAATCACAGATAATATCTGAGGATCCTGAAACACAAAATGGGCAAAGATAGACAAAAAATAAATAAAAATCATTATTATATACATTTAATTACAACATAGTTTCATGCAACCTTTACACATCTAGTATCTATCTATCTATCTATCTATCTATCTATCTATCTATCTATCTATCTATCTATCTATCTATCTATCTATCTATCTATCTATCTATCTATCTATCTATCTATCTATCTATCGTAAGGCATTTGCTGTTGTTGTAGGTGTGAGCGCAGGTGAAGCCACCAAATTAAAAGTGAAAGTTTTAAATGTCACCTCCAGAGTAAACTGTGCCGTGCTGGAGGTCTCCGGTGTACGTCCCAATCCGAAGCTTTCCCGTGTTCTGCACCAAAAACAACACATGTCAATATAAAACTTCTTGTAGCTTAGCACGGGTTTTTTTGTTTTTTAACAATCTGTATATGGACACATGTTCTTCTTTTTTCCATACCGTGTCCACTTGTCTCAGTACAGTCCCTTCTGCAAAGAAGAGCGGCTTTCTGGTGTCTACCACAATGAGGTCGAAGTAGTTGCGCCAGGGCATTTTCGGATTACCAGGCTGAAGGGAGGAACAATGATTTATTTTTAATTTTTTAATCACAGGAATTGTCCTTGGTGAACTTTTATAAATAATTCAGATTAAAGTATGAAATGCTTTACCCTGATGCTACTTTCTAGGAGGTATTTCATTATGGCCTTGGTGAAGAAGAGAGAACATGCCGTTATAATGAGAGGTCTTTTCAAACATTTCCACTTCAGTTGCATTTATCCTCGGGAGACTTCAGTTATGCTACGATGGAGGTGTATGGACTTACCTCAGTGTAGTTGAAGTCACTATTTGTGGCAAGGAAGACCTTTGCCACTTCTCTTATCCGTTTCAAGAGCACAGGAAGGTCTGGCTACAAAAAAAAAAAAATTAAAAAAAATAATCAATATTGTGTTTAGTATTTCAGTCAGCTACAGTAAATCTAGATGCATTTTTCTCATTTTACTTACATCTTTGTTGACAAATTTATCCAAATTTTTGATGGTTCGATCTTTCAGGATTCCCTATGCAAAACATTACAAGCAATCCGACTGTTATTATGCAGACAGCCAAACACGCCGGCCTCATTGTTTCATTAGAAAGCTTCAGAATGCAGACTGAGCTTGTGAACTCACTGTGTCGTGGATGAAGTCCATCGCATCTCGAACATCCTGGAACATGCTTCTGAAGGACATGAGGAGGTCACCGTGCTGGTAACCTTCCTGCAGGCTGGAGGAGGTTATTTAGATTTATATTCACACAGATTTGGACGTGGCAATATGTGTATGTGTGCAATTAGATTTGTGTAAAGGCTCAGGGGAGCCTCTGAACTTTGATACTCTGTGGTGACAGAAATGTGTCTATAACTCTGGGCTCACTTTTGTCAAGATACATCCTGTTCATGTTCTGCAGTCTTTTGTTTGTAATCTCTAAGCTCTACTGCAAAGAGTTATGAAGTTAGTATTGCTAATGCACCACAAAAGGCAAGCACCATAATAAGCCCAAATAAGTCTCATTATAGACCCACAGACATTTTAAGTCACGGACACAGACACTTTCTCTCTCCAAGCGCATTAATAAGTCATTTTTGCTGCTCCACGGTATATAATTCATTATTTCTGGTGCCTCGCATTTAAAATCTTGTCAGAAGTTTTGGAGAAAAAAAAAGCTACAACACCGCCCCCTTCTGGCAGTCTATGCTAATTGCCAACTGCGGTATCTCCCTCTTGCTGAAAGTTGTTTGCTTGAAACACAATATGCACTTTTTTTTCTTTACTTTTTTTTTAAACAAAGAAATGATAACCTTTAATTGTGGCTATACTTTAATAAAACAATAACTGAGAGAGGGGGACACCCATCTGCTGTACAGAAAGAGTAATTCTTCCATTATATAAAAATGAACAGTTTGGAAAACTAATGTGGTGTGGGTTTTTATTTGTGTTTGTTTTTATTCTTCTTTAAGCTCTTGTTATGTCACTTTACTGTATTGTATCTTATTCTAGACACTTCCTTGAGGAAAGCACACATTAAAAAGACGAATAAAAGTCTGGTGTTGAATCACTTGGTTGGGGTAAGTAGTGAGTGGAATGGCCAACCTCATGAGTAAAAATCCAATATGTTCACTCACCTTCTGTATCGGGTGCAGCGAGTGAAGAAGTCGACCAGGCAGGCGTAGAGATAAGTCTCTGCAGGGTGCGTGGAAACAGTTAATCATATACTAAAGTTAAAAACAAAGGTTTTTCAAGCTGAGAACAAATTCCAAAGTGAGACTTTCAAATTTCTCATTTGAAGAACTCTTGTCTATTTCACAAAAGAACAAACGCACAACATTAAATACCTGAGAGATTGAAAAGAGTGTTGAGGATGTAGAATCGATCCGTGTCGTCTCTCTGGATGAACTTGTTGGGGTAGTAATTCTGAATTTGTTGGCTGAGAAACAAAACCACATGTCACTGATTCAAACAGACAAATGACACAAATCTAGAAAAAGAAAAAAAAAAAAAAAGATGCGTCGGTTAAATCTGGATCGTTAGGCTATAAATAGTCTGCTGGAGGTTTCGTGAGTCTACAAACGTACAGATTCAACTGCTGCTGTTGTTTGTAACCGGAAAGAAGCAAAAGCACGTAAAGTGTGAAAATCTCACCCTGCACTTATTGCTTTTTTTTGATTGTTCACGGATGAGCATGTCACCCCACACACACACACACCCACAAAAAAAGAAAATGGACAATCAGCATCACCTCAATTTCAACAGATAAAAGTCCTGAGTGCAAGTGTTAAAAAATGCTGATGCGGAAAAAACACTTAGATATACACTCATGAACGAAACACTTTTCAGTTAAGTACCTGAGTAGTATTATGAATGAAACTGCATACTATCCATGCTGCTCTTATTTCTGTTATTTTACCTATTTGTATTTACATGTTTGTTTGTTTACCTATTTATGTATTAACATACCGTTTTGCTCGGTTGGATTTGGGTCAAGCTGCTCTCTGTGTGCTTCTCTTGGCTCAACTCCAGAAGCTCATCAATGTGTTCATTATATAAAGAGCATGAACTAATATCTCTTTACCCTTTGAGGAAGCGGAAGCCGTGAGTGCAGACCAAAACGTTCCCGTTTGAATCCACCTTCAGGAGGTTTCCATAACTGGTGTCAACAACTAATCCGCTGTAATGAGAGGTTGCAACGGGTAAACAAAGTTACTGGCACCTGGTGTGGATTGAATTAAAAAAGACACGGTGAAAGACGTAAATACAGACTGACCGAGTGGCGAAACTGGGGTCATACGTGTAGCGGAGAATCTCATGAGGGTATCCAATAGAAACCATCCTGTCTCTTAACAGCTCAAACCCCAGGCTCTCGTAATCAGGAGACTTATACACTGCGGCACAAAGAAAACAATCAGTACACAACTACTAAATCTTGTGCAGTACAGTTAACCTCTGACTCAGGGAGCTCTTTTATAATGTGACGGCTTTACTCACACGCCAGTGTGTAGTCCATGTCGAAGCCATAGCACTGGATGCTTTCCAGACTTACACTCCGGGTCACAAACACCCTGCGATCAGACAGACGTGCAGACAAGACGAGACAATTTTGACAGCTTTAGTCTCAAAATGACTCAAAATGTGAGTTTACGCTCTTTCTCAGCTTTTCAGCATCACCTGTTGAAATGACAAGACCTTTCCAAGATGTGTTGGTTTTGTTATGTTCTCTCTCATTTTCTTTTTTTTTCCCAGCGCAGGAGCATTTGAAAGACTGTTTGTCTTCACCTTACTTTTCACCTTCTGTGACCTCACTCTACTTGTTCTTGTCTCGGGAGATAATTTCCTGCTGTCACACTGTTCTCAGTGGGGGTGGAGCAGGGTGGAGCCTCAAGATGTTATCGTCTCAATGCTGTCTTCAGCTCTACTTCAAAGGACATTTCCAAAAGAAGATCCTTCTTTTTTTTTTTTTTTATCAAATCAATAGTGTAACTGCACATGGCTTGCTCTATCACTCACTCACACATGATCTTTTTTTTTTTTAATGTGAGACATGAGGTCCTATATGCAGAAACCTCCAGTCTGTGTTGTCTCGAACTCTCCATAACAGCTTGTACATATACTGCTGCTGTAAATGATTGACCTGCAAGTTCCTGTTACGTGAAATGTGTCGCTGCCTTTCTCACTGATGAGATCAATTCAGCAAACAGAAAGTGGCGGGCGGGGGGGGGGGGGGGGGGGGGGGGGGGGGGGCACTTCAGTGTCTCCTGGTTTAGAGATTCAGTGATGTTGTGCAAAAGTAAGGATAAATCAGTTAAGAAGTGTTAGAAAGCATTTTAATTTGTGGGAAGAACATTTTTTACTGACTGATTTACAGTATTAATACGTAGATATTGGTTTATCGGGAGTTACAGATACAGAAATAAGCAATTTACTGACAAAATGCTGCTCAATAGAGAATAAAAGAAACCTGAACAAAACCTGAACATGAAAAAGTTTATGATTTCTATTAAAATGACTTATAATGTACTCATTTTCAAGTACTGCTGTTAAAAAATAATCACAATAAAGAATCTCCCTTAAAAAAAATGACTTTTCATTATATTAAATTTTTGTTTAATATTAGTCTTTATTCAGTGTGTCTGTATAAAATAGCTTTGAAATAATGACGTTATTGGTTAGAAAACTTCAGAATAAAAGGCTCTAATATTAATTCAAACTGTTAATTAAACACAGTTAGGATTAAAAATGTTGTTAAAACGCAGCAGAGCAGAATATGTGATGTGGATTGTACTAAAATATGAATACAATTTGTTTTATTTATCTATACTTGGAAAATACTATCTAAACTACAGGGCCATTTAAATATGGGTAAACGAACATTTATATAGTCCTGTCAGTGTCTTTGGATCTGTTTGCATGTCTGTGATGTTTGGACTCACTTCTGGTCAATGTCTCTCTTGGGTTTGGGCTCCTCACAGGAGATGCTGGCCTCTGTGTCCATCGCGTGCGTCGGCAGGAAGCAGCTGCAGTTCAGCTCCAGTCACGAGCTTCTCATTCACTCACAGCCGTCGGTCATTGGACGCAACTTTAAAGGGACAAATTCATACACGTTTCGAGGGTGTGGCCATCACTGTTTTTGTTTTGGGTTTTTTGTTTTTTTGCGGGACCCCCCGGTCGTGCGCAAGCAGGAGCTCCTCCTAAGCGTGTCCTTAAACTGCGCGTCCAGTTTGCGCTCTGCTGCGCGTCTGACGTGCCGATTATCTTATCAGAGGCGCACACGCGCGTCCTGCGGCCGCACGTCTGCGTAGCTGGAGGGAGTTTCCCCCCCCCCCCTGATGCCTGTCAGCCCCAACTTCTAAACATCTTTCACTGAATTGATCGTTTTCAGATGTTTGATTTATGAACCTCTGGGACCTCTGAGCGGTTTCTGGTGCCCACAGCACCAGAAGTACACAAGTAAATAAACAACAACAACAACCATCCTGCCTCGTGGAAAACACCAACATTGTAATAGTCATAGTCATAGTTTTGTCATAGTTTTACATTAACAGTTAACTTGGCGACCTTTTACACATTTCCTGACCCTCGTGTTGAAACAATCATATTTTGGTTACAAATTCACAAAAATATTAACTGCTGTTGCTATCATTATTTCTAATCTGTCATGTTAACTGAAGAAAAAGAACTTACCCATCTACTAAATGAAGTGTAAATATATTTGTTTGTTTGACTTGTTGTCTTTTAGAAGTTAAAACTTGTGTAAAACAAAAGATGTATTCATAGTTCACCAGTTCAGAGATTAATATGTTGCATTTGTGCCACTGTTGGTCAAAAAGGGATCATTTAAAACATGTAAAATCCCACTAAGTAACTTCAGAGACGTCTGTCTGAAAATCAGTTTGGCTCTAGAGATGGGATTTTGTTGCAAAATTGAATTTTCCATTTATACTGAGGAGGCATATATTGAAAGTCAGAATATTTTCACCTTGACTTTATTTGTAAAATTGGATGTAAATAAGTGGACAACATTAATTGCAGAGATTAATTGTAAGTAGACAACATTATAATGTTTACAAATGCTTGAGTTTTGCCTCAGAAGAGCAACAAAACAGTTTTTTAATTAGTCTGTTTTATATTGTTGGCGAAATGGCAGCTGAGCCATTTTAAAACATTTCACCGTTCTTGTGCGGCGGACTGTAAAACGTATTTTTTCTACATTGAGCTATCGCTGTGGTTATTAATTCTATCTCGATATAGAACTGGTTGTGACTGTTGCATTGCAGTTCAGTTCAGTGCCTCCATCCACTGAAAGGACATGAAAACAGAGAGTTTAACGCTGAGACAATGTGTGTTTCAGCTCTCATGTCAAACTAAGCAAACACCTTTCGTTCAGAGTAACACTGACCTCAGCAAGCTAAATCTACAAAACACGCAGAAAGTCACAAAACACACTGAACTCAGTTGATGATGCAGTGTCCTGTGCTGATTCCTCTGTGTCGACATGCTGACCTCATTGATAATCTCGATGACTGAGCCTCGCCTTGAGAACAGCATTGAACACGGTCATGTGAAGCTCATTTCCACTCAAGTCCTTTTTATTCACGTAACTACAATCGACCAAAAATACAAACAAAGTTCTTTCTGGTGAAAACAACACTCAAGTTTTGAATTTAAGGCGCAGCAATAATCTACAATAGACATAACGTGATCTTATTCTTTTCAATTCAAGCCTTTTAGAAAGCAAATTCTCTCTTTCAAGGGAATGTGTGTTGGAATTTGAGGAATGTTTTTGATTAGAATGTGGTCTCCTGTATTCTTATTCCGTTTGAATAGTCGTGTGTAGTTGTTTTGCCGTATGGTTCTCCAGATTTGTTGTGCATCCTCTCAAACTCTGCAGTGATCTCCAGTATCGTACGATTCTTGGTCTCAGGGACGTTGAAATGCACAAACACTCCACAGCAAGTGCAGGCGAGCAGAAATATGACAAAGCAACAATAACCCAGATTCTCCTGGAAAGGAAATGTTCAAAGAATATTAGTAAGTCAGTGTGAGAGACATTTCATCCCTTTCATTTCATACACGGTATGTCATTTTTTAACCTTTCTTATAAAGGTGCTTACCACAAAGAGGGGAAAGCAGAGCCCAACAATGAAGAGCCACATCCAATTAATAATGCCGGCAAATGAGTATGCAGACGTTTTGAATGACTGAGAGAAGATTTGCCCCGGGAAGGTAGATGTAATCGCAGCTTCGGGAAGAACACAAAGTTTTATTAAAAGCCAAGAACACCGATTGGTGGTGGTGGTGGTGGTGGTGGGGGGGTGGGGGGTGGGGGGGTGGGGGGTGGGGGGGGGGGGGGGGGTGTACATATATGTTCAAAGGATAAACTAAGCGCATAATCTTGCTTCTTTTCATATCACATAGTAACAATATCCCTCTAGAAACTATTTCACAAACAGTACCCTCATATTGGAGACCCCCAACAACTACAATATAATGACATCGGATGAAACAAATTAAAGAGGGGGCAATGCGGTTCAAGCTCTGTGACACGAGGCTCATCCTCACCCCGCTTTGAAAATCTCCTGCTATAGAAAATACTTGATCTAGTGAGAAAAACCCACCTGGTCCACAGGCAAACAAGAATACAAGGACAAAGGTGAGGACCATGCTGCAGTACGGGATCCACGAGATCTGAGCCTGGAGTATTAAGAATAAGTTGCTAATCAATAGATTTCGTGCAAAAAAATAAATAAAAAATCATAAAACATTGGGTTTTTTTTTCTGGACTCACTTGCAGATACAGAGTGGCAGTGAGGAGCGTCAGTATTACAGCCATGCACATGTGGCCTCTGGCCAGCAGGACCTTTCTGCTCACCTTTTCAATAATCAGGAGCTAGATAAAAAAATAAATTGTGCAATTTAATAGATGTTCATCAGTGGCAGGACAGAACTCGTCAAAAAAAAGAGCCACATGAGGTTGAATAGAGACAGAAGAGACATTTTGAGATGTTGAAAGAAAAAATATATGTGTATTCTTTTTTTTTTCAATCTTTAAGTCAACAACTTATGTAATTAGGTGCAACAAAACAGTGCATGAATACCAGGAGTGAATATTACGCAATATGATTACACTATTACTTACAGTGATTATAGAGCTGAACACTTCACAGACGCCTATTCCCACAGCAGCGTAAGGTATACTGAGTTCTGGGATTCCTGCAGCACTAAACACTTCAAAAGAATAAAAGTACACCTAGAGAGAAACACACACACACACACACACACACACACACACACACACACACACACACACACACACACACACACACACACACACACACACACACACACACACACACACACACACACACACACACACACACACACACACACACACACACACAGCTGATTGATTAAATGATTAATATCCATAAAGATTTCAATTATACAAGCGTCATTAAGCTGCAGCACCAAGAGTCTGGATGTCATCTTTTTGGGTCGACAGTAATTTCTTACCTCCAAATAAATAGGAAGTACATAGAAACTGCTTGACTGGAAGAGGGTTAGATGATACTGACACTTGATAAGACTTTTGGAGATGAATGATAGCTTTTGTTATTATATACAACATCGAGAAGGTATTTAAGCTATTATGGCTCTGTAGTCAGGGAGCCGCGCTTTGTTTTAGGATTATTTGCACTTTCAAATGGACTTAAGTGTTTTCTTTCAGTCTCTCATACTCCACGTAGGGACTGTCGACTCTGGCCCAACTGCAGCAGACCATCTGAATGAATCAGTCATCAGACTGACTCACGCACTGACAACTCAGTTAATGTTTCACAGCAACGCGACAATAAAAGAGCTGGGTACACAGTATTATAGAGAGAGAGATCTATGGGGTGAGTTTAGAGTTACTAGTAAACCCTACAAACAAGGCACTGCAGGATGAAACAAGAAACCCCTCGCATGCACAAGCCTTCAGCCTAGACTGGAGATCCCGACATATCCTCACTGTGAGGCACGAGTGGCAGCACGTTACAGCCCTGTGCATTTCTATGCATGTATTGTGCAATGTCATTTACATACACCCTTCTTGAGTTAGATATATAACTTACAGCAGAGATGCCACAGAGCTGCACTGCAGTGAAAACAACAATGAGGCTCATGAACTGCCAGCGGACCCTCCTGTCCACAACGAGTTCCAACAAAGAGCGGCAGCGGACAGTCTTTAGGGCCGCGTTCTCCTCCAGCATCTCCTCCACTGTCCTGCTGTGGTCTTTCTCCCCCCAGAGCCTCGTTAGAGCTGAGAGGGGAGCACAAAAAAGTGAGCCGCAATTAACACAAGGTTAGAATGTATCTTCAGAAGAAACTTCACAATGCACAAGTGTGTTTTCACACCTTTCTCACACTCCTGGCGGTCTCCTCTCTCCAGTAACAAGAAGCTGGGGGACTCTGGTAGGAACGGCAGAGTGAGGAGCTGCAATAATGCGGTGAAGCCATTTAAACCGAGCAGCCAGGGCCAATTTTTCTCTGTACCAAGTAACTCTCTGCAAGCACAACATAGGAATCGGACTTAAAAAACAGCAGATATTTTTTTAATTATGGAGTGTGTTCTGATTCTTCATCAATGTCAATATATCAATAAGTCTTCTACAACAGTACTAGACGTAACTCCACACAGTATAGGAGATGTAGCCACCTTACCTGAGCCCTAGCAGCTGACCAGTGAACCTCCCAAGTGCCATACAGGTGGAGACAGTCACACCCGCCATCCCTCTGAGTGTCTTAGGAGCGCAATCAACCACAAACATTGGGTGAATCACCAAACCTATCCCTGGAGGTGTATACAGCGGAGTCAGGCGTCCAGTTATGTTCAACAACGTGGCAAAATAATGTTGAGAAAAATTCAATAACAAACAACTGATAAATTAAAAATGTGCCATCTGCAGGATTGAATGTGGGAAAAACAAAAACAAACAAACAAAACAGCTTTAATGAGGTTTACCTGCATTGATGCCGTAGAGAAATCGTCCCACTATGATCATCTCAAAAGACGTGGCTGGTTGGCTCAAGATCATCAGCACAGCTCCTAATATAGCCCAACCATTGTTTAACAACATGCCTTTCTTTCTGTAAGATGGTGAGATGAAGACTTGGACAAGTGGAGGCCTTATGTATTTTTGGGCAATAACTGATATTTTCATGTATACACATACCTTCCAAGTTTTGAGAGCATTGGACCAAATATAAGTGACCCCACTAAGCCTCCGACACAAAAAATGGACACTGTGAAGGACCAGAGGAGAGAGACCTGCCACTGCTCCACGGAGAAGTTATATCTATACACACATGTTCTGTTCATCAGGTCCTGTATGAACTGTAACGATAACAATCACATGATCTGTATTCTGGGGGTTAAGGGGTTTGCCAATAGTCCCCTATAATGAGATGGTTTATCAGCATCCTAAAAGGCAAGGCAAGGCAAGGCAAGGCAAGGCAAGGCAAGGCAAGGCAAGGCAAGGCAAGGCAAGGCCAAATTTATTTATACAGCACCATTCAACCACAAGGCAATTCAAAGTGCTTTACAAAGAAATAAAAGAAAAAAGAAAAAGGAAATTAAAGAAATGCATTAAAACAAATAATGAAGAAAAGTATAATAAATAAGGTAAGAGATTTATTGAGATACTTTTAATCAGTAAGTAAAATCTATTTTTTATTCAAAAGCCTGTGCAGATAGGAAAGTCCTGATTTAAAAGAAGTGAGCGTGTCAGCAGTCTTCAGGTGTTCAGGAAGTTTGTTCCACAGGTGGGGAGCGTAGGAACTAAAAGCTGCTTCACCTTGTTTGTTTCTGACTCTAGGAACACTGAGTCAACCTCCTCCTGAGGACCTGAGAGGTCTGGAGGTTTGATATTCTACAAGTAAGTCTGAGATGTATTTAGGCCCGAGACCATTCAAAGCTTTCTAGACCAGAAGGAAGGTTTTGAAGTCAATCCTTTAATGAACAGGCAGCCAGTACAGGGATTGGAGCACGGGTGTAATGTGCTCCACCCTCTTTGTGTTGGTGAGGACTGGCTGCAGCGTTCTGGATGAGCTGTAGTTGTCTGATTTTGTACTGAGACCTGTAAACACACCGCTACAATAATCCAACAAACTGAAAACAAATGCATGAACAAGTTTCTCAGAATCTTGTTGGTCAGAAATCCTTTGATTCTTGCAATATTTTTCAGATGGTAGTAAGCTGATTTTGTTATTGTCTTAATGTGGCTGTTGAATTTCAGATCTGAGTCCAGCAGTACACCCAGATTTCTGGCCTGATTTGATGTTCTGAGTGACATGGAGTCAAGATGAGCACTGACCTTTAACCTTTCTTCTTTAGGGCCAAAAACAATGACCTCAGTTTTCTCTGGGTTGAGTTCTGGCACATCCACTCATTAATTTTATTTATGCATTTACTCAACCGGTATCAGGGGGCGTGGTCATTCACTGACACTGATATATAGAGCTGTGTGTCGTCCGCGTAATTATGACAAGAAATGTTGTAATGTTCCATGATCTGAGCCAGCGGGAGCATGTAGATGTTAAATAAAAGGGGCCCAAGGATGGAGCCTTGAGGAACCCCACAAGTGATTTTCATTTGTTCAGATTCATAATTAGCTATTGACACAGAATAGTCGCAATCTTGCAAGTACGATTTAAACAAACTTAGCGCGGTGCCAGAAATTCCCAACCATTTTTCCAGTGGGTCCAGCAGTGTGTTGTGGTCAACTGTGTCGAAAGCAGCACTAAGATCCAGTAACACTAAAACTGAGACTCTGGAAGTGTCACTGCTCATGTAGATGTCATTCAACACTTTAATAAGAGCTGTTTCAGTGCTGTGGTTTAATCTCAATCCGGATTGGAAAACATTTAGGTCATTGTTTTGTGCCATAAAATCATTAAGTTGTGTAAAAAATGACCTTTTCAATAATCTTACTGAAGAAAGCCAGGTTTGATATGGGCCTGTAATTACTAATTACTGAAGCATCCAGATTACTCTTTTTTTAAAAGAGGTTTGATAATGGCTGTCTTTAGAGTTTTAGAAAAAACACCCGTCTGAAGAGAGCTGTTGACTATCTGTAGTACATCGAGAGCTAGACAGTTAAAAACGTCTTTAAAACACTTTGTGGGTTTGAGGTGTTGAACAATGTGGGTTAGTGCTGCACAGTCTCACAGGTGAAAATAAATAAAGGTCAATGTATTAAAAAAACAACAATATTAATCTGAAAAAAAATTTTCTTGATTATTTTCTATATTTCAGGGCACCTCCAATATTGATTGGTGGAGTACAGACTGATTGACAGGAAGAACGTTGATTGTGGCATGATCACACTGCACCAAGGGCAGAAATCACTTCTCAACCCTGACACTCTTCCCCAAACCCCAGCGCTTTCTCCCTTGCACTACATGTCTGTTTATACTAGCCGGACGTAGCGCCAGTTTAGGTGATTAATATGAAAGTGCTGATGCAGCAGAAAAATAGATAAACCCCGATAAAAAAAATTCAAACTATTTACCGATAATACCCTTGAGCACAAGAATTATAGGATGCGATTATGGCTGGCCAAGCCTCATGGACAATCCACAAGTTAGGTATTACTTCCTAATACATCCCACTAACCCCCCTTCCCATCTCAGATTTTCATTTCTTTTTACATGGACAATGACATTTTGAGGTACGGCTACTCACAGCAGAGGGGGAGGTCATCACAGATAGATTGTATCCATACTGAAATGTGCCGCCAATACCAGACACTAAGATGGCAACAATTAGAAGAGGAAAGTCCAGCTGCAGAAACATGAAGAAAATAAATATACATACAGGTGGATTATTTTCATGATGAATACATTGAGTCAGTAATGATTCGTAATGAAAAAAAATCCTCATTCATGTTTCACTTTTACTAAAGCTCACAATAGGAGAGCAAATCCTTAGCATTCACATTTAGAGAAAAAGGAGAGGCAGATCAATAACTATGAAGTCAAAACAAAATTACATCAATATCCAATACCTACCAGTTGTGTTATGTACTGTGGCATGGTTGGGAGTACGACGGTTGCACCTGAGAAATCCTTTTGAAATCTTACATGGGCAGTGCTCATATTTAACTGAGCACTGAACTTATTAACTTTCTGCCAGGTCAAAGAGAAACAGCAATGTAGCGCAACAAAAAAAACAAACCAATCCCACATCTTTAAAGCATTGAGGCGTTCCATGAAAGGCAATTCTTAAAGGAGTCATCACCTGGTATTCTCACATATCCAGTCTCACTTATATTGTCTTTAAATCAATTCTTAAACTTTGTTAGGAAAAAAAATAATGAAACATAGAGCTTGTTTTCACCCTTTTTCACACCTCAACTTTCTCTCGCGAAGGTTTGTGCACGATTTTGACTGGTCAGGATGTTAGGTTTGATTGGCCCCAGGAACTGTCATGGATATTGTAGCACTGCTGTGTGATAGCATTCTTCTGCTCATACGGAAAAAGCGAATAAAAAAACAATTATGGCGCCGTCTACAAACATCCAATCAAAAGCTCCTGTTTTGAGGCGCACAGCCTGGTGGGCAATTCTGGTTTGAACAAGGAGCTCAAACAAAAAGAGGAGACCATATTCGCTGTGTGTGTGTGTGTGTGTGTGTGTGTGTGTGTGTGTGTGTGTGTGTGTGTGTGTGTGTGTGTGTGTGTGTGTGTGTGTGTGTGTGTGTGTGTGTGTGTGTGTGTGTGTGTGTGTGTGTGTGTGTGTGTGTGTGTGTGTGTGTGTGTGTGTTACCAAAAGTAGCCAACTTCAGGCACATTGGGAGTAGACCTCAAAGCATGTTGTAAATATAGAAATCACTATAAATAACAAATGATAATAGACCAGTCGAAATGTGTGACAAGTAGTCCTACTTAGTACTCGGTAGTCATGAAATAGTTCAACATGAAAAGCTTTGTGACATAATTCAACCCTGTCATTTAATATGCAGCGAGAGGAACTCAGTGGATGTGGTTTATGTTTGATTCACGATTTTTGCTAGGTCATTTGGAAATGATGGCAGACTTTGGACAGCCTTCTCCAAAAAAAAAAAAAAAAGTTACTGATTGCTTGCAATCTTTTTGAAAGCATTGAAACCCACTCTAAAAGTGTTCCGAGTGTGACACTCAAAGCTCTAGAAAGTTGCAAGAAGGCCTGATTTATGCATGCTCATGTTTTCTTTGCCGCATTTGAGGCAAACACCTCGTTGTTGCATTCGTCTAAAGCCTTGTTTTGCAATCAGTACCCATTGCTGGAAGATGAGATATCTCTTTTGGATATGAAAAGGAAACGTTATTGTTGATATCCGAATTTTTGGGATCCCTCATCTGAAGAGCTGTGTTTAAAGCAGCACAATTTGCCACAACTGACATTTTTACAAAAATGATCATTCACTTCATTAAACGTTCATTCACACAAAATATTCAAACATAAACCCTTTTGAGTTTGTCAAAATTGTCCACAAACTGCCAGGTGCTATTTATCACTTTTTAACCCTACAGGAGAAGAAAAGCACAGCAATGAACAAGTTGTAGAAGTTAATATCCACTTTAATGCATTAAAACGAGTAACGACAATGTTACCAGTTAAAACAAGCAAAGATTCCATTCAGAAAAGTAAAAAGTCAGTGTTTTATTTAATAGTGTGTAACGAGTCTCTGCTCTGTTCATGTTTTCTTCTCAGATGGTACAGATTTCCTGTGCATCCTCTCAAACTCTGCAGCAATCTCCAACGCTGACTTATTGTTGGTCTCAGGGACATTGAACCTCACATAAACGCCACAGACAACGCAGAAAAAGAGAAATATGACAAAGCAAAAATAATCCAGATTCTCCTGGGGGAAGAAAGCATTGAAAGGCACCGGTCAGTCCCTGTGAGTGACAAATGTAATATGAATTTACTTGCATAGTTGAATCAACTTGCAGACATTAACATTGTTATTGCTGAATATCGGCTAATATTTAGGAAGCTATGAATGAACTTACCACTATGATAGGAAACAGAATGCCAATCGTAAACAAACAAGTCCAGTTGATGGTGCTGGCGACTATGTACGAAGCACATTTAAACGGCTGAGTGAAGATTTGCGCGAGCAAAGCAGCCGTCCCTCCAGCTTAGGATGAAGAACACACGTGCACTAATGTAAATATAGTAAACAAAGCCCATGTAAGCTACATCGTAGAAAGCTTCACATTTTAATTAGATAAAAAAAAAAAAGGTGTCTGATAAAGTGATAAGATTTGTACTTTTTACTTTGGTAAATCATGATAACTGTTATGGCCTCCTAAAATGATATCAATAATATGTCCAGGCTAAATTTATATCGGAACATATAAAGGATGCCACACGGGACAATCTGGTTTGAAAAGAAAAGAGGAAAAGTACCAAAGACAAGTGAATCCCTAAAAGTATGAACCAAAAAGAGATGGAGACCCCGGCCAAAATGAACAAAAGAGAGGTAAGCTCAGGGCACCACACTTTAAAAATGATAGCACATTGCTTTGCTCCCTGACTCATAGTTCTGAAGTTCAGGATGCTGCTGATCCATTGCTCATGTTAAATTCTACTGCACAGTCAGCCATATCTAATGAGTAACATCACTTTGTGTGCTTAGAGTAGGAGTTCTCAAAGCTCGGGAACAGAGCATCTTGAACTTAAACTTCATTTATCAGTTCAACTTGGTGATGATGTGACTGCTGTTAAAAGAATAAAAACAAATTGCCAGCAATGGCAGAGAGTTGCTCTGTGCTGTGGCTGTTGCGACGTTTGCTTTGAAGAGTTCATTACTAAAGCTGTGGTGATCGAAAAGCCAAAGCTGGAGCGGATTGGTAGTATTGTTGAAATTAAAATTGTGGATACATATGAGGAAAGCTCTGGGGAGAAACACAGGGTTTCCTCTACATTCATTTAGGAGTGGCGGGCCGCCATTCCAAAAACACTTGAATTGGGCAATCCTGCATCTTGGCTAAATAAAGTGACCAACACAGAGAGAGGGACATCGTACATGAGCAACAGAATTACCAGCAGGTGCAGAGGGCAGGAAGAACAGATATCCCATCCTGGGCCCCAGTAGAATTGTCAGCCGGCCTGCATTTCAAGTATTTAGCTAAACTAAAGATAACTGTCCCAAAAAAAGCAGACAAATCGGCGTGCATGGACAGGTCTTAGTCCCAGAAAGCCTGCCCCCGCTGCTGAAAAAAATTCCCACAGGAAACACAGGAAACACTTACCTGGTCCAGAGGAATAAATGATTATGAATGTGAAAATAAGGGCCATGCTGCAGTACGACATCCAGGAGACGTGACTCTAAACAAAACATAAGGGAGTGAAGCCACACACATGTATAATGCATGACTGAGGATTGTCATGTGACTCACCTGGAGGTACAGAGTGAGGGTGAGGAGGATCAGTGCTGCTGACATGCCCACGTAGCCTCTGAACAGCAGGACTTTGTTTCTTGTGTGTGCAATGATCATGAACTGCAACATGAAGACAGATTCATTCTCACTAATCTGCCACCACAGGTCAAAAACTAACTACACCAATTTGAATAACTACAAGGAGGGGCTGTCGTAGCATATAATCCATTATGGATCAGGAAGTCATGAGAGAAGAATTACTTTTCCCAGAATATATTTAGTCACTCATCATCATAAAAATAAATTCATTTAAAAGTCATTTTAGAAATAAATGCTGCACCAAAACATTCTGGGAAGACACAAAACACCTTTAGATTTCTGTCAAATGGGACTTACACAGACTACAGAGCTGAAGAGTTCACACAGTCCTGTCCCCATGGCTGCATAAGATAATATGTGTTCTGGGATTCCTGCAGCACGAAACATTTCAACAGCGTAAAAACACACCTGCAGAGAACAGACTGAAATTAGAGACATTTGTGCTGCTTGATCAAATATTCAACCAGATGTCCGCTACTCATCACTGGTTCTATGGAGGTGCATGAAATTTACTCCAATAAAAGGCAAAATGCCAGAGGAATGCACCAAATCTGAGAGGGCCTCCTTCCTCATCCCATGACATACAACTTACAGCATTAATGCCGCAGAGTTGCACTGTGTCGGAGGTAACAATGAGGGTGAGGAGCTGCCAGCGGACCGTTCTGTTCTGAATGAGCTCCAACACTGAGTGGCTGTGGACACCCTGCTGAGCAGCTTTCTCCTCCAGCATCTCCTTCAGCTCCCTGCTGTGGTCTTTGTCACCCCAGAGCCTCTTTAACGCTGATTGAGCAGGACAATATGTGAGATTTGATGGAAATTCTACCCCATAACATCACATAGGGTTCACAAACCATCTCGGACGACAAAGACAAAGAAACCATCTGCTGAAAGGATACCATGAAACCTGTTGTTTCTTTTTCGCACCTTTCTCACAGGCCTTCTGGTCTCTTCTATCCAGCAACAAGAACCTGGGGGACTCTGGCAGGAAGGGCAACGTGAGGAGCTGGAATAATGCGGCGAAGCCATTGAAGCCGAGCAGCCAGGGCCATCTTTTCTCTGTACCAAGTAGCTCTCTGCAAGAGCAACATATTGTTAAACTGTGGCTTGAAGCCACTCATTTACCCTCCCAACATTATGTAAGTAACGGTCACAGGTGGACCGGGGTATGCCCCGGTCCACCTGTGACCGTTACTTACATAATGGTCACAGGTGGACCGGGGTATGCCCCGGATGACTCTGTTCATGAGGTTGAATACACTGACAGGCAATATGACCTGTTGCTATGTGTTTCGCTGGAAGATAGCTGAAATACAATATATAACAGGAAAATATAACGGTCTATAAAATGTACATATTCTATTATTTGAAATCATTTTTCTCTATTGATATATTATTTACACACTGGTCAGCCCACACCTTAGCTGTCATTTTAAGTGAACAGACTCTGACTCTTAGAGGACTCCAGGAAGAATGTTCTTGAAAGCTCACCTGATCCCCAGCAGCTGACCACAAAACTTTCCCAAAGAGGCATTAGTGACAATGGTTACACTCATCATTGCTCTCAGCCTCTTCTGAGAACATTCAACAGCGTACAGTGGGTGAATTGCAAGACCGACTCCTGCAGGTGTACACAAAGAAATCACTTCACAAGTTATTTATTCTTTTTTTTTCTTTTTTCCCTTGTCCTGTTCGGCAGCTTGGGCCAACAATATGATGTGATTGAGAGCCTTCGGAGTCAGAACAGTTTTTGGTCTTGCAACAGGGAGAGACCTGGAGTCTCCTCCTGTTGCCTTCTCCGTCAGAAGTTGGCATGGCTGCCGTACACGACCGGGGGGGAACGCACAAAGAGAGAGAGAAGAGAAGAGAGAGAAGAAAGTCGAGGGGGGAGGGGTGAGGGGGGAGGGGGGAGGGGGGAAGGGGATAACATACAATGTCCTTGTTGTGCTACATATATTATTTGCAATAATCACACTCATCCAAATCCTTTCCAACTGTTATTAGATTGAACCAGCCTGAGCAGCTCTATCTAGACAGTAAGATGATTTTCTAGATTAACCAGCCTGAGCAGCTCTATCTAGACAGTAAGATGATTTCCTAGATTTAACCAGCCTGAGCAGCTCTATCTAGACAGTAACGTGAAGCAGGAACATGAAATAACAAAGAGGCAACAACAAAAGAGGAACATGATTTTTAAAGTTTGGGCAAATGATGACAGACAACAAGCAACTTCAGAAGCACCTTTCGTGAGGAGTGAAAGTGTGTGTGTGTGTGTGTGCGTGTATGTGTGTGTGAGTGTGTGTGGCTTGTCCACTGGGTGTGGCCGGAACTGTTGTGGGGGGACCCGTGGTGACACTCCGGGGTCCGAGGCCACCGCGCCCGGACACCGCCACCCCGGCAGACAGAAGCCCCCCAGGCCCGGGGAGACCCCAGCGAACCACCCCAGAGAGCCCCGCCCCCGCCCAAAAAGCACCCGACGGAGAATGCAGAGAGGAATCCCCCCCAGGCAAGAGGGGCCCACAAGAGAAGGACAAAGGGCACAGGGCCCCAGGCCCCGACCCAAGCCGCCAAGCCGAGAAAAGGCCGGAGCAGGGCCCCCGGGCCGAGCGGGCCGAGAGCCCCCCCAACCCCGGCGGCGAGTCCCACCGCACCCCCGGGAACAGGCCCACCCACCGCCCCCCCCAACCCGGTAAGGCAGAGACTTCACAAGTTATTAACAACCAACACATATGTGGACCATCATAGGGAGAAAAAAAAAAGGCAAAAACACCCGAGACCGAGAGCAACTTTTAAAAATAACCAATTCATCTCAAGTACGTGTTTTTGGACGGGGGGAGATCTTTCCAACCCATTTGCCCACTTTGTGCTGTCAGTACAATATCTAAAAGTCAAGACTAAATCATTTGAACATATCAGGTCCGATTTTAATATTTCCCACAAAGATTTCTATCAGTACCTTCAATGGGTCTCTCTTGAGGATGGGTGAGATTTGCACAGAGCTGTCAGAGTTGTATAATACCATAGCTTTGGCTAAATCTCCCAAAGGGCTCCTTTCCAAGGTCTATGCATCTGTAATCTACTCTGACTCCTCAGGCTATGACTCTGAAACTGGTGTGGGAGCAGGGCCTGGAGGCGACGTTCAGTTCACCAGCCTGGGACAAAATTTGCTGTGAGGTTTTCACGACTTCAATTGCAATACATGAACAGAACTATAAATTCTTTCACTGAATTTTACTACACACCCGTTCGCCTCAACAGAATGTTCTCTGGCACCTCAAATCGCTGTTATAAATGTCAAATGCATAAAGGTACTTTTCTGTACTTATCGCAGATTTCTGCATTCATCCCTTTTGAAAAACTCACTCATGAGATTAATCATACTTCAGATACATTTTGGAGGATATGGAAACCATAGTACTCGCTCCTCCAAAACTATAACTCACCTTCAATCACTGACTGCTTTTCCTTTCATTTATTTTAAATGCTACTGTCTCCTGTCTTCTTTATCTGCATATTAATTTATTCAGTTTCTTATTTCTTGTAAAGACGTGTTTGCTGCAACGTTCTGTGATGTTTGGGCTGGGCCTTATGCTGCTAGTGTTTTTTCTTAACTTTTTTTCCCCATTGTCTGTTCTAAAACTGAAAAATCTATAAAAATAAATAAATAAATAAAGGCAAAATTTAAATGTATAGCAACAAGTGATGAATCAACCTAAACTAAACAAATCTCATTAGATTCCCCTCGAGGTTTACCTGCATTGATGCCGTAGAGAAATCGTCCCACCATGATCATCTCAAAACACATGGCTGGTTGGCTCAAGATCATCAACACAGCTCAGAATATAGCCAGTAAGTTATTCAACAACAGGCATTGTTTCCTGTGAGTGGGTGAAGCAAGGACTTCAGTTAATAAAAAAATTGAAGAAAAAAGGAGAGTCTTTCGTATTTTTTTGACATTGACGTTTGAGCACAAACCTTCCAAATTGTGAGAGCAGTGGACCAGATATGAGTGACCCCAACAAGCCCCCAATAGTAAAAATGGACACTGTGAAGGACCAGATACGCGAGACCTGCCACTGCTCCAAGGAGAGGTTGTATCTCTGCACACATGTTCTGTTCATCAGGTCCTTTATGAACTGCAACGATAACATAGACAATGACACAATGTGTTGTTCCATTATAGGCGCCAAGTCTGGGGTATAGTGGGTTTCCCCCTCAAAAAGGTATAGTTAATTAGTTAATGAGTTACTCAGAGAAAAAGCCATTTCTGTTGGAAATTGGCAGATTGGTTGGTTACCTGTTTAGATAAGTTAGGATGCATCAGCCAGATATAGCATGCTACTAAAAGTGTGAAACAATACATGTTGACAAAGGGCTTATTGTTGCATTCACTGATGGAATTTCCAGTCACACCAACAGACAGGAGCATTTCAATTTAAAGTAAATATTGTAGGCCTTCCTGATATATCCCACCGAATTCCCCACTCACGACTTATTTTCTTGTCTCCAATGACATTGTGAGGTACGGCTACTCACAGCAGAGGGGGAGGTCATCACAGACATGTTGTATCCATATTGAAAAGAGCCACCAATACCAGACACTAAGATGACAGCAATTAGAAGAGGACTGTCTAGCTGCAGATACATGAACAAAACGGAAAACACATACACCTGGATCATTTTCATGATGAATACACTGAGTCAGTCAGTCATGAAACAGCACCTGTTTTATACCCATTCTAACATTTACCAATGTTTATAGCGAGAGAGTAATTTAATGTTTACCATTTGTGTGTAGAGGGAAAAAAAAGAGGTAGAGCAATAACTATGAAATCAGAAATTAATAACCGGTACGTACCAGTAGTGTTAAATAGAGTGGCATATTTAGAGTCCGACCTTTGCATCTGAGAAGTCTTTCAGAAGTGGGCACAGCACATATATAACTGAGCACTTATTTAACCTTCAGACCAAATGGAAACATAGTGCAACAAAAGAAAAACAATACCGCAACTTTCAAAGCCAACCTTGACAACCTTTTAAGTCAAGTTGCATAACTTTACTCATTCCCAAGGGGCAATTCAAAAACACACCAAGTAGTTCATATAAAAGCGTCAAAAAAACATAAAACTAACTTTAACACTAGCGAGAGATTAAGTGAATAGCATTGACTATCTAGTTATGGCTCCTATCAAGAAGAGCACGTAGAGTAAAACTCAGTAAAACTTTAAGCAGCAGGTTGTCATCAATTATCCATCAAACATTGATTGGCTTTATTGGGCGTCACCTGGAACTACAAGCAGTGGTTTCCCAAGTTGTGGGTCGCCCCCTAGCGGTGGTTATTGTTTCAGTCGTCAGACGCATCCATACACTGCCCAAATGGAAGTATATATATATATAATTTAACACCAAATCAGCATGACATTTATTCAAAGAAAATATAAAATGCCATATCAGAAAGAGCAGCAAAAATGTCATTATCTCATGGAATATAACTTACAGCATTAATGCTACAGAGCTGCTATTGTATCCAAATTGAAATGTCCCACACCTCAGACCAATGCCGGAGACCAAAATTGCCAGTGATAATATTTGGTTAGCAAAGTATTCTCATCGATTATCCTAAATCTTACAACGTAGACAGAGTATTCTGATCTTTGAACATCACACGTAAAAGGAAATACTAAGAGGAAGAGACATCCGTATTATATAAATAAAGACACACATATTAGTGTTCAATATTACACATCAGGAGTGGTACGTACCCTGGCATATCTGTGGTCTGAAATGAGAAATCACAGTTTTTATTGTGTCAAAGTGCATATTTACCTGCAAACTGGAATTAATAACTTTCTGTTGGGTTAAAGAAAATATGCAAACTACAATGAGAAAAACAAACAAACCACCTAACGTACAGTCTCAACACAAACACCACAAAAAAAAGGGCCATGTTGATATTTAGACAGTGACACATCAAATGGAGATTATCGTATCAGCTTTACTTTTTTGCCGGAATTAAACACCCAGAGTTGATACTTCTCTGTACCGTAACCAAACGTAACATAATGCACAAGAGCTATCAGATTGTAAAGTATCAACAAGCCCCTTTAGTGCTTGATTTGACGGAGGCCGAAGGCACACACACTGTCCTGGTTTCAGTGTGTGTGTGTGTGTGTGTGTGTGTGTGTGTGTGTGTGTGTGTGTGTGTGTGTGTGTGTGTGTGTGTGTCATGACCAATTTAAATAAACAGACGATGTCCAACAACACATCAGTGAGGTACAGTAGGCTGCACGCATCTGTCCACATGTCAGCTGTTATTTGAACCCGCCACACCACCTGACCCTCACTTGACTCCACACAGTACAGAACCTGGTGGACTCTTCATCAGATCCAGAGCAGATGACTAAACCGTATGGCACCAGTCAAACCCATTTACACCCATTAAAACCCATTTACACCCCACTCAGTCTCTCAGGAGTGGATTCAGTGATGTTGATTGGATGAGCTTTAAAACTGATTCCAGGAAGCTCACATACAATCGCACATTGTTATCAGTAAAGAACGATCAGTCGGACTATATGAAGAGACTAAAACAGGTTTGTAAAACACATTTTTGATTAATAAAATCCAATAAATAACCAGTTCATTTTCTTCCATAACAACTTTCAAGAGCAGAACTGTCACACGGGGCTTTACAGTGTTATGTGTACTGTTACAAAAGCTGTGGGAATAACAGACTATCCATTTTATTTACTGGAAATGTTACAGAGTAAGTCTACTGTGTAACTTTTACACTGTGTAAGGTCATCCTGTGGTCCAGAGTGTTTGACAAAGAGAGGATGTGGCCTTCTTTTTAAAAAAAAATTAAAAATAAATGAAATTCAATGATTTCTCTTAGGTTTACCTGCTATGATGCCATGTAGCAATGGCATCCCATAATCACTTCAAAAAGACTTGGCTTCGCTCCAGAGAAGGAGAAACCTCAGAAACAAATATAATTTCATAATTGAAGAAAGCCGATGGAGATGCTGGTTCAGGTAGATTATTTAATTGAAAAGTTGTCAACACATTTCGATGTCATGTCAGGTCTCCTGACTTTTGCTGTTTCTTAAGAAATCATCATTTTCTGTGCAGACCAGAGTTTGTCTGTTATAGTAATACGATTCCTGGAAACATGCTTATATAAAGACTTCTGGGCTTACCTCCCAAGTTACAGTATAGTCATATAATACTCTTGTTTACATCTAGATTGTTTTTCCCTCTGGCCTACCATCTGCTTATCAGGTAACACCCCCCCCCCCCCCCCCCCAAGTCATTTATTATTTGTACACAAGCTTCTCATTTTTGTTATATCTTAGTTTGGCGGTGTGAACTCCATTTGGTCGATTTTGATAGTGTAATTCTTTTCTATAATCAATGTGATACATTTATATGATATAATATTGAACGCCTGCTATTGGCAAAACATTTACAGTTAAACAGTAACTGTTTCAGTAGCTTTTTGTTTTGTGTTGTGTTGTTTTTTGTTTTTTTGGGGGGGGCTTTGACCTTTTGACTTTACTATTTATTTGTAACTTTAAGCAAAGTAGTGGAACTTCAATTAAAATGTTCAGTACTCATCCCCTCCTTATCACCCAAATGAACAATAATCAAAGCTGTATTAATATTATTAATATCAATATATCACCACCTTGACTGTAACATTGTTTTCATACAACAGTAGAATGATTGAAATAACTAACTCTCTGCCCACGTTTTATTTAATACCATAGTTCATTGCCCACCTACTTGTTTTTTAACTTTAGATGGTATTCAACATTTTGGCCCAAAACTATAATGTAAGTTGAATCAAGGTCTGCGTGATTAAGCTGGCATATCTTCGCAGACAAACTTATTAAAATATCAATAGTTGTGTTAACGTGTGTCAACGTGTACGTGTAAATGTTTTGGACGAACAGCAGGCCTTCAGAGAAAAAGTAACTACACATGCCTTTTTGAAATTTATTCAATTGATTCAATACATTCAAAATAGTGTAATACATGTCCTGCACCACCCTCACACACTTTTCTGACACTCCTGACTTCCTCACACGGTACCACAGTGCCTCTCTAGGCACCCTATCATTGCTTTCTCTATATCCACAAAGACACTGTGCAGCTCCTTCTGGCCTTCACTGTGCTTCTCTACAAGCACTCTCAGCGAAGTACCACAATTATACAATAGAATCAATTAGTGAATATAGTTGTGATCATTTCATTATTTAAAATTTTTTTTGCAAACATAAAAAAGCTCACTTTGATAGTGAAAGTGGCTGAAAAAAAACAAAGAGACACGGTGATGTGTAGTGATGGCCAAATGAAGCTTCATAATCTTCTGTCTTTATTTGCTGAAGCCACTCGATGGTGCTGTCTGTTCAACAAATGTTTGAAAGCGCACTTCATTGCCAATCCTTAACCTCTATCTTCAAACCAAGAGTGCCATCTGGTGGAGTCAGAAAAGCAAAGAAAGTGGTTCGTGAAGCTTCATGAGGCTTCATTTGGCCATCACTACTGATATCTCGTTAGAAACGAGTATCCTGTGCATCGTTTTCATCGGGCCCGTTCTCTACAGATGCGGCTGGCGCTTCGATCCTTTGCATCTGGAAATCCGCGGTGATCTCCAGCACAGTGCGATTTTTGATCTTAGGAAGTTTGCACTCCACAAACACAAAACAGATGAAGCAGGCCGCCAGGAAAATGATGAAGCAAAAGTAATCTGTGGCCTCCTGAAAATGAAGCAGTTGCAAACCGTAAGCGAGCAAGTGTGAGTGACTTTAATCATATAATTTCAATAACATCCCACCAACGTTATCTAAAACACGCTGAATCAGACTAGGATATATTGCACTTACCACTAGGTAAGAGAAGGTCATCCCGACTATGAACAAGATAGACCAGCTGAGGAGGTAGCCAAGTGTGAATGCAGCTGACTTGAACGTATGGGTGAAGATTTGCCCTGGAAGAGGACCGGTCACAGCGCCTTGGGATGGAAAACATACAGTACAGCGGTGGTGTCAAACATACAGCTAAAGGATTAACGGAGTGTGTAACGACATTGCAAAGTGTAAAAAAAACCAACAAGAAACAACTGTATGTTGTAAATGAATGAAATTGCTTTTCCTGATTTCTAAAGGGGGTGGCTGTGTGTTTCGGAAAGAGCAGCGGAATTCAGACAACTCTGACATCAAATTCGGAACTTCAGATCGCTGCGTCGCTTGTAGCTGCATAATTTTCACAAAATCTTAAAATGACCTATAGGTGGCCCCTTCACAATAATGCCCCCATCCCCCGTAGAGATTATAAAGTGATAACTTTTTCATATTGTATTCATTCATCTTTGCACTAAAACAAAGACAAATTGAGTTGTCCGAATATTTGTATTAAAAGGTTATTATGCTGTCACACGCCTGTATGTGGCCCCTGGATTAGAATGACTTTGACACTCATGGTCTCTACATAAACCAGGCTGGTGGCTGGCTGGAGCCTAACTCAGCCGTTATTGGCTTGGATAGTTAAGATCTAAGATCTGAGGAGAACAATGTACCTGGTCCGACCGCACAACTGCCGACAAAGAAGTAAATGCAGGCCATGCTGCAGTACGGCATCCAAGGGATGAAAGGCTGAGGAAAACAGGAGGATTTGAGATGCATTAGTTATTATATATTCTGCAATAAGATATGGATCAAATGGGTGGCTGAATTTATAATGACTCACATGAAGGGACTGAGTAGTGATGAGCAATGCCAGGGCCAAACTCATGAGGACGTAGCCTCCCGACAGCAGGGATTTTGTGTCGGTGCCCACAAAGTACAGCAACTGCAACATTCAAACACAATTATCAGTTTAATGCAGCGTGCGTTCAGTCATAACTGCGAAAAATTAAATGACCACATGGTGGTGCTAAATTCACACAAGCTACTGTATCACTGGAGGTTTGAAGGCTGTGAGAGCAGATTTATTTTCATAACACAGTACAAGAAAGTTTGTTGACGCTCTGTAGGCTGAAAGAAACACATAAATCATGTGTGGATATCAGTGCAATGAGACTTACACACAAGAAAGAAGCGAACATTTCGCAACCCCCCATTCCCAACGCGGCATAAGAGAACATGCTTTCTTCCAAATTTGCTGAACGAAACACCTCGTAGGAGTAGAAGTACACCTAGATAGGAGCAAATGATACAATTATACAGCATAATGGAGAACAATAGGGCTTTCATTATACAGCACCTCTCATATGTGAGATTTTGATCAAAGTGCTTCACAATTACAAAGAAAGTAAATGGTTAAAATGAGAAAAACGATCAAAGAGAATGTTTATTGAAAAAAAGTTTTTCGCTGTTTATTAAAGCTAGTAACAGATAAACGTTTTCTTGGGTGTGATTAAGGAAGTGAAGTTAAATATTATGTATGATTTCATGCCTACCACTTATTTGTATTAATGTACATAAAGTTGAAATATCAGTCAACTATCAGAAGACAGAAGTTGTGTTAACGCCTCCTAATGTGTAAGATATATAACGTACAGCAACAACGCCACAGAGCTGCAATGATATGAACGTAATGATGAGGGTGATGAGCTGCCAGCGGACTCTCCTGTCCTGAAAGAGTTCCAACACAGAGTGGCTGCAACCAGCCTCCAGGGCAGCTTTCTCCTCCTGCATCTTGTCCATCACCATGCTGTGGTCTCCGTCACCCCAGAGCTTCTTTAGAGCTGAAGGAGCAAGATAATTAGAACGCTGGAACAGTTTGGGAATGAATAAGAAGTTATTCATAATAAGACCTGCACCTTTCTCACAGGCCGGTCGGTCTCCTCTGTCCAGCAGCAGGAAGTTGGGGGACTCTGGCAGGAAGGGCAGAGTGATGAGCTGGAATAATGCGGTTAGGCCATTGAAACCGAGCAGCCAGGGCCAGTAATCAGCGTTACCGAGTATCTCCCTGCAAGAGCAACATAAGAAACAGGAATTAACAAATGGTGAAAAGCAAGAAAACATCAAAACATCAGCAGAGCCATCAGGAAAACAGCATGCTCCGGTGCACCCACTGTGCTAGAACAACCCAAAACACAACTCATCTGAATGTTTTAGTAAATGGGTTTACTTCTTACAAAGCTGATGGTTTTACAAAATAAAATAATAAAAAAATTACATGTTTGTCCACAAGTGAGCTGTTACTTGAGCCTATCACACCACCTGACCTCACTTTATGGTGTCGGTCATCTCACCTGATCCCGAGCAACTGACCAAAGAACCTCCCGATACATGTGAAGGTGGCGGCAGTCACACCCGCTACCTCTCTCAGGCGCATTGGAGCGCACTCAGTCACATACAGAGTGTGAGCTGAAAGACTGATCCCTGCAAGTGTAGATACGCCAGCCCAGTAATGATTAATAACATGATGATTGAATGATTAAAAAAAAAATAAAACATTTCAGGAACACAGTCACGGCAAAGACAAAATTATATTGATTGTTTGTAGACTTAAGTAGAGAGACAAGCATGGGAGATCAGACAAAAAAAACCATCAGACAGTTAACAAGCTTCCACAGAGGTTTACCTGCATTGATGCCATACAGAACACGTCCGACAATGATCATCTCGAAAGACTTGGCGGGTCGGCTGAGGACCATCAACACAGCTCCAGCTATGGCCACAAGGCTGTTCAGCAACATGGTTTTCTTTCTGAGGAACAAGAAAAAGAGATGTCAGCATTACATTCATATGTTTGTCGAGGACTGTACTTTCACAAACACTCACCTGCCAACACGTGAGACCAGTGAACCAACCACCATTGACCCCATCATTCCCCCAAGGCTGAAAATGGACAAGGTGATGGGCCACAGGACAGAGATGGGACACTGCGCCGAGGTGACGTTGTATCTAGTCTCACATGTTTCATTCATCATGTCCTTGATGAACTGCAATGACAGTGACACAGACAGGTTATAATAATAATGATGATGTCAAATGTTTCTGCAACAGAAATATTGATAGGAGCTGAAACAATCAGTCAGTTTGTTCCAGCTCAGGAGGTCGTTTGATGGATAATAATGTGAACTACAGCAGAGAGCACTAACACTAATGTCTTTGGTGTTCCCGTTATCTTGTGAAGTACTCACTTTGGAGGGGGCATTCATCACAGAAATGCTGAATCCATAATGAAACGTCCCACCTATCCCCGAGGCGAGGATGGCCCCGAGGAGAACAGGATAGTTACCCTGCAAAAAACATGACAAATCATAGTTTCACATTTCTCAACATTCAACTTCAAAACTATTTTGTTGGTTATTCTGATTCAAGTAGAGTAATTTGTTACACCTTAAAATCAAATGGGGAAAACGATGAAAATCACTTTATAAAAAGTATGCACAAAACATTGAAAAATGATACAAAAAAGTTTAAAAAGAACAACATTAAAAACAGACAATCTGAAATATTTTGCTGAAATGTTGTGAGGTTATCTTGCTTTTTATTCACCGGTTTTTCCTAAATCTGTGAATCACACAAAAAAGAAATAGGAAAAAAGACCAAGTTCACTTACCAGCTGGAACGCAAGCGGTAAAGGCATCGTTGAAGTGAGAGTTGAAGTGAGAGTTGAAGTGAGAGTTGAAGTTCGGGATGCGTGCGCTCTTCTGGGACCCTTCTCGTGGGCACTGCCCTCATATAGCTGCCTGCTAAAATGATTAACTGTCCTTGGTCAGGTTAAAGGCAAAGTTTAAAGTAGGAGGAGAGAACCAGTTCAGGCTCATGTGCCTGACAAATGACTGGAAAGATTGATCAGGCAGTGAAGAAACTTGAATTAAATGAAATCGTATTCTTTGTTAAATAGCAACTTATAGCATTTTAATGCATTTCAGAGCATTTGGGGATGGGCACACTCCTGGTGCTGGTGGTGGGGGGGGGGGGTTTAATACACCTGATCGTACTGATTTGTTTGTTATCAAACTTTACGCGGAGCTTCATGATGATGGGTTCATTAAACTTTGAAAACATGTAGTTCTCAGACTGCAGGGCAGCAGTCAAGGTGGAGAAGACCGTCTTGTGAAGTCAAGGTTAGTTGGTCAAATCTGTCTCCCCGTGCTCAGATACTGGAGTGCGAGACCTCCAACCCCCCGAGCGTCTCCCTCTGTCAAGCGGACTGGATTAATTAGGGTCTGAGCAATGAACCTGCTCGGATTATTATTATACTTCCTAAACCAAGGGTAAACTCATTTTCAGGGCCTGTGAGAGCCCGACATGTGACATGTGACATGTAACGACCCAAATTGTAAGAAAATATAATACAATTAGACCCAAAATGTAATAACTGGTCAACAATGTAAAAAGATTTAACAAGAACTTAAATGCGATCTAATTAATGTTTAATGCTCATACATTATTTTGTACCGATGATTTTCCTAAATAAAGAAAAAGTCTTTATGTGCTTTTAAAAAGAGTCCGTAGAGTTGAGCATTTAAAAAAACAGGGTCAAGTCATTCCACAGGGTGGGGGCTCCAGGCTGAAACAACAGATCCCCCTGGGTTTTAAAACAGGTCTCAAGGACCTTCAGGAGACTCAGAGGATTAGGGTTAGGGTTATGAGGAGGGGCTCAGCATGTCAGCAATGTACTGAGGAAAGTGAGGGTTAAAATCTTAAAGTCAATTCAAAATTTGAGTGGGAGCCAGTGAGGAGCTGACACGATGGGGGTGATGTGGGCTGTTTTGTGTGAAGCTGTCAAAAGTCTTGCAGTAGAATTCTACTTACTGAAGCACGTGAAGACAGAACTGAAATAATCAATGCGAGTTAAAATGAGAGCATGAATGATCATTTTCAAAGTCCTCATTTTAGAGATATTTCTCTATTTACTAAGTATTTCTACTTACTTCCTCTGCAGGAAGTAGTTTTATAAAGCTTTTTGAATGACACCAGATTTATTGAGGAAATATTTAGATTTGTTCATCAGAGCCACACTGAAAACAATGTAGTGTGCTTCTGAGGACACTATTGGGTTCATTAGTATTGAGGCAGGTCGCAATGAGACGCGGAGTAATGAGTCAGGAAATCCATTCTGCGGTTTGCAGCCAGCGAGCAGGCTAACGTAGCAACACGTCGCTGTCTGGACGTATTTTACGCTCAAAACACAGCAAAGCAACACAGCAACGTGAATGTTTGCAAAGCCGTTGGACAGCGGAAAAGGCACTGACCGCGGCATCAAAACAATGAAAAGTAGCTTCTCCACGCTGCAGCAGGCGATTCACACCTCCGCGGAGCTGCGTCCTCCTCCACGCAAAACTCTGAAAATAGTCCCAATTGTTCGTGCTGGAAAATTGCTGTTTGAGCTGCATTGCTAAATAATTTCCCCAGGGATTAATAAAGTGATTCTGAGGTTTTAAAGATAGATCTAGTTTATTATGAGACGGTGACGTCACGCAGAACCCCCACATTGTCCAAATTTAACAAAAATAGTTTGTACTGTTTCCTTTTCTGACCTTATACTAACCTCAAGTTGCATTTTGAGAGAATACACGCATACATCAGTACATTACATACTTGCCTGTAGAGAGGAGTTTATTACAGTCTCATATAAAATCAACAATAATGATAATAACAATATTAAAGCAAACAGAGCTCTGGTATCGCAATAGTATCGGTATCGGCAGATATCCAAATTCGAGTAGTTTCCTCCCACAGTCCCCAAACATGCACCAATGTGACTACCGAATATTGGAGAAGGGGTAGGAGTTGATCAATTTTGCTTCTTCAGCCCTTTTCAGGAGTCTACGGATACAGCTACATCAGTGTACGTATGTGATTGCACACGTTTGAAATGTCACATGCCTGAAATGAATTACTAAAATAAAACATGCACCGTGGATCCCTGAGCAAGACCCCTGGCGCCCACCAGCTCCCGCTGAGCGCTGCTCTGTGTGGCTGCTACAGATGGCTCAATTAGGTTAAAAGGACTTTAAGGATTAAAAGAGTAGAATAAAATAAATAAAACATCAAGATAAATAAACTAATAAACAAACTAAACGTATTACAATTTAAGTGAGACGCCTATGTTCAAGTAATTCAGCGGCCATAGGGTTGAAAAGGCTTCAAGAAAAACCCAGGCTGAACAAAATCAACTCCAAAGCGTAAATGTTTAACTTGAAACTAATGATTGCTAACATGCTAAAGAATAACACAAATGAGGATATTTTTTAAACATTTGTCCTGCTGTGCACACATGTCTTCGTGTAAATGTGCACGTACGCCTTGTGTCGTTGTTTTAGGACCGAAATTCTGCTTTTTATTTGGAGTATCAGTAAGTTGCGATCTCATATTTGTCTCCTATAAAGACACAGTTTGTTTAATTCTGTAAAAACTTTAGTTTAAAAAAATTAAAACTGGTACAAGAATAAATAGTATCCACATAACCTCACCGTATCAGTAATTAATGTTGATTTAATGCAGTTACTGGCATTATTGATTTCATCACGACAATCACTCAAATGATTGGAAGACTGTAGCTGATTAAAAACCTTTCCAGATGTACACATTTATACATATCTTCAATAAATCTCATCATGAACACAGAAACCTCCAGTCAAGGACCGGTGGATTTAAAATCCTGATGTACAGGTATGTGGTGTACCAACAACTAAATGGTCCTGAACTCCACTTACAGCTGGTGGAGTTTCCTCTATAAAAAACTGTTGTAAAGATCTAGTTGATTCAACTTGATTCCTATAGCACCAAATACAACACAGTCATTTCTAGGTTCCTTTAACAGAGAGAAACCAAACAATCAAATCCACATGAGCAAGAAGAGCGACTATGGAAATGATAAACTTCCTCTAACAAGAAGAAACCTTTGCAGAAACCAGAATGATTTACTCCATTGTCAATGAGAACAGTCTTACCACATGACACTGCAAGTAACAGAAATAACCCATAATATTTTTTCAATAAATGTTGAAAGGGTTATTTATATGTAAATAAATATGTATATTGGATCACTTTTTAAGGGGAAAAAAAAGATTTGCAGAAAAAGCAGACTTAGCAGACGTAGCATACTTAGCTTAGAGACAATTAGCCCACTAAAAGCAGTCTCCTCTTGTTTTCATCATATCACAAAATATTAAACCTAATATTTTGGTTTTAAGTTTTAGATTTCGGCATTTCAAAGCTTCCAAAGTTTTTTTTTTTCCTTCTGGTTCAGATCAAACCAGGTTCCAAATGACGGTTTAGCCATTATTTGTTTTCTTCTTTTCAACATCAAAATTTTGCTTTTATCAGAAACCATAGGAAAAACAAAACAAAAACAAACCCGCAGACTCCAGCAGTTTGTAAGCGCACAACAGTTCTGCAAGCCTAAACAATTTACCAGTACAAATATATACATTTAAATATATTTAAAAAGAAAACACACCTTGCATGTCTTCTGACCAGAAGTTTAAGAGATATTAGTCCTCTAGCGTCCGTTTTCTCTCTTCATCAGCAGCATAATATTTCGTGAATCTCTCTGCAGCTCTGCCAAACTTTTTTTTTTTTTTTTTTTTTTTTCGATCACGTGATCGCAGCATGCCGTTGATCAAGCGCTTCATAAAACTCCACGGTAGGTGTCAGTCACACACCAAAATCATTGCACAAGTTTCAATATACGAGTCTTCTAAACGAACAAAAGAGCATCATTTTCTACCACAGCTGCAGAGCTTTGTTTGCTAATATGGAAGTGATCAGCTACAGGGGAGCACATCTTATTATTAAGTTATTCTTTAGTCATTCCCTGCATAAATTCACTCCTGTCACTATTTCGAGGTGAGAATATAAATGATATGATGTGCATGGTGTAAATGTGAGAAATGAGATTGACGCAATGAGAGCTGGCCACCTTCCTGCAACCAAAATAGCATGTAGCAATAGCAACATGGGAATTACTAAAACATGAAATGCCGCAGAAGCCTTGTGTGAAGAATATTGACGTTAATCTAAAGGCAAGAAAGGAAGAAAATGGGTTTGTTTTTATTGCTGTTATTTGTCTCAAGTACTTTTATTTTGCACTTTTCTTTTTTCTTTTGTTAAACACATACATATCATGGACTGTGTTTGAAAACAAATTCAACACCATGAACAAGATTGTTCTGTTCTTACTACGTTTACATTTATTAAATGAAGTCCTGGCAGGTTTCTGATTGGCCCCATGGAAGACTTTGATGAGTACGCTAACTAGTTCCAAAGTAAGAGAAAAAAATAAAAGCTCACTCTTTAAATGCAATGCTATTTAAGAATAGATACTGATTCTAAGTTTGAATTGGGGAATATGATGCTCCTATATGACTGCTTTTACTACCACAGAGTGAAAAAACAAATCTACCTAATAAATACAGTTTTTGTGAAAGCAAAAATGATTGTGCTAAACATCAATAAAACAAAACAGTCCTGAATGATAAATTCGATTTTGTTATCAAACTCTTTCCATATGGCACATTGTCCAAAGTGTCGGATGTGTTTCGGTGCACAAAGAGCAGCTGTTCATCTGCAAACCCACTGAACAGCAACTTTGCAAAGTTGAAAGTTATTTTGAGTAGCAGTGAGTCTTTCACACACTGCCTGCTGGGAGAAACCGTGTTGTGTGACAGCTACTCTTTCAAATTCCCCATTTGAAAAGTAACTTCCACTTCAGTCGTCTGCAAATCATATGTCGCACTTCTGTGTGTGTGTGTGGCCTGCGAAGTGTGAATCTCTTGTCTTTAAAGCAACACAACGTAACACACACTCTGTGGTGAGGGAGCTACGCGTCTATACTCAGATTTAAGTCAGTTCATCAGAACATTAACAGAATCAATACATTCAAACATTTTGTTGCACTGTATAATAATACAAGGGGCCCAAACTGAATAAGGTCGATTGATGATGAAATGGGAGAAAGAGTCAAGGAGGACAGAGGGTGAAAGAGGGCAAAGCTTTGCTGAGTTACAAATTGTGAAAACTAATGATGCCTCTTTAACTTGGGGACAAAAGTCCAGCTGAGAGGGATGGGAGGAGCTTGTGTGTGAGCCCATCGGGGTTACGCATTGCCTCGGCTCCTCGGGTTCAACAGAACTTTCTTGCTTGGATAAGTCAAATGGAAAACTACCATTATATGTAAAACAACATAAGCTAAGGATTTTTTTTAAAGGTGGAGAGGCATCTTCGGAGGGGAGGGTGAAGGGGGGGAAGGGGGAGGATGTGCCGGAGAGCGCAGAGCGGAATGACAGAGTTGAAATGTAAAGCAAAGCTCTCCGTTGACTGAACCGTCTCGATCCTGACTGTCCCTCATGGTCATAAACTTTAATTGAGTGAAAGAATGAAATCCTGAATACAAGCTTCATAAAGTTGGTTTCCTTCTATCTAATTGGGGTGACCTCTGATCAACATCAAATATTCTCCGCTGCCGTCCCGGCATCAATGCTTTGAATTGTCATTCTGGGCCAGAAGTCTGAAACGTGCGGCTCTGGAGTCACATGTGGCTCTTCAGGGCCCGAAATGTCTCTTTTTGTTGTAAAGGTTGCAGGACTCTCTTCTAAGAAGACATATTATTGACCTAGTTTTTCCATGAGCCCATCAGATTGTGAACTTGAAAACAAAGTGTATCTGTTTTTCGTTTTTTAATGGAAAACCCATGCCTCGGTAAGATTTTACAGAAATGAGAATGGCACCAGTTTAGGATTTTATCGAGATACGAGCAGGGCTTGTATTAATCTCCCTCTTATGAGCTCCTGAGTTTACAATGAGCCACTGGAGAACACTTTTAATAAAGCCAGCCTGTTATACTGCTCCAAAGCTTTCTTGGTGGAGATAATCAAAACACAAATTGAACGTCACTTTGCGTTTTCACAGGAGATGTTATTCATTTCTCTCTCGCAATTATCACAATGACATTTGCTTTTATTAGGAGTTTGTTTTAGCTCCTTCCTCAAGGAGGTTATACTCAAACACAATTGATTCAACCACCTTTTTTTGCCCGTTTTCTCCAAGTTTGGGGTCACAGGGAACTGGAGATTTCACCGACGAAAGCAGGGTGATACGCACGGTACTCGCCATTTCAGTGAAGGACAAATGCAGAAAGGCGTACGTGCTGTATTCAAGGTTACATTGGAGTCGCCAGTTCAGAGAGGGGCCCCCATTCCTGGAGTCTGTGCTGGCAAATGAATGACTCTATAATCTAAGAGCTGTCGTGGTGGATGCGATGTTTGTGCATGTGACCGTCCCCCTCGGGCCATCCTTTAATGAACATACAAGCTGTGTAAAGTATAACCTGCCATTAAAACAGATCAGGTGACAGGTCAACTCCACCGGAACCAAAGTCAGATAAAGCAGGCAAAGAAGATGGATAGAATGGAAATATTTCATTTAGATTCTATTCTAGGGCTTTCTATATGTGTTGTTTTTGTCCGTCTGTAAAAAAAAGAAAAAACGCAAACGCCTAACTCTTAAACAACGTTCTGCACGTACAACTTCAACATGTCACTCATTAACTTCGCGGCCGGGAAAGCATCCTTTCCCATCACATCTCTGGGTTGTTTTTCTTCTTTTTCTTGTTTTGCACCTCGGTAAAACATACATAAAGTTAGAAACATTTTAACTCAAAGTTATTGAAAAGACATAATATATGCATTCGTTACTTCCTGAATTGACTAGTCCGACAACATTTAGCAGGGAGTCCGAAGAACAACTTCAGAAGTCTTCAATTGGTTCAAAATGCTGCAGTATTGACAAGAACTAGATCACATCGCTCCAATATTGGCTTGTCTTCATTGGCTTCCGTTTGAATCTAGAATAGAATATAACATCCTTCTTTTGTCATCCTTCTTATAAAGCTCTTAACAACCAGGCTCTGTTATATCTTGAAGAGCTGTAAGTCTCATATAACCCCACCAGAACACTTCATTTTCAGAGTGCTGGCTCATTGGAGGTTCATAGTTTTTCTAAAAGTAGAATGGGAGGCAGAGCTTTCAGCTGCTTCAGGCCAACAAGGACCGTGTTCTCGTAAAGTTGCTAAAGGTTAGGACCACTGGGAGACCGACACTGACCTTCTTTCCTTTATCACTCTTCATGTTTCACTTACATGTCACCATCATTTGTGTTTCTCCCGTAGTCTTTGCACTCGCTCACTCGCTTTCTCTCGTTGTCTCTCTCTCTCCTCTCTCCTCTCTCTCGGTCTCTGAAGGATCTCTGACTGAACTGGAGGGTTGCGGTCGTAGCCTCCGCCCCTATCTGACTGCAGCGAGCGGATTCGTCTACAGCGAGACGATCCCTGAGAGCGAATCCCCACCCCTACCCAAACTCGGGTTTGAATCCCCACCCACAATCTATCCATCTGTCCTGTCGTTGTCTGTGTTTCTGTCCCCTAACCCCAAACGGAACAGCAGACAGTCTCCACCTCTAAGCAGGTTTCTTCCTGTAAAAAGGGAGTTTTTTTTCTTTCCACTGTCGCTTATGTTCGCTCATGTGGAATTGTTTTATTTTTTTCTTTACGAAAGTGCCTTGAAATAACTGTGTTGTATTTGCCGCTCTGCAAACAAAATTGAATTGAATTGAATTCTCTGCACAGGCTTTAGAGTTGCCATGAGGTGGCAGTTGCACAATTCATATTCCCAGCATGTGTCTCTACCAAAACACGGCATGTATCTCTGAGTCAGGACTCTTTGTTTCAAGCCATTAGAGAAGCCCTTGGCAGCAGCGGCAGATACCCAAGGAGTCGTGCCAAACTTGTGAGGTCCTCCCAAGTAGAGGGAGAGTCATGGCAACGCTTGATTGCAATGAATAATGAATGGCTCACAGGTTCACTTTACAAGGAGCTTTTCAGGTTCACAAACCCACACGTGCTATATTCTCATTATCCGAGTGTGAACTGCAGTCCACCGGACGGTGACTCGTGCCAGAAAGTGCTTCTACAACTTCTGCTGTCTGCTGAATGTCTCTGAGAACGCTGCGCCCTGCTTGACAGGAATCCTGACACGTCGAATGCGATTTCAGCGAGAAAATGAAAGACGTATAAATGCTTAAATTTGGGACTTTTCTATGAGGTCATCTGTTTAATTCATGCTGGGTATGAAGGGGAATCGCCACGCTCTCTTGAGATGCTCTTTGCAAAGTGAAACAGCTGGAATATTTCTCGGATGTTGAAGGGAAACCATATCTTTTTTGTGCGTCACTACTCAGTTGTTGGGCCAAACTGATGTTTCTTCCTACAGTACAAGAATACTGCATCCATATACAGCAAAAACTGACATTCCTTGATATTCACATCATAATCCTTCGATGTTCTTCTCTGCTATGGACGTTCTTGTTAAAATCACAACGGAATGAAAGTTTGCACTAATAATTTTGGATAGAATGGGATGAAACGTGTTGAAAACAGTCGATTGTCTTTCTGAGATCATTTTGTGGAGGAACGAATGCTTTAGCAGAGGTGGACAGATTGACATGAAATAAACGAGAAAACAACTATTCAAACATATGAAATTGATGGAATCAATCTCAATGTTGATGAAGCGACATTGTATTTGTCAATAAAATTTCATTTTTGATGCCGAAATAGCGGAAGAGCAGCTTTTGGAGATGCGTCCACGCTGTTTTGCAATGCCGTGAAATACTGGAACTGCAACTCACTTGTTTTTAAGTAAATCGCTTAATTATGAGTTATGAAATTGGAGGCCCAAGGCAAGTGGAAAATAGCAATAGTGCTAATGTTAGCCCACTAACATATTTATTGTTTAAAAAGAAAAGGTCAGTATACTGAATATATGAATATACACTCGAGATCGCCATGTTGGCATTGTCAATCTGATCATAGTCGCATGCTGACATTAGCATGTAAACTAGAATCAAATAATGTTGCTTAGATCCCATGATAGTCAAGCGCCTTAATTTAGCATTGACATTTAATCTGCTGCTTGAATTTATTGAAATTTAGGAGATAAACTCCCCTGCAGTCACAAGCTACAAAAGGCAGCCGAAACTTCACTTTGACATCTGTAGGAGGACGGCGGGACGATGAGCTACAGAAAATGGAAGTGGTGCAGCTTGGTGCCAGGCTTTAGGATAAACTCTCATGAAAACCTTGTCACCGGAGAAATGTTTGCGAAACAGTTTCTACATTCTCATAATTTGTATTTATGCAAAAGAAACTCACAACTCAGATTGTCATTGTCACGACAGACACACATTAGAATATGCACACGCACGGTTCAAAGACAAAAACATGCCAAGCTCGGTAAGAGTTGTCCTCAAAGTGCCAGTCACAGTGGATCAATGTTCTAATCTTCGCTGGCAGGAAAACTGACAGAAGAGCGGCTGCAAACAAAACACGTTTAACAAAAGAACTTTGCAAATATTGAAGTTAATAATAGCGCTCCGATTTGTCAAAGGCATTTCCTGTGAAGTAACCAGTACATTTTTCTTCCCTTTTGGGCTCTGGGAATGTAGGCCGCTGACAGAAGGCTCACTTTTCTCATTGGGTTTTCTATCCTGTGATATCGAGCCGCAAAACACGTCGGCGTGTGAAGTGCAAAGACAGACTTTCTGCCGGGGCATGATGGAGTGACGCCGGTTTCCTATCTCCCAGATGATACATTTTGAGACCAATCAGCGCTGCGCCTGTATATCATTGTGCTGATGGAAATAATCCCAAAAGTTGAGAATCAAAACCCCGTGTTGTGTAGCGTGCGACCGTGCCCTTGAGTGTGGCACTTAAACCAGATTGCCCGTAAATCTCCAGCTCAACACAAGAGGCCCTCCTGTCAGGTGTGACGCACCTCAAAAGCTCTCTGGATTCAGGTATCAGGGACATTAGAGTGAAAACAGGTGTAGGATGCTGCTGGAGGGTATCCAGTGTCCATATGACTCACAGCTAAATAAATCATTTTCAATTCATTTCTGTCACAGCAGAGACAGGTGGCATTAGACTTTTGGTGAATCTCGTGAGAAATAGATATCGAAATCCCATTGGAGATTTTTTTTTTCTTTTTAAAACTATTTTTTCCCTCTCTTTCACTAATCTGTCCTTTATTTGTCTTCTCCATGAATTCACTTCAAAGCAAATCCCTAGGGGAAAATAAGATGTAATGTGGAGGCCCGTTAACATGGAATTGAATATGATTTAATGTTCAGGCGAGGCTTTGAGAAAAACTGCATGCCTCGGCAGGCTCCTTTGTGATGACTAATAAATATTAAAAGCTGGTCCGCCTCGAACTTCTCATTTGTAGTGCTGTAAAAGTTGAGAACATACTTTGTAGGCAAGGTTTTTCCAATACCATCTACTGCACTAAAAATAAATCGTAAATTGATTTTTGTTTTTCTTTCAGGGAGAGATTCAGCAGAAAAGCCAGATTTTCAGTCAGTAATGTTTTGCCTGCTGCCGTTCAATCAATATCAACTTTGCATTATGAAGACAGATGTAACCGTCTTAAAGGTATTTATTTATTCTCCTGGTTATAAACGCCAGCTTCAGAGTCATGTTGGGAGAGAGAGGACAAGCCGTACAAATAGAATCAGACTTCAAGTCGGAGTTTCGACTTTACTTAAGCTTGGTGAGAATGAAAACCACACAACATGCACCCGAAGACAAAAGGCGTAACCATTCCATTGCCTGTGTGTCGCGTCTGTTTTGTTGATGGCATTGTGCTTTGCGTTGTGCTCCTCGCTGTTTTCCTTGTCATGTGCATGATTTAGAGAGCTGTTCTCCAGCGAGGGTACAGAAAATAGACTGACCTAATACAATATTCAGCGAGGTTCAGCTTTGAATTGACTATTAATGCAAATGTTGGCAGGGAGAGAGGCTGCTTTGTGCAAATGAAATGCAGACATTTAAATGGTACAAAAAAAAATCTTTATCAGAAAATGTATGTATTTTTGCTTATTTGTTCTTTACTTTGAAGGTGACAACACTCGTTCAAGGACCAGAGCGGGGGAAAAAAAGTAGTTTTATAGAAGCTTACAAACTGTAAACGTGAAAGAAGACAAAAGGAGACGCAAGTCATAACTTAAAGAAAAAAAATCGAGTTAACTAAAACAATTAAAAATAAACGGATAATTAGATATCAGTAATTTTCTTTCATTAAACAAGTGACTAAATAAAAATGTTCACAGTCAGCAATCTTAAGCAAACCTTTAAAATGTAATACCCAAGTTATTAGTAAACTCAAATTCCTTAATGTGAATTCGTGTTGTAGCGTTTTTTTAATTTGTCCACAGGACCCATGATTGAGGTATTTCTTTACGAAGGATATTTTTGAAGAAGCAGAAGCCTTTTCTCAGTTTGTTTTTGTATTCCTGACTTTGTCTTTTCCCTACTTTTGTCTTCACTAGTCATTGTCTTTTCTTCGTAACAGTGGATGTGGAAGTTGTTTTACAGTGGAAGTAGTTGCTCTGTGCTTCACCAAGAAACTATAGATCCGCAAAGTTTGCAACAAAAAATGTACAGAATCAAAATTTTACATTGATTTTTTTGTTAATATGTATGCCTTGTATTCATAGTAAGTTGCATTTAAAAATATAATATCTATAAACATAAATATTGAATACTAAACTATGCTTTATAAACACATTATTTCATGTCGCAAAGTGATGTTCCACAACACATGTTCATATTGAAATGTTGACATAGTTTTCATATTATTATTATTCAGACTTGAATGGATCGACCATTTTATACTATTGTATAATCATGTATTGATGATTTGTGACTATGTCTTACAGTTATTCCCACAAACTTTTGTTTTGGAGTGCAGATTGATGCAGTGCACATTAATGTCACCATTTTCTTCAAACTGTTGTTATCATTTGCAATCCTGCTCAAAAAGGGAACTCACCCGAGTGAACCTTCATACCACACGCTTTGTTGTCATCTCATCTATTATTGAGCACAATCGCATCGTTTAGATTCCGTATCTCAATCACTGCTTTGTTCTTCTCACCTGTGGTGTCAAAGTCATCGGAGGCCTCCAGGTTATTAAAACGAAGCCCCGAAGTAACATAAAACCTCTGTGCATAACAATAGTGCTGCAAAAGCAATTTGGAGCATTTTCAATGTGGGAATTACAAAACGATCAAAGTGTCTCCTATAATATAGATACACAGGGATTCGATTAGATAAATACATGATATTGTAAGGGATACAATATTGTTGGGGTGCAACTGAAAACCTGCCTTTTGTAGAACATACAAAGCATGGAACGCTATGGACAGTGCATGATGTACATACATGTAAGATAGCAAACAATATCAATATACATTATAAAGAGGAAGTTGATTGCAGTATATTCTAAGCAATGGGAAGGTATAAAGCAATAGTTTTTAAAGAGCATAGGAATAAGCACAATGTCAGAGGTTGAACCTCATGGCCGCCCCAAAGCCCCATCAACTCTCACACTGTACATGCCTCATACCAAGTAATTTACATTTTCTTTCTTATAATTCAAAAGATATTATTGATAATGACTGATAGGAATCATTGGCATTGGATAAATGGTTTTATCACTAACCTGTCCTTTATCAGAAATGTTCTGGCTGGGATGAGGCATCCCCCTGACCCCCAGGTTCGTCATGCAATGGGAGGCCACAATTTAAAACAAACTGATGTGATATTTATATTTACTCCTCCACATGTTTGTGGAGGAAAATAACCAAGGTTGAATAACACATTCAGCACAACCATCTCTAAAGTAAAAGCAGTCTGAAGTATGCTTTTCATCAAGGACACCCACAGTGGGAGCCGCCGGTGAAAAATGACCACGGCTCTCAGCAGGAGGTCAGTGAGGTCAAGGGAGTTGCTGATATTCTTGGTCTTAATGGAGCAGCTCAGTCACCTCGAGGAAACCAGGCAATGACTGCTGAGCCTCTGAGTGACCCTTTCTGTTGACTAAGCACAGTTCTTGCTTCACTGGTTCCTTTGGCTTTTTCTTTTAACCTTCTTGTCACAGTGATCAAAACACAGTCCAGTAGGTAAACACATGGAGTTGGGCAATAAAGTGGTGCTGACGCCGTACTTGTCCGAGGCAGAATTATGTTTCACCTTCAGGGTATCAGGGACAGATTAGAGAGCCACACAAAGCAGGACAGACGCTCATGCAAACTTTTTTTTTAAGCACATAATAGCAGCTGTCGTCAGTCTGATCCATTTACAGTGTGAACGAGCACAGATGACATTTATAATAGAGAAACGCCTACATTATTTACCAGGAATTAGAGTAAAAATTAATGACTCCAATGTAGCAAAGTGTTCATCTATTTTAATACACATGTTTTTTACATAATGTATTTTCACTTATATTGTCTATTTGATTTTAACAATAAAATATGGATTTCTACTTTAATAAGTGATTGTATATCTAAATACATAAATTGCATCCTGCTAAAAATAGTGTATATTGTTGATCCCCACACACATTTTTAAAGATTCTTCTTGGAAATGGAAAACAATGATGAATTGATGAATTTAAAGAAAATGTTATAGTGTTTTTATGATTCATTTTAATTCTCCTTTCTTCTTGTGGTATTCGTATTTATTGAAAAACATGTTATTAGTGTATTCATTATTATCATATTGATGTATTTGTTATGTGTATTTTAGTAAATATATTGTCATTGTATACATTGGTATATATGTACATAGTATTTCTATAAAGTTTATCTTTATATAAAACATGTTAAAATATATTGATGCCAATGTGCATATTTGTATCTCATTTAGAAAATGTATTGGTGTAATTTAGTGCATTTAATCTGTATGTCTTTGAAACATGAAGTTGTTTTTTTAGTGTATTTAGTTTGTATATATATAAAATACTATAAATAAATTATGTTGGTGGTTGTCGGCATTATTTTATTGGATGCCAGCCTCTGCCACCACTAGGGGGAGCAGTGATCACCCACACTATGAAAGACTAATGCTCCTCTGCTAATTATAGCGACACGAGAATAAATCTTCAAAAGAATGAAACTCACCCAGTGGGACAGCCATGCTTTGGAGGTCTTATCTCCACATGAAAATGTGTTATTTACAGAAATTAACTTTTGCTTTTGTTCTGATTTGGAATATAATCACTTGTTTGGTCTTGTCTTTATAATGTGTCGCACAGATGATTGTGAAGCCTGAGTTTTTGAAGATTTTATTGAAGTTTAAAACTAGTTGAATGCATCAAAATGACACGGGTTAATTGTTTTGGTCAATTATTGAATGCCGCTGAGATTGCAATCGTGTTCTTCAATTCCACAGACACAAAACAATTGATCCAAGACAGCCTCACATTTCCTCCTGAGAAAACTTCAGAATACAACAAATACAGTGTAGAAAGGATGAAGTGGATGCTTCAGACTAGAGTTAAATAGAAGAAAGAATAAACTCTCCCAGACACACTTAAAATTGCATACTCAACAGATATGTGTGCACTCATGTTTTGGTTATTGTGATAGAAATGTAACATGTTTTCTGTTGGTTTTAATTTGAAATGTCCTGCATCATTACTTCAAATGTAGGCAAGAAAGAAAAATCTGAATCTCAATGGAACTTGCCCTATTACATGTGATAATATATACTAGAAATATACTCCAGATTTTACAGATACATTCATGATTGCACAGGTACAGCAGTAAAATGCTGCTGCAACCAACTCAGAAAATGCATATTCTATACACAATAGTATAATAAAACATGTAAAGATAGATAGATAGATAGATAGATAGATAGATAGATAGATAGATAGATAGATAGATAGATAGATAGATAGATAGATAGATAGATAGATAGATAGATAGATAGATAGATAGATAGATAGATAGATAGATAGATAGATAGATAGATAGATAGATAGATACTGCCACTAATTCCTCGGATTGTGCACAAATGAATAAAGACAGACCCTGAGTAAGACACCGTGTCCATGCTTCATGTGCCTCGGAGTGAAGAGCACCCTGCTCATTCACTGGATTTTTAATACACAGAAAAAGGTGGACTCTTCCGCCTCGAGTAGGTGGGAGGTGTCACGTGGCCCGTGGCCTCAGCCAATCAGGAGTAAGTGCGCATTGCGATCCTGTGCAGAGGGGCTGTTTTATTGAAGGGGCTGTTTTATTGAAGGGCTGCTTGTGATCAATGAGCGAGTGGAGCTGTCCACGGTGCTGAAACTTACTTCTGCGCACACTGACTTTCAGCACTGTGGACAGCTCCACTTTTATCAGAATCCACTTACATGTGTTTACACTCCCCATATTTATAAATGTGAAACTTTTTTTTCTTTCCTTCTTGGAGCAATCGTGGGTATTTTCATTTATCCCTGCTCCCATGGATGATGTTCTCTTTATAGATCTACTTTTAAGGAGGCAACTTCACGACTTAAATGTAACTGAAGCAAAGAAAAGCCTTGTGAGCAAACGGTATAGCTGTGGCCCAAATCTCTACACAAATACAAAAAAACATAACTCCTACGTAGTCTAACAGCCCTTAGACTAAATTTGTTGCTCCTGCTACGCCAAGACGTGGGGATGATTGGGTTTTGGCCTCTGCTTTATGCCTCCACAGCTGCTCAATCTCGGGAAGTTGGCTGTATTTCCTCGGGGTGATATAACTCCTCTTTTCCATTAATAACCAGGCCACCAGCGGCCACATCAATCCATGGCTGCAGACACAGGCCCTGGACATAAAGGTGCTACAGTCCTGCATGGTCACACGATCAGCAGCCAATGAGCTGAATGAAATCAGCCGCGTGTAAATCTCGACTGACAGCCAGATACGTGTGTTTCCTATGAAGTCAATAAATGAGAATTCAGCAAGGGATTTATGAATAGAGGTGGCCGATGGCTGTTGTGTGCAGAGGCAGTATCTCACGAAGCTGATGTGTATTGATAAGTAACATTGAGTGGAAAGGCGGGGAGCATATACCTCTAATCCTTTTCTGGCAGGACATTGAGGGAAAAGTTTTGTAAATGTGTGAAGGTACAGGTGGATGTGTAAAGTTGGTTTTAAACAACACTAACATCCGTTTATTGTTGAGATTAGACCAGGGTTTACATCCCATGGTTGCAACCTGTTCATGACGTCGAGCCAGTTGTTTTGGTCCCCTCTGCCCAATCGGAGGCTCCTCTCACAATCTACCGGAGCCGAAATGGATCTATTCGTGCCGCGGCTCCGTCCTGCCGTCCGGACCAGAACGCCCTTTGTTAGGGGCTCCGCGCTACCTGGCCGCTGCCGCTGCTGCTTTAAACGGCAGCACTGACATGGGAACTCCATTACAGCTGCAGAGCGATTTCTTTCCACAGCAGCAGCAGTTCCAGCACTGTAAGTACCAGCACTACTGCGGGCGGGAGGATCGGCGCGGCCAGCAGCACGACCAGCGCTGCACCTGCAGTACCTGCACCGGTGATGCCGGAAAAAGCCTCGTCTTCCGCGGGACGTCGCCGACCACAGTGGGAACTTTGAGGACACCTTCGGAAACGTCTTCGAGGCAAGGTTGCCAGTACAGCGTCTGCGAGTTAACACCCTCTAGTCATGGTAGTTCATCCAGACATCATCATCCTCACCATCAGCAGCCGCAGCAGCAGCAGCAGCAGCAGCAGCAGCAGCAGCAGCAGCAGCAGCAGCAGCATTGCCGCGGTCGGCAGCGGGGCAGCCTGGGCAGCAGCCACAAAGACAGTAACTCCAACAATGAAATAGCCATGAGCAGCTGCAGATACAACGGCGGCGTAATGCGGCCGCTGAGCAACTTGAGCTCGTCCCGCAGACACGAGTTTGATTCCGAGTCCCAGCCTTTGCAGCCCATCTCAGCCGCAGATGCGTCGGACACTCTAGTATCCAAGCCGGAGAATAATTCCACCACCCTGATGCCTTACGCATCGGGAGACGGAGGGGGAGGATGCGGCCACAGTGGCGGCAAGTCGGGGAAAAAGAAGAACCAGAACATTGGGGAAAAGCTGGGACACAGAAGGGCCTTGTTTGAGAAAAGGAAGCGGCTCAGCGACTATGCTTTAATCTTTGGGATGTTTGGGATCGTTGTTATGGTTATAGAGACTGAACTCTCATGGGGAGCCTACGGAAAGGTGCGTATTTACTCCAAAGTGCACGTCTTTGCAGCATCACCCACATCGACACTAGAGTGAATTTGGTGACATGAGACTGCACTGACCAGAGCGTGTCTTTTGCATTAAGTAACTTTTGCAAAAAGTATGAATGGGGGGAAAAAACAAAAACAAAAACAAAAAAAACAGCGACTTTATGCAAGAACGTGCCGTGTCCCGTTTACACGCAGGCCAAAAGGCCCACCGCTGTCCAACCATGAAGGGGAGCCCCAATAATTCCAGAGGAAACTGCATTGTCAGAATATGTTGCAGTGCACCTGGGCAACCTGAATGATTACTGCTTTCTTACACATAGTAAATGCGTGTAAGAATTTGTTTTGATGCCTTGGTGTTGTGTCCTTCTTGGCTTTATTGTTGTTGCTCTTTTGCAGGAATCCCTGTACTCATTAGCCCTAAAATGCCTGATAAGCCTTTCTACAATCATTCTCCTGGGGCTGATTATCATATACCATGCAAGAGAGATACAGGTAATGTTGGACCACTTTCCTTTTTTTTTAACTGTTGATTTTCACCACAGGGAACCGTCAGCAATACGAGCACGATTTATTAAGTTCAGTAAATGTTTAGTTTAATGGGAAAGCTGTGAACATACACTTAATGTTTTATGATGGGCTTTGTAGTATTTACAGTAGGATTACATAGACTTAACAAAATGAACCGCTGGTAAAGGATTTTTTTTTTAGCATATTAAATGCAACATGAACATTTCAAAACAAAAGCTTTTAACAACTTGACAGGCCACATCTAAACATCAGAAAGTCTGTTCAGCTCTGCAACTGCTCAACAGTAAAGCGTTTTGCACTTGTAGACTGATTGTCATCTATTGAAGCCGCTCTGCTCATCCATGACACATTTTGATAAGATTTAGGAACTCCCTCCCTGGTCTCAGTAGATGACTGATTGTCAGCCTCTCCTGAGATGTTCCAACGCTGCAGCTTTATGACCTGGCCTTGAGGCATTGTTGCATTACTTACAGTTCTTCTTTCTGCACTTCCAGCACTCGAGTCTTCGTATAAGCGTCCACTAAATTAATGGTCCCACTTTCTGTATGTTGCCAGACAGGCTTCATGAATCAGAGACCTTAATTTCTGCTTTAATGAAGTGAACTTGAAAGGGGGGGGGGGGGGGGGACGAACTTGAAAGAAACACAACAAGCATTTTCTCAAATCTTAATCGACAGGATATTTAATCATGATAATGGATTTACTTTTACACATGATGGTGATTTTCAAAATGCTTAATTTTGCAAGCTCAACCGGTTTTATCTGCGGCAATGGACTAACTTAATTAAGTCTATGATTTAACATGTAAAATAGATTTTGTGAAACCAAAAGAATAGGATTAAACATCCATTATCATTTGCATAGAAAACTTGAACTAACTGCAGAATGTTGATCAGCTTTGTTGGTATATTTAGTACTTACAAGACCCGTGGGAATATCAGTCATTGAAATAGCCCAACAGTAAACTGTGTCACCCCCACTTTAGCTCTTGCATTGTAAACCTTTCTTTATAAAGGATGATAGAGAAGCACAGACATCATTACCATATTTCAATGCACAACAGAGGCCTTTTCATTTTCCCTGCAGACAGAACCCAGTAGCTGTTTATAAATTAGAATGCATCCTGTAAGTTTGCAAGAGTGTCAAAATCCTCCTTTCCTGCTAGAGTGCTGCGTATTTCACTCAAATACTGTGCAAATGACTACTTTCATGGACAGAGTTTCCTCACCTTTCGTTTGTACTGATCTTATTTACTGTAGCAGTTTAGACGTAATGCAAAGGCACGTTGTTTAGCAGGTTTCCACTTCAAGCAAGCTTTCTAATATGGGGCTTTATTAGTCTTGCCTTGGCTGCATGGTTGTTGTCCCTGTTCACATAAATCAGTTTGCATAAGAGCTGCATTGTGCTACATGTGTTTGATTAGAGTGGAAAACACATTCCTACTGTTGTGATGCAGATACAATGGATAGGAAACATGGATTCTGCATGTTTTAAGAAGGTTGGCACATTAAATATTGGTTCTCAAGCACCATTTCTTTCTTCATTACAGCCCAGCTCAACTTTTAGCTCAGAGTGAAAAGCTCCTCTTTCAATCCCTTTAATTGTCAGGAGCTGAACATTCACCCCACAGGAAGGCTGTTCAAACCTCTTTGATCCAGTCTCCTCTGACAGTCACGTCAATATCCCAAACATTTTTCACCCTAGGTAGCACTCTCTTCACGATAAAGACGTCTCCTCCTTTGCTGACCTAGAAAACTTTATTAAGGCAATTGTTTGCCTCTGAGCTAATTACTGCAATTCACTTCTCAGCACATACCCACAATAATTGAAGTTGAAGCCGGAGCACTATGAGTCACAAACATTCTCATGTCACTGCAGTCTGACTCAGGAACCCTTCCCCGAAAATGTATAAGTTGATTGCAAGGTCTGTCGTCAAATTCATCAAGTCCTTTTTGGAAGTGACTATCAGCCATTTCCTGAGACTGACTGTGTCTTACTATTTAAATCCAGTTCCGTGTTTACGTCAACTTCCACCACGCCAGCTGCTCTTTTCCTTCCCACCCTCGGGTCTTTTGTGCCTGTTGTTGTTAATCTGTCATTACTGGGTTCCTGCAGACTGACATAAGTGCTGGTGCGCGCGCGCACGCACGCACGCACGCACACACACACACACACCTCCATTTGCACGTTGACACACTATATACACACACAGATTGCACACATACACAGAGGAATTCAGTCGAAATCTATCTTCCTAATGACACACACATGCACACAGGGAACTGCTGAAATGTGTCTTTCCCTCTCATTTCGTCTCCACTCCTGTTTCATCTCGCTCAATGCAACACTGAGAGAAACTGTTTGGCTGGAAACATTTGATAAAAAATATAATCCAACTTCAATTGTGTAAAACTTAAAGGTTGATGGAGTTAAATGGGCCAGAATCCACCATTAAGCCCTCTGAAATTAAAATATGACAGAGTATTAAATTAATCCAGGAGTCTTAAATCAGACTTACAAGTCACTTTTTTTTTGTCAGTGGTAAGGAGCTATGTCAGGTGCAGGAGCCATCCACTTATCCCGGTGAAAAGCAAACCTAATATGCTTGTTCTTTTGAGAATACCTTCAAACAGACAGTTTCCAAATGATACCCTTGAAGTAGTCCTTATGGTTTAGTAATTTAGCTTCTATAATGTCAAGTGACTTGGTCATAATTAAAAAAGTAGAGAGGTCTTTATTTTTAGTGCTTGGAGTTAAACTTTTAAAAATGTGGGATGGAAATTGAGTGGAAATTAATTTGTAGGTCGCAAGTATTATTGACATGAAACAAGCTGTTGAATGTTGTTCATTTTTACCATTGTAATGTGTTAGAGTGAAGATAATTATAGCTTTTCAAAATGTGGGATGAGAGAGATAAGCAGTTTTAAAACTTTTGAAAATATTGATTCATGACGACAAAGCCAGGAGAAAGGTAGTAGCAAGTCTGAACACGGGAAACTGTTTGGATTTTGATTCAAACTCATAGAACTTTCCAGTCATCAGAGGGTTGATAAAGCCACGTTTCTCGCTCGGCTGTTGATTAGATGTTCCCTGACTCATGCACATTTCATTCGTCAGACTCCGTGTGCACAGTTTTGACAACGATAATTTGATGTCTTGAAAACTGAGACGCAAAGATCTCTGAGGTCATTTCTAAGGAAAGATTCTTCTGAATCACAGAGGACATTAAACAGCTATTTTCCCTGCTGGTGTTGTGTGCTCCTTTCAATTACGTCAAAGGCACTGATGTGTAAATCTGGCAGTGCTACAGGAAGCATAGCAAAAATGTTCTCATTACATGTATGAGTATGAATGTATGACTAAATGAGTGAAAACGTTTAATTCATTGTGAAAATCACACTGACAAGGTAGATGGTCTGATTAGGGGAAACTACTTTGAGTTTTGAATAGGGAAGAACTGACGCTGGTGAAATAGTCGTAAGATAATTATTGTTATTCCATGTACATATTTCTAAGTTTACTCTGAAAGTCTTAATTATATTACAAAATTATAAGTTTTCTGATTACTGTGTACTCAATAAAAAGCTTAATATATCTATTGTTTACTACTTTAATCTTTTACGTTCTATTTTATTTTTCTATCCCTCTATCTAGAAAATCGGGGATTAACACACTACCATTTATTGCAGCCAACCAGTAAATTAGTTTATCCAGGTCACCTGTAACTATTGTTTTTATATTTTGTCTTTTGTTGCTTTAGGTTACCTTTATGATGCTTGAACAAACTTTTAAGTTTCCTTTTCATGTCTTTTCCTGAAGTATTTCCAAGTTCTTCTGAAGCACCTCGACTTGCCTCTTGTCCAAATGCTCCAGAAATAAAGTTGCCTTGCAGCCTCTTATCAAATAAGATAAACAGCAACACGGTGAAGTAAAGCTGGAACCTTTACATCTGAAATGTTGCAGAGCGGAAGGTAAAGGTCATGAAATACAAAGTCCGTCAAAGGACAAATACTTTGAATGTGTGCTGCATTTAAGTTTAGATTCTTGTCACTTTAGATTATGGCCTCCAAACAGAGTCACCCCAACCGAACTGCCACGGCCATTTGAATCCATTTCTCCTGCTGCTTTACACAACCCTGCTTTGGATCTTTACTAAATTTTCACTGAGTTTCTCTGTGAGTCAAAGTCACTGGCAGCGTTGCAACACGGACTGCTATTTCTAAAGTGCACTTTGTGGGAAATTTTGCTCCTGCAGTGAAATACATTATGCATGCACATTCATGTGTACTCACAGATGCCTGTCAGATGTAGAAGCATAAGTCAGGATGATGAAATGTTTCCCAACCATTTCCATTACTTGTCAAACACAGTAAATGCCCTCCGATTTTTTTCTTTTTTAAGAATTTAAGTTTTTTCCTCTGAGTGCCTGGAAAACTCTAAAGGTCAGGTCGGACAGGATCGGAGTTGGACAACAGCTGTCATGTGAATTGTTTGCAGATGCATATGCAGTGCTGCACTGGCAGTGATGGGTGAACTCCTGAGCTGCAATGCATTAATGGGGAAGAACATTGTGTCCATGTTGTATTAAATATGACTGGATTTGTCCTATAGTAGGACAGGAAATGTAAAGTGGATTCCTCTTTCTTGGTTCATGAAGCTTTTTACATTTTCTTTTGAATAGTTCAGAGTCTGTTCCATTGATGTCTGTTGTTGACAGTTGGCGATCCACACGAGCCATTTTTAGACGTTTTGAGTTTATGGGGGTTTGTTGTGTTGGCAGGCAGCATCCTGCAGTACAGCACCAGTATAAATGGAGAGGTTAGCATCTGTGGCTTCTGCTAACTTTGATTTGTCATTGTCACGGGCTGATATGAAGTGCAAGCTGGGAGCCTCTTCTCGATCTGTCTGCTGCGGTGGTTGATGAGTTCAGTCTTTTTTCCCCGAGCAGGCAGAAACTGATGTTTTCAAAGTTTTCTCTCTTCTTCGCACATCAAAGTTTTTTTGTTTTTTTTTTGCCGGGGGGCCTTTGTGTTCGGGCCATCGCTGTGTCACCGTACCTTGTGATGACGGATCCGCTGAGTTTTCTTAAACTAATGCAAAATGCTGTGGGGGCTCTTGTGTCTTTGATGTGTGCGTTTGTGATAGAAGTCAGCGCCGACGCTTCACAGTCACATAATGTTACAGTTTACAATCTGCAGAAAGGATGAAACAACAACACATTGTCCAAACTGTGCCAGCAAAATCCTGCCAAAGCCCAAGTTGGCGGGGCTCGTCAGCTCGCCCCTGGGTGCTGCTGCGTATGTGTCAGAGATCTGGTGTAACTGCAGGAGACGCTCTGCATTTCTCACAGTGAAATCTGCCCTCTACCTTAGACTCCAGACTGGAGTCAAATAACCACCACTGGCTGGTGACCTCGGTGTTTTCGCTGAACATACAGGCTTTCAGGGGCAGAAGATACCCAGCCTCCCAAAGGGTTGAGAATCCCACAGATAATTTATTAATGGTATTTACCCAAAATGTGCCTTTCGTGTCACTTTAAGCATGCTGATGATTTTAGATTATTAATTAGCAGAGCCTCGGCAGCAGCCACAACATTTTACAAAATCGAGATTTATACAGGCTTTTACTTTGGCTCCAAGATGTTTCACTTTGCTAGAAGAGAAGAATTGCATATGGAAATGTGAGGCTTAATCTCAGAAACAAAAGCAAAACTCAATCTGCCACTGCTTCAGATTTACTCAGCAAAGTGGTCTCTTAGTGGCTCACTTTGATATCATAAATAAAGCATTGCATTAATGTGTAATTGGACTGAACCCCTCCACCTAATTCACTAATGAGATTGAGCGATTTCATTCTCAGTGACAAGATATATGTTCCCATCTCCACATTACACAGATTAAATATTGAGCTGCACTCCATTAGTTGTATTGGGAGTAGTGAAACCAGTAACCAACCCAGCTAACATCGCAGGTGAGCTCCTCGGAGATGGTGCCGCGTAGACGCGGGGAAGGATCCCAGGCCATCCACTGCTGTGTTGTCTCTCAGCCTGACATTAATGAAAATCCTATGATGAGAGTGGGGCATGCACTCTTCGTGATTAGACTGCATTTTGAGTTAATCAGAAAACAAGTCCAGTCCAGAGACAGAGGCACGAGTGAAATGTGACGCCCGGATTTGTCCTCAGAACCACTTGTCGTGTTGATTGTTTGTTCTGTGAGCTCCGTCGTACAAAGCAGGAGGTTATTGCAGGTGAGCTCCTGCACTTCAATACCACTGCAAAGAAAAGAAAACCAGGACACTTGGGAAAATTTTTTTTCGGAATCTCCAAAACAGCTGTGTCCAAGTTAAAATGAGAAACTAAGGCTAAAAAGACAAAGATGTGCAGGTCCATAAAATGACAGAGAGCTATTAAGTCATGGAGGCGATGTGGGCTGGAGCCAATATAGGTGAAGGGCAGGTTACGTCCCGGACAACTTGCCAGTCCATCACAGGGCTAACACAGTGGCAGACAACAACATCCACATTTTCACACCTATGGGAGATTAGATGACTCCAACAAGCATGTCTTTAACCTGTGGGAGGAAACCAGAGCACCTGGACAAAACTCACAGAAAGAACATGCAAACTGTCCACATACAGTGAAGATTCTAGAGTGTGCTGGGGCCCCAGGCTAAAATTCCCCTCTGACAAGCAACAAACATATTTATGAATAATTTGAAACCAACAAAAAAGGTCAGAAACTGAACGCTTGTCAGCCCTTGGGGGCCTCCTAGTGGTTTGGGACCCCGAGCAGCTGCCTGGCTTGTCTGTTGACAAGCTTCGCCTCTGTCCACAAAGACCCAGAGCCTGTGAGGGAGAACGCTGTTTCATGTAACCGGAACATGTTTGGCCAGTCGTCCACACCGCGCTGCATTTCAGAGGCCTGAAAACTTTTTTTTAACGGGTTCTAGAGTGGCAAAATTTTAAAACGCCGCCTCGGCTTTGAGGTGTGAATAGACGACGCGCACATTGCGGAAAACAATGACGTCATCGCTCCATCTCTCGACCTATAACCCCGCGACGCCCAATGCAATGTCACTTAACAACAACAATGGCGGACAACATGCTGCAGGTCGAGACACAAGATCGTTTTGGCTCGTGTGGGCAGAGCCTGAGTCTCCCTCCTGTAAAGCACTAACTACTTCTACTACTGTCCTGTTTACCAAACCATGTTTGGCTTGCTTTTTATTTGGCCAGCCTTCAAATGAAAACATTTTGGTTCATGAGCTTTCCATGAGGACGTGTTTCAGAGTCCATTCTTCACTCAACCAGAGTTCTACAGCAACAAGACGAATTTTCATGCGAGAAAAAATACATTTATAATCTGCAGATGAAAAATACACTCGTGGTACTTCAAAGTATGTTGTTTTTCTAAGTTTATTATCATTATTATTATTTTTATCAAAAAATACAGCCATTTATGGTCATTTTATATTAGTAAAATTTGCTAGACTAACTTATCTTACCTTCAGAATGTGTTAGATGGTTTTGTTCACTGAATTTTTCATTTCACACCATCATCTGGTCAACGTTTTAACTATGTTTTCAGGCCTCCTTCAAAATTAATGGCGTTCCCATCATCCACAGCTCTTCTAAACATGATGGCACAGCCCCTGCGACACAGCAGCATTTTAACACTTCACTAAAAACAACTTCACAGAGCTCTGAGCGTAGCAGTAAATGTTCCTCGAGCTCAAAGTTAATGCTGCGAAAACCGACAACTTCACTTACCCTCATGGTATTTGATTGAAGGCAGAAGACAAAATATCTCAGGACTTCATATCTGCATTGGTATATAAACTGACCCCTCACACAGCTAGAAAGAATTCATACAGAATTGAATAATTTTGGGTAAAACTGGATGAAAAAAAACAACTGGAAATCTCCAATGAAACATAAACAAACTGTCATGAAGCATTTCAATACTTAGTGGAGGGCGATACATGAGAGGGGGGACTAAATTATGAACATCCCTGTACAGGTACAACTTTAAAAACTTTTAGTATTTCAGTCTGTGGAGTGAAACTGTGAAACACTGTTGTGGGGGGTCAGGCAGAGTCCAACCACGGAGCAATTCAAACAGCAGAGTTCAGCAGGTAAAGGGAAGAAGAAAGTTGGAGCATGCACTCAATGTTTTTTAATTTTACGTTCTGTATATTTACTTGTTTATTTACTTGCTGGTTGCTTTCTTTGCTTAGTTTTATGGTTGTTTAAATTATGAGTATGTGATTGTTGAAAGAAACACACGCCCACACGCACGCCCACAGGAATGCAAACAGGCTGACTGGAGAAGGGGGAGGGTTTAATAAGCTTGTGTTTCTTCCTACTCCTTTTTGGGCATGTTAAAGTTCCTGATAATCATTATTTAGTTTTTATTTATTATGTTTGAAATAAAATAAAACTAATGAATGGACAGTTTTACCCTCAATTGAGCTTGTTCATCACAATTTCTAAGACACCATTTCAAAGAAATTCCTCCCTACCAAAAATGTTGGGAAAATTATTTAAAAACTTGTAGAAGAATACTGTATCTTTTTTAATGAAATTTGGATATACTTTACCAGTTACTCAAGTAGTGGGAGTCATTTTATATTTGAATGGTCTTTTTTTTTTTTTTAATGTCCCAGCAGTGGGCAAATACAGTATCATAGTGCAGCACCAAGTGCAACACATTAGCAGGGCCGTTTACTTTTTAACTCATTTAACTTCAGCTGAGGCGGTTTAGCAGTTAGCTGAAAGTTAAACAGTGATGCGCAAGCTCTATTGATCTGACTCGGATGATCAATCATTGTTGAAGTCTTAAGTTCTCAACTACAAGCTCCAGTGCACATGCCTCCTTATGAGAGATACAGTTCACTGGGGTCATGCAGAGCTCGACCTCAGAAAAACATATTAATGAACAAATAACAACGGTAAAAAGCGGAAAACAGCTTAAGCAAAACACCAAAATGTAGACGGCAGCAGACAGCTGTTAAAAGAGTGAGATAATGTTTGTTCTTTAACCGCAGATGGACCGGTGGTGCTGCGGAGACACTAAAGCCACAGGGTGCAGCATAGAAGGAGCCAGCAACTCTTCTAATGTTTTCGTTTACGTTTCATTTCATCATGGTAATCAATTGGAGCATCACCACTAAAAGTAGTAGGGTTACAACATTGCGCCTACGTAATACAGCCGTTAAAGGCCGACAGAGAATCGGCTCATTTAACCAACTCTTTTCACTGAGCAAGCTGAATCAGAAAATTAATTACTTCGTGTCACATTTGTGTAGTTTATGTTCGGTGCTTACCCCAGTATGGTTGGAAAATGATGCCAAGATTGTCACTTTATTTATTACAAAGTAAAATGTGGACAAGAACAAGTGCGGCTCAGTTCTGTGCCGCTCAGGAAACTTTAAATATCCCTTTGTGGCTCTGCTGCCCTCGACTGGGCTGCTGCCCCAACAGTCTGAACAGAGACGAGCAAATCTGATTGTGGTGAGGGCCCCAAAAATTAGATCCCCACAATAAGATGGTCAAACTGTGGCCGAGCAAATGCGTTGCAAAGACTTATTAGAATTATGGTAGTTAACGGAATTAAAAAAAAAGAATTAACCTTTATGTAAGAGTAATTTGTAGTCATTTCAATTGACACCTGGTTCAAATGTGCTTAATATGCCCAACATCCTCCCATTAACTGTAAAGCAAATGATTTATTAATGTTGGACATTAGCTTGCAGAACAGGCGCTTCCTTGGTGTTTGTTAAGGATCGCACACTTACAAAGTACTGACCTATAACTGACCTCACCTTTTCATGACCACATTTATGTCCCCAAGTTTTGGGGGTTCCAAGTCGTCGTCCATATCTTTGAGTGGCACTTTCTTCTTCTTCAAAACGGTTTTGAATGCACTTATGAAGGACAGATTTGTGGATGAGGGGGAGTTCGCCAAGTTCACTGATGAATTTGATGTTGCCCAGCATTTTGTGCTTGGCAATATCCCACTGCTCCTCCTCCTCCTCCTCCTGAGGGGTGAGTTGGCCCTCCTTTCCTATCAAATATTTCAAAATTCCTGGTGCAGTTTTCAAACTCGCCTTCTAAAAATAGTATTGTGATTCTGCGTTGCTTAGTTTTCTAATGGGCACTCAAAATACGATGCATCCTCTGCCAAGCGTAGACATAACTGCAGTACCTGGAGTAATTTCATTGATACTTGATTCAAATGTGCAGCCATTCACCACTGGGGACACATTTGGCCCACAGGCCACTTGTTGGGCACGTGTGAGTTAGTATGACTCCAAGCGTGCGCCTTACATGCTAAACTGTAAAAGCGGTTTAACCAAAAGAGCTGCAGTGCACCAGAGTGCTGCCACAGAGCCTTTCGGTGCTCACAGAGAGCAGCGCTCATACAGGAGGCTGGATATTGAACGCCTCGCTAACAGCTGGCTACTCACCTGCCAATGGTAATCATGCGGTTCCCTGCAGGTTGGAGTCACCCCAAACCCCACCTTTTCCACCCCCGCTGTCACGGAGCAATCAGCACCGAGTTTCACTCTGCCCTCAATGTTTAGACCACCTGCACCAAGTGGATAGTGACAAAGAGCAGCCATCTCCATCACTGCGAGCAAGGCGAACCAACATATGGCAGAGCGTGAAACAGTAGACAGCTTTTCATTTGAAATAGTTTTACTTTGAAATGGATACAGGAACGCACCACATTCAGCTGACCATTCAGGCTGCTGTTACCTTCCAGACAAAAACATGTGCTTGGAGTCTTGAAGTATTTTATTGTTTCAGTAAGTAAAAAAAAAAAAAAATTTAATTCATGAAAAAAAGATTTGTAAGATGTGCCTCTTTTATAATAAAAATATATATTTTATTACTGTTGTAATAATTCAATTGAATAGTAATTTAAGTGAATTTTCTTAGTGGACCACATTTCTATAGTTTATGTCCGAATGATGAGGTCATACTATTTTGGGTTCATGCTTTTAATTACTGTTTCTCTGCTCATAATATCTTGATTTATGGATCTATCAAAAAGCAATTAGGCAATAGGTCAATTTAATTCAATCTGACCAGCACAAATTTAACTTGATGAGGGATAATTTGCTCACTTTGCACCTCTTACTAATTGATTCATGCCGTTTTAAATGCCAATCCTCACACGTTGAAACAGTCTTTGTATGCGTCCTTGCAACAGTGAATAAGATCATTTCTTGTTATTTATTCATAGGCATTAATTTGTTAATCTTCCTGTAATCAATTTAAAACTTTCCTGGCTCAGCCACTTTCCTGAGTCTTCTTGGTATCGTCCCAATCTGACGTTTGTTCAGTTCAATGTTTTTCCACCGCAGATGTTGCTTCTTCCACCTCTTTGTCATAACTGCTTGTTCTGCTGCTTGCATGGAATATTTCATGCTCTGAGGTAAAGGGCCCTTGAGTATTGTGTTTCAGGTCATCCATTACGATAATTGCTTTTACTCACCAAGTAGGCTTTCCTTATGCAAGCTGCTTTTAAATGTTTAATTACATTGTTTTGAGGTAACAAACTTTGTAACTGCTTTTGAAAGGGCCGGTTTGCTGTTTGAAATGTAAAATAAAACGAGGCTCACACTGTGTGCAAACAATAGATTTAGCTGCTTTCAGAGCTCCAATTCTGTAAGTAACAAAACCGTAGTAGAGTGAAGTCACAGCTTGTGTTTCCGTGTCTACATTACACTCTAGCTGGAAAGCTGAACAGGACAAGCTGTGGTTAGAGTTACACACTTCTCTGACAGATGTCAGTTTGTTAAAGGGACTCGGTGTCGCTCATTTGATATGAACAACTGCCTCTGAAAGTTTAATTCATTTGTTGTTTTTAATCGTGTGGGGGGGGGGGGCTTTGATTGTGGCTTTTAAATAAATATAAACGGGCTGTGGAGGCTTTGTGAGACTGTTGTATCATTTGTTCAGGAACATGTGGTAGTTCTAGCGCCTGCCAGGTTTTTCTTTTCGGTAATTTGCCAATTTGTTGACAGTTGAAATGTCTTGTACAGTAGCTGTTTGGCTCCTAAGTGTCTCAGAAGCTATAATAAGCACAAAGTGCTCAGTGAAGTTTGTGTGTTAGAGTAAAGCGGCGGGCCCTTGGAGCTGTCAAACTGCAGTATGTGGAGCATTCATGTATGTCTGTGAGAGAAGAGGCATTGCGTGGTGTTATTGATTGTTTTTGTTCTTGTGTGCCGTTTTTGTCCTTGACTCCAACACTTTGACTGGGAGCTTTATTTTTGATATGAGAAATATGACTTTTTGAGCAATTCCATTTCATGAATCAGGGTGGATTTACAATCTAGATCATTGATCCCATTAGCCTTCCATGAGCGGGACCATTTTTTTTTTTATTCCTATAATGACAATTTCCAAATTACACTAAACCGAGAGGAGCTGGCACAATGCCGAGTCGTGATGCGTCCCCCCCTGTGTGTGCTGAGCTGTAGGAACATTTTATTCAGTCATAAAACTGCTGTTTTGAAAGATATATCACACATTTACTGAAATTGGAGAACAAAAAGGCTGTGCAGAAATTAACTGGACTTAATTAAGCTAAATATGCATTATATTGCATTACAGAAAGTTCACTATAGATCAGCACTTCTGGAACAGTTTAGGCCTCACACAGGGGACGTCAGAGAGCTTTAGTTGAAGTGCAAGCAGAAGAAAAGTGATTTCTTCTTTTTTCTGTATATAATCTATTACAACTGTAACGGAGATAAATTATGTTTGAATGCTACAAACCCGAACCAATCAACAGTTGTAGACCATCCATAAAGATTAACCAGATATTTAAAATTGTAATAATCTAATTAGCAGAACAAATGTAATGCTTCTTTTCCCCAATGAATCCAAACAGAGGTTTACAATAATGTCTTACGTTAAAACATTAGGAAGTCCACTATTCAAACGGTGAGCAGATACACAATTAGGTTGAAGTTTTATTAGAGGTGGCTCATGCTCCAATACTTCCAAAACGTCAACTATAGCTCTTGTCAAGTTAAGAAATGTGAATTCTTAATAGGAATTATTATCACTATATGCATCTGATGACTGCACTGATTGTTGAACCAATTTGTAAAGTGGAATATTTAAAGCAGAACAGCTATCAAAAGTAAATATATATATATATATAAATATATCAAAGTGAAAAATAAGCTTCATCAGAACTGATATGAAAAACAGTGCTTTAAGATGTGTAAGACATTGTTCAGACCATCGGCCCTGCTAAGACACAGTAATGCAAATATGTTTTCAAGAGTGATTTAAAAGGAGATAAGGAGCTCGCCACTCTGATCTCCTCAGGGAGGTTGTTTGAAAGAGTGTTGGTAATAACAGATAAAGTCAAATCTCCCTTAATCCGCAGCCTAGATTGCTGGATTTTGGACAGAGCTTTAGCCTGAGACTTTAGGTTACAACCAGGAACAGAAGGGGTCAGAAAATCTAACAGGCACTTAGCTCTAAATCCAGCAAAGGCATTAAAAGTTAAAACCTACAAATCAATTAAAAGTTTACTGGAAGCCAAAGAAGCAAAAGCTAAAATAGGTATGATGAACTCTCTTTCAAACTAAAAATTCATTTTACGCCGGCCGCGTCTGCAGACAAAGCAGACAAACCTCCCCCTCCAACAATATTGATGAGCTGAGGTGAAAAATGAACTGCATTGTGCACAGCCCTGTCTCCGGCTAGGTTGAGCTGTAGGCAAAAATATTGTACGGTGTACCTGTATAATTTTTCATTTTAAATCCTGAGGAGTCGCTGGACATCCCATAATTCATTACCAAGCACATTAGGGAGGTTCCCGACGAAATGTAATGGTGCGGTTTTTCTTGTCTTTTTTTATCCCCCCTTCACTGACGCGCCTGCTCTCATGGCATAAACAGCCGCCGGGAAACCTCGCTCAGATTTGCTGACAGCAACATTTTGTGAAATATCTACTGCCATTTGTGACGGCTTGGGGAGGAAGAGGACCTTGATGTGATTGAGTGGATGGAGCAGCGGCAGCTGTGGAGGAACGTCAGTGTGGCGTGTCAGAGAGAAGAATTATTTAACTAATACAGGAAAAGTTAAGATGATTTGATAGTGTTTAATTTGCATCCAACAGCAGCAAAGAGGAGTGGGATTGAGATAGTCTGTCTGCAGCTGTAGGCATGATCGGGGATCTCTGTGAGCGAGCTGGTGACGGCAGTCATGGCCTGAGCCCATTAGTTCAGGGTGAATACACTGTGCAGTGAATCTTCTGACGGAAGATAACTGTAGATTGGATTGAAAGTGATGAAGAGGGGAGCGGGGGTGAACAAGAGGCAGCAGCAGCAGCAGAAGTGACCATGTGAGGAAGCTGCTTTATACGGCAAGAGGACAGGCTGAGGAAGAGTGATGAGAGGCGCTGAAATTCACTCACTACAAGGTCCCCGAGTGAAAAGGCGTACCTTCTGGCCAGGCGATCAGAACCTAATGCTAATGTTGGGGTGGCAGATGTTCTCATCAGTATAATGCTTTGAAGTTGAAATTGCTCACTGCACGCTGCTAATGTAACACATTTTATCTGGACTGGATAAAAGAGACTGAAAACGGAGAGAAATAGAAGGTTGTGGAAGAATCTAAGCTCAAAGAAGTCCATCTCATCCATAGATCGCATCATTATTTTAAAGAAAATGTTTCATTCGTCACTGGAAGGACGCCTTGTAAATATAATCCACAGGAATTATGTCAAAAACATCCAAGATATCCATCACCATTAATCCTCAGAGTCAACAGATCACCCGGTGACCTTGAAATGTCTCGCTAGAAAATATAAAAACTCCCAAGATATTCAGTTAAGATGATGTATGAAACAAGGAAGGCAGCTTGAATTGCAAAGTGTTTCATCTTTATTTACTTTTTATGCTCCAAAAATACTCACTGGTTAAAATTAAAATGACAGCCGATTCCCTTGTTTTGCTTAGCAATAAAATGATATTCAAAGTTAATCTTCTGAACAGCCATTACAGACCAAACATTATACCATTTACTTCTTAAAACTCAAGAATATATAAGATTAGTACAAATCCATCCATCAGTTTAAGTTTCTTATAGCATGGTTATAATTGGACCCAACTAGATCGGATATGAAATCATAGCAGAATCAAGTTATTGATTCGAAAATGCATGTTGAAATACAAAGATGTGATATTTCAGTTGGGCGGCCTGCATCAGACTCTGCTGCTTCTACCTGAGGGGCTTTTCTGCCCTTGACAGAGGAAGCTCCCTACACATGTTGTATACGTTATCTTTGTTGTCTTGGTCTGCACCTCTTTTAAAAAATGGTGGCTCACAGTAGTGATTCAATAATTTGCTGGCTTATTTTTGTTTTAATGAGTTTAATGATTTCCTGTAGCTTGCTGTGTCAACATGATGAAAATGTTAGCTGTCGTTCACCCTCCGCTGGCCTCACACTGCCCTCTCCTTGCAGTTATTTATGGTGGACAATGCAGCTGATGACTGGAGGATAGCCATGACATATGAGCGCATCTTCTTCATCTGCCTGGAGATCCTGGTGTGCGCCATACACCCCATCCCGGGGAACTACACCTTCACCTGGACAGCCCGTTTGGCCTATTCCTATGTGCCATCCAAGACGGATGCGGACGTGGACATCATCCTGTCCATCCCCATGTTCCTGCGGCTGTACCTCATTGCTCGTGTCATGCTGCTGCACAGCAAGCTCTTCACGGATGCCTCGTCCCGCAGTATCGGTGCACTCAACAAGATTAACTTTAACACACGCTTTGTGATGAAGACCCTCATGACCATCTGTCCCGGCACTGTGCTGCTGGTCTTCACCATCTCGCTATGGATCATCGCTGCATGGACAGTGCGAGCTTGCGAGAGGTGCCTGGATCAGTTTCTCACGCTATGCCGTGCTGCTTCACATTAAACATAGATAAGGCATAAAAATAGATTGTGTACACACATTCTAGCAGTTTGAGTCCTGGCATCAAGATAGAGCAGTTTACTCAGAAAAGCTTTCACACCAACATTTTGTAAATCATTTTTAAACATACGTGTTGTTTTTTCTAAATTAAGCTGTAATGTCAGCTACTGCGAGTGCATTTAAAAACTGGTCAATCTATTACATTTAATTATTTATTGCAGATACCATGACAACCAGGACATAACCAGTAACTTCCTCGGAGCCATGTGGTTGATCTCAATCACGTTTCTAACCATTGGATATGGGGATATGGTTCCACACACATACTGTGGGAAGGGAGTCTGTCTCCTGACTGGCATCATGGTGAGTAAAACAGAGTGAGTGACTTTTTCAGTAGTAGATTAAGAGAGGCCTCATTGGTGGGATTGTTGCTGTATGAACCAGAGGTTTTCAGCGTGGGAGGAAGAGCTCCGCTGTACTGAGCTTGGAAAACATTTTGCTTCATCAAAACCCCCAAATATCACACTGCTTTGTCTCACACCACATAATCACAGTTTGGTTGAATGCCAGACAGATAGTATTTGGAAGTAAGAAAAATACACAACTTTCTCATGCGAATTACATGTTTTTCAAAATGATGGTAAGTCACAATAATATGTCTGTAATTGTCATAATTTGACTTATGGTAAAGTACAAAAGCTGATTTTATTAATTTTATTACACGAGAAAGGATTTCTGTCCTAAAAAAGCATCTATCATAATAACGATTAATAATTTTAAACTATAATTATGTATTTTTATTATGAATTAGTCTCAAAATAGGAACTTATACCTGTTTGATGTTGGCTGTTTTGCCTATCATTTATACCACAAACCTTATTTCTAGGTTTAATTGGCTCATATAAATGTGTAGCTTTTATCTTTGTAATTATAGAATATATCTTTTGTCTTGTTGTAGTTGCACTGTGAACCACAAGAGTTCTCTTTTTAATTGCATTGCACTTGTACAATGACAATAAACCATTGTATCTATCTTCTATCTAAAACAGAAAAATCCGGTTTGAAAAAGGCATCCCCCTGATCACTTGATTTTTCCTGCTGGGTCTCTGAAGCTCTCTAGCCCCCTCAAGAGGAGGCATGTGCCTCAATCTGAAAACCATTTAATGAATGGATGGACAAACTTCACTGTAAAACAGCAGCTAAAATAATCCCTTGTTCACACCTTTTACTCTCCATAATAATTTCTGAAACAAAAAGGTTTCCATGGCACACTCTAAGCACTGGATGTTTAGGTAAAAAATAAAAAAAGAAAGAAAAATGTCTCAAAGGGGCATAATAGATATTTAATGATCTATTACGCACACATTTCTGATATTACAGAAAACAAAAATTTCACTCGTGTGAGCGTCAACCACTGAGTTTTTATGAGGATCCTGCAGTGGGAAAAGAAGCTTCAATTGTGAGACTCTGGCGACTCTATAACTGTCACATCATCAACTTTACCTGTAGCTTAAAGAGGACGGTAATTTAGATAATAAATAGTTTCTTGTCTCTCAGTGCTGTTAGCAAACACTTGACGTTTGACACAAAACAATTCATTTAAAAAAATAAAAAAAGGCATAAGCTGCAATCATGTTGTAATTATTACAGGAATTACATCAAGTTATACTTGAAAGCGGCTCATACATTGATACATACATGATAATTCATGACTGGAGAAAATGGCTGGTAAGGAAATATCGATGAAAATCAACATGGTGTGTCTGTGTCTCTTCTCATTACTCCTCAGGGAGCTGGCTGCACTGCCTTGGTGGTGGCTGTGGTGGCAAAGAAACTGGAATTAACCAAAGCTGAAAAACATGTCCACAATTTTATGATGGACACCCAGCTAACAAAAAGAGTACGGAAAAGTTTGGGCTTGTATAACAAACTTAATAGCTTAACTTTCTGTTACTCTCTCATTTCATGGTCAACTAATTACTTCTGGGGTTTTTGCTCTTTAGGTGAAAAACACAGCTGCGAATGTTCTCAGGGAGACGTGGCTCATCTACAAGAACACCAAACTAGTGAGGAAGATGGACCACGCCAGAGTCAGGAAGCACCAGAGAAAATTCCTCCAAGCCATCCATCAGTAGGTGCCGCCATCTTGACCCTGTCAGCTTATGATGGTCTAACATTGATTTTTAACCGGCATCACTTTCATTTGATTCATCAGTGCAACACAAACCTGAAATCTGAATTGTTTGACACCTGTAGCAAAAATTATGTTCTCATGTTAGTGAGAATTTGATTACCATGTTTCAGCTGACTTGAAGAACCTTCCAGGTGTGATTATTAATTGTTCTGTGGATTCAAGTAAAATATGCATGGAAATTGGATTTATGTAAATATTATTCATTGATACACAGGAGGTTCCTTTAAAGTACTTATGAAGGTATGCGTTGTTTGTTTTGTTTGTTTTTAAAGAGACTTTGTTTATCTGTGTAAAACTCATTTTGCTTTGAAATATTCTGAAGTTACAGAATTCACAGCAGTGTAATATTGATTTCGCTCCCGCTCACTTCTCGCTGTCAGGTCGACTCTTGTGTGTTTGTTTGGCTGTGAGACGGGCGTCAGGCTGACCTCAGGGCCGACACATTTGGGTTTCTACTCCTCTAGCGGTTGGTCAGTCACTTACCTGTCAGCTAGTCTTTTAGTGGGTCCCCAAGGGCCCCAAAGTGCTATCTCACTCCAAAACAGTATTGATTTTAGCCTCACCTCACTGTTTTGCTTTCATCTACAGTACTTACCAGCACATTTACTCTGTGGCTTCTTTTATTAACTGGCTATCAGCACCAGCTTTATTAAAATACACGACTAAACGGAAAGTATATTTTTAGTATGTAGTTTTGTGCTCAACTAAGACGTCTGTTTGTACGTTTGTTTGCTTTGTGTGGTTTTCTGTTAGTATATGGGTCTCTGTGGTCTCCCATGTGCAACTTTGATTTACTCATGAATCTTTTGAACACATGTTTATGTTTTAAGGACATTAGGAAGTTGAATTGCAAAACAGTAATAACACAAATACACCTAAGCTGTCTGCTGCTGCAAACTGCATCTGGATTTGTGCTGGTTATTTGCATTTTCTTGCCCTTGCAACCCATTTGTCCATTGCTGTTAGGTTTGTGTGGTTTGCAGCAGTGACGACAATATCTCAGGTCCACTTTTGGCTCTTGAGGACAACATAACACCCTGAGCTAAAGCTAAATCTATAAAGAGCCTGATTCAGTAGAGGAAAGTCACGTCCAACTCTGTGTGACACCGGCTCCTCAGCATGGTCCCAACATCCTCCCGTCACACTTTGATGATACAAAGCTTTTGCTGCGTTCACAGGCTTATCTGTGGGGAGGGTTTGGGGTCTTGCCTGCAACCTATATATGCCAGGTGTGATGAGCAATCTCTGGATTGGGATTAAAGCAGGACAGGATGTGGCCTGACATGCAGAGGGTAGTAAATGGCCTACAGGTGTCCTTGACCCGTCAAGTGGCTGCAGTAAACATCAAATCAGATCTTATCATGTTTGCTTCCTCTCGTAAAAGCTGCAAGACAGAGCTCACAGTCATCATCAGTCACAGTAAAGAATGTGAAGTGTAAACTGTTGTTAAATGGAGCCATGGATGCTTCGAGGCACTGTCCGTGTCGCTCAGTGTTTGCTCACTTTAATGGAGAGGTTGTTTTTATTTACCGCGTCAACTGATAACCGGGATTAGCACCTGGAAAAAAAGTGTGCGTGTGGGAGGGGGAGGATTAGATTCAGAAAGCAAGCACAGCTGCAGCCACTGGAAAATAGTCCCAAAACAGAAACACCGGTCCCTCTGTGAGATAAGTCCCAGGTTATTGCTGCTCCTCCGAGGTGAGGCGATGGTATAAAGATGAGGGTTACAGCACCCAGACTCAAACAGATTCTACCATCTGAATATGTTGATCTGTTGTTGTAATAATTCATTTGTCTACTTCATGTTTCCTTTTTTTTTTTCCTGTTTGTGTCGACACAATGCAATAGAGCTCGAAAGTAAGTCTTCGCCTCACACATAGATACAGGCCTGTCGTGTGCATGCTAACGAGAGCTTGTCCTTGAACCCGATAATGTTACTAAAAAAATAAAAAAAAAAATAAAAAAAAATTACACTCCCTCATTTGATAAGTGAAATTCATGCTTTGAAAACGGTGCATCTAATGGCTTGATATGACAAGATGTCGTCATTTATTTCAAGCAGCTACAAAGGTTTATCTTAGTTTCAAAGAGACGCATGTCAGTTTGACAAAATGCACATTACTGTCTACATTTTTCATCGATTAGTCAAGTTACAAATAACCACTGCAAACAGTTCCTGAACAGATTTATGCTGCACATTGTATCCACACCCACAGATGCATATTGAGTGAATTTCAGTTATCAGTGATGGAGGGTGTTTTTCTTTCCATTTCTGCATGGATGTGATGAGACTTTGATCTTTAATCAGAAAGGCACTGATTAAACTCCAATCAACTGTGCTTTCACATACCGAAGGATGACAACTAGAGCTCTACAGAAGACGGACCTGCAGTTGCACAATATAAGTTATATTACCTCCAAAAGCCACATTATACAGCCAAGCTGTCATGCTCCTATGCAGACCGGGGCTCAGGGTCATCTTTCGGCGAGTGGAACCATTGTTACGCCTGTTTGACATTTGCAGCCACATTTCCTCCATTTCTCTGTTGGATGACACAGTAGCAGAGATTCAGTATTACCACGGCTAGTGAAACGGCACATGCACAAGGACATGCAGCTGTCATGCAGGAAGAATCAGGAGAGGTAGCAGCAGATGTAACTCAAACACTGCAAAGGTCATGCAGACGGTACGATGTTCCACGCTGCAGCTATGGTGTCGCACACGTGCATCCGAATGTCTTACAGCCCATAGCAGCTGTGAAATCGAGTGTCTCAGAGCAACAAGACTGTCCCCTCTGGGAACGCTGTCCCTTCCTTTCTACAAGGTCCAAGTGGGAATCATAGCAGGAAGCACAACACTGAGTGCTTGTTAGCTCAGAGATCAGTGAGTTGGAGAAACAGGAAAGTGACCTGAGCCGAAGGTCATGGTAAAGCCTCAGAGCAATTCCTCTCAGGCTGAAGAGGCTGCGACTGTGACCGACAGCGTAATGCTGTCAACAGGGACAGAGGAGTTAAAAAAAGAAAGAAAAAAAACAAAACTGTCTGGCAGCAGCAAAATGTTCACCCCGTCCATTACAGAAGAGATACATTTGCATTTCTGTCCACAATGAGGTAAACAGAGGTCGCGACAAAGAAAGCATGTTGAAAAGATATATTAAAAAAAAAAAAAGATATCGAGCTGCACTAACAGAGATTGCCCTTACAGATTTAGTGAGCTTTTGAAAAGCTTAGCGTAGCTGTTTTCCCCTGATGAATAGCAAGCAGATTCAGAGTGCCCATTCAGAAACAGTGCAGCCCACCAAGAGTGATTGACTGAAAGGAAACAGACGCAGAATGTAAAAGGACAGGATAAGGGGGTTGTCTCATCGTGACCTCAAGCTGCATCAAAACAACTATTGGTCATCCAACTGTGAAATGTATCAATCTAACAGGTCTTACATCAACTCCAAAACCATTTATCATTGAAGATCTAGTAATGTGTCACATTTTCAGGAGACAACTATTTTCCTTTGTTTGGTTTGACTATTTGAAGTATTGAAATGCTGTTTTTTTCTATCATATTCCGAACAGTCTTGCTGTGTAGGAAGCTGTTCAAGCTTCACTTGCCAGGCTACATTCCCTCCTTTGTAGATTAGTTAAGTGACAGTGCACCCTCTGTTGGTCTAACCTGTCATGGTCGCTCCACATTTGCTTGTCTTCAGGAAACAGAAAAGAAATCCTGTGCTGCACAAAAACTGGTGCATCTGGATAAATTAAGAAACTCCCCAGAGGTCCCCCGAATCCCTTCTGGATCTGGTCTAATGTTTACCTTGGATATGCACACAACATAATAATTACCTCACTAAAACTGCATTCACTTCTCACTTGAATAATGTTTTTGTTTTTTGTTTTTAAAATCTCATTATTATTGACAATGGTACTATTTTATCACAATCTGAAACACAGTGCCAGACCGGCCACCATGATGTTACTTTTTTTTTGATTGAGTTAGCTGTAATTTAACAGGCATGTGGTGTTTCAGGAGGGCAGAAAAACCTCTTTAATATCTCAAAACCACGTGTGGCTGACACGCTACAATACTGCACGGTTGCTGTTTTTGAGCCCCCTGAGAAGCAGAGTTAAACTAGGCTCTCGGAGCCTAATTAAGCAGGAGATGTGAATTATTTAAGCATGTTGCATGAAGTAGGTGAGATCTTTTTGCCAGATATTGTGAGGAGTTTCGGGGCAATGAAAAATGGACACTTTTATAGATTATATCTCACAAGCCACGTGTCATGGGGAGGTTATGCCATTTGTAAGCTTTATGGAAGAGTGTTATCTTCTATCCGGGAAAACATTACGAGTCAGATTGTGAAGACAAGTAGATTTTTTACCATTTTGTTGTCTTAAAATTAAAACAAAAGAATTAGTGTACCTGCCTCCTTTATGCTAATATTAAATGTATTTGGCATTTTAAAGAATAGTTTATAATCATAAGAGAGAGAAGTAGTTTTGTTGTTTGAAGAAAACACCCAAAAGCAACATCGAGCCACTTTTGTTGCTTTATATTCTTATTTGTCGAGTCGCTATAGGCCTTGGTGAATCCTGATTGCACCATGTATGCACTCTCTCCCCTCTTGTCTTTAGTGTTGGTTGAGTAGGATTCAGAGCTGCTCTCATGTTCCTCTGAGGCAGCTCTCCTATTTTCCCCTGTGGTCTCCTCTCCACTTGCATGCAGCTCAACCAAACAGACCGACTCCCCCCTGCAATCCCCGCATTCTCTACACACATCCTGTGCATGTCCTTAGGAGTGCTCTCCATGTGTATGCCCTGTGTGTGCACAACTTCAGAAAGAGAATGACCGCTTCTGACCGCGTTAATTCATTTGGGTTCTGAATGGTCTTGTGTTCAGATTGAGAAGTGTTAAAATGGAGCAACGCAAGCTGAATGACCAAGCAAACTCACTAGTGGACCTTGCTAAGGTAAGATAGCCTCCTGCTGCTTTGTGCAACAGGATAACAATCCTTTCCTCTGTGTGACTGAATTCAATGCATGCTAGTCCACACGCTGAATTAGTTGTGTTTTCTAATATCATCAAAGTCTACAGGTGTCAAATAAACAGACAGGCTATACATCTGGGTGATGCTTCTGGTTGACTGCGCGTCAGATTGTGTGGGTATTAAATAATAACGTCTCTTTATTTTGCAGCGTAAATTACTGCCCCCCGGACATGATCTCCTGAAATTTACTGACTGAAATAAACAAGAAGCCCTTTTTGCATATGCAAACACCCAGTACAGTTTTTCACTTCATGTATTCTCTGATGTTTGTCTCCAGATGCACTAAACAGAAGCCGACAAACCTTAGGGAAAGACCAGGCAGTGCGCCAGCCTGACACAGCAGAAACAGTAACCTGGGAAGGGAGACACACTGTGATCTGATGATTCAGCCAGAAATAAAGGCAGAGAAAAAGAAGCGAGAAAGGCGGGGCGCTTTGACATTCACAAGTACACCACAGTCAAACTGGATATTTTCCAGCATGTCATGAAAGGTATTAGTTAATATTGCCTAATCACCCGGTGGTGTAAAACAGCAGCGAGAGTTGGGATATGACATTGGATAAGGTGGCCGGTGGCCAGCGCGCCTCAGCTGGAGTTTTAATTGTTGCTATAACAGTCTGACGCCTTAAGAGGGCAGTGTGGATTCAGTCTTTTCATGCTCTCAGTGGAAAGATGGGAGCTAAATAGAGCTGAACATATCTTTGGAAGATGCATCGCCACTGCAGTGCTCTGTGAAATTCCTCAGATCACATTGTATCCTCTTCAATTCATCATCGCCACTGTAGTCCCTCTTAGACTCACTTTTCTTCCTTTCATTGTGAAAGTAGTGAAGCATTTGTTGAATGTCATTTTTCCTCCACAGCACTTCTCCCATTTACCATTCAGGCTGAATTACATGTCCTCAAATTGCAAAATTGTTCACTCAAGCTACAGTTTGAAACAATCTCAGCTGCTTTCCTCTCTCTTCTTCTCTTATCTTGTCCAGAAATAGGCTGATGGGACGATTTTAAGGATTTCTTTAATGGTTGAAGTGGATCTATATGTATTTTTACTCCCATCAGTTCCTCTATTTATAATACTTCATGAATCAATGGGCCTTATCTTTCACTCTAACTCTTTTGGGCAGTACTAGTCAACATGTGCTGGTCTTATTTCTATATTTACAGAAGATGCTCATACTTGGGTTTCTTCAGCTCTATATGTCGCTTTGTGACGGGTAACAAATCATGGATACTCTTATGAAAAGCAAAATCATGAGATTCCAAGATATTATGTATTATTATTGAACTCAGACATCTGGGGAGAGCTGCTTCTTTAGTTCTCATTGATTCACATAGACAGTCTATTCCATGGTTCCTGCTCCAGATAAGAAGAGGACAAGGTAAGTGATGGATCCCATCGCCTGTGAGCTGCCAGGGTTTATTAGACTGTACAATGACTAATACCCCAGCAGTCGCCTTCTTGCAGCAGCACTCCATGACACCAATTTTTGTATCTGTTGATGATCACTTTGGAAAATGAACTTCAGAGATTGTGGAAACCAGCAGCCACGGTATATTTTTTTAAAGACTCTTAACAGATGGCTGATGGATCAAAGGAGCAGAAAGCATCACGCTAAGTCAGCAGGCACCTTTCCTGTCTCCTCAAGGTCACTGAGTAATATACTCCCGTCTGCTTGGAAACCCGACTTGCTGTAAATGGTATAAAATTTGCCCTTGCAGGTCAGTTTCTAATGGAGATTGTGCTTGAAATGGAAGCTTAGCATTTATAGCTAAAAAAGAACATGAACTGACGTTCGTCTGACCTTTTCTGATTGATGAAGGAAGGTATTTTCCTCTGTGGGGGAGTTCCCCAAAAGCCATGCAGGCGGCCATAGAAAAAAATATTCATTAACGTCTTAAATCCCCTGAATTTTAATATTAAAAAATGATTAAATGTTTTTTTTCTGTCACCATTAACATTATCTGTTTATTTGCAAATTGACCAATATGTAAAAAAAAAAAAATAATCTATTTAAAATGATAACCCCATGAATAAATAGCCACTCTGAAAGACTTTTCAGTACTAGCTCCTCTTGCTTATAGTGTACAGTACACAAAGAAAAAAAAAGGAAAACCCCTTTTCTTAGTGGGGAAATGCTGAAATGATTTAAAGATAAACAGAGTCTGCACGTTCCCGAGCGTGATAAGGGAAGTCTCCTCACAGACACTGAACACCGACTCAGACCAGCTCTCACAGCAGACATGCAATTTATCATTCCAAGAAGTACATACAATTTCTTTTTTTTTATAGATAAATTGATATGATTGTGAACTGCTGTTGAGATCCATAGGTGATAAAAATAAAAATAAAAATAAAAATAAAAATAAAAATAAAAATAAAAAATCTATGTTGTTCTGGTGTTTTAACTTTAAATATTTGCTAAATGTTTACATATACTCTCCAACAATGACAACTGTAACAATTATAAAGCTTTGTTTTTCTCATTTTCATTTTTTGAACTCATTATCACACAAAAATACTCTTTAAAATAAGTGTTTCAATATAATAATCAATCATTTTACCCTGCACTTTTTTGAAAATAATGACTTCTTATCATAAAGGAGAAGAAACAAATCCTGCAGGGGAGGGGGAATCGCTTCTCCTGCTGCTTATCCTCCCTTCAACTCTCTGGCGCTCCCCAGGAGAGACCCACCCACCACTTTGAACAACTATGTTTTACAGTGTTGAAGCTCATTAGATTAAACTGAACTTTGTGTGCAATTGTGATATGTGATAAATACTTGGAGACACTTGAGCATGTGAGTGAAACTATACATGACAAATGTGAATGTATGTGATATTTTGATGGTTGTTTTTTTGTTTGTTTTGTTTTCGGTGCCAGGCGGTTTTTGTTTTGAACAATTTAAAGTAAGTCTACAGTCTGCATTTGATATGTGAAGACAAAGAGAGCATTTCAATCTGAATCTCACCATTTCTTGTTGTTCCTTTCCTCTTCTTTTCAGAAATAACAGAGCATTTTCAATTTCACATTCAATGAAATGTTGACAAAGTTTCTATTTTTGACTTGAATCCTGTTTTTGTTTGCTTATTTATTTGTTAATGGAGGAACCCAGCACATCCAGGAAGCCTTTTAAAGGTGACCCCAGTCCGGAAAACGATCCCCATTGAATGTGTTTCCTCTCTCCTGTTCCAGACTCAGAACATCATGTATGACATGATATCGGACTTGAACGAGAGAGGCGAGGACATGGAGAAGAGGATTGCCCTGCTGGAAACAAAGCTGGAGACTCTACTGAGTAACTTGCAAGCTCTGCCTGGACTCATCAGCCAGGTCATCAGCCAGCAGCACAGGGACTTCCTGGAGGTGCAGCTCCAGCCTTATGACAAACACAGCCCTGAGCGCTCACAGTCAGTGTCTCGACGGAGGTCGTCCTCCACAGCACCACCCACCTCCTCCGAGAGCAGCTAGAGTCCAAGGGGAACGCCTCCACTGAAGACTTTTGCCATCATATGGCCAAGTTGCATTTATCGTAAAGCCTTATGGTTTCAATAAGTATTATCCAAATTCTGATGACAGAATCCAAGATACTGGGGACAATGCATTTTAATGGATAACTTCATGCTGTTATTTGTTTTTTATTACCTCAAAAGATGTTGTTATCCTTGCTCTGGTGACATGACCACAACCAATGGCGCTTCCCTTAGTAAAAGGCCTGTCGACGAGGCTATGACAAGAACTCTACCACATCTCTATGCAGAGGTAGCCAGTTTTAGGTGGCAAGATTACCAAGTGTGAAACTATTGCACTAAAATAGTGCTTCTCACAGGACGTTGTGCTTCTGCTGGCTTGATTGGGTTGCTGTGTTCCTCAAAGCAAACTGAGAAACCACTGAGAAATCAGCCAGGAAGCATGTCAGTGACAGTGAGGAACAGTGCTGCGTTTTATGGACTGGAGTGAGCGGAGAGCAGAGGGCAGTCAAAAATCGCTCCTACACACTGTCACTCAGAGAGAACTTAAAAAGCTTGAAATGAGGAAAAAAGCATATATCTTTAGGTTAGAAACAGCATCAACTATAGTGGTTTTCTTTTTTGCAGAGTGCCCCTGTAGAATGACTATTTTTGGGGCGACGTTGCAAATAATTTATTCCTCTAGTCAAAATGAATGCATCAAAATCTGTACTTGCACTTACTTTTTAATCAATGCACTTCAATGCTGACTGACATATGATATAAAGATGCGTTGCTCATTAAAATAAGAACATTTGAGATGTTTGGGCATGGGTTTATTATTGTCAATCCTCAAGTTGTGGCTAAGTGTTAATGACGTAAGTAAAAGCCCCCTTTTTTTCCACAAAAAAGCATCAACAGGAACCAGTTGCAGTTTATAGAAATGTTCTGAGTAACCATAAATTCAGTAATTACCCCACGTCTTGCTGTGTCTCACCTCCTGTCCTTCTCTCCTATGCTATTTATGCTTGCTGTCATTCGAGCTGGGCACCAAGAAATGCTGAACAACAACAACAACAACCATAAACCGTATCTACCTTTTGAAAATAAGAAAGCCTATTTTTGTATACTATGATGAGGACAAGCACACCTCTTGCAATTAAACACAAACAATAGGATCTAGAAAAGGCAGATTCAGCATATCTAGCATATGGTTTAAGACATTTTGGACTGGAGATCAGATACATGAAGTTTTTTATGAGGTTATTTCCTAAACCATAATTATAAACCGATTTAAAAACTGCAATATTCTTCAGACTGTATTTATTTTTTACAGAAAATGCTTTGGATGGCACTGTTGGTTGAGCTGGAAGAGCAAAAAGTGGTCATCCCTATCTTAACTGACTGATATTTACTGGATTTTGAAGTTTGAATGTCCAAAATTTGTATTGAAATACTTTGACTTGATTTAGATGTCTTCCTTGGCCATTTATTCAGTCTGTCTCCATATAAACTGTTTGAAAAGCCCTGGTGTGCCCAATATACCCTCGAGGCATCAATATTCAGTATATGACTGTAGTTGTTATTGTAACCTATTCTAGGTTCACAGAGCATCGCATGGATCAGAGGAGATCTGACGGCCGCTCATCCAGACAGTAGCACTGATCTTGTTCGACCAGCTCACCCTCCAACCAATAAATCAATCAGAAGGTCAACACAACAGCAGATGATCAGTCCACACACTTTAGCAGCATAGAAACCAATGAGAGATTATACTGTATGCGACTTAAATGATAAACAATTAAACAATTTAAAAAAAAAAAAACTATATTGCACAGGCCTGTGTCCTTCTGTTAATGTGTGATCATTTGTATTGAATATGATGATGAGGAAGTAGAGTTACGCTGTTAGATATCTGTTTCAGTCATTTTGTATCCCTTTGGTTCAATTTTATTATGCAACCTTTCTAAGGTCTCACTGAATGAACACGTGTGCCTCAACCTGTGGAAGAGGGTAAAATTTGCCCCTGTTCTTAACTTGTAGGCATGACCATGTTGACTGTATTATGCTTAAGGTGCATGGTGGCCCAGTAGTTAGTGCTCTTACCTCACAGCGAGAAAGTCATGGGGTCAAATACCAGCCGGGATTTTTGTGAGGAATTTGCATGTTCTCCCTATGCATGCATGGATTTTCTCCAGGTACTCCGGATTTCTTCCATAGTCGAAAAAAACATACACGTGAGGTTAATTGATGACCTTAAATTTGCCCCTCGGTTTGAATGTGAGGATATGGATTTTTTGTCTCTCTCTGTTTGTCCTGTGATGATCTGGCGACCTGTCCAGGTGTCTCCTGCCCTCACCCATAGTCAGCTGGGTTCTGCTCCAGCACCCCGTAACTTCGAACAGAATTAAGTGGTATACAGTATGGATGGATGGATGGATGGATGGATGGATGGATGGATGAATGGATGGATGGATGGATGGATGGATGGATGGATGGATGGATGGATGGATGGATGGATACACTCTCTGTACATTGGGGCAGTGGCTCAAGTCTGGATTGAGAGTTTACATGTTCTCCCAGTGCATATTTGGGTTTTTGTCCCACAGTCTATAGACTTGAATTTTAGGATAAATAATACATGGAAATAACCATCAAGTGTGACTGTCTATCTCTCTATGCTTACCCTTTTACGGACATGTGAGCTGTCCAGGCTGTAGCCCGCCTTTGTCCATAGTCTCGAGGACCCTACATTGGATAAAACTGAATAAAAGCTATGGGATTGGTGTGTGTTATGCACTGAATCCGGTGACATACACAGTCATTGGTCAATTTACCGACAGAGAATAAATCCAAAGAATACAGGATATTGAAAGCACTTGTGAAACAACCAAAGTGACTAAAAAACAAACCAAAAAAAATGCATTCATAAAGAGGATTGACCTGGGGGGTACCCAACTCAGATCCTGCTAACACAAAAACAAAGACGTACACGTACACACAATCATGTAATTTGGTTGTTTTGAGAAAATCCAGGAAAGTGTCCAGGAAAGACCAAACACTCACAGGGACAACATGCAAACACCATAAGGAAAGGCCCTGGGTCGCCAGCAGAGGTAAGAGTGTTAACCATTGCACCTCCATGAGGCCAGCATTTACAGTCGGTCTCAAATGTATTTACATAGGAATTATGTGACAAAAATGTAGTCTTAAAAAATCCAAGATGTAGATAACAGTTAAATGTTTGTAACCAGGAAAAGAGCAAATTATCCAGATTAAGTTAACTTTTCAAGATTAAAACACAAAACCTGTGATGACACGTGCTCAAGGATTTATAATCAGCTGTGAATTCCTAAACTCAAAAAATCATGATCACAATGCAAAGTAGGAATTGATTAAAAGCAAGCAAGTTGAATCATTTAGACAGAGAGAAGGTTTTTAGGAAAGCATGCCACATAATAAATTGCAGTACTCACCCAGTGCTTTACTGGATATGAGAAATGTACCCAAAACTGTACTTTTTTGCACGGAGATTCATTTGTTTGAAATCCTGCCACACGCGCGTATGATGTCCTGTGAGCCACCGCACTGGGCAAAGCGCGACTACGGGAAACACACGCAAGTCTCGCGAGATTCCCGGCAAGCCGGCGCACAGCCGCAGTGGTGTAGCGTGCATGTTAGAAAGAGCGCACAACTTTCCCCAACTTTCATGAGAAATCTCCCCGCTTCCTCTCCTTGTAACGCAATTCCTGCCCAGGACTCGCCGCCAACATGAGTATCCTCGCCAAAATAGCAGAGATTGAAAATGAGGTGAGGTGAAAGTAGATTCATTGAATCAGTCACGTTGGAGCTAAAACTGCTGAAGCTAGCATGGCCGCCGCTCAGCAGGGCCTCGTCTTAAACTCCAAATATTTCTGTTTATTGACACTTTATAGGAAATTGAGAAGAGCTGTTCTGAATTGGTTCATGAAGCCAGACGGATATTTTCTGTATTGTCCACGTAGACCGATGATATTTATGGGGGTGACCCAGCTTCAGAGAACCGCGTTAAAGCTCGGTGTTGTGAGAAAAAAATAGATAAATCAGCTTCCTCTATAAATCATAGCACTATCCTGGATTATTAATATTGTTGTTTTGTGTAATCCAGCTTCCTCAGTCCAACGATGCATCTTATGACCGTGGTGTGTTTAGGATATTTTAATGTAATCGTTGGGGACCCAATAAAACATTAAAACAAGTGATCAATATATTGATTTTACTGAACAAAGTGCTGGGAGTCAGTAGAAGATCCTGATCAATAAGTTTGGCATGAAAATGCTGTTTGTTTTCTGAAAGCTCTGGTGTGGACAATCAATTAACATTTTTTTTCTTTCTAAACCTTTTACTTGTCTTTTTACATTAATTTCCTCTCTATTGTTCACTAAAAATGTAAATGTTTGTGATCAGCCATTAAATAACTTGAAGCGTGACATTTATTAATAAAACATAAGATCTGCCCTGACAATGGGTTAGAAATACTGAAAAAAAAAAAAAGTATGGAGTTTATCTTGGCTGCAGTGTCACCAAAAAACACTAGTCCTGTTTGGTTGTGTACTTTATTAGGAACTATTACAGTCCATGGAAAATACCACATTATTCAGACAGTTTGTGACATAATTACCTCAAGTTCAATCATTATTTTGTTGTTATTTAACAAGACTACCCCAAATTATGAGTCTTATCATTCCAGCTCTCCTTTCATACAGACTAAGGAAGATGGAATACTTAACTCAAGTAAAAGTTAAGAATAAGCATCCATAAAGTACAAGTCAAGTTGAGAGTAATTGTTGATTAACATTGTTAGATGAGCATTTGCATCTTCAGATTATTTTTGAAAATGAAAAGGTGGTTACTTAAGACTGCATTTTTGAAGCTGAACGTAATTCAATGGCTAACATAATAATCTAACTGTGAGTAAACTATATTGTACTCAGTCACAATGATAACTCATCTGTTAATACTGAGGTTTGTTGTTTTTTTCTTGCCACTGTTGGAGAAGCACCGTGTGAATGTGTAGCTTCGATTAATTGGTCACATGGAAGTCTAGGTAATGTGATTTATTTTTGAAAAGTTCCCTTCAAAGCTAATTGTACTCAATTAAAAGTAAAATGATTGTTGCAATGGAACTACTCTCACAAGTACAATTTATCTAAAAAGTTACTCGTCTGAATGTAATGTGTCGCTGTACACCTCGGCACACGTATCATAGTTCTTCCTTCTTGTCTTTAAATACTCCTCAATATACACTGCAGAAACTGCAGTAAATTTAAACAACAAAATTCATGTGCTTCATGAACATTTCAAGAGTATACATCGTTTGCATCCTGCCTGTTGTGATTCAGACCTGTCGGTGGCGCTAATCTTTCCAGCGCATTGTGGCCAAAACTCTGGAAAGCAGCACTAAACTAAGTCTTAACTTCAGTAGTTTTGTGTAATCTTATTTACGTCAATATAGGCAGCACAAACTGCTGACCTGCTTTTTTTGTTCTCTGTATATTACATAACTGACGTGCAGCCCGGTCTTGTTGTGTTTTGTAGATGGCCAGGACGCAGAGGAACAAGGCCACAGCTCACCACTTGGGTCTGCTCAAAGCACGTCTGGCCAAACTGAGGAGGGAACTGATCACACCAAAAGGAGGCACTGGTGGAGGAACAGGAGAAGGTAAGATCACAGCACTGGTTAGTCACACTACCTACTTATAATTGAGTGGTCTCGCCTCTAAAGATATTAATGGTCTTATTTTTAGGTTTTGATGTGGCGAAAACTGGTGACGCTCGCATCGGCTTTGTGGGTTTTCCTTCGGTCGGAAAATCTACCCTGCTGAGCAACCTCGCAGGCGTCTATTCAGAGGTTGCTGCCTACGAGTTCACCACTCTGACTACTGTTCCTGGAGTCATTCGTTATAAAGGCGCCAAAATTCAGGTGCAGGAGATTCTTCTATGCATGATACCTGATTAAATAGTATACAGATGGTTCATTACTTTCTTCTTTCCCCTCCCCCTCCCCAGCTCCTGGATCTACCAGGAATCATTGAAGGGGCCAAGGATGGCAAGGGCAGAGGCAGACAAGTCATTGCAGGTGAAGAAGGATTCAAAAAAGTTTCTGAAATCTGAGACTGAAATCTGTATATTTGACATATTCATGTGATGACATTTTTAAGAAAAAGAAAAAATCTTGACCAAAATGCTAAAATGATCAGTTTGCCAGGAGAACCCTTTCTTTATGGTCCTCTCGCTCTCGATTTGCTTTATTTGTATTTTAATTTTCAGAAGAATGAACGCAATTTAACTTTAGTCTCGGCCAGTTTGAGCCTAAACATACATGTTTTGCAGCATTCATTAGTTTGTGACGATGACTGGCTCGTCATGCTACATTAACGGCTCGTTTGTGGGTTCATGCTATTCAAAGGCACAGAACCCAGGAACCACGCCACTGTAGTGTCAATGCATTGAATTTGCGCCCTTCTCTCATTGCATAGTAGCCATTTTGTCTTCAAATCGTGTTTTCTTTCTGACGCTATAGAACATTTGCAGCTTTTCTAATGCATAAATGTAAAATTCTCCTGGTGGGACTGTGGGCATCAGCCAGTATTTTGCCTAAATTGTAGTAAAAGAACTGCATCACTCACTATTCCATTGAATAGGGCATGCACAATGAAGAAGGGACTCCTTCCTCCACTGCGTCAGTCGGTGTCTTTATCTCTCGCTCCTCCCTCTGTCTCCCTCTGCTAGTGGCTCGGACCTGCAATCTCATCCTGATAGTGCTCGATGTGTTGAAGCCTCTCGGTCACAAGAAGCTAATAGAGCACGAGCTGGAAGGTTTTGGCATCCGACTGAACAAGCAGCCGCCCAACATCGGTTTCAAGAAGAAGGACAAAGGAGGCATCAATTTTACTGCGACAGTATGTGTTACTGTACTCTGCACGGCAGGACTGTATAATACCGAGAAGCAAGCATTTCAATGTTCCCCTCAGTGTGAGCCACCAAAATAAAACTGCATATTGCCAACAGCAAAAACAAAAAAGCTTGCTTGTTCAGCATATAACTGTTGCCCCTACGGTGGAAATTGAAATGGTCTGGATTCCCCTTGCAGTGGGCAATAATCATATTGCACTTGCTCCTACAGAGTGTAAATTATTAAGCAAGGCAGATCTTTATCTACGTGAAGTATTCACACTTTCATTCCCTCCGTGTGTTTCGTTTCTCTCCCTCGCCAGTGTGCACAAACCGAGCTTGATTCCGAGACGGTGAAGAGCATCCTGGCAGAGTACAAGATCCACAACGCCGACATCACTCTGCGCAGTGACTCCACGGCTGATGACCTCATTGATGTGGTGGAGGGAAATCGGTAAGCTGCTGAAGTGCCAGAATGGGCCCTCCTCCGTCGGTGGGTGTGGCCTGTTGGAATCTAAAATCTCAAGTGAATTCCCACCACACCAATGCAGATATGCAGTCGAGAAATGCTGCTCGTGTGTCCCACTGCAATGTAGCCGAACGGGGGAATGGCTCTCTGAACGTGATGCGTGGATGAATCAGATGCATCAAAAAGTAGAGGAAATGTGCCCATTAATGAGGTATGATTCATGGGCAAACAGGAATCGTACATACTATCAACTGTAGCTTTTTATTAATGTATTTATTTATTTTTTATTGCGTGCGGCAGTAGTAGCTGGAGTGCAGCTGAAGAATTGCAAAGCATTTGCAGAGAATGTGCTTCTGGGAACATTCTGCGCCGTTCCAAATAATAACAGTGAATGTAAAGAGGAGCCTAACACTTTCAGAAACATACTAATATAACTATGTTTCATAGTGTTTCTCTCTTTTCTTTTGTGTGTGTGTGTGTGTGTCCCTGCCTCACGCAGCTTTAAAAAAAAAAAGAGAATTCAGTTTGACCTTGTTGGCCACAAGAAAGGAGAACTGAATTTTTGACTTATGTTCAATTGCAATAATGCAGCCGCCACCATACTGCAGTAACATTAGGAACACTCAGCTGAAGAGGATGAAATATATCAGGCAGCGAGTGAACCGTTTGTCCTCGGATTTTATATGTTTGAAGCAGAAAGACACACAAGTGTGTGTGTGTGTGTGTGTGTGTAGTGGGGCGTCTCGTAAACTACAGCTTTTTTGGCCTGTTCCCAGTGGTCAGTATTTGTCCAAAGTGGTGAACTGGAGACAATGTCATGGGAGATCAAGGCTCATTAATGCACACACAGGTCCCGCCTCTTCGCTTACAGGACTTAAAATATCTGCTGCTCACGTCTTTGTGCTATAAATGGCGGCACACCTTCAGAGAGTTGATGGATTTGCGCTGTTTTTGCAGAAAAGGGAGGAGCCGCCCACTATTAGGAAAGCACTCTTCACGTTATGGCTGATTGATGTCCTTGCGCAGCATTTCTTCAGAGGTTAACAGAAACGGTCTTGAAAGGCTTGCGGCAGCAAGGACACCCTGCTCTCACTTTCTGTGACGAGAAACCCGAAGTAGTCGAGACTGAGCTAATTTTAGTCTCTTTGGAAACCAGCATGCTTTCACACTCTTGTCTTTTTTCCTCTATAGAGTCTACATCCCATGCATTTATGTGCTCAACAAAATCGACCAGATCTCCATCGAGGAGCTCGACATCATCTACAAGGTGCCCCACTGTGTGCCCATCTCGGCCCACCACCGCTGGAACTTTGACGACCTGCTGGAGAGGATGTGGGACTACCTGAAACTTGTGCGCATGTAAGTCAGGGTTTGTTTATGAGGGTTTTTTTTAAAGTGAGGTAGTATTTTGAGGTGTGTTTCTTGACTTTCTGTTCTGTCTGCAGCTACACCAAACCCAAAGGCCAGCTCCCCGACTACACGTCTCCTGTCGTACTGCCTGATGAGCACACTGCAGTGGAGGATTTCTGCTTAAAAATTCACAAAAACCTAATCAAAGAGTTCAAGTAGTGAGTATCCTACACTTGGCTACAATAAGCGTCAGAGTAAAGTGTGTGTTTTTGTACACCACGCATCGGAAAGGTTATATTCTTCCACATATCTCTATATATATATATATGATATATCAATTTAGGACTGAATACTGACAATAGAAATGGCAACTTCCCCAAATCTATTTTTTGAAGGTTATTGCTGATATTTATTAAAAGTAAATGTTCAAAGTAAGACACTAAGATACATTAAAATGCTACGAACTAACACAACTTATACAAATGCTTTTTTCTAAAATCCAGTTATCCGGTTAATAAAAACATGTGTCTGAGGTACTGCCTTCCTGATGGTGAAATACACAGTTGAAGAGTATAGTTTAAAAAAATATATATAGTCACTCGTCTTTGTTCAAAATCTTAAAGGTAGATTAACCTTTAATATCGGGGTACATTCTTGCTCAACCAGGCACTGCAGATAAGAATCCTTATCTGGAAAGTACACATTTTAAACAAATGTCAGCATGATTTTTTATTTATTTTTTGTCTTACCCCATCTTTGGGAGAGATGCATATAATTCTGTTCATGTGCAAACTACTACCAAGAAAGAGCTGTTTGGGTTTTTTCTCCTGCAGTGCATCTGGTCTCCTGAGGGCCGATTTCGAGGCGTTTTCTTAACGAGCTGTTTGTCTTTATGGACACGACATGCTCTGAGACATACCATGCCAGCATTAAATGTGCAGTTTTGATTTGAGATGATGAACGATGAGCGGTTGGATCATCAATCAGTCGATGCTACGGAGCATTTAAAGGGTCAAACATGCACTTTAGTGCCTTTGTTCTCAAAAAGGCGTCATCATACAGTAACGGTGACAGGATTAGTGTCTGCTCTATAAGATGAGTAGAGTCGTTTTTTTGGTTTGTTTTGTAAAGCTGTAAATAACTCTGCCCTTTGTTTTCCAGTGCACTTGTGTGGGGCGCATCTGTGAAACATAACCCACAAAAGGTGGGCAAGGACCACGTGATGGAGGATGAAGATGTAATCCAGCTGGTGAAAAAATAAAGAAAAAAAAGGATGTTTCACTTCCTGCATGGCCTGTGTGTCAGAAAGTGTTCTGTACAGTCGAAAGTCACCAAACAGAGCCCGTTTTCTCATGTGGTTTCAGGTTTTCTTTTTTGGCTTTAATTTCAGAAGAATGACCTAAATGTCCCAGTTAATAAGAACCCACAGTACTTAACACCATGAATAGTTCATATTGAATATTTGTTAAGGCTTGCAATAAAATCTGAATATAAACTACAATAAACGCATAATAAACCCGTCTTCTCTGCACCTTGTCATTTATTAGAGCCGTCTGCGTGAATGTTGGCATGTTTTTTCTGAATTGAATGCATTTGGTTTGAGACAAAAGCGTCGTAGAGTCACAAGCAACATCATATCAGCAACATTTCAATCTGGCTCAGAGAGAGGAGGGTGGAAAAAAAAAAAAAAAGTCATTTCAAAGCTCTGTCCAGCTCAGTGATTTATGTGACATTGATGATGAAGGCAGTTATTCAGGCCGGTCTCCCACTCCCTTTCGGTGGTGGGGACGGCCACTCAGGTTAATCAGTTCATTCACTCAGATGCAGTCTGGGGTCATCAGATGCCAGCTGTTCACAAGTAACTCCACTGAGTAAAATAAAAGTTTTATCAGAGCCTGGTGCCGTTGTGAAAGCTGGCATTCTCCAATATCAGTATGTTGCAACCAGCCTGCGGTGAAACGGCCAAGGGGCCATTTTGTGTCTGCTTACGGCATATTAGTCCGTGTGTGCAGTGGATAGCGCCACTGCATACGCAATATGAACTGTAATACGATGGAGTTCGGGCTGGAAATTTGCAGAACAAGATTGCCGCAGTGGTTTTGAAGCTCCATTCAACTACTGCAAAGATGTAGAGGGTTTTTCTTTGCTAATATATTGAGAAACTGCCTTATGGAAACAACATATTACAGTTACTCAACAGAGATCAATGTAAAATATTCCATAAAAGGATTGTAAATCACATTATGGAATATCTCGGTACCTGATGGCCAGTATAAAAAATGTCCTGGTTAAAAACGTGTTTCACGGACACTATCGTTATGTGTGTCTTTAATACAAAGCCAGGTCATTGTCAAAATGATCGTTAACACAGCGGTCACATTGTGTTTGACTCTGAACGTCAACGGATGGAAGGATTTTGGCTTGTATGAAGAGTTGATTCAATGAATCGCCAACCAGCTAATGTAAAACAAGCTCACGACACCTGCAACACTTTAATGGCGGAATAAGGATGCTCTCAGGGGCGTAGATGGTACAGTTCCTTTAAAGCAAATAGCCGCTTTTTACTAAAAGCTGCAGTGGTTGAAGGTAATGCCTGTCTGTCCAGCAGTAACAGCAAGATCGACCCTCCTCAGACACCGCCTCTTCCCCACCCCCTTTTACCCTGTAAATTATAGCAGCACTTTAGCTAATGAAAGAGTTGAAGACTGGGCACTAATAAAAGCCATTAAGTGAATAAAGCACTTCCCCCTCTAACAAAATTAAAGAATCTACCCATTTGGAGAGGGAGGACTCTGTATTAATATTTATGAAATGCGGAACCCAAGCGGCCCCCCCAAACTCCCCAACCCACATCCAATCCCAGCCTGACCAAGTCCTCCTTGCCAGTGCACCTATCCCAAGAGAACATCACCAACCCCTCCTAGCTTGAAGGAGGGGCGGTAGATAGGGACTTGAAGGGTGCCGAGGACGCAGTCGGGACAGTCCGTCTCCAGTAGAGCTGACTGGAAGACCCCAAGACTCAGCTGCAGAAGCGCCCAGTCGTCTCCGACGCCGCTCTACCGCCAGCACCTCACATCGACTCCGGGGCCAGCGGAGGGGAAAAAAAGGTGGGTTCCTTGGAAAGACCACATGCATAGAGGTAGCTTTTCACGGAACGCAACGGGAAGTTGTGAGGAAAATTTTGAGTGTTAAGAATAACTCTTGAATTTGTAGGTTTTCATTGTTAATTTAGTTGGTTGGTTTTCGTGACCTTTGGTAGGAAGAATATTTGATGTGATTGTTTTTGCTTTATATCATAACTTTCTGCAGTTCTATTTGAAATTTCGCTCAAAATCCCAGAAGAGTTAAAAAACATTTTATGACAACTTCTGTGTGATCTTGAGTATGAATGGCCGTGCTGATTTTTGAAGGAAGACGTATCATCAAAAAACGAGGTAAGAAAGCGTCATAAAGTATCACAATCATCTGTGCATAAAAAAAAAACCATCCCGCCATCCAACCCCCAACATCGCATCCCATCGAAACGTCCTCATTGTTCTGTAAAGCGGTCGTCTGTTTCACCGCCACCAACGACCGCCTTCACCCAAAGAACATCCATTTTCATACCATTTGGTCACAACAAATGCTTGGTTTCACTCTCGTGCATAAATCTGCATCATGGCATCGTTTCATCTCACAAAGTGGTCTAGTTGCCTGAGCTCTAATTTGGTTATCGTACCATACGCTCTCATTTTGGTAAGACGTCCCCGGGGAGCTGAAAGAGACACAAGAGAAAGTAACAAGATTGTCCGACCTCCAGGAGAAGCGGCTCTCTTAGCCTGATGGGATCACGTCTCTTGACATTGCACTCAGTGACCGTTAACGTGGTTAGGACTGAAATGTCACAAACGATTGTTTTTAGTCAGAGGAATAGACAAATGCCATCGAATGGACCTCAGTGAAAAAGAAGACATTACTGTAGTTCGTGGGGTCATTGGCATCTCTGCCCACCACGGCTCATTTTTAGTCAATTACCAGCAACATTTCAGGGATTGGACTCTATGAGATGCAGCAGTTCTTAACAAGATGACCAATGAATTGTCTAACTCTGTTTCCATTGATCACCAGGAGAATGCCCAGTAGACTGATGGTGAAACAAATTTAATTAAACCCAAATTTCATTTCTTGGGCCAACTATCGATGTTTCAGTCTTGAAAATTTTAAATATTTGAACGTTTACATTGTAAAATAGATATTTTAGGTTGCTTTTTTCCCCCTGTGTCTCGCAGAGTTGGGCGTGAAGGGCGAGAGGGTGGGGTTTGTCGCAGTTTGTGCGCAGGAAGGGTGTAGCCTCTTTAGCCGCAGTGAGCCATGACCTATGACTAATACTTTTTTTTTTCTTGTATTCTCCAGATTTTTTATTTTTTATTTTTTGACCTGCATTGTGTTACCAATGGTTCACTTCTTTTAAACAACCAACCCAGATCTTTTCCACCCTATCTTTTAGGACTTTATGCAATTTTGCGGATGCAGCTGAACGACGGGGGGCTGACCTTCAGCAAAAACCGAGAAAACGCTGTGATAACTCACTACTTCTTTCAGCTTTGCCATTGGCACCAACAGAGAACGAGTCGATTATGGTTGATGATTGAGAAAATGCATGTTCTCTTCAATCCTCCTGACTTAACACTGACACATGAACTAAGTTCTTGTGCATCATTTTGCGTGGGACCGGTGTAATCTGTGGAGGGTTTTGCCCAGGACCCCATTGTGCTTGATCTAACCATGCAGTGCGTCTTCTGTCCATGGTTGTGCCAAGCACCTTGGAGGCTTGCGAGCACTATCTGCTGTCTCTTTTCAACATTTGAGGTTTTTCCTTATGACATTAAAAAGATTTATTAGTTTTTGAATTGTGACAATGGTTGTGTTTTTTCTTTTTATGTAGAAGTATTTTCATATTTACTGGCCTAAAACATAATTTTGAATACTGTGTGAGATTTTTTTTTGAAATGTCTTTTCATTGATTTCAACTCAAGACGTACTCTTAAGATGTAGGACAATGACCAATAAATACATTCTAAACCTTCTGTGTGATTTTCTGGAGGTGGATTTAGTCAAGTGTTCACTATAAAGAAAAGTGGGTCTGTTTGTGTCATTCAATCTGTGTGGATAAAGCTGTCGCTTTCTCAAAGCTTGATGGTCAAAATATGACAGATTTGCGGGGGACGATCAATTACACTAAGTGCCTGGTAGCTTTTAACCGTGTTCAATAACTTAACCAGAGGTGACATGTTGAAGAAAATGTGTCGCCTGTTAGGACTGCAGATGCATCACGGACCTGTAAATCAAACAGCGAGACGCTGCACAGCACTTTAAGCAGACAAGGCACCGTGTTTGAGGGTCAAGTTATGTTCTGATGAAATGATGACTTTTTAATTCAGTCGGTGTTGTCTGATCAGTCAAGTGCACCAAACCAATAAATTTTTAAATGTGAAAACAAGACTCCTCATTTCTTTGTGATTAATTTTTTTTGGGGGGGGGGATAAATCAAGTATTTCATGAAAATACACTCTATGAAATCTTTACTTCCAACATCCTGATGACCAAACGCAACTGTAGCCATGCCTTGACCCAATGATCTTTATTCTCCTGCAATATTTATTCCTGTTTTTATGGTATTTAACTCAGAAAATGAACCTTTCATGAAAGGCAACCTTGCCTTCATTATATCACACACACACACAAATATTCAAGCGGTATCGCAATTTATTTAACCTTCATCAAACTGCCACTCCCACCAATAATGAAGTGGCGCGCTCCTCATAAATCCTCAACTGTAGCTGCTATCTAACAAAAACTTATTACATTTATCATTGTAGTTACACTTATTAAAGCAGCGGTGTCAGTGAGGACATAAACGTTGACTTTGTTTTACTCAGAATTTGTGAGTACGCTGTGACACTGAGGCCGGGAGCCGCTGAGACAGGCGCAGCAAACCGACAACCGATTTAGCCTATCATGGAAATAAGCCGGGACATCATTGATTTTATCGTTTGTAGCCTCCTTTGTCCAGCAAGTCTAAGTGCTGTAGGTGAAATAAATTAGAGGAGTCAGACTGGGGAATCATGAGACGAAGAAGGCTGAGTTAAAAGGAAGGCTGAGTGAACAGCGCTGATAAACTGGCACGCTGTTCAGAGCGAAAACACAACCGGATGTGCAATATTAGGAAAACCTCACAAACTAAATCCACAAGCTTCTTTTGTATTGACAACCTTGTTTAAGACCATCATAAGGCGAAGTTGACTTATTTCTATGATTCTGATATGGTGCAATATTCTCATAATTTAGTCACAAAACTTGACCAATTCATCTGCAACCAACAGAAATTGGTTGAATTCATTGAAAATAAGTCATCATGCAGTCATCATTGGGTGTAGAAATACTGACTGAAGTATGAGTTATAACTAAAAAGCGGTGTGCACTGAACGTATGCATATTTAAAAAGTATCATCAAGTTGAAGGACATTTCTATTGATCGTGAAGATGACATCTTTGTAATTTGCATTAAAACAAGTCAATGAATGAGTGCTCTGTTGCTGTAAATCTGCTTTACCTTCTCTGTTACCAGGTTCAGTCAACTGACTTTGTTCTTTTTTGGGCTAACTCTTTATATATATATGATATGACCAATAAACATTATGTACAAATGACTAGAATTGTTCTGTTTTTGTAGTCTGAATGTGACTTGCTTCAAGAAAGATAACATCAAATTAATCTTGACTAATGTAATGAAGTTTTTCAGTCAGTACAATAATATGCATTGAAAAGTTAACTGTTATTTCAGCAGTCCGAACATAAACTACAAAGTTGCAAGACTTCAAAATGTCATTGATTATTGTGGTCTTCGTGTAAAAAATAGAAAAACCACTACCGTCAAATCATATCATCAAATATTTTGAGATACATCTGTCTTTGATATTTGGTCCTTGTAGTGTAGTGGTTAACGTCCTCACCTAATAGCCAGTGACTTCACGGTTCAAGCACAGGTTGAATCTGGGGAGCCTTTCTGTGTGCAAGTTCTCCCTGTGCAACCCTGTCTTGACAAAATGACATTCATTTCCTGTTATTTATTTCCGACACAAATCTGAAAAAAGTTCAAAAGTTCGTTGTCAAAGAAACTACATTCTCAGTTTCGTTGGCTGGGGACGACTTTTGTACGTTATTACATTGGTCTCTAACATAATATGGCAGTTCATACAAACAGTATATGTATATGTATATGCATGCAATGTAATAAAGAGGGCAGTTTTATTGTCTTGGAACAGTTTGTTGGAGACAGGGTTGCCCTGTGTGAACATGGGTTCTCCCCAGGATGTTCCACAATCCAAGAACATGGATTCGCATTTGACAGGCGTTTTCTTAATTGCAAAAAGGTGTTGATGAATGTGTTTTTCTTGCAATAGACAGGTGATCTGTTCAGCCTTTACCTGGCCTTCAGCTTTAGTCAGCTAAGATTGGCCTGAGTGTCCTATGACCCAGGGTTTGAACTGCATATAGAATTTATTTAAAAAAAGACGTACAACATATGTTTATGTGCAATACATTAAGAACATATGAACTTCCTTCATCTGTGTCACTGTTCAAATTATGGAAAACATTTATTTTTCCACTGAAGTCAGATTTTGACTTTTTCACTTAGAGGAGCTGCAATCAAGCTCCATTCAGCTACAGACAATAGAGATGGGAGGTTTTCTTTTTTCACAATGGTAAAAGTTTGAAACGTGCTAGAAAACACATTTTGTTGTCGTGCATTACATACACTCAGTATGTCACGAGTTTGAGTGACAGCCAGTAATCTTGTTCCACGCGAATCTGCTAAATGGTGCGTTGCAGCAGATTGCCGAGTGACCTCTCACCCAGACAATGAATGTCAGGGTTACAGATCATCTCATTAGACTGGACTAAAGTCGCTGCTTCGCCCAAACACAATACCAATCAGATTCTTCCCCGACCGACAACCAGCAGTGCTCTAATCAACAGGAAAATTCAGCACAAAGCACATAAAGATGTCTTTATTTGATTCCATTAGTCACTCTTCCATTAAATCATACAGATTACAAGTGCACCAGCTCATAGTCACACAATCTTATTCAGCTCTTAAAGTAATTCACAACAACTATTAAACTGCCTGCAGAAAGAAAACAAACCATCATGTGACAACTCTTTTGGACTACTGCAAATGGCACACAGGTTGTCTACACGTGGCAGAGCAGTAAAATGTTACATTCGCACACAAATTTCACATCAGCAAACATTGTCTAATGTTAAACTGGGGTAATGTCATCTTGACGGTCCTATTTGTCGTCAGGGATTTTCCCCCTCACAGCTTCCTTTTAACATTTTATATCGTTCATTGCCCTGTATTTAATGAAACAGTAGGAAATATCTTAACAGGAGAGGATTATACATAATTTTTTGACACAGTAAAGACATACTTAATCATGGGAACTCCTTCACAAAAGCAGAACCCAGCATCATCGACTCTGAGGCAGCTGAACCACCTGACATGAAACAATTTAGGTGAAAGATGAAATGTTTTTTTTTTTTTTAAACACAACAGATTTTAGGATAACTAGTGCCAGTCTGTCAGGCTGTAAACAGTGTACTTTATTAGGCGATGTTTGATTCCACAGCACGTGGTGCTTTACATTCAAAACACCCCCTGCATATATAGTATGTTACAAATGCAACAAGGGAGACGTGAAAGGACAGATTCTATGAAGTTTCAGATTAACGTTAACAAAAAATGTAGAAATAACAATTTGAGGAGGAAAAAAAAGACATATTAGAGAGGTTGCTTAAAAGTAAAAACAGAAGCTTACAGTACTCGGGGGATAGTTTTATGAATGTACATGACCTACAGTAACAAATATAATGCAAACCCCCAAACGTGCAAATTATACCTATGAACACTGGAACTCCAAAGATCAATTCAGAGATGAAATGAGACAATTTACTTTAACTCAAACAGAAGGAAAATTAATCATGAATGTGGCACAAAATAACTACCATACATTAAAAAGGGCACTGTTAGTTAAAGATGTGTCTCTGTGTGATTGCCTTGCTAGAAGCACATTAGTATCATTGCATGTGAGGAAATACGTGGTTGTTATAAGACACTTTGCCCCGAATGCTGAAGGACTGGTTTGTCTTCACAAGGCTGGCAGCTTTCAACGCTCACACAGGCACGGTGAGATGGACAGCCTGAAACCTCAACAGTTCCTGACAGTTAAACCAAGGAAAAGCCTTCAAAAAATGAATATAAGCCCTAGTCAGTTCTTGTTCAATTATATGGACAATTCCTCCAGTCATACTGCTGCTTTGCTTTTTAACCTGCAATGTCCTGTCATGTGATTCAGTCGTGTAGCAGGCAAACAAAACAACACTAAATCCATCACGTGAAGACACCTGTTAACGTGATCCTTGGACGGGCCTCAGATCATCACCTGTCAGTGCATACTGTTCGTTTGGCCAAGAGTTTACAGTTCAGCTTGTCACACTTGCCGTTCAATGTCAAATGCAGCAGAAATCACTTGCACACACTCGCACCGCTGCTGACGGTCTGAAGGTAGTTTTTAACTTTTGTTAATCACTGGAAGACAAGCCAGAGAAGGATAAAATGAGAGAAACTGTGCTTTGGCAGAAGCATTTTTCTACAATTAGGAAATTTGGCTCGGAGTCAGCGAGTACATCGTCACTGAAAAGAGCAAAAATGTTACATGGCATCGGCTGGGAGAGCAGAACTAGTGCCGAGACCGGCAGTCTGAGCGACAATGTCCAAAGCAACACTTTCTCCAGAAAACAGCAACACTGTCAACAGTTCAGTCCATTCCTTTTCCACGTCTCACCTCAGCCCAGTAGAAGCACATCTGTTTATGAAAATCCATTTTTAATGCAAATTGTGATCTTCAACTGATATATCATAAGGTACCCATGAAGTTGGAGGGTTTGATTTGGACTCGAGTGCAATGAAAACACAGCAAACAAACCCCTGGTCTAAATAACATCCGGCCTAAGCATAGATCTGCCCAGAACTGCCTGTGTGTGTATTTTCTCCGGTGTGACGCTCCTGACTGGCCTGCCGGTTGGAGTCGCTCGATTTTATGACTCCAACGTAGTCGTGAATTCCTACTTCCAGGTTTTTGGCCCGTAAGGCAGCAGTATGCAGCTTGTCAAGAAAGTCTGGCATGCCTGAGAAGTACAGAAAGGAGAGTCTTGTCATAATCAGAATCCTTTAAAAAAATTAAAAAAATTAAAAATGCTCAGAAATCTAAACATATACTGAGCTTCCCCATGTGCATCTCACGTAATTTATATAAAGTCAATAATGTCTAACATTTACACTATTTTCGCATCAATGATCATTGCAGTTTTAATTAATGACTTGGAAAAAGTAGAACATTTTGTGTTCTAATATTTTTGCGATGCACTCATTTAGCTCCAGGATTAAGAGTTAGGATATGAGGTTTTCCATTACTCAATAATGGAAAAAAATAAATAAAAAAATGAAAACAACATTTAGTCTCAACAAGTTCTAACCAATAACAAGCTCACCACTTGACACCATCCAGCTCACGCAGTATCGTGGAAAGACGGTTTGAGGGTCATCACTGTAGACAAGCATGTAATCGAATCCGTTCTGGGAAGAAATGAAAAACACCAACTTCAGTGGCTGCAATGTGCAGAATACTGGATAACTTGAGCAGCATCACATCGATCACAAACCTCATCAAAGGACTTGTGTGGACGAATAACCATCTTTGACTGGTACGAATGGACTCTTACAAACTCCTGGGTCTCTGGGACTCGGGGATGCTGCACACCTCTACATGGCATGATTACAAAGACAGGAAATAGGAACAAGTTATAGACCAAGTACCAAAAGCTCCATTATAGTCGATTCTAAATAGAAATGATTTCTTGTGGACATACCTGGATATCAAAATCATCAGGTTACTGTTGACGTCAACATCATAGCGACGGACATACACATAATCTCTTGAATACATGGGATACTGTGAAGGAAGATTAAACAACAATCAATAACTGACATTTTCTCAAAAGTTGGGTCAAAGGTTCTTTTGACCAGAGTTGGAAAGAGCAGATAAATTGTAATCAAGTAGGAGTTGTTCTTCAACTGTCTGATAGGTAATTACATCGTAAATAGTTGCCATTTGATTCATTTTACCTGTAATAAATAACAATCATAAAAAAATTTGATCTTTCAGACAATTAAATAAATAAAAGAAATACACCAACCCGACAGTTTTGTAACAAAATATAGATATCAACAAGGAAAAGTATACTTTGTTTCAACAATGCAGATGAAAAGGTTAATTGCATTAATGAGAGTCTGTAATGCATCAATTTCCCTCATACTATTCACCCAACAGTAAAAGATGAGTAAGAAATGAATTAAAATCAGTTGACAAACTCACAGGAAAATGTGTTGCCCAGTGCACAACTTCAGAGCCTGTATTGGCATCTCTGTCCACCACTTCAAGATTGATGACCAGAGAATCCCACTTCTTCCTGTACTCGGTGTCCAACTGGAGTAAAGGTAAAGGTGCAAGTTAAAATAGCACAAGGGTCATAGTTGCTTACGGCCTGCAGGCATTGAGGTATGGCGACAGCAAACAAAGCTGAATACTTCAGACACATAATCAAAGAGCAAACACACATAAATGAATCATAGGTAAAGGACCACTTGTACCGTCAGTTAAAGTACCAATAGTGAACGTATGATGGTTCAGAGGGCAAACCTTCTGAGATAAAAAGAAGGCCATAGATCTAATTCCATAAGGCATGACCAATAGAGCTTTTCCTCATTCACCTACATCTGAAGAGGTTTTACATAATTTTCTCAGAGATTAAAAGTGACATAATCTAAATTACACAAAGGTTTTGAAGTACCTGTACGTTAAAGAACTGCCTTGGAGTGACATCGTTGTAGGAGCCCAATACTGAAAAATAGAAATGGAATAACAAAGGCAGAGTCTTTAGACATGCCAACTTCAACATGTGCTTTGTGTCCACACACTGTTAAAGATGTCAGGAAACTGACCTCTGTATTCATAAAGGTGGCTGTTGACAATCGGCCGCTTCCACACTTTGAAGTCTTTCTTATCTACCACAACCTCCCAGCCATGTTCTTGTCCTGACACGGGCCCCGCAGATGGGCTGAGGCGTTTTGCGTTCTCCAGCGCCTGTAGTTCAAGTCCACACCTTTGAGAGGGATGCAGGTATCAGGACAGGTATATTACACTGCACAGCCCGGTTCAGCAATAGAAAGATTAAACATTGTACTGTACATACAAATCACAAATAAGCTGAATGCTATACAATTACAGGGGTGTAGATATGACCTTAACTGCAAAGACTTTATCTTGCAAGTGTCCCTCATCATTTAACGTTATTCAAACGTTATTGCAAATTTGACCCCTCAAGTATACAGTACTGTGTAAAAATATGAAGATATAATAGAAAAACTACAATCCCTTCATGCAATAAGAACAAGCAAACCTGCTTGGGTCCAGATTTACTCTGCAGCAAAGTACAATAATCCCAAACATAAAGCAATCATAGGCCCCCACAGAGTCTTGATTGCAACAATATAGAATCTGAAAGATTACAGAATCAATTTCATGACAAGAACAGATCAATGCGTGACAACTTTCCTGTAGAATTGCTTAAACATATTGTCTAAATGTTGACCCAAAGAATTGATGCCATTCTGGCTGCTAAAGGTGATCAGACTTCTATTTAATGACTTTTTTTGTTAGACCCTGCGCGGTATTGAATGCAAAACGAAAACGAATGCATGCACCAACCTGCTCATTTCCTCGTCTTGGATCTTCTCGTTCTCCCACATGAAGACACCAGTCAGGGCCGCGATGAGCTTCCCGTTGGAGGAGTGCTTGCTCTGAAACCTGCGCCATAAGTTCCCCACCAGGTTCCTTTTGGTTCGCTCGGAGTACAGGTTGGAATAAAGCTCGCCCATCTGGCAGGCCCGCCGGAGCCTCTGGCCGGTCACAAAGCTGCAGTGGTCCGCGAATATCGAAAGCAAGCCTTTCCTCTTCGGAGCAGAGCCCGCGGCCTCGGCAGCTCCCACACCAGCCCTCTGCAGCCAGGACAGCAGCAGGCCCATGCTCCTGCCCAGCCAGGGCAGCTTCTCTCTGCCCTCCTCCACAGTGCGCCGGAGGGACCGGCTGCTCTGCTGGAGCCTCATCGTTGTGACGCCGATGTCGCAGATCGTTCGACGGGGCACCGAGTGAAACATGACAGCTGTGACCGTGACACAAGTCCCCAAAAGAACACGATCAATCTCAGAGGAAACGGCAGCAGCAAGGTTAGATCAACAACCCGGGAGCCAAAACAAATACCCTGCAAAGCTTAAACGTGCACCAGCTCTGGATATGTAATAATGACGGCGTTTCGATTGCAAAGGTCATAACTTTAGTGGCTGGTTGTCAAGCGAACACGCGACGAGCAGCGTTAGCGTTAACCTCCGTTTACTGGCTGTGGTGTCCCATACGAACAGCGCCCCCTGCTGCGCCGGAGGACGTAGGCGCTGGTTAAGTCACAGCTATGTTATTGTTATCTCTCGACATAACTACATCTTCAACGCACCAAACTACGATACCTGTCAGTCCCGTGATGACTTACATGCACGTCTTAACGTTATTAACCGTGTTGTGAAAAGTCTTACTTTGTCACGTTGCGTATCGGTCGCAGTGATCCTCACGTTTTTCAATGCGTTTGACCTCCGCCTTCTCCTGCAGCCCGTTCTGCACAGACACCCCTAAAGCCCGCCCTACACACCGATTCGATCGCTCATTGGATGTTGTTTTCTCAAGATAACATGTTATTGGTCTAAGAAGTAGTCAGTCTTTCCCAAGGCACCAGCATGCATGCTTCCAGTGCGCCTCAAACAAAGCTGCCGTGGTCCGAAACGCCCCCCATAGACGCCCCCTACCAGGACCCTAGTGTGTGTGTGTGTGTGTGTGTGTGTGTGTGTGTGTGTGTGTGTGTGTGTGTGTGTCCCTGCACAAGAGCCAGGTTACACACATCAGATTATCGAACAAACTGTCACGAGTGAGGGTGAAGACAGCAGACGGGCGTCCTCCAGCGGCGCATTTCAAAACCACATGGTGTGGTATTAAGTAATAACCTGGCACGTGTTAAATAAATTGATAAAGCATGGCTCAAACGTTATATACCTTGTAACGTCCCTTTTCTAAGGAACCCAGAATTAAAATTGCAAGCAGAGTTGATGAAGTCTCTCGCTGACAAGTGTGGCAAACCTGTAGTGGTTAAAAGTTGGAGGAATTTGAAGGGAGGTTGAAGGGTTTTCCCATCCACTTCAATGTTAAAAATAATTTTTAAAAGTTTAAATATTTTAAAAAGTTTAAAAGATATCAAGAAGTTAAATAGTTTTATAAAAAGTTGAATGTTTTAAAAGTTGAATTGGTGACGGTTTTAAAGAGGTATAGGCTAAAGAATAAAAAAAAAAGTTCCCCATCTGTTCACATGTAAAAAAAATTTTTTTAGAAAAGTAAAAATATTTTAAAAAGTCTAGAAGATATTCCAAAGTTAGAACATAGCGAGAATGTTTTTAAAAAGCTGCATATTTTGACATTTGAATAGTTCAAATTGGTTAGACTGCAGGAGCCGAAAGTAGTAAAAAAATTCAAATAATTCTCAGAATCAGCACTCACATAATCAAACGTCAATAATGGCCTGGGTGAAAATCACCCAACATTAGTGTTCCAGGCTTAAAAAACACTAACGTTTATGCTTCTGTGTCAGCAGATGCCACATCATTGTAGATGTCACAATATCTGCACAGTGGGGATATTTGTGTATGAAATTGTCACAGTGTAAAAAGGAACACTCCTCATGATGTGTCCATCGAAATTGTATTTGATGTACACATGAAGGTACCATACCATACACCTAAGTGCACTTCCTGAAGTACTGCAATGACACAAACAGAATTTTAGGTTTATCTGAAAGCACATATCCTTTATGAGTCATAAGCAATATAAGTCAAGCAGACCACGTCAAAGACACTGCAAGTCTGAACCTGTTTATTTCTGTTGTCTTCAACCACTGGTTTTTCATTTCCTCCAAGATTAAGAAGAACATCTCAATGGATCTTTATCCTTAAATCAGGTGATTGGTAGTGTGACAAAGTATAGACCGACAACCAAAACGCATAATGGCAGTAATGAAGTTATGAATTCAAGGCATTAGATACAAATCACTGTTCTGGTGGATACCGTGCTGTTAAATAACTGTTAAATGTGAATTCTTAGTTTATCAATTGACTTGGAATAACGATGATAGGATGGAAAAATAGAGCACACTATCCAAGTTGTTAGTACAATTACAACCGCCAGAGGGCGCTGTTGAACCATACAGAAGAGAACAGTCCTGATGGCCATATGTAATAAACCGTTTTCTAAGCTGGAAAGAAAATAGTCGAAAGAAATTGTTACACCGTCGATATATTTCAAAGGATTTTAGTGACGAGAGGAACAATTGATGCACTGAACTGCACCATGACAGGACCAATAACCAGAACAGTATAAAAAGTGAACATTAAAAACATTTCTACCGAAAGTGTTGGTGTACTCGTGTAGTTTTATCATTTAGGCCTTGTGACCATCATTTCTTATGACGACAGTTTGTTTGGATTCACGTGTTAATGAGACATGGACTGCACACAAAATGTTAACAGCGATGAGACTTTTGAATAACCCCGTGCATTATGTTATGTACTGTGTTTGAAATGAAAGGGGAAAATAAAGGCATTCAAATCATAGATTAGATTCCAACAAGTTTCTATCACCGCGGGCTGTTATTGAACAACTGTATTCTGTAATTTCCTCTGTCTGCAAGAATTAGGTCAGTGTGATACACTGAAACTGAAAGAAGAAAAGCTCCACAAGCAGTCACTCTTCTCTTCTCCTTTCCTGAAACCTACACTTCAGTCTTTAAGTGGAGATCACTTTTTCTGTCTGTGGCCTCTGGTTCTGGTTAAGGGAGTAAACAAAAGATGCTCACGGTGTGTGACTGGAGGATGTGGGCGTGAAGAAGACGTAGATGGCGTTTGTACAAACGGAAGCAGCTGTGGAAAATGAAGGAACTCCCATTCAGAGTGGTTATGAAACACATTCACGAGCCAGTCACGCCCCTCTGAAAATCTTGCGTTTATGTGCAAGGACAAAAAGGAGTGATTGTATCTGATCCTGGACACTTCCTAATAGATTGGGGGGGTTCCTCTGTTCCTCAAAGAAGTGACGTAAGACAAACGGTATAATGAAGGGAGTGTCTAAAATCACCTCCTCGAGCTCCTGTTGCAGCGTGCACTCTGAAATCCTGTTTACACCACAGCTCATTATTTGTCTTCTCATGGTTGTCATGCAAACCAAAAGACAGCTATTATTATTTTGTATTTCTACTGTGCGCACTGAGCGCTTCTTCCAGTCAACACAACGCATCGGCCTTAATGCGCATAATGACGGAGGCAGTGAGCAATGAAGACGACTTTTGTTCCGGGATGAATGCTGTTTTTCATTCACGACTAAGTGCACCTCAATGAGCGTGAAGTCCTCTGTAAATGCGGTTATCGCGATGACAAACACTGGGTGTTTTTCTGCGCCGTTTTAACGTGGCATTGTTTCTCTGAGAGGGGAAAACAAAAGATAATAGCTGTTATTGCTTCAACAAAAAATGTGTGTGTTTTCCTGCCAGACTTCATATGATAAATACGAGTTATTAAGTCATATCTTTTTAACAATGCAGATGTTATGTAATTTACCTTAATTGCATAGGCTGTACTGAAAAAGCCTATCTCAAACCTTTATAAAGTACAAAAACTACCGATTCAACTTCTGTTTACTGCCATATTGTCTGTTTCTTTTGTAGACCCGTGTGAATTTGCTGCTGTGCACAGACATGTAAACAACTCCGCCAAACCTGAAAGAGACACCAAACTCCCATAAACCACCCAGACTGTTTGTTCCATGCATTCAGTCTTTAATAGATTTTCCATCCATCACTGAGAACTGTTTTTATGTCTGTTTCACTACTTTATTTCTTCTTGTTGTGGCTTTATGGGCCAGGTTTATGTCTTTTTTTGCATTCCTGCTGGCTTAGTGTTACTTTCCCTATTTTGGTTGGATTCCTTATGTTTGTAGCCATTCTGTGTTGATTGTGTGTCGAGCTATTCATCTTAGTTTGGTTATTTGAGACAATTTTCTTTCCAGCATTGTTCCATTTAAAATAAATTTACTTGTAGTCCCTCTGTGATATCTCACAATTGTGATTTAATTTGTCATATTATGATATGACATGTTATCAAAACTGTCTTTTTTTTTGTTATTTTTTTGTTACGTCTTCTGTTTCTGCTCATTTGTGTCTCTTTTAGGGATACGGTTTGTGGGATAAGCTCAGTGGAGCCTGAACTCCTTGACCAGCTGGTTTGTGTTTGGTATACACATTCAGTCTTCTGTCCTTAATATAACTATTCCACAAAGCCTTGGAGCAGGTGTAGGGCATTAAAACCTGTATTAGAAAACTTGTTTTACCTTTGTAGGGCAACAGAAAAGTCTTGTACTGTATCAAACTGAAACTTTTTATTTACATGATCTTCAGTGACTAGAAGTCATATAGAGGATTATCTTCTATTTTTGTTTCTCAACGGCTGAATAAAAATGTGTCTTTAAAGCTGCTGTTTAGATGCTCGACCATCAAAACCAGCTTTGCATTTTTTCACAGAAGTACAGTCTATTGGTGAAGGATTTTACAGGTGAGTATTTCGTCATGAAATCAATTAAAATCATTAAAAAGGTTAGTAGCTTAGTAATCTTGCTAGACAATTGAGTGAAATTGTCACTTTGCTGGTGCATGCAGTTGAGTCTTCTTCACCTTTAATTTGGAGAACTTGCATTCAAATATCAGTTGTGGCGAGATGCAATGTCATACAATGTTTTTATATATGAAGTACCTTCGCCAACGAAATTAGGCAACCAACGAAGATAGACCAAGAAGGTTACGTTTTTGTCTGCATGTATTTATTTATTGGTTTGTATGTATGTATGTTGCCAACTTTGTTTAGTATGTATTATTATTATTTCACACAGTGATGTAACTACCCGACCTACCTAGTTAGGCTCTGCAAACAAATGTGGCGTTAGTGAAGGTACGTGCTCTTCCAAGTGGCCGTTGTAGTTATTGATTTATTGGTTTGTTTGCATGTATTTCGCCAACTTTTTGCAAAAACTACTCACTCGAATAGCATGAAGTTTTCAGGGATGATTTGTCATCATCCAAGGACCAATCGATTGTGTTTTATGTGTTTTAAAAAATGTTTTATTAGATTAAAATTAAAAAAAAAGAGATTGCCTGAAAGGTAAGGTCTCTTGTGAACTACCCAGAGGCTACTTTTTCCACATAACATTTTACTGGTTGGAAAATCCCTTTGGACCAAACCACTCTGAGAAATAAATGGGTGGATTTATATCCCTTTAAACGAAAATGTTGTCTTTATCATTAGTGTTTCAATCCGCATGACTTCTTGAAACCAAGAAGACATGCGGATTGAAACATGTTTACCAAAGATCATCACATGGTGACTACTGTGTTCAGCCTATGGATGCACTTGAGATATTGCACATTACTGACCCCCAACAACCCAAACTGAAGGGAAATTTCCACTCCTGATTCTTGATGTCACAACATCCAGCCTGTTTTTTTTTTTTTTTTTATGGAAGTGATGTGTCTGAAGCCTTTTTTTATTGTCGGTCTGTTGATACACAAGTTAATGAGTGAATGTTTTTATACGTCGCGATGTTGTAAAAGAAGGCTTGTCTATGAAGCGGGGTCGAATTAAGAGAGCAGCGGCAGTACACGGACCGATCACATGGTGAGTGAAAGGAAAAGCCGCCCCCTGCCGAGGAGGAGGAGGAAGAGGAGGAGGAGAAAGAGGGGCGGGGCTCTCCGAGGGGTGTATCCAATAAAAAAAAGAACCCAGCCCAGCCGGCACGAGCAAGTTCTACACACATGCGACAGAGAGGCTTTCATTCAAACTAAGACGCTTCTGGATTTATCTCTTAATTACTCAGATCTTCGTCGATATCTGATTTTTTTTGAGACGGTCACATATTATTTTTTTCACTCAAGGCAGCTTTTTCGGGGGAATTATTTCATAATCAGTTTAATTTTTCATTATCCCGCGCGCGCTATCGTAACGTTTACGCTCGGTGCGCGCGCGCGCTAATTAGCTTACTGACGAGCAAGAACTATTCTTCACCGGACTGAAAACTGCATCGTGCGGTAAGCTCTTTTATGTATTTACTTGTTGTTAAAGATCGTCATCGTGTCTGCGTTTCGTGTAATGTGAGTTAACTCGCGGTGCGATGTAGGGGGTCAAGCTAATGCTAACGACACCTTCAGAATGAAGCCATTGTACGTTCAGTCCGGATGCAGCGACGTGATGCCGGTGAGCTCGCTCGGATAACAATGCCCGAGATCTCTGATAACACTGTGAGTTAAATACTTTAGTTGGACCGTTTCACCGCGCGCTCCAGTTAACGGCAGCGAGAAGGAGTGCCGAGGACGACGTCATCTATGTCGACGCTAAGCTGAAGTTGGCAGCACCGGCCATCTGTTTGGGTCACACACACACTCCACAATTTTAATGAAACTGGCAGACATACGCACTTCACACCGAGCACGGGGGGCTGCCACACGGCCAGCCGGTGGAACCGTATAGGTGCCCTGCGCGTTTTCCCCCAGATTGAGTCACATCCGGTTGCGCCCCCCTCTTGACGAGAAACCACGTCAAGCGCCACTAAACCACATTTTAACGGCGGCCTTAGCGGCGAATTACCGACTTAACGACAAGTGCGGAGCTGCGCACTCGGGCCGTGCTCGTGCTCTTGTGACCGCGTTTCATGAATGAATGACGACACGTGCGCAGATAGGACACGATTATAGCGTCTTTTCTAATGATAAAGACACGTCTAATTTCCCTACCGGCCATCAGTGGATCCGGTCATTACTCGAACTGCAATAAACAATATGATGCTTCATGTGTCTGGAGGTTAAAAGCTGCTGTGTTTCTCTCGTGGTCCCTCATGCGCCATTTACCAAACATGGCTCCCTCTTAGGTTTTCAGGAAAAGCAGTGACTTCAGGTCCTCTTTCCGGAGGGAGCCTTTTACTACTGGTCCAGCTTGCTTGGTTACATCATCGGTGTAAACAAAACAAAGATCACCACAGGATGAAGTGAAATAGAAGTATTTGCATAACTAAACACAGATAATAATACATAACAAATATGCATAGTCCTTATTTCACTTTAAAAACATTTTAATATGTTGTTGTAACATGTTTTAGTGCAGCAGTAACGGAGTTACATTTAGACTAATAGGACATTTTTTCAACTCAAGTCCACACAAAAGCTGTAGGACGGTATAATATAGTCCCAACTGAGAATGTTCAGCCTCTGTACTTATTGAAAAGGTTGGCTTAAAAGGAACACAAAACTCCCCATTAAGAAGTTTGACCAAATTGTTCTGTGATCATATATTATTCTATCCTATGAGTTTATTGTGTTTTGAAATATGCTTCAATCTGAAGTTGTTTTGAACTACTGTGGAGCCACAAGTAAACATGTTTTGTCTTTCTGTTTGTTGTCTTTCAGGATGTACTCCCGCTCATCTGCTGTCACAGTTTCACGATGGCTGGTTGTTATCTCTGCCTGTTAGCTCAGTCCCCAAAGAACAGCAACATATTTAGTATAATTACAGGATAGCAATAAATCTTCACTTTACCTCTGGTTTATCTCAGTTGTCTTCACGCCAATTTCCGATAAGCCCTTTTTTTTTTTTTTTAAGTTTGCACTGCTTAGTCTAAAAAAATCCTGTTAAAACAGGTGGGCCTAAAAAAAAGAAAAAAGCGAATTTATTTATTTTACTTCATACCTCTAATATTTTAGTAGCTGCTGTTTAGGAATAGCCATTTTGTCAGGCATTAATTTCCTTTTAAGATTGTGAAGCAATTCCTATTCAAACTACAATCATGGTTTCTACAACGACCGTTGCAATAATACTGGCCTCTACTGCAGGGGTGGTAGCCACCGGTCCTCTCACAGATTACATGTGGTTGCTGATTGTTGGCTTCATCATTGCCTTCATCTTAGCCTTTTCCGTGGGTGCCAATGACGTTGCTAACTCATTTGGTACAGCCGTGGGCTCCGGTGTAGTCACCTTGCGACAGGCTTGCATTCTGGCTACTGTGTTTGAGACCCTGGGCTCTGTGCTGCTCGGGGCCAAAGTGAGCGAAACCATCCGCAAAGGAATCATCGACGTGACCATGTACAATGAAACTCAGCATATCATGATGGCTGGATCCGTCAGTGCTATGGTTGGTGAGTATCTGTAAACAGGTCTGGCTTCTGTACCTTGCAAGCAGAGATCTGCATGTAGTACTTGTCAAGCAAGAAAATGGAGCAGCCAATGCAACACACTGCTGTGATGGCATCTCTATTTAGGATTGCATTCAAGTAATAACCTAAATCACAAGTTTTTCAATTTATCGAAACATCAGTTTAAATGTATTATTTTTGTTTCTCTGTTGTCTTTAGGTTCTGCTGTGTGGCAGCTGGCCGCCTCTTTCCTTAAGCTCCCTATCTCTGGTACACACTGCATTGTTGGTGCTACTATTGGCTTCTCGCTGGTTGCCAAAGGCCAGCAGGGAGTCAAGTGGTTCGAGCTCCTCCGTATTGGTAAGTCAGTCTAATCAGGTGACCTAGAAACTTTGCTGAAGTGGCATCACAGGTTGTGGCAATGTCTTTGTCGGGTGCAGCTGTAAATGCTGTCTTCCGTCTATTGGGAAAGGTTTGGAAAAATCCACAACACAGAAATGGAAGTTGTGATTACTGTGAATAATGTTTCAGACTTGGCTGTTTTACAAAAAACAAAAAGAAAAACGCGAGAATTCTGCTTGGAGTTTACAAAATTGTTGGGTTGCATTGGATTAACATTTTAAGGACTGCAACTCCGCAAACTAGGATTTTCCTATTGGTATAATCTCTTTATAAAAATGTGTTTTAAGTTTTACATTTGGCTTCCTACGAGAGCCCCTAAAGTATGAGAAGTGTTGCATTTACTTTATTGTTGAAATTGAGATGGACTGTTTCAGAAGCTGTGTTTGAGATTAATCCTGATTTGTGAGGGTTTCTTCCTTTCAGGTGTTCTCTTTCTGAGAGAGAAGTATCATTTTTGAGTAAAAAAAAAAAAATCTTTAGATGAGGTTTTATGTTTTCCAAAGTGGCATATCTCTGTCAACAGTATGTTGTTGTTTTTTTTTGTCTGAGTTATTTGATCTTGCTTCTCTGCTAAATTGTAATTGCCTTCTCCATTTTTATTTCCAGTTTCGTCCTGGTTCCTGAGTCCACTTTTGTCTGGAATAATGTCTGGCATTGTTTTCTACTTTGTGCGCGTGTTCATTTTACACAAGGTAAGTCTGTTATAAGATCATTGGTATTTTTTGAAAGAACATCTCTCTGGTTTTATGCATTTAGGACACTGTCATTACTGTACTACCCAGGCCAAAGTGAGACTAAAGAAATTCTTGTTACACAAGCTGAAAACGGGCCCTGTCCTCTGAAGCAGTTCCTTATCCACACATGACTCGGGATTACTTCTGTATCCATGTTGTGCCATCAAAATAGGACACTTCCTTTCAGAGTGTCATACGTTTTTTTTTTTTTTAATGAATTAATGTTTTGTTTTGTCCCTGTAGAAAGACCCCGTACCCAATGGATTGAAGGCTTTACCTGTCTTCTATGCTGTGACCATGGGGATCAACCTGTTCTCCATCATGTACACTGGAGCTCCGAGTGAGTATCATTGTTTGCTTTTGCTCTGCCTGTCTGCCCACAGCCACAGCTTAAAATAAACAGCTCAGACAGCCGGATGCCCACACATATTCCAGAATGAACCAGGCTGCTTTTACCAGTTTTAACAGATGTTGTGTTTATTTTAACATGTTTTTTGGGGGGGGGGGACTCTCTCTTGACTGTGGTTGTATGTGGGTTGTAGCTGCAATGAATTTTTTTAGACTGGACCACAGCAGGGAGATGGAAATAAGATTTCACTTAACTCTTCACGTCACTGCCTGTGCCCTTCAGACATGTTGAAGGAAAAGAGAAGTAAAGAGGGTGTTGTTGAAAATGGTCACAATTGTCTGCATTGGTTGTTTTCTGTAGCACTGCTCTTAATACTTGCTGGTCTTGGTTCTTGAAGAAACTCTTTTATTAAATGAGCTACTTTTGCTCCTTTGTTTTCTTGTCTCTACAGGGCCTTACAGTTCAAGATGTTAGCTGGCCTGGGCCTTTTAAGGGCCGCCACAGGCCAGAGTTTGTCCACATACGGTGCGCTGATGTGTGCATGCACATCAGCACACCGACAGAGAGGAGATCACTTGCAGTCCCCGCATAGCTCAGATCACTGGTTAGTCAGGCACATTTTGTAAAGTTGTGTGAAGTCTCTCACACATGAACACAATGTACACGTGAAGCTGTAATTTGGGCTTCTTGCATAAAAAGGTGTGAGACTGTACATTTGACACCTACACAAACTTGTAGCAGTCTTTCTCAAGGTGCCTGTGATTACTGATGCCTACTTTCACATCCATTTGTACAAACATTTCCATAATCTATCTACTGTACACAAGGACAACGTTTCCACACAAGGAACACTGGAAATTATAGAAGCAGTGTAACATTTAGCCTTCATATACATTTCCACTTGCTCAATAACACTAATCATGTTACATCTAATTCAGAATTTGATCATTATTAAGAAACCATCCTTGATCCTCAAAGTTGGGCACTTTCTAGGGATGACAAGCTCTGATATGTATATTACTACTCTGGCACGTCGGGCGACAGCAGCTCATTACTGCTGATATATGCAGTCTAATGCAGCAGCAGTATCTGCAGCAGAGCACACTACGTGTTTGGTTTCCTGTGAGAAGACTCAGCAGTGTCCCTGCTCCACACGCTATCACAGTCGTGCGTTCCGACACTCTGACGTCCCACAGCACATTCCTATCCTCAATATATACACCAGCACCAGAGACCTCAAGTCAGCATTTGCAAACATGATAGTGATATGGAGCAAAGCATTTGTGGATCATCTGGTGATGCCTTAGTGTCTAAGTTTCCTCGTACCTTATAAATCACTCAGTTGCTGTCACTCTACCACAGTCCCATTAAATGCAAACAGCAGATCTACGCTGAAGCAGATTTAAAATCTCATCCCTACTTCCTTTTTAAATGTCATACAAGTGCTTGTCACCTGTACACAAGTGTTGATGCTTCCTACATTGGAATGAAATTACTGCCAACTCATCTGAACTTCTGAAAAAAATGAGGAACTGCCCTGAACTCTACCCATGTTATTGACTTTCGGAGAAATGTCACCGATCCTGCCTCCATATGCACACTCAATCAGAATACTTTGTTTGCAGCATACCAGTGTGTATTTCAAAGTGCTGAGTGTCACGGCGTCCGTACATTCTGACCCCTCGCCGCAGTCTGAATTGATAAAACTTCAATGTGTTTAGCTGGATACAAATTTTCTGCCTGGGTTACCCCCTGAAAAACAAACACCCGGTTGCGTTGGTCACTCTAGTGAAGCCAAACAATTGGAACCATCACAGCACGCATGACTTGTTTTAAACATGTGATACCGGTCTGAAAAAATAGTAGAGGTTGATAGTGCTATTGTTTACTGACTATTCTATTGGGAGGCTTGAATGTAAGGCTTATAGATCTCCTCAGCGCTGACAATTCTATTATAACTGCCATGTAATCCAAATACCCTCCCTGTTTACGGCTCATCTCGTTCTCCACAAAATCATTGAGAAATGGTGAGAGGCTCCTTGTTGAGTGAGTCATCAGTCGTCACTTTAACAGCCATTGTAATTGAGACCAGTGGTTAACTGCATGTACTGAAAAGTCAAAATAACACATTATTGTGTAATGCAGGCCACAGGATATACGGGCTGCAGGGAGGGGTTTGGAACGCAGCCGTGGTTAGAGTTCATTTCCTGCACAGTCCCACTCATCCCACTGAATGGTTGTGGTTCAAGCTCACCCCTTTGTGTAGGAGAGATCATCATTTCATTTTTTTTTTTTTTTTTTTTAAAGAATAAGTGGCCTATGCAGATTGTGTTTGGCATCTGTCCATTTTTAGATGGGCTTACTATACCCCTTTTGTTTTTATTTTATTGATTTATTTTTTAAGTCCACAGTTTTGCCAAGTTGCATGGAGCCTCCCTGTTTAATGTGGACCGGGCCCACACCTGCACCTGGGTGTCCAGCCACATGAGAGTGAGACATCCAGTCTACTCCAGTCATAGACGGGAGGTTCAGCTGTTACTGTGCTGCCTTCTGGTTTTTCCTCCCATGTCTCCTGTCCTGAGGGGAGTGAGCCTCCATTGCATAACTAAATAAACATCAGTTAGGTGCTCTGCAGTCTCATGCTGCAGCGTGACTCAGTGGAAAGAGGGCAAACTGTGTGGACTCTGTCCTCAAATAAGCACAGCGACCAAGACATTTATCTTATACTGTACCCATGGCATCCATTTGCTTTATCTGTATCTTGCGCTTCTTAGACAGTCTTAAAAATGTCGTAAGTGCTTTTGTATTTCAATCATGTGTGATCAAGTTCGCTTCACTAGAGGTGGAGCAAGACTCTTCAGCTGCTGTTTTTTTTTTCTCTTTGTTTGTTTGTTCTCAACCACATTGCTGACTCGCATTGTGTCTGTATGAGAAATATGACTATGTCCCATGGGAAATTTAAATAGTAGCTTTCTGCCAGCATGCATTGCACTACATCTCCTGCTGCTGCACCAGGTTTGCTGCAGTCTTGGCAAGAGGTTGCACTATTGCTACAGGGAATGGCTGCCCACTTTCTATTTAGCTTTTTCTCCTTAAGATCTGTCTCCTTTTAAGGGAAGTCATTTTCCATGTGCTCTTGGTAGCTGGGCAGTTGGGGGGTCATGGTGACATTCATGCTCTCACCTGTTAGTTGTTACATAACACTTCACATTCAGGGGTATACACACACACACACACACACACACACACACACACACACACACACACACACACACTTTTCAGTTTTAACTATGTGGCACAATGAAGCTATGCAGCATCGCTTGTCACAGTTAGAAGAAAGATGGCACATATAGCTCAATGTCATTGGTAGTTATTGTCCTGAAGTGAATTTTCACTCACCGGTGCAATTTATGTGTCAAGTCTTAAAAACTCAATGCTCCCTGGAGAGTCTGCCATCTTGTTTATGATCCATGTCCAGTGACTTGTTTGTGAAAGAAGTTAAGATGATTTACAAGCAGTCCAAAGAGATACACACAGATAACAAAGGGAGACATGTCTCTGGTCTTAACCCTCAGCATGATCCTTTTTAAAGCTTAATTTCCTTGATATAGAACTGTAGTTGCTGTCTTGACTTTTCTACAAATTTGCAAGGCTGTTTGGGCATTTTTGTCTTGATGTGATGTAACTTTGTGTGCCGTCAACCAGTAAAGGTAGCATCTGCTGCCTTGTTGTGTTTTAATTTTTTTAAACTGCCTTTCTCTATTTGCCTTTGTGTTTGCGTGCGCCCCATGGAAACCCTTCAGTGCTAGGATTTGACAAGATCCCTTGGTGGGGCATCCTGCTCATCTCTTTGGGCTTCTCTCTGCTGGTCGCCCTTGTGGTCTGGTTCATTGTCTGCCCTCGTCTGAAGATGAAGATCGAACGTAAGTGCTGTTCATATTCTTTCATTTTTGCCTTCTGATGACTCAATTGTCCTCTGCAATAATGGGTTATGTGCTTTTAACCATTTAGACAAATGGGAGGTGTAGTATTGCTCTTGTAACAACAAGCTATTGTTAGCATGGACTAATTTTATCCATCAAATGGAGCCCAGGTTTTTCATCACAATGCACTCGCTGTAATGAAAATGATCTGAAAATATTGTCACTAGGGTTTTTTGTTCCATCATCCTGGATTAATGGACAAACCATTGCTGAGTCACAAGGATTTACATGGAATGTGTCTGATTTTGGTTTTTAAAGTGCAACACACTGCACTTAAACCTTCATGAGTGTAATTGTCGTTCCTTTCTTTGCTGAACAATACAGCGCTTACACAAGAGCTGTCCTTATGTTACAATGAAACTCACAAAAGTCAAAAAGGAGACATTGTAATACCTTTTAAAAACAAAGTGAATTATAGAGATTGGGTTTTAGTTTTTCTATCTAACAAACTTGATTACTGGTGTTTGGTGCCATAATTTGTTTTTATACTGTTGAGCAAACCTGACTTCACCTTTCATCTGCTTAGTAGTAGTAACGGCAGGTTTATTTGATAAAGCGTGATTCTGTGTAGATTAGCCTCCATTCAGTAGACAAGCTGACTAATTAGGTCATTGGGATCCACTAATTGGTCTTTACCTGCTCGACTAAAATAAGACCAGGTTGACTTAAGGTGTTGATGTGGCATTTGCAGTACACAGTAAGAGATTGTCATGGCTGACAAAGGGCTCCGACTCCAGCCCTGACCAGTTTGGGTGGTGCAATGTGGCCACCTGGTCAGAACATTTGTACAGTTATCCAGGAGAAAATATTAGTGTTTAGTATCTCTTTCACTTTAAAACTACAAACAAATGTCATGTGAAGCTCAGGCTGCCTTCTTACCTTCCATAAATTAGGGCGCTTGCGGTAGTGTAAATATGTTCCTTGTAATCCATTTATCTGATCCTGTGAGCATAGGGGCTCACTTCTGAACATTTATAGGACAAAAGCTTCTCCGGCTCTGGTTATGCAATTCTTATGACTCCCGACAGCTAAGGTTGAAAAGCAATGGACATGCTGTACTAGGATTTCTCTCTCCTGTGCCGTGTATGTGTTTGGACACGATCCAAGCAATATCTCACTCACTCGCAACTTCTCCCCCTACTAGGAGATATCAAGTCTTCCAGCCCCTCTGAGAGCCCCTTGATGGAAAAGAGGGAGCTCAAGGAGGCCCAATGTCCAATCCTGAAACAGACTGCCATGGATTCGTCCGCTCCGACGACACCAGCTGACAATCAAAGCGCCGCCGCTCAGCCCCCAGCCGCCCCAGAGGAGCGCAGGGTGGCGTTTAACATCGGCGATTCTGACGATGCTGATAACAATAAAGAGCGCAAAGTAGCTTTCGACATCGGAGATTCTGATGACACAGAGTACAACGTCAGTGATGGTAAGTATGCCAGCAGGCAGTGTTGTTAATGGTTTGATATGTAATTAAAGTATTTTACTGACAGCCACATGGCTGCAGGGCATAGAATTTTATGAATGCAGCCATTAGTAAAAGTTGAGAGAAAAAAGAACATATATGAAATGAGCTTTAACACAAAACTGTTACTGGGTGAAGATGCTTCCAGAAGGAATGCCATCTCAAACCTGTTCTCAATGTGAAAATTGGCCTTGGATAAAAACCAGATCCAGGATTTATTTGTTGAAACTTGCAACCGGGCCAAGTCATTGAAAGTCAGCGGTATTTATTATATAATCAACTTACAGTTTTGTGCAAACCATAAAACTTAATGAAAGTGTGAAATAACACATGAGACACAGTTTGCAAGTTTAAATGACTTTGTTTGTTCTTGTTATTTCTGCAGCGCCAAAACAGACTCAAACAAACGATCAGGTCCAGCTCAACAACCAGCAATTGCAGCATAGCAACGGTGTCGCAAATACTCCCAACCAGGTCCAGTTCAACAACCACGCTCAGTTCAACAACAGGCCGGCACAGATTCCGAGCAACGGTTACAGCCAGTATCACACCGTGCACAAGGACTCCGGGCTCTACAAGGACCTTCTGCATAAGCTCCACCTGGCCAAGGTTGGCGACTGCATGGGAGAGGGCGGCGACAGACCCATCCGCCGTAACAACAGCTACACCTCCTACACCATGGCCATTATCGGCATGCACGGGGACTTCAAGCACAAGGAAGGGGATTTCCGTGCCGGCGAGGACGCTGACAAAGCCCCCGGTTCAGGCGCTCAGGAGAGAAAGCGCGTTCGTATGGACAGCTACACCAGCTACTGCAACGCCGTTGCAGAGCACACAACTCCTGAAAGTCTGGTAGAGAGTGACGTGACACTAGAGGTGGGGAATCCGGATGCGGGGAGCAGCAACAGCTCTTTGGATGAGGACGGACTTGAAGCGGACAAGCCAGAAGTCGCGGCTCTGTTTCAGTTCCTCCAAATCCTCACCGCTTGCTTTGGATCATTCGCCCACGGAGGAAACGACGTGAGGTGTGTAAATCGATGACATGAAATTTGCCTTTCTGGCAGCTTGTCGGCGACCTTTTTGCTTATCAGATTATAATGATGTCCTCTTTTATCCTGCAGTAATGCCATTGGACCTTTGGTAGCTTTGTGGTTGGTTTACGAAACGGGTAGTGTGACCTCGAACGCGCAGACGCCCATCTGGCTGCTGCTGTATGGAGGCGTGGGCATCTGCATTGGACTCTGGGTGTGGGGGCGCCGTGTGATTCAGACTATGGGCAAGGACCTCACCCCCATCACCCCTTCAAGGTACAAACTCCTCAGACAGTACATAATCTGTTTCTCTTAGTCATGCTCACCACATCCTCCCCAGACATTACCAGAGTTTAGTGAGCTGCTCAGACAAATCCGTGACTTTATTTCCCCCCCTATTCTGCAGTGGTTTCAGCATTGAACTGGCCTCAGCTGTGACTGTCGTGGTTGCCTCAAATATTGGCCTGCCTGTCTCCACCACCCACTGCAAGGTAAGCCAGTCAAACCCTGTGGTTCGCGACCACATTTAGTGTGAGCGAGGCTCTGTAAACAGTCTGGAAAGTCTGTATTTAGGGAATTTTTTCTTTAAAAACAACTTGCATATATTTGAATGTAGAGGGCCTGAGAAACTAATTCCAGGTTTTTTCCCAATAGAAGAAAACATAAACAAAGTAGAGGGAGTGCGTGTCTCAATAGTGTTGCACAGTGTCGTACATCATTATTAACATGGGAGGATTAAATAGGCTTGAGCAAAAGGAAAAGCTAAAAAAAAAAAAGATATATAGAGGAAAAACACTTTGGTGCGGGGGGGGGGGGGGGGGGGGGGGGGGTAGTGTTGGTATAAGTGTACAGTTTTCATTGCCCTTAAGTTTAACAGTCACACCCCCGAAAGCTTTATTGGATGCAGTGCAGGATGAGTCATCAGACATTCGACACCATATTACAGGACAATGTGCACAATACAGACAATAAAAGCTGAGAGAACAGATGGCTTGCAAACATGAGATTAAGAACTTCATATCAGCAGGCCTTCAAAAGAAATTGGGAGTATATTTATTTTTCAAACACTTATCTGTGTTTCCAGGTGGGCTCGGTGGTCGCTGTCGGATGGCTGCGCTCAAGAAAAGCCGTGGATTGGCGTCTGTTCAGGAATATCTTCATGGCGTGGTTCGTGACGGTGCCCATCTCCGGCCTGATCAGCGCCGCCGTCATGGCCCTCTTCACCCAAGTCATCCTCGTGTGAGCGAAGAGCTGCACCCCGAGTGGGGAGTGAGAAAGAAGCCGCTCCAGCGCGGACCAGGAGAAAGGGAGGAAGAAAGAAGTTGGATGGCCAAAATTCTACCGCTTACCTCAAGCCGACAACTTTGGAAGAAAAAGGAATAAAAAAAAGAAATGTGCTCGAGGACTTGTGACCTGGGCCTGTGGTTGATGGCTGCATCATTTTTCAACCTTGAATTTGCTGTTTGTTCCATCGTGGTCACACAACTTCCGGTGGGAAGCTTGCATTTCTTTGTTCTGGATTGCTTTTTCATATTTCATCTTTCTGTAAAGAGTTAAATCAAAACACATCAAGTGATTTTTGTTCTCTTTTTTTTTTTTTTTTTTACTTTGCGATTGTGTATATACGACCGTATTGTTTTTGATTTTATTTCAAGCATTAGGCAGAAATGAACAATTGAGATGCAGTATTAGCCTTGTAACCCCATTCAGAACACATACTGAAACAAATGTAGATGCAGAAACAGTATTTCTCAGCTAAACCAAGATTACTTTTGTGTTTCACCCCAATTCCAATTATTATTTTTTAATTTACTCTATCTGGACTCCCAGTATCCCCTAAAAAGGACAACAATCATCCTGAAGCTGACAAAAACGACCTTTTCTTTTTGGCCTCTATTATTGTACCGGTATTTTCTACCAGAACACATCACTGCAGTTTTAATTTACAGTGATGTAGGTGAATGTACACCTGCAAACACGCACAAAAATGACCTGTATTGGTATTAATTTTTCTATTAAAAAAAAAAAGTCATTGCAATTATCAGAAATGACAAAGGCCAAACTGCAGAAGCAAGTGATCTTTATCTGCTCTTCATGAGGCTTTCTGTTCACGATCAGCGTTACAGTAGCTGCCTGAGCTTCTTTACTTCAGTTTGAAAAATCGAACGGCAGAACGTCACCCCGCTACGTGCTCTCAAACAAGACCTTAAGTCTCCTGTTAAAACTTGATTGCATCATCTTTGATGGTTAAATGCTTTAGGCCTGCGTCGTACTTGTATTTTTTTTTTCTGAATTCATCTTGTACCAGCTACTTCCAGTGAGCGTTTCTTTCTGCGGAGTTGGCGCCGGCCTGGATTCTGGGGTTGTGATGTTTCCTCTTTCTCCAATTATCAACTGTGAGGAGAAACGGGAAGCTTTGAAACTGGAAGTTAAATATAACTGGGTGGTTTGCCGTTGAGCAGTTCTGTTCTCTTGTACGATGAGCGCAGATACATACTACATTGCATGCCACCAGCGTGTGGTCATTTGGCTGCAGTACTAAATGCATTTCAGACCTATAGATGCTGTAGTTGCCTTAATTGTTTTATTTTCCCTTAGGTACCAAAGAGAAAAAAAATTTCTTTTGTCTTTTTTAATGCACATCAACATAATTTGCTCCACATTTGTGGATTTGAATTTAAAAAAAAAAAGAAATAAAAATGGGAAAATACTGTTGTTGACATTTTTATTGTTACACATTTGCATCAGTGGAGAAAATACACACATGACTTGGAAGTACAAAATATTGCTGAACCCGTCAAAAGGCACTCGCTAAAGAACATTTCCGGGCTCAATTTTACTCTTCAGTGACTTTGAGGATATAATTGAAAAGCTAACATCTTTATGACCCAGTGATTCATAATGAAGGGGGAAGTAAAACTGCCAATGATTAAATCTGATGTCACTCGGCATTAGATTTTGTAACAAAGCATTAATCACATTTTTTCACACCAACTGGGAGTAAGGGGATTTTTCAAGATAAAAAACCTGAGTTTTGTGTTCATGTATGAGACGTTTAAAGTGAATTTTAAAATTCCCACACAAGCCGTCACAAGTATTTTGTTCATGTCTTTTGTGAAGTTGAGTAACTCACATTGTTAATTTGGATGAAACAAGGTTACCAAGCATGGCCACATGCCAGGTTTGAAAAAAAAATAAACGTTCAAAGGTGTAGCCAAGCTCTCTCCCTGAGGCCGTGGACGTGCAGCACGTTATCTGGTTCTCTGTCATGCGGCAGCTCGAGAACGTCCAGTTCGTTATCTAGTCTCCCTCAAATGTTTGTCTTTTTAATGTCTGGTATTTATAAATCATGAATAAGACAGTCACATTCTTTTAACCAGACTTGGGAAGGCAAAATGCTTCTTTTGCTGGGGGATATATCAATAAATGATATGTACTGTTAGTGTGCCCCCCAAAAAAGAAAAAAAAAAAAAAGGATTTGCCCTTTGCGCTCTCACTCAATGTACAAGGGAAGTGGGAGGTAAGGACGACCTCGGCACATTTGAATGAATCAATATTTGCATTCTGGGAACTGGCAGAGCCATTAAAGGGTCATTTATAGTTTTGTGATTTAGTGGAAGAACAATCTGTGTTATTGCAGAGAAAAACAGCAACTTAAAAATACAGTTTGTTGATTTTTATTGCCCAATTACTTCATTCTATTATTTGCTCTCATACTCCAGGGTTGTGCTGTTGTTCTAAATATCATCCATCAATTATCTACACTGCTTCTTTCAACTGGATCCTGGAGCTAAATCCAGCCGACTACTTGTGAAATTTAAAAAAAACAACTGGACAGGTCAGTTTCCCATCACCGGCCAAAGACACACACTGAAATTCACACCTACAGATAATTTAGAGTCATCAACCATCACCGTGTGGCCGCCATGTTCTAACAATTTCCCAGAGGGTGGGTTTTTTCCTGGCCGTCATTAGATGCAATGCCGATATTCATCACAGCAGCACTCCCTCAAAATGTGGGAAGGTATCTATTTCTGATCACAAGTCCCAGCAGCAGTTACACAAACACTGTTGTGAATTCGTTCCATGAAACAACTGTGTGAAAGCACATGACAGCCGACAAAAGGAGACACAGAGGTTGTACAGACAAGGTGGGATTGTTCCCATTTTTTTATTGACAGTAAGCCCGGTGCAGCTCAGGCACCGGGTGTCGGGCGAGCGCCGGGATGGGCCTGCGGCTTACTCCAGTACATCTGTGACACACACACACACACACACACATCATGTTTCAGTGCCTTATGGGGACAATGCGCTTGTTTACGTTCATCTCTGCAGATTTACACTAAAATCAGTTGTAATTTACTCTCCTAACTTCTATTTTTACCTTAAAAAACGTCTGCACCAAAAGAAATCTTATTATTTTCAGTAGTGGGGGTCTACAACATGGTGTGTGATGAGAGGTTTAGGTCCCCACCGGAATACAAAGACAGAGTCACACAGGCACACAAAGGATTCCTTTACGCTATCTTTACATTGAAAACAACTCGTGATTCAGTAGTTTTCCAGAGCTCTCAATAGTGAGCGTATGAATCACATCTCGCCTGAGCTTTTATGATGGTATGACTCACTCCTCCTTTGCGGCTATTGATGAGAGACGAGGCATCAGTGTGTGATTTTTTACAAGTGCAAAGTGAGAAAGTGCCTACCATACCCCCAAAGGAGGAAGATACAGAATGACTGCAGGGGAACATTCTCTTTCTTTCATGGATCTTTGCTCCTTTTCAACCTTCATAAAGTTTGTATTGACGCATCGGCCAATTTATAGACACCTTATTTCCTCAATATCAAACCAGTGCATCTTTTAGGGCAGGGACAACGCATCCTTGGTCCTAAAATAACCAAAGGAAGATGATACAGTATAAATCAAGCACAATAAGCACCCAGGGACAGACGTCTCAGTGTCCTGGATTCTTGTCCTAGATTTACTCACATATATACGGAGGCCTGCACTCAAATAAACAATCCTTTTTGAGGTCAAGAACTAAAGTTGGTCTATGTGGTGATTTGGATTCATCTCCAGAATAACCCTTTTTTTATAAGGGTAAATTAAAGTGGCAAAAATATCACTTTTTTTTTTTTTTTTTTTTAACAAGCTTGCAAGTTGTAAATTTGTAATTGACTTTGAAGCAATTGACTATAAAAGGTTTTTTTGTGACACTATTTCAATCTAGCTGGGGCCGGCTGTGACCGGCTCTGTTTCTTTCAAAACAACTCGTTGCATAACCTACAATTTAAACTTAACTGCAGTTGCTCAAAACATTTCAGCACAGCTTGCCTCAGCAGGTACTTTGGAGCGAGCTCACAATCTTTCCACTGAACATTTGAACTATATGGACAATAAAATCTGAGGATGATGTTAACCGTGCGTGCGTGTGTGTGTGTGTGTGTGTGTGTGGGGGGGGGGGGGGGGGGGTTCACCTTGTTGCTTGGGTGCGTCTTGGCTGGCCTCATCTGCAGAGGATGTGTCAGAAAATTGGAAATTACCGCAGGAAGCCACAAGTGCTGTTTTCTCATGTGATTTCAATGCAATGGATCTCACCCAAACTGCTCACAACCTCTGTCACAGCCGCCTGGTGCTCTGAAAAGACATTTACAATTGATCACAAGGTTGCATGCAAGCCTGTTTGGGGGAAAAAAAAACAACAAACAAATATGTGCACTTTACTAATGTGTGTTATATGGACTGTTATTGTATTGATGCACAACACTCACCCCGCCTCTGTCTCCCTGTCAAAAACAATGAAGACAGATATTAACAGAGATAGAAGAATAGAAGCTGCAATCACAGCTTTAATGTGCTCAAATAAATTGCCTGGAAAGAAAGAAAAAAAAAAGAAAGTATGCCACAAACTCACCGTCTCTCTCCTCAGAGGACTCAGACTCAGACTCTGTCAGACATACAGGAAGCCACAATTTACAATTCACTGTATTGTTGCCTTTTGCTACTCTGTCCTTTATTGCCATCTGCAGGTCTCCTGCTCAAACAGTGAGGCTTTCTTACCCTCCTGAGCTGCAGTGTCAGGACTCCCGCCTCCCCCTGCTGAGCACAGAGTCACAGTTATGCAATGTTTGTATTTGAGGTGCAGAAAGGCCTGGTGGTCTGTGCAGAAAGCTGCATGTTATGCGAGTACACACCTGTCTTGTTACTCTCGGCTTCAACGTGCTCCTCCACTGTGGGAAACGTTTCAACAGGTGACTGATGGTATCTCTGTTACAGTACGTGCAGGTATCCATGAGGCGTGAACAGGAACTTACCGGATCCATCCTGAGCAGCCTCTGGAACAAACATTTGAAACAGTATTTTAACAAGTGAACCTGGGTTACTTGTTATTAGTCTCACAGGGAGTCAATATTTCTTTTTTTTTTTTTTCCTCACCGTAGCGGGAATCTTCATTCTGTTCCTCTGTAACTGGATGGAAAATTTAAAACGGGTAATTAATAAATACATTTTAGTTGAAGAAAATCATTACGCTGTTTGGGTTTGAACCTACCGTTCATCTGAACTGCTTTTTCCTTTTGAGCAGCATCAAACTCCAGCTGATCTGAAAGGATGAGGGGAGGAATTTATGCAAAACTAAAGATAAAACTTTATAAGTTTAGCAATATTATAATATTATATATTATAATATTCAAACATTTTGAGGTATTGCATTTTTGATTGTGACGGCTTATAAGCAAGCTAAAATTATGAAAAAAATATTAAAATGAAGAATTGATTCAAATACATTTTAAATGTTTCGACGTATGTCTAATAAAACAACATAAAATGTAAGTTTGATTGAGTGTTTCCTCTATAATCTATTGGTTGATGGAATGTTTAAAAGTGCTATAAACTTGGTGGACAAAAAGGAAGGAAACATGAAAATCCCCGTTTAAAAGTGAAACTGTGGTTTTACTGTACAAAGAAAGTCTTTACCGTTTGTTCTATATTATGTGTTATCGTATGTTAGGGTTGTTTTTTATTTATTTATGGTAATAAATAAAAAAACAAGGCACTTTTTGAAAAACCCAGAGTAGTGCACTATACCTATTTTCTTTAGCTCTGCCAGTCCATCTGCGTATAAAACAAACCATCATCAGGTTAACCATGGCAAGGACGATTGTTTTTGATTAGAAGCATTTAAGAATAAAAAATAAAATTCTGACCATGTTCAGCAGCTTTTTCCTCTTTTTCTGCAGATTCCAGAGAAGCTGAAAGCACTACAAGACATCACAACACCCGTCAGGCTCCATAAAATATAAATCTGATAAAACAGACGCAGTCACATATGTCATTAAAAAACAACAATTTAACTTAAATCGTCACGTCTTTATAGGCTTAGTCAGCTCTTGTTCTTACCAGAGTCAAACCCTGCCACAGCGAGGAAAACAAAGAGCGGCACCACGGATCTCATCTTGGCCGACGGTCTGGTTTGCGGAGGATATTTCGGGTGTCACAAACCGTTTGAATGCTTGTTGACAATTTTAAGGCCTTTTATGTCTTCAGTCAGATCACATGTCGAAGTAGGACAGGCGGCTCTGGTACCATTGTCCCCCCCCACCCAACCCCACCCTACCTGAGAGGACAGCTGGGTGGCACATCAGCACACAAACGTATCCTTATTCAGTCTGTCAATGCCGCCCATTGTGGGCTCCTCGGTCACACGGGCCTTTATTTGGGGTTTTTGATTTATGCAACAAAAAAGGAAAAGAAGAAAAAAAAAAAAAAAAAAAAAAGCCTCTCTATGGATCTGAGCTGAAGACAATGTTGGCTCCCTTTTATGAATGGAGGGTGATTTCACTTGGCTTCTGACTGATGCGTCACACTGAAATTCTGTAAAGAAAACTACTTATTTAATCAGAAACATTGAAAATATTTGCATTGTGCCGGTAAAATCTGCTTCCCACAAAATCCAGCGGTGAAACATAGAAAACATTAAAGAGGAATTTAAATCTATCAGGAAGGATTCAGTGTGTGAGTAGGAGCCCCCGACAGAGCTTCAACCACATCAAACCTCTGTGTCTTAGGCTTTCTCAAACTTTTACCATGCTGAAGGCTGAGTTTTCTAATGTTTCTCAAATTATGATATTATTGGGATCCATAGGTTATAAGAACCTTTCTCAGTCAGTCAGTGCAGTTAGATTAAATATTATCTTGTATTTTTAATTTGTTTTCAACAAACTTCTCAAAATGATTAAATTTGACCTTACTTTTTTTTTTTTTTTTTTGCTTTATCACAGGCTGAAATTGAAGAGTGCACCAAAATATAATAACCACAAAAAATACAAGTACGTGTTTGAATTCTGATGCTGAAACATTTGGAAACAGACAAACTACTAAAACAGTGTGACAAAGTTTCATCATTTATTGCGATTGTAAACACTTTTTTTATTTATTTATTTTTAAACAGTGTAATGTGGAAGAGTCCAGTTATTCTATTTAAATCAACTGGAATAAGTGTAAAAGTTTTCAGCTTGTCTGTTAAAGTGCACAATTATTCTTACAAAAATGTAGAAACACACATCTCTGAAACTGAGAAAAGAAACAATTAGCAAACTAGTGTTTTCTTTAAATACCTGAGGAACCTGAAAGCGGCCTCAGAAGGTAGAGTTTCTTTAAACATTACACAAATACAGAATACAGAATACTCTCCCAGAATTCACAACAGAGCAGACATGTACCAGTGCAGTTTAGACTTAATGTGGGAATTTATCTTCTCATTTTCCTAACTTTACTCAAGAGATCATTAAAGGATGAGTCCGGTACTCCGATAGCTTTAAGGCACAATCCATTGTCGGGAAATGCTGGATTAATAAAGATTTTAGCGGGATTATACGGTCTAATTAAACTCACATAAATATAAGTAGAGATGAAAATAAGGATTTTCAAAACTTACACCACCACATTGCTTCATCAGAGGACATAAAACCTACGGTGGCCCAGAAGGGACAACAAAACGCCACAACGGAAGGACGCAGCAGTCGGAGAGCTTTTAAGAACTCCTGTTGTTTTGTTGTGTTGTGGCTCATGTTGGTGTGTCGTGTTGTTGGCCCTTCTGGGCCACCGTATAAAACCGATCACAATAGAAAAGAACAAAGAACTCGCTTAAGGCAGATTTCTTTCATACACGTTGTGGTGCCACGTTAATAACACAGTTAAAAAAAAAACCGATAAACATTTGCTGAAGACACTTGCGTGTGTCCACCCTGCAGTTTTCACAGTGTTTATGCACTTCAGTTGTGACGAGATCTGAGACGGAGTTTTACTTTAAACTGGCAGCACTCAGTTACCGATTTCTTTTCTCCATTCAGCTTTTGTTTGCTTGTTGTGCCATTTAGATTAGTACCACAGTATTCTTGCAGTGACGTGCCGAGAGGCGGGAAAAGCAGCAATTTTTCAACACAGTAGTCTGATAGTGTGGAGAAAGAGAGGGAGATTGGTTTTAAAAAAAAACAAAATAAAAACCCTGAGATCAGATTTAACTGCTTATGAGAGAAAATGTTCAAATGAAACATGGTCACATTGGTGAAGCTGTGTCTTTGATAAGGTGGGGGGGTAATTCACTGTGAAAGGAGTGTCTCAATGTGTTGTTCAGTAAATGTTCCATAGTTCTCCAGAAAGATATCATGTTAACAGAAGATCAGAATTATCGTTGAAAACCCTTCATAAAATAAACACAAGATTCAAGTTTAACCAAATGATTTTGAAGTAAAAGTATTTATGTCCCAGCAGAATGTTTTCATTTGCAACAAGAAACACTGCAGGTTCTTCAGGAGCTCCGATTTGACTTCCAAATTATTATTCATCAGTTCGGTTTATTGTTTTACAATCTAGTTTTGCATATACATCTAAAGATCATTAAAAAGTTGATTCTTTGTTTTCCTCCTCACTCACAACTTAGAAAAGAAAAGGCTTCCAGCATTTCAGAACTTTCATTCTGATCATTTTTGTAATACTGTATTTTTTTCCCCCTCCATTTTACTGCGGCTCACTTTGACTTAGAAGCTGAAATTATAAACAAAACAACTAAACACTCCTGAAATATTTCAGTTTAAAATATATGTAGTGAAGAATTAAAATTGAGGAAAACTTTTAGCTTAAATCCCTTTTAGATGGACCTGCAGCTTAGATCAGTACAAAAAATACCAAAATAGCATATTTTTTTCCAAGTTAAATTTGAGCCTTTTCATTTTGATCTTCACGACCAATGGACTAATGGTTACAGAGCACCTTCAGTTGAAGAATAAAAAAATCATCTTGGTGACTAATTTCATGAAAAGAACTCGTTAGATGTCTAAATTAAGTTTATCAAATAAATGAAAATACATTAATAGGATCTTTTATTCCCCCACAATGCACCTAGTAGCACAGTAATTAGAACCATCAAGTCATTATACCTTTCCTCCAATCATCATTCATTTTAACAAACTGGTGGACAGGCTATAAAAAAAAAAGAAAAAGGGGCCAGTGCAGCATGTGACCTAATTGTAATCCATCTGATCTAAGAAGGGAAGCAAGAACATTTTGAGGACCATCAATTATGCAGAAAGGAAAACAGATTCTAAGGCCCGCCCCCACCCCCCCCACCCCCCCAGCCGCCACGGGCTTGATTGATTTAGTTTTTATGATTTTCTGGAGTCGCAGTAGTTCTCACGTGTTTCAAAGTTCTCCTCTCAGTCGAGTGTGCAGGTCCTCCTGGTCGATCTTCTTTCCCTGCTGGTGCCAGCGGTGGTGGGCCAACAGAGCCACGTTCCGGGCGGAGATGGAGCTCATCTCCATGGCACTGGCCGCCCACTCCACGGCGTTGAGGTAGTACATCCGATCGTGCAGGATGAAGGGAGGCGACCTGCGCTGTGGTGGACGGTAAGACGGATAAGCCAGCCACGGCGTCTCGGACACGGAGTCGCGGGAGAGGAACATGTTCTCCAGCTGCTCCTGAGTGAGCGGCTGAGGGGAGAACACCTTCCACACTTTAGCCTCGCTGGCTGGCGGCCGCCTGTAACCCTCGGGTATGTGCACGGGGTCGAGGGCGCTCAGGCTGTAAATGACGGAGCCCTTGGAGTCCACCGTGAGGATGTCGGACACGGTGAAGTCCCGGGCGGGCTCGGCGGCGCCCAGATAGGACATGTTAAGCAACCCGTGCACCAGAGTGGCCACCGTCTGGTGGTAGCGCCCCGGGTAATGTGACGGGATTGAAGGGGAGAAGCCCGAGAACGTGATGTCAGATTTGCCCTGGTGAAGCGGCGTCGCTACGATCACAATGTCATACAGGCTGTGCGCTGAGCCCAATTCCCCAACATAGCTCACCTCGTAGAAATTGGCCGTCGTACCTATAAAATAAAAAGATTTAGATTAAAATGTGTGATCTTTTTTAGGGGAAATATCAAATCTGGTTTTTCCATATAGAAGGAAAAGGAAATGTACCTCTTTTGGATGGTCGGACCTTGTAGGAAACAGAAGTCACTTTGCCAGAGATGAGCTCACTTTTACTGTGGTACAGCAGCCCTGAACACACCCTCTTATTGCCCCCGTCCACTGCCCACAGGCCTGAATCTGCCCCCGCCAGTGACACTGCACCTGCACAACAACACACAGGTTCTCAGCATTGCTGTAACTCACAGCTTCAGGCAAAGAAATACAGATGTCCAGAATAACATGTAAGGTAAGCAGTTATGGTAATCCCCAAAAAAATAAATAAAGAAAATGCAATAAAATACATTCATACAGTCAGGTGGCCATACTTTGATTTCTAAGGAATAAGATACTTGGTCTGACCTCACAATACTTGAAATTGAAAGTTGACCAAACTTCACCCCATCATGCAGTAAAGAGATAGTTTTCTCAGTGTCCCTGCTTCAACACATCTTTCAGCACACCGATATCAGATTCTGGCACGTTGACGACAGGACATGCAGGACATGCAGGACACGCGGGACCGCGGCCCCACAAGAATGAAATGCATATTTAACATGTACATCCAGCTCTGGACTCCCTGAGAGACAATAAGTATTTGACGTGTGGAAAGAATTACATGCTCTTAACAGTACTGTGTGTTTCACAACATTCTGTCAGGAAAGTAGGCGAAAGGCAACGGTGGAACGAATCATTGTGCAAAAGTGGTAGAAAGTACCAACTGTAGAAGCACATCAGCTCTTAAAATATCAAACAAAGCGCAAAAGAAAACCTGCGGGTTGCAGTATCAGGTGAGATTAGGAAACAGGATACGCTTCACTGAAACCCAGAACTAAACAGCTGATTGCTGCAAAACACTGCAGGGGAGGATAGATACTTTATCACTAGAGAAATGACAGTAGCATCAAATTCATCAGCTAATTAGATTTTATAGTTGAACAAACTGTATTGTTGAGGCCAACAAGAACATTTCTGAAGATTTTCTAAACGTTGCCTTTCTGTGCAGGACCGTGAACGTTAAAATACGTTAAAACAAAAACAACACCAGCACTTTCAGACACGCAACATATTCTCACATTGTGAAACTTACCCACAAAGCCATTGATGCGAACACTTTGGCCGTAGTTGACACGAGTTATTGGAGCGACGATTTCGTTGAGAAAGACCTGCGAGAATCCGTCCGCCAGCATGGCCTCCTCCAGAGTCTCATTCATCAAGGTGAGGAAGCCATCGCCGCCCATGGCATGCAGGAGCTGCTCCACACTGGAGAACGAGTACCCATACTGCTGGTACTGGTAGATTCTGGAGAAATTAATAGAAAATATGTGGATCAACACTCGTTGATGCTGCAGGGATGAAAAGTATCAACTGTGAAAAGTGTCAAATCAGCTCACCTCATGAATTTGTCTAAGACACCCTCCACCCACATCTGCATTCGAATAAAGTTGAACCCATATCGCCAGAGCATTTTCAGGAAATTGATGATGAACCAATCGCTCTCTTCAAACACCAGCTCCTTCCCATCAAAGATGGCCATTTTGGAAGGGAGCTCCTTCCTCGGCGGGAGACCTGAAGACATAAGAAATATAAACTGCAATTCAATACTTTATAAAAGTTTTAAACCTCCGCGTCAAATCTTTGATCGAGCAGGATTTAGGGTACGTTGGCTTTACCTAATTTTTCAATGAAGTGCTTCATGTGTAGGTTCAGAGGATGAATCACCGAGCCTCCAGTCTCATACTCGTAATCTCCCATCTTCACCGTGGCCAGTCTCCCTCCAACAGCGCCGGATTCAAACACATCGATCTTCACCGCAGGTCCGAACTCTTGTCTCAGGTAAAAGGCTGCCGCTGTTCCGCCGATGCCTCCTCCAATCACAGCTGTATGAGAGCAGTGAAAGACGGATTTGAGAAAAGTGGAGCCAACAGGTGACTATTTTTTTTATTTTGTACAGCCAACCCACTTTTCTGGCTGTTGCTGCAGACAGTCACACTTTTTTTTTTTTTTACAGGTTCAGTGCATCAAGAGGAAACAAGACAGAGTTGCCATTACCTATCTTCTTGGGCTGATCCTGCAGCTGTGGGGCTGAAGCCAGACTCCTCCTGCCGGAGTGCCAGAGCCCCAGGAAGAGCAGGGCTCTCAGAGACAGCGTGTGTGGATTCATGGTGGGTCTTCTACAGCTCTGTGCCAGGAAGCATCTGCACACACAAACAACGCCAGCCAAGGGTCAAACGTGCCACTCGGGGGAAAAAATAACAAAGTGACAAGTGGAGTAAGTTAAAGAGCACTTTCGTAGATAAGGTGTTCAGAGTTCAGCGGGGACTCACTTTCAGAGAGGCGCACTTCCTGGAGAACTTTAAAACTCACAGAAACTCCAACCAGACGGTCTCAACAAGTCATCCAGCTGCTCATATACACACCTGAAAAAGACTACAATGAAATAATAACTGACTAAACCCGTTCGAAGGATGAATCAGGTCGGAGTGGACCGAGGACGTCTTCAAGTACTGACACACACACTTCCGGTCATGTTGGAACTTTCACAATAAGAAGTAATGCGCGCAGGGTGGCCTTTGTGACTTTAAAACCCTTCTACGGGAATTCACTAATTGAGTCTAATATATATATATACATATAACCGATGCATAATTAATATACCAGTGAAATACTATTCGCTTTTCAATTGCAGCAAAGTTAATAAACACTGCAACAATTATTTAATGTTTCAAGGTCAAAGTTCACAAAGTTGTGATGTGCTAACTAACTTGTAGTTGTCTGCTTTTTCTATAAAACAGTTTAACTTATTGGGGTGTACTTTGTATAGTTGAGGTTTCTGAGTCATGTGACTGAAAGATGCACATTACAAGCGTTAATAGCTTTATCAAATACTGTTTAAAATTACAGATCTCCACATCAAAGTGAGCGCACAGAGGAATTTCCCCTCTATAATACATATATTTTATGTACTGAAAATATGTTAGGGTCAAAATAGCTCAATTAACAATCATGAAGACAGTCTTCGCCATAGTTTCATTTAATATACTCAGGCGTAACAATCTGTTTTAATTGAGCTTTATGAAAAATACTGTCTTAAGGTTTGTACCTACAGTGAAGAATGGAAGAATTATCTTCTGCACTAACAAAAGTAAATGACATGATCTCAAGAGTCAAGCGATAAGAGTCTTTCATGTTGATTATCTTTTGCCAGTAACAGCAATATGTTATTAATTCCAAATTCAGAAAGTAAGATCGACGTTAATTCATGTTTCCATTTAGCGGTGAGGTACACGAATGTAAAATACAAAACGTAGATTTTTATTTTGAAGGATGAACTGAACGGAAGTAGGTTTTTTTATTTTCTTACAAATATATTTAAAACATGTATGTTTCATACCAAAGCAACTGATTGCAATTTTTTATATTAATATTCATGTGAGTTCCTACCAATCGAGTATTTCTTCTTTTTTATTAAATCCACTAAACTAGAAAACGGAAACGTAAAAAACTCGTTACCGGAAATAAACCGCAAGTGCCGCCCTCGTCAGTCGTCTTGCACCATGCTTGAATGGAGGTGACCTTAGTTTTCAGTAAATCGTAGAATCAAAACGCTCAGCTACATTTTAGCCGTGTACACCACAGGCAGGGGTAGCGGGGCGGTTTGTGGATGAAAAGCGGAAGTGTTTAGAGGAGCAGCACAGTGATCAGACATGGCAGAGGGACAGCAGGCGCGCGTGCAAGCGGTGGTTGAAGACATGGTGCAGAGTCTGGAGAGGGACCACATCCGCAAGATGCAGGTAGGAGTCACGTGGCTCAGCTCCTAAGTTTCTGCACACAGTTTTGGAATCTGCACACTAACGTCTGGATTGTGTGACCCGTGTCTCGTGCAGGGTCGCATGTTCAGGTGCAGCGCGGAGTGCTGCGATCGCTCCTCCGACTCCATGTCTACGGTGCATAACTGCATCGAGAAGTGTCACACTCCTCTGGCCAAAGCACAGGGCCTGGTCACCTCAGAGCTGGAGAAGTTTCAGGTGAGGACCTCCAACTGTCGTGTCAACACCTCGCTCAGGTTGTAGCAGTGTCTTGACTGGAGTTCAGTGAGCACATGAACACATCACACACTATTATTTATATGGAGGTTTGACTGCTGTCAACCGACCCACACTGTTCACTGTGTATGGAGCAGAGAAACACACCACAGGACTCATGGAATCAGGTTTATTTTTATTTTATAGCTGTAGAATTGTTCACAACTGCAATAAATTAGTGTTTCCAAACCTTTATTCAAGATAACATCCACTTTTAATGTCTGACTATTCCTCATTGATACGTTGATTTTGACTGTGCAGAGAAGCTGTTCCTGGGGATCCTATGTACTTACTAATCTATTAACACGTTGCCATTTTTCCCTGCTTTCTATAAGATTGAATGTATTAGAGTTCTTGAACAATATACTTATTGTGGCTATGAGACGTCCACATGTCTTGTAGTCAGTGGTGACAGTATATGATTAAAAGTGTTAATGTGCCTCAGACCTTTCTCCCTGCTTAGATTGTATAGATCAGTGGTTTTAAACTTATTTTTGCCTTAAAGGCCACCTCAGGTTGTCTCTAATAAAGGCTTCAACCTCCTCTGCTCACTAATCTGCCAAAACTCACAGTGAAGGCCAACACTAGTAGACACACCCACTTAAAAAAAGCTACCTTAAAATGAGCTTTCCAAATAAATGTGATTTTCACACGTCTGCTCAAGATTGTAGAAAGTCTCAACCTGGTATTCTTTTACTTGTTTTCAAGGTATGGGAGGATGAGCCTCCCATCATCTATAACCACATTGTCTCCTCTCAACACTCGCCTCACAAATGCTTTGTCCCACTCCACATAATCCACAGATTATGTTATTTGGCAGATTAGTTTTGTGGATTAATTCCCAGTTTAAAACCAGAGTTTCTATTTTTTTTTTTTTATTGATAAACTATTACCGTTTAGAACTTTTGAGATCCATCGTCTATATAAAGTGTAACTTGTCTGTGTGAGAAGATTTTCATTTGAAATATATGGAAGTCTCTTCAAGTGATACATATTTGCACTTTTCTCCCAATTACACTTCCAATAAATTCAGTTCTAGAAATTCTCTCTGGTTCTCTGTCGGAGCGCCCTACCCCTCACTTTTAAAAACCACTGCTCCAGAATAAAATGGAAATATATTTTGCTTGTGTAGGATGATATAACACTAAGATGTCACTCTTCAAATATAATTTCTAGTGTTTGTTTCTACTCTTTAAGTCAACAACTTGAGATGCTTGAGTAAATGAAGAGGACTGACTTTAAGCCATATGACTGCTAATTACAGTCATCGCATTTAGTGTATGTTGAACCGTGTACAAGTACCAGGACACATTTGTACAATATCAAATACATGGCACAACGTATTTTTGTACAGTGACACTTAAACAACAACATATTAGTGTTTACTTTGCATGCTGAGGTCTTATCAAGGGCTGTGCTCACCCTGTAGGGTTGACGTTACACCTTATGGAAGTCATGTGAAATGATTTTAGTCCAAATGTTTGTGTAAAGTTTGTGTCATTTCTTTCCTTATTTGGCTAAAATGACAAAACCCTCTTCACTCCCCGTCAGGATCGTCTCACCAGATGCACGATGCATTGCAACGACAAGGCAAAGGATCTTTTTGACTCTGGTGCCAAGGAGCCGGCTGTCCGCGCGCTGATGGACCGCTGCGTGGGCAGTTGTGTGGACGACCATGTTAACTTGCTCCCCAGCATGACCCGGAGGCTCAAAGACAATTTGGACTCTATAGAGCAGTGAGGGTCGGTACGGGAGCCTCCCGGGCCCATTAGACAAAAACACACAGAGCAGAGCAGAGCTTGGTCCAGCAACAGATGACAAGCAGGGCAGAAACACCTCAGCAGGTGGAGTGTCACACCCTGTAGGTTTCTAGAGATATTAAACTGCCCACGGTGAGATTTGGTTTTGGAGCTGGAAAATCCTCTGCTTTATCTGCAACAAGAAAGAATTTCAGCCGTGCAAACTGTGTCAAGTTATTTAGTGTGAATGACGTATCAGCTCTGACATTGTGTGAAGTGACCTGTTGGTGTGTATTTTTTAATAATTGCAGATCTGAGCATTACAGTTCTAACTAGAGTGAAAACCGTCATCACACTTCACTGTCCACTCTGTGGTGATATGCAAATCGGCAAACTCTGCATTTGTCATATATGTTCCTTAAAACTATAAAAATGTGAAAACTGGATTGTGTCTCTGATGCTTCAGGATAACATGAGGATGTAGCCGTGTTTGTTGCTAATAAACGTGACTGCCATCTGCTGGATGTTTATATGTATATTTCTTTCAAAACGCTTTTATGTTGTAATGATGAGAACCTAGAAATGATCAGTATCTGATTCATTCTCAATAAGCATCAATGTAAAAACACTTGAAACACTCTGTTCCAGATTAGATTGACATTTTGACTTGCCATGCAAGCTTAGGTTACACACTTGCCAGTTTAATCTGATGCTGCTTTTCAGGTACCTCAGTACTCCCAAATATCCCTGAAACAATGTCACTTTCTCAGAAAACCCAAGTTGTAGCATTCAAAATTCACAACAATGTAAGTCCACATAACTGTATGGCTGCTTCCTGTTAAGCTGCTTTTGCTTTAGTTGAGATTATCTAAAAATATTACACAGTATTTCACAGGAACAGAATGACATCATTTAAACGGGACACAGAAGCAGTAGTGTACAAATCATTTAAATAGGTGACAAATGTCTCCACTGCAAAAACAACGCTGTGCTAAATATGTCGTGCTACACTGCTGGTGAGACAAGACAACAGCAGGAACTCGTGACGACACTTGGAAAAAGGCAAAATATCTTCCGACACGTACGACCGAGTCCAGTTGGCCTGATTCAGTTTCCCTTGAGAAGCATACACCTCAGGGTTTGTGAATCTTCCACGAGTTACTGACCAAAATGGATTACATTTATTTTAGGATTGGTCATCCAATATTTGACACTTGTTTTACAAGACCAGTAAAAAAAAAAAAAAAAAAAAAAGAATTTCATGTGAAAACAGTTATTTATTATTATTTTGTAATGAGCATAGAGATTTAAAAAAAAAAAAAAGGTTGAATACAGATTTGAAAATGGGTACTGGTGTTTTCATTTGACATCGACTTGCTTCTTCCCCTTTTTTCAAGATAACTTCCACTTTTAATAGCTTGTGTTAGAAATAAACAACTCTGGGACTGGAGAGCCTCTGTACTTACTAATCTATGATCACATGGCTGCTTACTGACAGTTATTGAATTGTTTTTAGAATCCATCCACAGTATACTAGTTATGGTTATGAGAAGTAAACACATCAAATCTGTCAGCAGTAGCAGAATAGGAATAAAAGAGTTAATGTACCTCAGACTTCTCTTCCTGTTCAGATAATTGTCTTCTTATCTTCTAAGATGTTTAAATACCTCAGTATTACATTATTTTAGCTTTAAAGAAACTCTGCATACTGATGCTGACACAGAATGATGACAAATGCTTTTTTGACAAGTATTTTAATAACAGGAACATACTCAATAATATACAAATAATAATACAAGAAAGGCAACAGTTTTCAATGGCACCCTCACAAATAGTATATAAATAAACCATAACGGTAAAAACGCAGTTCATTTACTGTTAATGTTGATGGTCCAGATATAAGTATACTGGTTTAACTGACAGTTGGCAGTGGAAGAAGAATAATTATTTAGCCAATAAACAGTTAAACAGGATATGAATGAATATTTGTTGTGATACATCAGTAACAAGACAGTAGATGGGAAAACGCTAATCTGTGATTACATATACATGTGATAATCTTCAGTTTTTCAAGAAATTAAATCTACTTCAGGTCTTCAGTGTTTTACCCGAGATGCCCTCCTCCTCTGAATGGGCTTCAGATCTGATCTCTCACCCTCGAGGTCAAGACCTCACCAGATGCTCAACCACAGGGGCGGCTTTTGGTCGTTTTCATCATACAAGTGTAGAATAACAACTGCTGAAGGCTGCACTTAGATAAAGGTTATCTCTAGAGTCACCGGATTAGATTGGAAGGTCTTTAGTGGCTGAACGTGTTTCTATCCCTCATTTATTTCAAATATGAATGCAGAGATGACGGCAAAACTTGAAGGATTCCAAGTATGTTCGTACCTCTGAAGCCATTTTCCTTATTGATAATCCTGAGTTATATTCAGCAGAGGACAAAGTCATACATTTTCACTGACCTAAAACTCAATAGGTTGCATTTGCAATAAAATAAACAATGGTAAATCCCAGATTAACAAACCAAAATACGTTGACATTTAACAAAACTGTGAGCCACTGAGCCCTAAAGATGTTACTATGCAGATTATAATAAAGACCTTCACTATAATGAGATAGCACCACAGCCCAACATGAAGGGCAATTTATTGGCAGTGGAAAATGATTTGCTTTTTAAAAAGAAACATCAATACAAATATAGTAAAAAATAAATAAGGCCAAATAAAAACAGCTTTGAATTTGAACTTAAAACAGTTGCAGCAATATGTCAGTACATTTCTGCTTCAAAACAAAGAATTCCCACATCTCGCGGGACGCATAAACAATATGAGGTAACAAACAATTTACAGAGTCGCCAGACGACTACGGATCAGATAATCCAGATGGAAAACATGTCAACAACACTTACAAACACACTCGAAGCTGTGGTGGGAGCAGCTTGAAAAATGTGTCCCTGTGTACCAAACAGAAACCAGCTTCTGCACGAGGAGAACAGGAGACCGCCGGAACACCGGTTAAGGACATTGGACAGTTTTGCTGGTAAATGCTGCAGGAACCTTCTCAGCGTCTGAGGAGTATCAACACCGAATGAAACAGCATCTTGCAAACACAATAGTGTTTGGACTCCCGTCATTTATGAAAATAAGGCTGTCGTCCGGACAGATCAGGTCTGTTTCCCATGACCTCCGCTACGCTCACATGGACATTTTCAAATTCTGTTTTTAACCACATGAAGTTTTTTTTTTTACAGTTGAAATGGTGACTATAATGGACTTAATATATATGTTCAAATATAAGTGAGATATGACAATCATGAGGCAAACAGCTGTTTTTACCGCATCTCACAGTTGGGAGGTGACGTCCATCTCGTGCCGTCGCCGGCTGTGATCCATTCAACTGAGCAGGCAAGCAGCCGTTGACGTAGCAGCAAAGACGTGCAGAGTTGCAACAAAGGAGGCACGTCTGACCTTTACATTCGTCCTCAGTTTGAAAATACATCTTCATGAACTCCAAAGGACCTCAACTCACAATTTCCATTGTTAAAGTAAAGTTGTACTTTCGTCGGTGCTGCGCAAGTCTGACGTTGTTCTGAGGCTTCTTCTTCTGCTGTTCTTCTCACGTTCCAAGATGATAATGCCCTCGTGCCACGAGTGTATGGTCAATGGACCTCGCACAGTCGCCACGGTTGTTCTTTGAAGCTCTGAGGTGCAGGGTCACAGCCGGAGGTTTTCAGTGTCGGCTGATCACAGCGCAGTCTGTTGCACTGTAAACCTCACATACACACAATGAATGTGCCCAAATGCTGAATACACAGAAACAATACGTCTTGTCCAGACATCCCACTGAGCTACAGAGCATGCAGACGAGGTGTCCAATGTCAAAATGGTGTTAGAAATGGCGGTGGATTGTACAAACGAGCTTGTTTCGGTGTCGCCCGTGTTACCAGAACATTGGTAGGTAGAAATGGTCGCTCTGCGGCCATCAGGACATGCTGCGAGTCGTGTTTTCTTGTTCTGAAGAATCCACCCGGTGGTCTGAGTGAGGCGACGTGTACAGGAAGTTACAGCACACGTAAAGAGGGAATGATAACAACCGACTGTCAAGGTTCATCACCACATACTCCTGAGGGACGATCAAGAAAGACAAAAGGTTAGATCTGGTCTTTAAAAGATGGATGAGGTGACATTTGAGTTTTAACAGTGCTCACTGACCTGGTCTTTTTCAAGAGTGAGAAGTTGGTAACCTGTGGAACGACTGCAGATCAGTTTGCCGCGGGTGTCAAAGGAGGCAAGACGTAACCTTGATTAAAAACACAAAAAAGAAGATGGGAAGCTCATTAAAACTTCGAGACACAAAACTCTAATTTCTTTTTGGCACAACTGACCTGTAAGCCAGATGCCTCCGTGGCTGCAGACTCACGGCGCCCCCACATGGTTGACTTAAGGTATTCCTTTTGAAGACGATGAAACGGTTGGTGTAGGTCACCAACAGGTCGAAACCAAAGTTGAAGCCCGTCCACCGCCAGCAGTACTGAGAAAACAAGAACGTCTCGGTTATTGAACAAAATGTAAAAATAAAGATACATGAACGGAATTAACAACTTACATCTCCATCTTTAGTGAGTTTCCTGCCACACCTCATGCTGCTCAGCTCAAACTCGTCTTTGTTTGGCTCCTGGGGACTAATGACAAACATGTTTGGCATCGCAACAGCAAACTTCCAAATCTCAGTAGGCACAAATAAAACGTGTGCTGCATGATAATAATAATAATTTTTTAAAAAATTCATGGAATCAATATGATGATTTAGTCTCATAAACTCACCCATTGTCATTGTCAAACTCTGTTCGGAGCATCGCAAACCACTGATTCTTGTACACGTGCATCAGCCAATCTGAAATATTAAGTGTAAAGAGACCTAATATGAGTATACAATAATAAGCAAAATGTGTCATAAATGATACAGACAACAAAAAGATAAAAACAGATAAATAGAGAAGCAAAACAACTTAACTGCATTAAAGAATAACCCCCCCCCCCCAAAAAAATGGGTTTAATTAAACCTATAAAGATATTAAAATGATTACAAATTAACACAAACAGATGCAAGAAGATGCGAAAAGAATAAAATCAGATGTGCCCACTGTGCGTGCGTGTGAGCATTTACATGTCTGCGCTCGATGGCCCATCCTTACATAATCTGTCTATAATTATATCAACACAATGTAAAAAGGAGAAGCATTAATGGTCGATTTATATCTGAAAGGAAACACATTACCAGGAGGCAAAATATTGTCCCTCTCCAGGATGCGTGCAGACGCGAGATCGTTGATGATGTACTGAAGTCGCACAAACTTGAACACTGAACAAAAAGGCGCGCCTTCGTCCGTGTTCAAGAAAGGCTCCTTCTCACAAATGTCTGCATGACCACAGTCACAGAAGAGAGAGAGAGCGAGAGGAAAAAAAAAGGAAGTTTGTTACCGCCCTCATACGAGAATCTGTGCGAAGATCTCACTTGAACAGATGTGGCTCACAGTACCTGTCCTGCGTTTGCAGAGCCAAGCATCAGCGTCTGCCAGAAGCTGCTTGATGGGTCCATCCCACGACGGATTCAGCTGGAGAAACATCCACTGTCCAGACAAAATGATCAATGGGTCAAATGAAGGAACAAGGACAACGGCATAGCGGCGGCACGTGAAAGCACCCGCTTTCCATCTACCTTCTTCAGAGCTGTGTAGACGTCCATCTCCACCTGCATGACAAACAGGTCTGATGACTGGATGAGCTGCTCCATCACCTCTGCACTGTAAACCAAGTGCAGAGGAAGTCAGTCGGCATGATCAGCAAAACTGGGACAGCATTTAGATTGCTTCTCAACGATCAACTCGTAAATCATATAAGCATGTAGAAGGTAACACAATTCTATCACCGTTGCAGCGGAAAATATGTGAAGCCTGTTTTATTCTTTATCATTTTAGCTTTAAGTCATCAATTCAAAAACAAAACATTCAATAACATCAGAACATAAGATCTGATATCCATCCATCCATCCATTTTCTTCCGCTTATCCGGGGCCGGGTCGCGGGGGCAGCAGTCTAAGCAAGGAAGCCCAGACTTCCCTCGCCCCAGACACTTCCTCCAGCTCTTCCGGTGGGACCCCAAGGCGTTCCCAGGCCAGCCGAAAGACATAGTCTCTCCAGCGTGTCCTAGGTCTGCCCCGAGCATAAGATCTGATATTTTACCTTTTTTTTAATAGAGCCTATAGTTAATCCAAATTCTAGAAATGCTTATATCTGTTTTATTTTATAAGTTCCGAGTGTAGGAATAACTCAGTCAAAAAATGAACTCAGTCTTCTCCATATTTGTTTTAGATGAACTAAGACGACGTCACAATTCACACATACCCAAGTTCTTTCATCAGGTCCACATTCTGGTGGGTCATGAGGTTGTTAAGGAGCCACTCGAGGCACCTGCCGATATAAAACACGTGCAGGATAAGAACATTGAAAACAAAAATCAATTAAAATATACCCAGTCACATGTGTGTAATCTCACTTTTTCATGACTGAATCCAGGCCGTAGATGCTCGCACATGTGTAGTAGCCACACACCGTCTTGGCACTGATGTTTTCCTTCATGGTTTCTCCACACTGCTGGATCAAGCCGTCCTGGCACATCATGAGCACAACACGAGACTCAATTAGGATTTCTACCCTGGAACTCCGTCATTTTACATTCAAACTAGCAATTGAGAGCACACTGACCAGCTGTAGCATACAAGCAGCAGCGAGGATACTGACGACTCTGCTTGGCTTGATCAGAACATCGTCTCTGTACAGGGATCCAAACACGACCTGCAGAGCTACGCCAACACAGAAAAGCAAATGCCGTCAATGAAAGAAGTGAGGACTGAGGTCGAGTCGTTTGAAGTTTGGCGTCTGTGAATTCCACCTTCAGTGTCAATGTTCTGGTCTGGGATCTCCAAGTTGATTTCCATCATGTTGGACTCCTTCCAAGAGCCACTGAACATGCTGGAGAAATAACCCGACTGCAAAATGCGAGCAAAAAGGGCAATGGGTTCAAAATAACTTGCAATACTGAAAAAGAACATGACCTAATAATAAAATGATTTATGTGTTTCTTGTACCTGACATAGGTACACTTTGTGGAGGTTCCACTCCTGTCCCAGAGCACAGATCCGAATGTCGCTGTTTTCCCCGTTCAAGAACAAGGTCTGATAAATGTATTTTGATGTGCTTTTCAATTTCTTCCTGCTCAAAGAAAAAGAAAACCAGAGCGAGCACCCATAAGAAGCAGTAACACGGAACACTGGTGACAGAGATGTTGGACGGCGGCCTGGTCGTTGGTGCTTTGACTGAACTTGCCTGCGAGGTGTATCCAGGATGGCATCGTCTTCCTCTTGTTCGCTGTCACAGTCACACTGAGCGTTTCGTTTTCTCTTCTTGCACTCGCAGCTGTGTTTGCGGGTGGTGCTTTGGCCCTCTAAAGCCTCCTCTGGTGGAGAGATGGACTGAAACCTGCTGCCCAGACTTCCCATCTCTGTCCTTTAGAAATGCATCAACAAAACAGTCAGGAAAAGTAAAAAAAAACAAAAATAAATCTCACACATAATCACCAGAAGGCAAGAAATGCAGGGGAACAAAAAAGTAACTTTTCTATTGACGTAAAAACAAATGAGTTAGTGGATTGCATTCTCAATTCTCAGAAAGTTTTTTCTCCGGTTTCTTCTCAGAGTGAACGAATTGATTTCAGTTATGTAGCAACTATTTGTCTGCGTCAGACCTCACATTTATTAAAGACCTTTACACTGTAGTTGAATCTCTCTCGTTTGTTCCACATAGTTTACATCTCTGGCACATTATGAAGCTGCTGTTTAAAAATGAAATCTAATCATAAGAATGGTCTTTATCATTTTCCCACCCGGTGAAGTTGAATCTTTATTTTGTGATGGTCCCCAAGGATGTCAACAAATTATTCCCATCACATGCAAATAATAAATAAATGTCAAAGAAGGGAGCAGTTTTTGACGTGTAATTAAGTGTAATTAAGTGTTTTTAACCTACATACAAACAACTGTTATGACAAGTCTGCTTTTTTTATATATCTTAAAGCAACAGATGTCTGCAAATCAATATCATTGTTTCTCTCTGGAGCTTTGGTTGGTGTAGCTCTGTGATAAAGAGTAACTGTTACTCTCCTGATTACGCAAGAGCAAATTTAATGCCGCATCAGTTAAATATTCATCATGTGATATCTTGATAAATCAATTGTTTTTGTCTTGAGTCTCCACATCTCTAAGCAATATTATTTACAAGCTTTTGTGAAGCTGGAGTTGAAAAGAAATCTGGCATTGAGTTTTTTGTTAAAACTGCTGAAGATCACAACTCATTATCATACATCCATTTTTGTTTAAACTGCAATAAAATTTCAAACTACTAAAGTTTGATGAGCATCTTGTGAAAAAGGTCACATCTGTTGTGAACGTGTCCAGTTTCCCAAATCGTGTCATAACATTCTGAATGAACTAAACACAAAAAGTAAGAGATTTGTAACAATACATATTAGCATCTTGATCTTGCTCTGTTAGAAAATCTGCGTATTCTCCTTTTAAATCCACATTTAAAAGGGACATTGTGTGATATTAAGCAGAGATGTGTATGTACGTTACACCCATGAAAAGCTTAACAAATCTACTCTGCTAATGCTAAACGACTTTTATTGGCTGGAGCCGCAAACTGCTGTATTTAGTTTGAGGTTCCACCGGGTGCTGATGATTAGGAGTCCGATTGGCACCTTTCAATGCAGAGAGATCAGTCAGTGGAGGTCACTGATCTGGAGTGGAGAAGATGGAAAGATCTGACCACTGTCCTGACATTCACACTGGAGGGATCAGCTTGGGAGTTCAGTTCGAACCACTGATGCTGCAGAATGTAATGCTATCACCCATTGTTTACGACAAAGCTGTTGTGGTTGTGTATGAGTAAAGAATGGAATGAGTAAATACTGTTTGGTAAGTTTTCCATGGAGGTATCTTACATACTCTACTCTCCTGATCCTCCAACAAATGCCTTGCAAATGTAGACCTCATTGAACAGAAATGGACAGAATTTCCCACAATTATATAGAGGTTGATTTTTGAGAGAATAAAACCAGAGTGAATTCAGACACACATCCACAAGAGTCCCATAGCAGGGACATGCACACCAGACACTGTGTGTTTATCAAAAGCTGCGACTTGCAGAACTCACCCGGTGGATGTGGTCCGGCAGGCTGAGGGGGGGAGGAGGTGTGGGGTAAACGTGGACAGCAGAAAGCGACTGATTATCTCGACTCGATCCAGTCAGAGGGGAGCTAACACAGAGCTAGCTCAGCTGGCTAATTCACCAACAACAGAACCACGTATGAAAACAATAACAGCGTAACTTCTCACCGGCTGCTACTCCCCTCAACCCTCCGGACTGAAACCCTCACTCTGGTCCCAGTGACATTGTCCTACATTAAAGCAAGATTACAGTCCAGTGACGATGAGGATGATAATGTGAAACTGTCTCGAAAAACTGCTGCTGCTTTTGTGATACTTCTTCTCTTACTGGTTACCACCGACACTCGCTGAGCTCAACAGCACCCTCAGAGGCTGGACGGAGGAATCACACAAGTCAGTGCCTCTCAAACGTTTAAAAACCCCAGTTTAATTCAAACAGCGAACTTTTAATGTGAACTCTTAATTTATTGATTTAAGTCATGATAATATAAAGTACAGTCGGTTCAAAACATAGATTTTCCCTATTTTTCTCAGTAAAATTACTATTCAACCATTTAAGGCAGTAAAAATGTAGAAAGTTCTTAAAAACAACGTTTTTTTTTTTTTTTTTTTGGCTTTTATGCTATGCATATATGAATGCCAAAACAAAGACTTTTCAACCATATTCTAGTTTATTTAAAAAAAATTTCATGTGATTCCATTCTGTGGGATGCAAATAAGAATGTTTCTTGGAAGAAATAGGGACATTTAAATTACTGTTATCAATTACAGCCTTAGTAGATTTAAAAATGATTTGTCTTGTGTTTTTTGTCTGACTTTTTCTGGTTCAGTTCAGGCCTGGAAACCTTTCTGTGTTGACTTTGCACATTCTCCGTGTGTGTGCAAGTATTCCACCAGCCTGATCTCAGCAGACCTCTCAGAGTTTTAGCAGTTTGCTGTTAATTAATAGTTGCCAAGAGCTTCAGCTAGTTCAAATGTCCTTCTCCAGATATATGCAAGTGTGCATATAAACATTTTCACAGCAACACATCAACATGCTCATTGTATTGACCTGCAAGAGTGATCCACCAAAAACAATACATAAAAGTTTTTCTTTTTTTTTAATAAACAAAAAGTGCTGTAAAGTCATGGTTTAGCAAACTGTTTTTGCAAAACACATCTAAAATGTATTGTTTTGACATGGTTTAATCGTAATTATTAAATGATAGATTAGCTTATTCCCTCTAGCTGGAAAATTTATCAACTATGATTTCTATTTTTGAGAACTGAAATTTGATATATATTTTCAAACGTGAAACTTTAGCTCAGTTTATGTGTCATAACTGTGTCACAGTTTACAACACTCTCTGCCACACTTGTACTTTTGCCCTTGCAGCTGTGTGATAGCAGTGTGAGAGATAACAGCGCAAAAGAGAGAGAGAGGTGTGTGTGTATGTGGGGGGTGGGGGGTGGGTGATGGGGAGTTATTATGAAAACATTATTTTCAAGGATACCTCTAAACTTGATTGAATTGTTCAAACGCTGGCTTGACATTATCAGGTATCACTATTATGTCATAGTAGTAGTAATAGTAGTAGTAATAGTATTCTTCTACAAATTAAAGCAACATAAACATAAACAAACACAAAAATTACTATTTGTCAAAACTGATTACAGCATCAGGGATGTCAATTCTATGAACAAAATATGTTTTTTAGTTTCCTTTAGCCTGTATTATGATGTTGTAAACAAGTGCATTGATGAGGACCGGGAAATGTTTGCTTTGCCATTTTGGCAAAAGGTCACTTATGAAATTATTAAAACATTATTTCAAAGCAATTTCTAAATTATCATACAAAAGAAAGAAAGACTTCAATCTTTTGTTTTTATTTTGACTTACTTTTATTTTGCGAGTCGGAACGGAAATGACGAAGACGGAAGTAATTTAAAGGGCGGGCTCTTTTGAAGCATCAGCCAATGAGCGATGAGCACTTCTTTCACAACATTCTAATCCCTCCCAGACCTCCTCCTACTCCTCCTCCTCCTCCTTCTGCTCCTCTCTGCTGGACTGTCCTGTGCGAGGGGCTGTGACACGTAAACTGTGTCCATTTCACACAGGCTCTTTCATTCCTCCACGCAGGACTCCTCCACCCGGGGCAGGGAGTGCACAGAGACCCCCTGTCCCACCCCGCAGTCCAAACCTGCGGTAACATGGAGGCGAGGGACGCGATCGCAGGTGATGATGTGTATTACTTTGTTGTTGTTTATGTAACGTGATTTCCTGTTAGACTCTTTTGTCAGTCAGACCCACGTTGCGTTTGTAAACAGAAGTTAAGAATTTTCTGACTCGTGCATGTTTATAATTAGAGGTACATTCCCGTCGTGTTTACTTTTTGTTTTTGCTTGCGAACCACCCAGGTGCTCTGGTGAGCAGTGATGGAGAAGAACACACTTCACACAAGACTGCAGCTCCCAAAACTGAACAAACACAAACCAAAACCAGGATGGAGAAGATTTTTGGGTTCAAGAAGGAGGACCTTACCTCCTGGCACAGCCTGGTGACCCTCCTGAACCGCCCCACTGATCCTGCATCTCTTGGCATCTTCCGCTGCTTGTTTGGTAAATGTGCTAAATCTGGCTCCAGGACATCTTGCTGTATTTAGAATAGTGCGTCTTCTTACCACGTGTCTGTCCTACAGGTTTGCTGATGGCCATTGACGTCACACAGGAACGTGGGCTCAGTCACTTAGACTACAAGTACCTGGATGGGGCCCCCGTGTGTCGCTTTCCCCTCTTCAACTTTTTGCAGCCGCTGCCTCTGGACTGGATGTACCTGCTGTATGTGGTTCTGTTCCTAGGTGGGTCACACTCTTTGTTTCATGTGAGGGTTCACACCTGAGGCTCTCGAAACACAGCGACCCTTGTTTTTATGTCTTCTCTGTCTGAGCGGATGCAGTGGTTTTATAGGGGGGTCTGTCTCTATGGGGGTGCATGACTGTGGTAAAGATTAAAGCACATATGTCTGCCTCACTTAAAAATACTTTCAGCCGAGGCACACAACTCCTGTAAGATTTCCACAAATAAAGACCTGCTCTACCAGGCTCCATTGGTACCACGGGTCATCTTCTAATCACAAGGTTTTGGGTTTGATCAATCATCTTGGGAAAAAAAGTTCTATATAAGAGAAATAGATTTACCATTTCAAAGCTGATAGATCATAATGACAACAAACTAAATAAACCAATAATAATAAAACAAAATAAAAACATCCAAATCTGATGCTTCAATATATAAGAAACCACAATTCTTCAGCTTTAGATGAGGATTTTCCCCTAAAATCTATTTAAAACCTCTTTTCACAGAATCTAGAACATTGCAAAGCCACACGGTCTACTGTATAATTGTAATACATGTTTGCATGTGGCAAATGTTTCTTCAAACTAAATAATACTATTTACCATCAACTTAATACATTTGTCATGCACAATTCATGAATTTGCCATATTATTATTTAAATGGAACAATGTGTATTATAACACCAGACAAATGTATGTTTTGTCAAGCATTTGATGTAGAATATATATATATATATTCATATAGAAAAGTTAGAATTTATATTTTGTAATTATTGCATTCCAAAATAAAATGTAATAGGCTTTCACATGCTTTCACGATTTGTGGATAATCAATTAATTTAAATTCTATATTTAGTATTTCACTTTATTGACACAATACTCTGGCGATGATGAATCCTACATTCCTCATTATGTGTTTGTACAGTGTTCTCTTCCTTCCTGGTAAAAATCTTTTTTCACTCACGATGAGTCAGAATCCCTGTTGACCAGATATTTTCAGCAAAGCAAACCTGTTGAAAACAACCAAAAATTGATATTGTGACTGACTGAATTTGTCTTTGGAATTGAAGGCTCGCTGGGCATCATGCTCGGCTTTTGCTACCGCCTCTCCTGCCTCATGTTCATCTCCACATACTGGTACATCTTCTTTCTGGATAAAACGACTTGGAACAATCACTCGTACCTCTACGGCCTCATTGGGTTTCAGCTCATGCTCATGGATGCCAACAGATACTGGTGAGACCATCTCTCATTTGTGGTCATGTGTGTCTGTGTGTACCAGTTTGTTTTTGACCAGTCATGTCTGTATGTATCTGTTTGTAGGTCGATTGATGGATTACGTAGGCCGTCCATAAGAAACGCTCATGTGCCTCTGTGGAACTACACATTGCTGAGGACACAGGTTTAGTGATTTTCTTGGTATTTTCGTCAAATTTCTTCTACGTTTCCTTTGATTTGGGAACTATTCATGACTAAACACAACTGCGAATGCTCTTTCTCGAAGATATTTATTGTTTACTTCATCGCCGGAATCAAAAAGCTGGATGCTGATTGGGTGGAGGGATACTCAATGTCATACCTGGCACATCACTGGCTTTTTGATCCTTTCAAGTGAGTTTTATTTAACCAGCTTCATCGCTGTCGAGCAAATCTCTGTCCACCCTCACTGATCAACTTGTGCTCTGCTTTTTGTGTCCGCAGAGTGATTCTTCCTGTGGAGTTAGTAAGCCTGCTGGTGGTGCATGGAGGTGGCCTTTTTCTGGATCTGACTGCAGGCTATCTGCTGTTTTTTGATTTGACACGACCTTATGCAATTTGCTTTGTCAGCTACTTCCACTGTATGAACTCTCAGCTGTTCAGCATCGGTTAGTGTTCTGCCTTTCTTTATTATGAGCCCATTGAAAGTAGCTATGCTTCTCTAATCGCAAAGTTTGTGCTTCCCAGGAATGTTCTCCTACACAATGCTGGCCACCAGTCCTCTCTTTTGCTACCCCGACTGGCCGAGAAGATTTTTTGACCATTTCCCATCATTCCTGAAGCGAGTCCTGCCGTTCACGTCAATGGAGCCCCAGCCCAGCACCTCCTGTGTTTACCAGAATGAACAGACTTCGAGTAGTGAACAGCGGCAGACCCCGACTGTTCCGAGAGCCCCCAAACTGAAACTTAAGCACAAGCTGAGAGCCATCTTTGCTATTCTTTATATTGCGGAGCAGTTTTTCCTTCCTTACTCCCACTTCATCACGCAGGTACATATTTAGAAAATTTGTAATCTGTTGCACATTTATTTTGTTTCTTTGCTCTGAGATCATCTGTTTTTGCGCCGAGCAAAAGCTTTTTAAAGTTTATTTGAGTGTTGAGACTGAAAGTTGCTCAATCAGAGTCAACAGTCATTGGTCCACAGCAAACAGTAGCTCAGGCTGGTGAGGTCAGCAGAAGGGTTGGAAATTTCAAAATCTCCATCATGCAGTCTCTGATAATCTGAAGACCTGGTGGTTTTATTCAGAGGAAATGGGTAAGAGGTTAAAAGACTAAGTGATGTCAATGTGTTGTATTGCCCAGGGTTACAACAATTGGACTAATGGCTTGTATGGCTACTCTTGGGACATGATGGTTCACTCTCGAAGCCATCAGCATGTGAAGATTACCTACAAAGATGGAAAAACTGGTGACATCGGATATCTGAACCCAGGGGTGAGTCACTCATCAAGGGTTCAACAAGATTTGAGTAATGTCACATTTGTGTATTAGGGGCAGTGTTGAACTGTGGCACCACATGATGCACTGCATAAACAAAATCCTGTTTGTGTATTGTAGGTGTTCACACAGAGCCGTCGCTGGAAAGACCACGGAGACATGCTAAAGCAGTACGCCACATGCCTTAACCATCTCCTGCCCCGTTACAATATCTCCGATCCGGAGATCTACTTCGATATCTGGGTGTCCATCAATGAACGTTTCCAGCAAAGGTGTGTGGGAGCCTTTTGTTTCAGACGGAAATGTTGTTGGAGGTGTCGTGTACTGTTGCGTACACAATGGGGGTACACAATAGTTGAGGTTTAAATGTCTTCTGGGCTTTTCGGTTCTTCAGGATCTTTGACCCTCGCGTTGACATTGTGAAGGCTGAATGGTCACCTTTCCGACCGAACCCCTGGCTGATGCCTCTGCTGGTGGACCTCTCACCGTGGAGGACGAAATTCCAGGAGATCGAGGGCAGTTTGGACAATCAGACTGAGATCGTCTTCATTGCTGATTTCCCAGGTTACGAATATCTCAGTTTTTCTTTTACGCTATTCATTATAACCACGTGCATATTGTGTTGTTTCATCCGGTCTACATGTTGTTTATCTCACCATTGACTGCATCCTACCGATTAGGCCTCCACTTAGAAAACTTTGTGAGTGAGGATCTGGGAAACACCAGCATCCACGTGTTGCAGGGCAACGTGAATGTGGAGGTAGTAGAGGAGAACAAGAACTACACTGTGAAGCCCGGTGAGCAGATCAAGGTACAAGTACACACAATCACTATAAATGGCATTCCCTTGTAACATGGAGGGACTTCAGTACTCACTGTGTGGCGTGAATGTGTGTAGGTGCCTGCTGGAGCTTATCACAAGGTGTACACAGTGTCTGAAGACCCGTCGTGCTACATGTACATCTACGTCAACACCACAGAGGCGGCGCTCCAGGAGAACTTCACCAAGCTCTTTGAACTCCAGGAGCGTGTTCGCAACGGGACAGGTGAGACACGTGAAACAAGACGCCTACGAAACGGGCTGTGCTTCATTGGCTGTGTGGAAAGGAGAAATAAGATCACCTAAAAGAAAAGAACAATATTAAAACCCTAAGAATAAGAACAAAATGCACGGTTAAAAAGTACTGTAAAGGATATGTTGAATAAATTTGAGGTAGAGTCATGTTTGTTTTATGTGTTGATCTTGGTCTTGTATTGAAAACCTTCAACATGAAAAATCTGACCTTTTCGGCTGTAATAAAGACGAAATGTAAAAGTCACTCAGTAAAAGTAGAAATGGCCTCTTACATGCAGGAATACAGGCGTAGTATTTGTGTATTGCAGATTGGTTCAAACATGATGTTCTTTGTTGTAACTTTATTTTTACACAGATGTTGATGGATGCTACCAGCAATTCGTTGATGGGCATTGACCTCGTGTTATTTATTTGCAGGGTGTACATAGTTTAATGTTGCACTAACAAGTATTTATATCAAGTTAGAACTTTATTAATCATGGAAGAAGTTCTTGGTTCTACAAGTTCCTCATAAACGTCCATAATACAGTAAATGCTTACGCTTTCATCTGTTAGATGAACATTAAAGGTTGTGTGTAAAATGTTGATACATTTTTGTCTGTAGTTAAAATCTCACTCGCTTTTTGCTCTGCTTACTTCCTGATGGCCTCTAGATTAATGTTGAGGATGAGAGTCCCGGGTTATCACACCTCGAGGCAGTGAACATAAGCTCTTTATGGTTTTCTCGCTGTTGCTTGGGTTCAGTGCGTCCTTGCAGAATGAATTGTTGTTTCTCAATGAATACAAAGCAACTTTGTCTCTAAACAATCCAGCAGACTTGACCGGTCAGTGTCTCCCCACAGAAACGGAGCCTCTTCCTCCGGAGCTGCAGCCTCTTGCTGCCGTGGACGACGACAGCGGAGCGGAGGTCAACGCCACGGACCCCGTCGTGCGGCTGTTCCTGAAGAGGCAGCGCAGGATGAAGGAGGTGAAGAAGCGCAGAGAGGCTGGCGTGCTGGAGAGACTGGAGCGATTCGCCGTGAAGAAATACTACACACTACGAAGAGGGTCAGTGCCCGGCACAGAATTTGTCCAAACAACAAGGTTTCATCTCACCCACTCCGTTTGCGGTTTTGTCCTTTAGATTCTTGATGACAGCCATTGCGATGAGAAACCTGGCGGTGGGTCTTCCTCCGCTGGAGCAGCTGACCCGGGAGGTGGAGTTTGCCAACATGAAAGGACCTCAGGCAGAAGCTGCGACAGATGAACGGCTCAAAGATGAAGTGGGTCATGGAGAACTTTAAAACCATCTAGAACAAAGATCCTTAGGAGTTTGATCACTCAAATGCAGGTTGGTGTGGGCGTTGATGCCCGCTTTGACTGTTACTACATTGGGAATTATCCACCCAGAGATCAAAGGATTTAAGATTTACACCCTCTTCTGAAATATTTGGCTTTCCAGATGATTTCCACATGTCAAGCTAAAGGATTTAGTTTGTTGACGAGTTTCTGTTACTGCTGCAACAAAGCCACATACGACATCGTGAGAATTCAAGGAAACTGAATTAAAAATGAATGATCTTACAGCTCGATCTACTGCAAGATCATTTCATAAACATGATAAGCTGTCAGAGCTGCTTTGTTTTAAGTGGAATGTGGGAAAACAGGTGGAAACCTGTGACTGAGCGGTTTTAATTTTCAAGGGGACAGATTTCATTGAACCCTGCTGACTTTTCTTTTTTTTTTGGGGGGGGGGGGTAATTTCTATTTTTTAATTTTCAATTCCAGTTCTCATTGAATTACATTTGATCTAAAGCCAACCGGTTTGCAGAAAGAGTGGGAATATACTGTTTTCAAGGAATTTACTGTGTTTATCTTTTATCCTATAATGTGACAGAAACAGTCAGTTTAATACAGTCCATGGGTTGTCTATTGACAGAATTTTCTGAGATCTTTTTTTTTTTTTTTTCTATAATAAAGAACCATTGTTGTCAACAATTCAGTGTCGGTTCACCTCTTGGTCTGACTTCAATCACACTCTTTGGGTTTACAAACGCTAAAACACAGTTCCTTCTTAAAGACTAACACCCATACAGGTTTTACACTCTTTAAAGAAGATTTTTAGACAGCTGGTTTGGACAAAACGTGTGTCAGTATCAATAGAAACACCAGCAGTTATGAGCGCCATCACACTGCAAAAAGGAGAGCGGCGCTCTCTCGCTCCTGGGGTAAAGGGGAGCAGTCAGGAGGGAGACGGGTCCTCATTGATCAATGGGAACAGACTTCACAAACTACTGGTATAGCACACTTTTTCCCGCTTTGGCAGTCTCAGCTGTTCCCATCAGTACAGGAGTTTATGGTGAACCCGTTGTGTTGCCAGTCTGATTTATAATGTGGGAGAGTTTAAAAGGATACAGAGGAAGACCTAGAGTTTCCATAAAAGCCATGCGTGGGTTAAGGTTCCGTTTGCATATACAAGTATGTTGATGTGATTACCCAGTTTTTGTACCTGCTTTGTTGAAGTTGCGGTTGCTCGGGGTTGATGCGAGCACACGTTGAACAAAAATCAGAAAAGGACTCATTGCTTTAAAGAAATTTCAAAATCTCCAAGGATTGTGAGAGGAAGCCAAACGGCCACAACTACTAAAAACAACATAAGATACAGTTTGTGTACGCGTGTCAAAGTTAAACTTTAGGAGCTGCTAGTCTCATTTGAAAGGTTAAACATGTTTTGTGGTTTCAGGTAAATCTCATTTGGTGGAAAATCATATAATATGCTCTTTTGCTCTTGAAAGTTGCAGAACACTGCTCCTGCACCAACATGCCACCCCTGCAAAAAGGCAGTATCTCTTTTAATAAAATAAATTTGAAGTCCAAGTCTGACACATGTGGCTTGTGGAAATCATTTTATTGTTAGTAGTTTACATAAAACCCTCAAAGTGCTACAGTGGGATTTCCATGTTCACTGTAGGTTGTTATGGCACAGAAATGACACTTCACATACACAATATTAATTATACATAGACACGTAGAAATCTGAGATGGATTCCCAGGCAATGATTCACTTTGTTAAAACACAAAACTCATGATCTCTTTAGTGGAGGTTTGCTCTTCAAGATTAATCTCATTCAGTACGAATGTGTCGTCGTCTCAGTGGTGCAGTGGAGGTCCAGTCACATCAAAAAGCTTCAAAAGGCTGGTCATTAACTACTGTCCCAAATAGGGAAACACAACAACTGCACAAAACGGTACGAGTGTTTACATGTGGACATGTTTTGCAAAGAAAATAAAGAAATCACTCACAATAACAAAGACATTTTTTTTTGTTTTTTTTGCGTGATTTCATATTGCACAGCGTTTTCCTGCTTCTTTAAATCACATTTTTTAACAAACAAAAGAAACAAAAACACTCTAGTGTCCCTTTTCGTGATGGGAGGAAGACTTCATGATTGGCATTTAGCAATATACGATAATAATGTGTTAAACACTGATCTTTCGTGGGTCAAATCAACGTGATCCTCATAGTCACACACAAACTAAAGTTGACCTACAGCTACAAAGACACCGCTGCACAGTCTGGAGATGCTTATTCTATTTGAGGCAGTTTATCATCAAAAGGCTTGTATATTTGTGCAGACTAGAACAATATTTAAATATCCTATGTAGAGTTTTTATTATCACAAAAAATGAGCTGTCTGTAGTGTGGGGAGGTAATAGTATTGTGTTCTTTAAGGCTTATATCTCACAGCGTGATAATCTTCAGAGGAAGTGGGGAACCTGCAAGTGGAGGAAGCCAAAGTAATTATAGATGATAATGTAGAAGAAGCTTGGGAGTTTGAAGATAACGTCATACTTCTTCAATCAGCACCTCTCACTCTGGTGACGTCTTCCTCCACTAACAGGTTGGGCCAAATATTTCTGCTGTAAAGACTGTAGCACTTCAGAAAGTTAAAAAAAAAGGTCCACGTAACCGCCACGATCTCCACCCGAACGTGCAGCACGTGGCTGTTAACTTCACCGACCGGCTCCGTTTAGCAGCTCAAAACAAGCTTTTAAAAGAAATAGAGGCCACATCACTGGTGCCACGGAGGGAGTGGCTGCGCTCCGTTGGCATGCTGCGACACGCAGGACTCCACAGTCCAGCTCGGTGCTTCATCCGTACAAGACAGAACGTGCTCTGGCACAAAAACCTCCAGGACTGCAATCAGCAGGTATGTCCTGTCTGGCTCTGACCTCAGAAACCATTCACAAGCTTTTATTTGAAATTTTGAGCCCCCTTTTTTTTAAAATATATTTTTAGCTGATTGCCACTCATTATTCTCTCAAGTAAGAAATAAATAAAGTCATTATTAGCTATGTTAAAGTTATTTCATTATTTAAATTATTTGTCGATAAATACGTGTCAAACTGCAAATTCAATTCGACATGCGACTGATGATTTAAGCTTAAACTACAAGTCGAAAGTTGCTGGGTGAAGTGAAGACGGATGATTTTAGCGTCTCGTGCTTAAAATGTGGTGACGTGCCTTCAGTCCTGATATTCTGAAAAAAGAAAGCATCTTTTTGTGAAACGCCTCCGGAAATGTGTCGGCGGCTCGGCGCGTCTGGTGAACATGTCACGTCTTTCCTGGCACACATCCTGAAACGGTACGGCGATGTGTCCTGGGATTGGTCTCCTCAGGTTCTACCTTGGCTGGAGATCGGGATAGAAAACGCCGTGGATCACGCCTTCAATCACCACGTTAGAAAACGCATCTGAAAGAAAAGAGAAAACTCTTCAGCTGAATTAAGGACTCTCACCAAAAAGAGTAGGTGGCAGCAGCCACAGAGCGACTGAACGGTAGTTTTACAGCTGACATAATATCTACTGCACAGAAGTGGATTCTATTTTAAGGAAATCATCACTTTGCTCAGTGTTCATTTTCGTCAGAAAACTGATGTTTTTAGCCGGGATCCAAACATTCTCATGTAATCAGGCATCTCGTGTTGTAGAAATGTCCTTCAAAGGGCTACGGGTACAGTGAGCGGTATCCCTCCTCTCGGGGGCACCAGAGAGCTTTAGGGGGCAGCAGCAGTAAAAATCTGGGGGTCAGAGGGGAGGTGTTTTTCCAGAATGGTTTATGAATTTTAAATGATCTTTAAAAAAAAAAAAAATAAAAAAAAAAAGCCATACTAGAACCACTTTTATAAGTAACTGAGATGAAGTGAAATAAGCTCCAGTGCGATATCATAAGGGTAGAAGTTTCAAAGGTTGCAGACTTTATATTTCAAATGACATGACAATAGTTCTGCTTTTCCAAAACGTCTTAATCATATATAAAAAGCCCTGAGCTGAATGAATCGATGCTTTATCGTGCAGAAGAACTGGACCCACCGTGTGCAGGTGAGAGCAGGTAGGGGTCTCGCAGAAACAGCAAGACAGGCTGATGTGAGAGTTTACTGAAAAACATAAAATGAAATGCCAAAAATGAACAAGTCAGACGGATTGCATGAGCAAACAATCATGAAAACAGACGGCAGTTCAAGTGTAATGCAAACAGATGCTGAAATGTTAAACAGGTTAAAGTACAAAGAGAGAACGTGATTTTCACAAGGCCACAAACGGGCAAACAAATGACTCACCTTGATTCCTCAGATTCTGTGTCGAAAGACCTGAAAGAAGAGAAAATAAGTCATACCAGACAGTCCTCCTCTTTCCTGGGAACAGACTGTCCCACAAACAACCCAAAGGCCACAGCGGGCTCTTTCATTTTATAAAGAAGCTGCACTTTCAACTCACCCACAGCTTTCGGTTTTTGGCACGGAGGGAAAATGGCGGATGTTCAGGAAATCCAGAAATATCTTCGGGAGAACCTCATTTTCCATAATTATAGTCTGACAAAACAAAAGCAAATTTGGAGTGTGTGGATGAAGCAGCGCTCCCAGTGACCTCTGGGGAGAGAGAAGTTCCTCCTCTGGAGGACTTCATCTGAGGTGAAGGAAATGTGTTCTGGAGTACCTGCAGGTAGAACTCCAAGCCGAGCCTCCTCTGCTCCAGCACTTTGGGAACCCAGTTTCTGACATGTTTTGAAGGGATTTCAGGCGGCTTTATGCTCTTCTTTAGCTGAAAAGATCAAAAATAAATAAATTAAATATATACATACAGTAGCCTACAAAAACATCTCAACAGCCAAACTGTCAGAAGCTATTTTGTTTGGGGGGGGAGAGGAAAACCACACTGCGGTCTGCGTCATCCAGAACTCTGACCGATATCCCAGAGGGATGCCGCCGAGGAAAAACATATCTTGTCTTTTTCGAAAAGAAACTGGAAATGTAATCTTCACTGAAGACAACAGTCGAAGTCCAAAGAATTTTCCCCCTCAGTCTTCGATTATTCAAAAGCCAAAAAACAAGTTAGCTGTCTACAAGTGTGTTAGTGAAAAAAAATAAAATAAATTTCTTTGTCATTTTTGCATCTAATGGAGAAAAATTCAGACATTTTTGTAGTTTAAGTGGTCAAACATGTTCTGGGACAACTGGACAAAACCCAACCAGCAAGTGGAAGGATGATTTCATATACTGCATCCGAACAGCACCAGGGTGTAATCTACTACAATGAAATCAAACAAAAAGGTAAAGATGTAAAAATCACTTTATCGAAACAGTTAAATCTTAAAATTCTGACTTAATTCTTGAATGCAAAATTCGCAAACGTTAAATCTGATCTCTTTGTGGCGCGACGGCATAAACTACAGCTGAAGTTCAGTGTGAACTCTTTATTAGCTGTGTGAGCTTTAAACCGGCATTCAATTAATGCAAAGAGGAAGAAGAGGAAGTAATCTGTGAAGTTACAACCCCCAAACTCATCAGACGAACACGATTAACCAGTATGAAGCAAAACGACAGTTGGTTCCGTGCTGAGATTTCCTCTACGGGATCGAATACTTCCCTAAACATCACGTCAATATGAAAAATGGGTCAGTTTGTCTGTGTTTGCCCTGTAATGGAGTGGAGACACACGTCCAGAGTGTTTCCCCATAGTCTGCTGGGATCATTATCCTGCCACCCCGAGGTGGATGAAGGGATGCCAGAATACCTGGGGGTGTGATTTAATCAATAACCTCAAATGACCTGTGAGTTAAACGATGGGGGCACAAGTGCAGGAGGGGAGCGCAGGAATGTCGTTTTAATCCCTCGAGATGCATGTGGGGAACAGGAAGCGCAAGGTTTGTCCTCACAATCAGTGCCACCACTGTGAACCCTTGAGCAAGGCTTTTAAACCCCATGGGGATCCATAGTTATTCAAACTACATCGATCAATGACACAGAAAGTCTCACCATTTTATGCAAAGCGTGGAATTCACTGTAGCGCTTCTCAACAGTGTGCTGTCGGCCGTTCATCAGCACGTCGATTTTAAAGACCTGAAACAAGGAGGAAAAAAGAAAAGAGTGAGGAATCACTCGGGCAAACATGTCCCAACTCTATCTCGTCGATACAGTCACTGTGTGTCAGTTCAATGTCGACGTCAGCGAGTTACAGAGGGGAAACATCTGGCTGCTGCGGTGGGAAAAAAAAGAAGAAATTTGATGAGCTGTCAAAACGTTTCAGCTCAATTCTCATGATCGGCTGGATCCTTTTGTGGAAGCGACAGTCGCTGCACTCCAGAGGAGATTCGTATTAAATGACGGCAGCGTTCTTCATGCAACTCGGGACTGGAAACATAAACTCGTAGAAAATCTCTCAAGACAGAAAATTAACCTGTGAGAAATGTTCACAATACCGATAGACGCGAAGCAGTGGTCAAATATGAAAGTATTAAAAAATGAAAATAATTTTTATAATAAGATGGGTGAAACAGGAAGCTAAAAACAAGTCTAACAATCCTTTTCAAACACATTTATACTTTTTATGAATGAAGACATTGATTCCATTTCTCAGCTTTCACTGCATGAGTGTTCATTTATTAAAAAAACATGGTTAAACTATTTAATATCTCTAATATCTTTCATTTAGTGCCCTAAACTCAAACTTGTGTTTTTCCACTTTTGTGTCTCAAACCAAATGGACATGTGATCAGCACTGAAACGATGATCACACTTTCTTCCCCCCAGAAATGCTGTGGACTTTCTCTGAGACGTCTGAGCAAGGGAAATGTATTTATATTTAGAAGATTTATTAAGATAAAGGAGGGTTTGTTCCACAAGTGAGGAGTGAAGGAATTAAAATTTGCTTCTGAACACCGACGAAACGTCTTCCTGAGGACCTTAGGGGTCTGGATGTTTCACATTCTACTAGATCTGAACTGTATTTGGGCCCTTTACGTCACAGTGAGGACACAAACTGGTGGACACAAACAGAAAGCAGAAGCCTTTCTGTTCTAGATTGCAGAAAGTGTCTCCCGATGGCTTTGTTTGACGTGTGCAAATCAGATTTTGACATCCTGAGAGCCGGCTGAGCCCCCCCCCATGTGACCCCCTGGCGAAACTGACCCCTTTCAGGACAGCAGCACTTTATTTAGGTCAGACAGCTGGGGGTCTGCTTGATTATTCAGAGAGCATGCACACATGTCCTGAAACCTGAAATAGACGCAGTTTGCATCCAGTCTTAGGGTATTATTATTATTATCTTTATTATTTTGATGCATTCATTTGAGCAGTGAAAGAGAGGAGGACACACATATTCGACAACGGCTACACAAACAGCATTTGTGCTGATATGCAAGATGAGACACGCATATTTGGACAGATAGCGAGACACACACACACACACACACACACACACACACACACACACACACACACACACACACACTCGGATGGATAGACATGTTATTGGAGCTCACCGTGTATCCTTTCTCCACCGAGTTGTTTTCGGAACGAAACGACGGGATCGACACATTCACCGGGTGCATCTTCGTCAAAAAGGAGGAACAAAACACTGTTAAAAAGACTATTTTTTTCTCTCTCTCACACACAATAACTCTCACTCTCACACACACACACTCTCTCTCTCACACACACACACTCTCTGTGCTGGTGGTCCACTCCAGTTTGTGACAGCCTGATAAAAATCACTGAAAACAAACTAGCGGGCGCAGTCTCAGCGGCGCCCCCTGCTGGAGCGGAGGTTCATTTCAATGTCAACACAAAGTTATTATAGGAGCAGAATTATTTGTGTGTGTGTGTGTGTGTGTGTGTGCACTGCAGGGATTCACAGTGTGGAAGGGTGAGTCTCCACCATAGAGAGTAAGCCTCTTTAAGATACTCTGATAGAACTTTGTGTGTTTGTGCAAGCCTGTGTGTGCATGTACTTAACACACTAATATGTGTAACAGCGTTAGTATCCATGAATCATTCTGCCAATAGACTCCTACATACTCCCATACTCTTGCTTGTGGGAGCATTATTTATCACAGTACGCTTCAACCAATTTCAAAATGACCAACAAGTTTTTTCTTTGAATAGAATACTATAAGTTGGAAGGAATAAAAACACAGAAAAAGCAGCTATGCCGGTATTTTGGAATGTAATGAAAAATATAAATGTATAATGTATAGTATAAATTCTATTCAGCGTGCTTGATAATGTTTTAGTTATCTGTTTAGATCCACACAGTCGTTAACAACAAAATCCTTTATGTAATGCTATGTGTAAAAATTCTCAGGAAATCTGATGATGAAGGCTCAAAGGTTAAAAACTGTTCCACTTTGAATAAGTTGCCTAGAATGTATACGGGTTGAATAGTGATTGCATAACCTTTAGAATTTTACTGTGGTATTCAAGATAAACAGAGTAACCTGCAAAATCACATTTTCTGTAACACTAGAACTTTACACATGTGAAAAACCACAATAACACACTTGCAGAACTTTGAAGCGGTTCTGTTCTGTCATTTCAAAGGATTCATTGTATTATTGAGAATGGGCGAGTCTGTCAGCGTTTGGCTTCACTGTAATGTTTTGCAAATATAGAGATTAAAGAGATTTGTTTGTTTGAAGCAATCTGGCAGGACTCCAAAGACAAAGAGTTCGAAACCACAATTCGAGATTATGAACAAAATGTTCAAATATCTTAGCCCATGTTATGGAATATGTAATCTCTTTAACACTGTTGTTTTATGTTATGATGTCATTGTCAGCAATGTCAACAATTATCAGACATTTTATTCCATGAGATAAATGATACAGAAACTGTTCACACCAGGCTAAGATTTAATCAATGATACTTATGCAGATTTTTCTACACAAGGGGTTGATGGACAAAAGGTTTGAAATCAACCAATAGGAGAAGCGAAACAAGAAGAGAGAACTCACTCTGTCACAAAATTTTATTCAAGTATGTTTCTTGTCCAAAGTAAAGAGTTTCTTCCGTAGCATATAAATATAACAAATATCCTGATTTGATTTATCAGTCTAAGCAGGTCTATGTTTTTGTTTTACAAAGCTCCAAATTTTCATGGAGTGTTGTCCTTTTTACACGAGGTATAAAATGCAAGCTACAGTACAAATTCACTGAAAGGAAGAAAAGGTTTGGAGAAAAGCTGAGAAAAGAATATGCTTCTCAGTAAGAAAATAAGAAAGTACTTTTCCACGCAAGCAAAGAAAAGTTCTGCATAATGTGGCGCAGCAATTCCATCATCCTGGTAGTATTTACAATATAAATGAATGCATGTCTTAATAAATCTTTTTTTCTTTTTTCCCCCGTGGTGTTTTATATGCAGTCCTCTTTGTTGTCATTTACAAGGCTCATCGGCTGAGACGCTGTGGATGGCGGTTGTTTCTTAGTATCTGAAAAATGCAAGCACAAATATGTCAAAACACTGCAAGAAATGATTGGAAGCTGAATAACATGAGTCACAATAGACACCCCACTCACCCTGACATGTGACAACCAGATACATAGGCATAGTTGCCGGTGTAGCGAACATCACAGCGCACGATGTTGTTGCTGTAGTCCGATTCTTCAATCTGATAGTAAGGATTCACGTTGATCTGCCAATATAAAAAAGAGTACACCATTTATTCTCACAACAATTCGACTCATATAAAACAATGTTTAGTGTCTCAGGAAGGAAGCCATCTGTTTTTTTTTGTCTGCCAGACCTTCAGGGTATAGTGTCCAGGTTTCACATCTGTGATGTCGATCCACTGGCAGTCGATGTCTGCGTTGTAGGTATCATAACATCCCGGACTCAGGCCCTGCACATTGGACAGCCACCAAATAAAACATCACATGAACAAACTCCTTATAAAACACTTTAGGTTACTGAAGAAGCTCGAACTGGAACTTTTAAAACAGGACAAGAGCAACGAGGCAGAAAGAAAGAAAGAAAGAAAGGAAGAAAAAGAGAAGGTCAAAGAGGAAAACCTGATGGAAAAGGAATTCAGTTGTGAAACAATAATTGACCACAAAAGTTCCGACAGGTGGGGTCATCTTAGAGGAGAATGGGAAACCATTAAATCACCATCACCACTGGCTCGTGCGGAAAGGAAATACTAAAGCTGTTCTGTCTCAAAGTTCAGGCGCCTCAGTAACAGAGGACTTGTTTATCACATTTGTCAGCTCGATTCTGCTCAGACATTTGGAGGCCACATAGTTCCTTTAAGAAATAATCAAAAGGATGTAGATCATTAGGCTGTTATGCGTTATACTTCTGTGTGCTCATTTATAGCTGCAGCTGGTTGGATTCGTCCGAATTAGGCTGCTACTGTGTTGTTTTAGCTGGCAGGAGCTGACTGTGTAAGAGTTGACCATTTGAAAGCAGCCAATACAAGTTGTACCCAGCACACTGACATCTTTAGATGGTCAGTCCGCAGCGAAATAACTGTAAATGTAGAACACACAAAGCAAAAGAGTGATCAGCATTTATTGAGAAATTGCATGTGATTCACATGTTTTGATTTGGCAGAAGTTTTATTTTTTTTTCTGGATGTCCCTTTTCCTGGAGTAACCGTAAACATCTATCTGGGCTTTAAGAGCAGTAGAGGTACAGAAGACGCTGCTCCACTGGCTGGCTGGTTACATACTAGTGAGGTTTTGGGATGAAGGGTCTTGCTTCACAGTGGTGAGCAATCAGTAGTGGAACTCTGAAGACAATCTTGTCACTCTTCCATTGTTAATTGCTTTATTGTCACCATTTTTTTTTTATAGCGGCCCACTACTTCCTGCTGATGCTCTGTAGCACCAACTGTGAAGGCTTGATCAGCCTTCATTGCCGCAGAACAGATTTAAGTTGTTAATCTGTTCCCTGAAAAAAACAACTCCTTTTGTAAAATTCTAATGTGTATTATTTTTTCAGTTTTAAGTAATCTTACCATTTGTTTTATCCTCAGGCAGTTGTAATATTTCAAGCTATTCATTGGACTTAAACGACTTGAAATAATTAAATGAAAAAAATGTGGCATTCTAAAACTGTTGAACAGTAATCAACATAAACAATATATTCTCTATGGGACAAATGCATAATACAATTTCCAAGATTATGAGAACATTTTGTGAAAACAATAAGACTTCCTGCAGAAGTGCTGGTTGACGAATTAACTATTAACTCGGGTGTAAAACAGTGGATCAATTTAGTCCCACAAGACAAGCGAAAGTGAAAATATCAAGAGGAAACATTTTTCCTTCAATAATGATGACCAGGGTCGGTAATGTTCTCTGGGTGTGTCTCATGTTTAGGAAGAGCAGCCGAGGCCGGAGCAAGAGTTTAGTGATGCCGTGGAGAACGTTTGATAGAACATCCTGAAGACAACAGAAATCATGAGCTTTGGAAAGCAGCAGAACTTTGCCAACATTAGTCAGAAAAGACACACTCTGGAAAATCTTGAGACAAAAGAAAGCTAAAAGTCATGTTATGAATGACCAGTTTCTACAATATTCCAATAGAAAGTACAATCCTTTGGCCTAAATGAAGGACAGCATGTTCTGGACATTTTACTGCATGATGAATCATTGTTACAAATGGCAAAATGATGGACAATTTCTTTGAAAATTTCAAGTTGTCCAGTTTTTGAACAACGATATTAGTTCGAATTTACATTTGTTTCTAATGTATTTTGCAATTGAAGAGAAGAAAACATATGCAGGCGTTATTAACTATCACAGAATCCCTAAACTTAATACAATACAATACAAAACTGCAAGGACTGACTCGCAGCTCTTTTCCCTCATCCTTAAAGACCTAACTGAAGCCTGTAAATTAACTAACTGAAAAATAAATTGGTACTTTCTTCTATCCAGACACTTGGTCGGACTTATGCTCAACGATCTTCATATTAAATTTTTTATTTTTTTTTAAGTAAAATACATTTGGGGAATAGAATTTTCATGTTAGTTTTGGACATGTAGTCCTAATATATCTATTTTATAAAAGAACATAATCCATTTTTTATTGCATAGGAAATGGCTATATTAATTGTGAGAGGAATAAAAAAGTAACCAAACTGCATTAGCTTATATTTTTGGCAGCACATCGTGGACCACAAGTCTGGGGCTGGGTGAACCTTGATTTATGGGTTATTATGCTTTTCACTCGTCTGGTCCAGGAGAGATCAGACTGGAAGGTATGCGATTCCTGGACTGGAACGAGTTTGACACCCTCGCCTTAGACTTCATACCTTGGTCTTTTCATAATCTATGTAGTTTCACAATCAGAACGTTTTTTTTTAACAATCCCTTTGGAAAACTAGAATTTCATAAAGAGGCATTTGAAAAATGTATAGATATGAAAGTTATAGTTACTTTCAAGTGGTCATTGGAACAACTGGCAATACATACACCCTAAAAACAGACAGTATGTTTTTAGCTGTGAGACCTGAGTGTGAGAGGTGCAGGCAAATCGCCTGTAATATCCGTAGTCACAGGAAGTGTCCTCCAAGCAGAAGCTGGCTTTGTGGCCCTCTGCCACCGACTGCTGAGTGGTGGCATCCAGCAGGTCGTAGTGGCTGAACTCGTCCATGCTGTGGAAATGCCTGTGGATCAGCAGCAAAGTGTTCAACCACTGAGGAGACCGAGTGCCACATCACCGAGACGCCATTTGTCACGACAGCGTTTGTTCCTGGATCATGCTTTTCGTAACTGAGTGAGCTTCAATTCAATGACTGCATGTGAGTGAGGCTAAAACAATGCAGATGTTTACTTTATTGTTCGTGCACATGGTTCTGTGGACCGACAGCCACTCTGAATCTGGTTCAACTCCACTATCACAAGAAGGGAGTTTGTTTAATAAGTCAAACACAGTTTGGATTTCAACATTAGTCGACTTTCAAAACAGTGATAGAAATCTATACAGTCTACATTAACAGTCCACTGGCTCTCTGCCAAAAATGCTGCAACTCGGGGAGCTGCAGCAGACTTCTTGATTCATAACATTACTGTGGAATGAGGTAGTTTCTTTGGAAATGAGGAAAAAAAAAACAACTGCTGGGCATTTTTCCACCAGTTCAAACGCAGGACAGAAGAACCAGCAGCAGGTTTCCTTTAGGGCTCATTATCTGTATCATGCAGCCTAATTTGACCATGTGCAGCTGTAAATGAACCAAAACCGTAGGTTGTTTGAATTTCGGTCTCTTTGTCTTTTGAGAGGTTGTAAAGGTTTTACTGTCTTAACAGACGGATTGTGGAATTACAAATAAACCCATTTAATAGCCTGAAAATACAAATAAAACTCATGTTACAACATCCATGCTGATATTTTTTTCTCTGAGAGAAGAAGGAAAAGACCCAGCAGTAACCCAAAAATGTGCCAAATCACAACTACAGAACAGTAAGCAGAAATTATATTTCTTATAATTCTTGTGTTGATTAAATTGGAATGTGTCGGCACAAACCTTCAACAAACTCAAAAACAACCATGTGTGTCTCCAGAGTACACTCAGAGAAGAAATGCAGAGGTACAGAATGACTAATGGGCAGAAACAAAATGGAAAATCTGCTCTCCATTTTGAGAACCACTGGATTAAAACAATTTAAATGTTGTCTATAGATGACACAGAGCCTCATGTAGAGTCTCAAGCACTAAAATCAGCTCACACTCAGAGCAGTGGTTTTCAAAATGTAGGGCGGGCTCAAAGGGGATCGCTAATAAATTTTAAATCCATTTCTTGTGGGTCGAGGTCGAGGACACTAAGTAGATCGCTTCTCCAGTGTGTTTGCTCAAACATTTAAAAAGTGTAATGGAGAAGAAAGAATTGATAAATTCAGCTTTAGTGCAAAAACATAGGCTTAAAAGATACCGTCTTTTAAGCCTATCATCTACTCATCTACTAAGTCCTTATAAGTATAAGGACTTAGTAGATGAGTTCAGATTTTTGTTGCCTCAGGAACTCAACAGCCGTTAATAATACTTCCTAATGTAAAAAACATCAGGATTGTGTATTCTCTCCATGCGTCCGTGGCTTTTCTCTGGGTATTATGGTTTTCTTTCCACAGTCTAAAACTTTGCATGTGAGGTTGATAAATGAAAGACACTTGAGCGTGTGTGTGTGTGTGTGTGTGTGTGTGTGTGTGTGTGTGTGTGTGTGTGTGTGTGTGTGTGTGCGTGTGTGTCTGCATTTGCCCTGCTATGGACTGGAGACCTGTCCAGGGTATAACCTGTGGTTCTCGCTCTGTGAAAGGGATTCTCATCCTCCCACACTTTATGAAAACCCAATGCTTAAAAGTTGGAGCTGACGGGTCAGCGAAGTCACGCGTCTGTGTGATGGTGAGGCAGACAGTGCTGATATGTTGTTATACTCACTGGTGACAGCTGTGCCACTCCCAGGCGTAGCGTGGTCTGCTGGGGAGGAAGTCTGCAGTCCCCTGGTTCTTGACTTTCTGAGGAAACCTCAGCAGCATACGCGTGTCATAGTCTCTGATACTCGATGTGTAGGCTGAGCTGCCAGACGGACACGACAAGAGCATAAATGTTAGCAGGAAACCCACAGAGGATCCCTCCGCCTACCTCCTCACACTGTGTCATTTCTGGACAGGATGACATCACTCAGATTACTTTTCCTGCTACATCTCCTCCAGACTGTCAGTGTCTGAGCGAGGGCAGTCTTTGAGTAAATGGCGGGTGGAAAAAGTCTTTTGGAGGCACGTGGTTGTTTGGGTTAGTTTTCGATAATGTGTTTACCATTCAGGCTTTCTCTCCCAGGGCAAACTATCATTAAGCTTTTACAGAAATCCACCACCCCACCCTCTGCTCCATCAGCGGCAGGATTTGGTTAATTTTACCTCATTTTATGCTTCCACTGGGCAGCACTCACCACAAACACTCGAGGTGGTTGTTATGGCTCAGAGCTCTGTGAATCACACTCAGACACGACTGCAAACCAATTATGTTTTTTTCTCCTGGATCAGACCGGACAGTAGCCTACCTTGACAAACAGTTTTCCTCAGCCGCACATCTCAAGTTGTACATTGGCACTCTCTGAGCATAAGCAGAGGCTTGAATATAGTACGGGTCCGGCACAAGATCAGGGAGACCTACAACACACAACATCATGACGAATCACACCACATCAGAGCAGGAGCTATGTAATAAACAAAGACAAATGAAAGAAAACAGTAATCAGTGACACACGATATGTGTACTTTTCCTACTTGAACAGATGGCGCGCACACACACACACACACACACACACACACACACACACACACACACACACACACACACACACACACACACACACACACACACACACACACACACACACCTGGCTGGTGTAAAAGATAAATTATTCGTATTGTCACATTTGTGCAAATATTTACATACTTTTTTTGTTATGCTATTTGGATTTAAGCTGAAAAGTGACCATATTCTTGATTAAGCTCCAGACAATCTATCAGGTTATAGTATCATGTCTTTACCATAAAAACTTTTAATTTTAACAATTTTGAATAAACTGTGTTCAGATGACATCATTTTCTTGATTTGCTCAAGTAGTCAAGAAACAACCTTTAAACTAGTTTAAAAGATTTTGAAGCGGAAAATTCTTTGTTTTTACAGTGTTATTGATCAACGAAATGCTCGATTGAAACATATCTTTGATTTATCTTTGATAACCACCGAGTGGTGTGATGTGTGAGAACACTTTGCTTCTCTTACCGTACTGATGATACCTTGTGCCATATCCGGGTCTCCCCCTCTGTCGTGGTCTATCATAAACGTCATAGTGGTTGTAATATGGATTATCATGGTCAATGGACTTGTAGGGGTCGTAGGGATCGTCTCCGACCATCATGTCCTCTCTCCTGGGCAGAGGCGGACTAACGGTGACCTTTTCCTGGGTGTCGTTGACGCGTCTGTTGCTCTGCGTGCCGGTGCGCTCATGGTGATGCTGCTGTCGGTGCTGCTGTCCTCTCAGGAGCCTCTGGAGCGGCCGAGGGATGCTCTGAGGGTGAGAGGCAGTGGGCTGGGGAGGCTGCTGCTGCTGCTCCACCGGCTGGCTCCGGGTGTCCTGATGCTTCACTGCCGCGTCACGGATGATGGTCAGAGGTCGTGGCTGCACTTGCTCCTGCGGTGCGCCTCTGCGTCGCGCAGGCTGATACTCCGAGCCTTGGCTTAAAATGCTAAAGACCTTGCCGTTATGCGACCACTGTAGCGTCTGCCGGAGAGCCGCCCTTTGCTCATTTCCTTGCTGCGTGCCCGGATTTCTCTGAGAGTGAGCAACTTGCAGGATGAAAACACATAAACCGATGCACGTATATGCGTAACACGGCGTGCCAAATACGCGCAGCCCCATTGCTGAACTCAACTGAAAAAGGCCGATTATGACAAAGTGAGTATGAACACGACCTTAGATATCCCTCATGTCTTTTTAAAGGATATCCTGTGAGTAGTGAAGAAACGCTACGTTTCTATGTATCCAGAACGCATATCGCTCTGCAGCAGCAGCAGCAGCCTGTAGATGCGCTCTGTGAGATGATGATGATGATGATGATGTGGAGGAGGAGTTCAGCATTTGGAGTGTCTGATTCCGTTACACAAGTCTGTCTTGCTCATATAACCACTGGATAGGAGAGTTTGCCCCGCCAAAATGTGTTTGATAACTTCTCAGGCTGGCTCTGTTAAAGCACGTCAACAAGTTGGGAGACCTTTTGTCTTTATCATAAACAATTGATGAATATTTAGACTTGTAGCGTCACCACAAAAAGCAAATTCATTTTCATGGTAAGACTTAAGTAATGCCACCAATCTCTTGAAAGAAAAAACTGCCTATACTGTCTTCATTTTTACTTTTCTTTACTTCAACAGAATGTCACGATCTATTGCTTTTCTCTTGACTGTTGGATGAACTCCCAACCAAATTATAACACTTAGTGCCAAAAAGTCTCTACACTTATCCACTTTTTCAGAAGGATGCCCGAAACCGAAAAACTACTGTGATGGCCAAGCAACATTTTCAGCGTTTTTTTTTCTTTCTTTCTTTCTGTCTTTCCTTCTGCAAACCAATCCTGTCCATTTCACAGTGAAAATTCAGGTCATAATTAGACTTTGCCAAGTGAAAATAACAATATGGAGTTATGGTGACACATCTGCTGGTGGCAGACTCCTGACCCAAAGCTCTGGTCCAGATCAATCCAAGCATTTTCCTGGACCAAAACTACACATGTAATACATAGGTTGGTAAACTTAATCCAAGGTTTTCATTTTCTTCAGGGGACCAAGCCATGAAATTCTTTGTAGCATCTACAGAATTGACCACAGTATGGCTGCTAAACCACGGCAACAACAGCTTTCAAACATTTTACAGTCTCTCAAGTCACAAAGTTTTATGAGAACTGTTGACTTGAAAACAAGATTATTTTAAGACATACACACAGAGCTTGGTTATGAAGCAAAATATAAAGCTGTAGAAATAAATCAACAAAGGTCTGCTAAAGGCTGTCACTGGTAATAAAACACATGATGTTACTGAAGACAAAGAAAAATTAAATGAAGCAGAAACTTCCCAAGACAGACCTCAGCACATCAAATAAAAAAAAAAAAAAGAGAGAGATCTATCATCGAGTCCTGTCTTCTCATAGTACAATGCAGATGACTGCAGTGAATATAATCATTTATCTACTGGTATTTTGTCATTTAGAAAGGGGGAAGTTACTGTCTTTCCTCCTATAAACTCTACAATTGCAATACATTGTTGTAGATTTCAGTATTCGTCTGTGAAAGAATTTATATCCAGAAAAGCTGAAAAAATAGAAAGTTCTGCGTGTTCTTGTTCAACATAATGTGTGACATTGGTGTGACAACCAAGACTGGCTTGGTTTTATCTATCCACTCATCCATCCATCCATCCATCCATCCATCCATCCATCCATCCATCCATCCATCCATCCATCCATCCATCCATTCATCCATCCATCCATCCATCCATCCATCCATCCATCCATCCATCCATCCATCCATCCATCCATCCATTCATCCATCCATCCATCCATCCATCCAGCGTCAAGATGTTTGTCTAAAGGTTCATTGACGATGAAGGACTTCATGGATTCATTGGTTCTATCATTCGTTATGACCATACCGCCTTGTGGATGTCCGCTCCTGTTATCTCTTAGAAGCTAAATGGGATAGTACCTGGGCAGTACCTGGATGGGAGACCATGAAGGAACACCAGGAAGCCTGGGTGAATGCAATGTGAGAGTGAATGGTTGTTGGAGAGGTAAATTGGCAGCCTTGATTCCCTCAGAATACTCCAGGGAATCTGTGGCGCCATATGTAGTTTTCCACCATGGAGTGAATGAATAATGCAATGTAAAGTGTCTGAGTGTCCAGAAAAGAATTACATAAAACCCAAGAATTAGTATTCTTGCAGTTTCGATGTGACAATTCCTCATACAAGATCACGAATGATCTGAAACCTTTTTCAAACACCAAAACTGTGGATACAGGTGAAGAAGTAAAATGTTTCAATTAATAGCATAAAAGGTTCTATCCTCTTCTTACAATCTCTAGAGACTCATACTATTGCAACAACGGATGATGCGTTGAGTAAAAATAACCTTTCTCATGACAGTCGCTCTAATCCCAGCTCACTTTACTTATGAACAATGAACAAAGATAGGAAGAGCAGACATGGAAGGATTAAAACGCGACGTCGCTATGAACGCTTGGTGACTACAAGACAACCAGTTGTAGAGAAACATTGTTTATGATTATCTACATCTTTATTCATTTTTGTTATGTTTGCAAAATTGTGCATGATATCACCAGTGTGTTGGCACAAGTGTATCTTAAGCTGTGCATAGAAGTTCTAAAAAAAATAAAACATCTGATCCAACTGCAGGGATGGAGGACTTAACAAGGACACGGAAGTTGAAACAAAGGTGATCTTTATTGAAGATGGTATCCGACAAAAAAATACAAAAGTTCAAAAACTCGGTTGACTGGACAAGTGCAAGACAAGACATCAGACTTGACGAGACACAGGTGGAAATAATCGAAGTGAACAATGATCTGAGACACGACCAGACGAGGGCCATGACTTGGAAACAGACTACAAAAGGGGACATGACAGTCCTGAGACCTATAAAGAAAGAACATGACAAGAAAGAACCAAACCAGATGAAGGATTAAACCCTTGAAGGTCGAGAAGACCAGACAGTAAATTCTAGTAACACTAGTGAAACACAAGTTACCATGAGGGAATCAGACATTCATAAAACACACATGGGAAAAAAACGAACAACAAAACCAAACACACACAAAAAAGACCTCACCTAAACATCCAAGTCTTGTAAGAAGTCTTTAGCGTTTCATCCAGGTACGTTGCCGTGGTAACGGACAAGGTTGTTCAGGGGCTCAGAGACTACCTACTTCCCAATCAGCTCTTTTGGAAAATGGCCTCTGTTTTTTTTTTTTTTTTTTTTTTTCTAGCAGCAGAACTAGTGAGAGTAGTGCTTAAGACAGCAAATATATAGAGACTATACCCAGATGCAAATGACAGAGGAGGCTGTTGGATATCCAAACTGGTGATTTTTTTCATTACAACAATCAGAAAAACTGTTAATGTAACCTTTCATTATCCTGAAACTGCTGAAGAATTAAAACACAAGACTGGGGTTACCGTTGTCTCAAAACATTTATTGACTGAAAACGAAGCCTGGAACAAGCAGAATGCTGAATATACGGACTGAATTGAATGGATATGTTTAAATCACAGCACTCATATTCCCAATCCCAGTGATGACGCATGCATGCACATCTTTAATTGTGTCGGATCAATTAATTGTGTTATTTTTAAATCGGAATTGATATTTTAATGCCACTAATTTATCAACTTTGTTTGGCAGCTCTTTTTTTTTTTTTTTTGCCTGGATGAATATTTAACTTTTATAATAATCTCAAGGTAAAATTTCAAAAGTTTCAGAAACAAGGTGACGAGGATTCACGTACAGAAATAAACCTGTGAAAATGTCTTCTGTCTGAACAGGCGCTGGAAAAAAAGACCTGACAAAAAGAAAAAGCACAATCCTCCTAAAAATACTTCTGAGGCTGACAATGGTTCTATCTGTAGTTAGAGAAAACTGATTAACTCATGCTGTGAATTACTCTTGAGTCTGGTGTATTGCTTTTGGATAACGAAATGCAGACGTCATCTTACAGTCATGTGAGGGTCCATTTCAGCTTGAATAACCCGTCAGGACCAATCAGGTCAGAGCTGGAGTTAAAGGAAACTATATCCTCCCTGCAGACCCATATGAAGTAAAGAAAAAAAAAAAGAAAAAAAATCAGACTCTGGACGGAGAAGCCAAATACTCCAGACAGTACATTCATGAACAGGAGATTTGGGTTAAGTCACGAAGAATAAAAAAGATGAAAAGGTCATGAAATGTTTCGCAAATTCAGTCACGGCAGCATCAGGAATGAATGTTGTCTTGATTTTTTTTGTTTTGGTTTGTTTTTTCAGGACAACACTGCGACTGAAGCTCCTCTTTCAGCCGTGGTGTGACTGTGAGTTGGCTTCAAGTATAACTTGTGTCCACGCCTGTCATTCTACATACCGACAGTTCCTCCAGGGAGTTAAAAACTATGTGCATTCCTGCGTTGTCGCTTCCCCTCGACACCAGGCAGACTGTCAGAACCAGCTGTACCTGGCCACTGATTTATTTTGCTCACAACTGATTGAACTTTCTCTTTCTGCGGTGCTGCTTCGCTCTGCAAGCGAGGGCAGCACACTGTTCCCTCACGCAGCTCAGAGACATCTGCAAGGGATTAGCCCCGTTCTTTTGTCCACGTTGCTGGAATTCACCCCAGTTCCTGATTTTTTTTTTGGGCACACGACTGAGAAAAAAAAGATTCCGAGTAAATCCCAGTTTGATATTCAAAAGAAGGAAGGAAAGCAAACAACAAGTTCTTCTCCGGGAGACATATCATTGACGAAAGAAGACAGAAAGAAGAAAGAAGAAAAAAAGAGGCTAAATTTACCATAAAACCAACACATCGTTTCAGGTGCCGTCACTGAAGTAACATCAGGCAAAGAGTTGTTACTCAGCTTGGAATTTTCGTGTATATATTTAAGAAATGCTTAGCACATAGCACCCTACGTGTAGATTTGAACAAAGATTGGACATATTGTTGTAACCACAAACTGAAACACAATCTGATTCAAATGAACTTTCTTGAGAATCCAGCTTCAGTGTGAGATATGTAATCCCCTCTCAAGTTTTTCTTCTTTGCATTGAAGGATCTTTTTCCATGTAATAATTCATTCAGCATGAAACAAGGACACACACAAACCTGAGAACATCTGCAGTGAGGCCCACATTCCTGATCTATTCTTAAGACTTTACTCCACTTTAGAGTTCTTACGCTCACTGTATACCTCGGCATTTCCTTCTCGTAGTGGATTCTCCCCCCTCCCTCATCGCAGCCTCTTCAAATAATGTTCAGCTCAGAGTAAACCTCTATGACTGAAGCAGACGTTTCAAATATTTTCTCCTCTTCCCTAAATACTGGGTTTCCATTACTCCTGGAGCACCCGAGGTGAGGCTTGTACCACACACACACACACACACACACACACACACACACACACACACACACACACACACACACACACACACACACACACACACACACACACACACACACACACACACACACACACACACACACACACACACACACACACACACACGTTTCCATCATCTCAGAGGACTTACCTTGACTTACCTTCAGTACTTCATTCTTACTTTAATCTTTGTCAAACTTTAAATTGAATTGTTGAGCTCTGTGGACTTGATTAATATCCACTTAGTTCAGACAAGTTCTCATAATGTTAGTGTACTGACGGATTTAGGTACACACACACACACACACACACACACACACACACACACACACACACACACACACACACACACACACACACACACACACACACACACACACACACAGTGTGGTGGACTACGTGGCAATCTTCACATCCACTGCAGTGCGTGCCGCCACGAGGAGGAGCACTTTATCGAGACGCGGCCCAGAAACACTTTGTCTTGTGCAGTGACTCACTGAGATTTTTTCACTTGCAGTATCTCCGTTTATTTTGCAGCCCCAGAGACACAGTCGCAGCATGAACAGATGTTTTGACTAACAATGACCAAGCTCTTATCTGAGCAATGCCTCCATCTACTTGAATCGCTTCTGTCCGTCTCAACCTCCTGACTGAAACTATCTTGAGCGCTTCTCTCAACTAATGTGCAAACACAAGGCAATTTTATGTGACTTACATTTAATAATATTTTTCTAAAAGTTTCAGCTGTCAGGTGCCTGTGAATCTATATTTCCTCCCCTTTTCCTCCATGTTGTTGTTTCTCCACCTCCTCCTGTGGAAAATATTTGAGTGTTCATGCAGTTAAGTGCTCCAGTGTGTTCTCCAGCTGATCACTAACTGTGTCTGACTGCTATTTGGTGTTGAGCAGGTGGTACACCGATGGAGTTTTATAACATTCACACTGGAAACAGCTGGAACTAGAACAGTGACAGTGAACCGTAAACAGTAAATCTGTTGGTGGGAAACAAAACAATGAGCTGAAAGATGATAGATCGATCTTGACGTTACAAGCAGCGTCATCGTTTTCTCTGTTTGCATGAAAAGTGATGACATCATTTCATTTTTGATTCATAATAGAATACAGACAATATATGCAAACTATAACAGCCTCAATTTGTAATTGGAGAAAGAGAGAAAGACTGCATTTATGTTCTACACCAGACAGAGATGAAACCACATAAACATTGTCATGTTTTTACAAGGGCGGCCATGGCTCAGTTAGTTAAAAAGAAGCAATATCTAAAAACAACTCTATCCAATTAAGAGTGTGAACGGTGGAGCTGATCCCAGCTGGCAATGGGTGAAGTCAGGATACACCCGCTACAGGTCGCTCGTCTACGACAGGGCAAAACACACAAAGACAATCACACACTTACATTCATACCAGATAATTTTACTGTGGCCTCAAATACCTTTTTCTGTGTGTGTGTGCGTGTGTGTGTGTGTGCGTGTGTGTGTGTGTGTGTGTGTGTGTGTGTGTGTGTGTGTGTGTGTGTGTGTGTGTGTGTGTGTGTGTGTGCTTTTTCAGGAAAGTTTAATTAAATTTAGCTGTAAAAGATTCAGAATTACTTATAGTGTGTTCTGTTTGCACTTTACCAAGGCTTTGATATGGAAGATTTGGGGGATACATTTTCATGATGCTCTATGAGAGGACGACAGGGGTGTGTGGCGCTTTATTTCAAGGATAACAAAACACCCTGTGCAGGAATAAGGACAGTCCACAATTTCTTGGTTATGCTCAAAACCTTAGTGAGTCCTTTACACAACAGAGACCACAACACCTTATCTACAACCCACCAGAACCCAGACTTACTTTTAATAATCTCCTCCTGAAACAGCTGAGCCAACTGTGCTCTCAGCACCACCTAGAGGTGTAACTATAACCTTTAACAATCACTTAGGCATCATGTAATAATATTAAAGAGTACCTTACTGCGAACAAGAGGATAGTGCTGAACATCTCAAGCTTAATTAGTTTCTAGGCACAGATGGTATCACCTCTGAATTTTATAAAACATTCTCTGAACAGTTGGCACCCTTCCTCCATTGTCTTTTATTTGAATGTATTGACAATGAATCGCTGCCCCCGTCTTTAAGCCAAGGCCTTATAACTCTGATACCAAAAGCAAGGAAGGATTTACTCCTCATTGACAACTGGCGTTGATTCTGCTGACTTAATGATAACAAAATATTTACCAACAGAATAAAAACGGGTTTAGACCATATCATTGACGAAATTCAATCTGGCTTTATGAGAAACAGACATATTGTCAGGTCTCTGCGTTTGTCTGCCCCTGTGCGTCTCACTTCACGTTTTCAATGATCCTCTTGCCTTCTTCCCCTGCTCAGCGCTCATGTGTGGCAGCTGTGGTCTCCCTGCCTTCCCTCAGTATTTAATCCCTTCTCCCCTGTTGTCTGTGTCGGCTCGTCTTGTGGCTACTGTTTCCCCTGCGTTTTCCTGTGTTCCCTGGACTTTTTCTGCAATAAACTCTGTTTTTATAGAATTTTCCGAGTCTGCATTTGGGTCCATACTCACGCGCCCTGACACATATTTTCAACAATTTAAGATTAGTACTAGATTTAATAGACAATTCAGATTTATGCTCAAAAAGCTTCATCCTTTTTGTGGATCTTTATATTTTCTTTGACACAATTGAGCATACGTGTATTCTCCATGCCTTAGAAAAGTTTAGTTTTGGCTCATATTTTAGCCGTGATATCAAAACAATGTACACAAATTGAAACTGCTCAATCAGACTGCATGCTGGAACTTCCTCGGTTCTTACTCAAACGTGGGGTTAGGCAGGGATTATCTCTTTTTGCTCTGTACTCCGCTACTCACTGACTCTATAGAGCTTAGTCTGTTAAAAGACATCTCAATAACTTGTCATCAGCCAACTGGCGGATGATACATTATTTTCTTTCGAGATCTCTCTCAGATACCTTCATCTATCGACTTGATAAATACTTTTTCTGCTGCATCTGGACTATTCTTATGCTTGAACATAAAGAAATGTGAACTGTTTGCTCTTGAATATTACGGCATCCCGTCTATTTACAATATACCAGTATAAGACTTATTTAGGAATTGTCATAAACAAGGATGGAGAAGCCAGATGCAATCAGATTTTTGACTCGATTACTGACAAAAACTGACAAAAAACTAATTTAACGCAAAGAGCTTTATCATTGAGAGGTAGAATCTTATTGGCCAAAGCTGAAGGAATTTCCCTCACATATGCTGCTTTATCCCTCAATGTTTACAAAAAGGAATCTAAAGAGCTCTGTCTGTCAGTCCCAGATTTACTTCACAGAACTTTCTATCTATTCATACACTTAGATGATTTAAAGGTATTTACTTTATGAAATGAAACGCACTGCCACAAGCCGAGGAAACGTGCCCACTGCCTGTCATGCCTATGCAACCAAAATGGAGGTTTCGACCAATAGCACCAAAAGAAAAGACCAATTTTCTGAGTCAAAACTCAACCAAAACCCCAAAAAGAAGGACTTGGCAACAGACGAAGGTATGAACCAGCACACCAGCCAGACTTCAGAGATCGTGAACAAGGTGGTCAGTCTGAAGGTAATGTGTATCAACTGTATTGTTTATTGAAAGCACTGTGTTGTTTAATGATGGTTATTTGTGCATGTTTATGTGGATTTGAATCCTGATGGAGTAGACGTTCATACCACTTACAGACAAGAAATGTCTGTCAATGTCCAGGAAATAAATGACAAAAACCTTTGTTGTGGCTTCCCTGAGGACGTGTAGGATTTGTTTGGACCAGTGGGGTAGGCAAGTTAGCATACAGGCTCGTATGATGAGTTTCGAGTCCTTTCGAGTCCTTGCTCCGAGGCAAAAGCCTCGGTATCGTTCTGGTAACAAGTTTGGAATTTTCACACATAAAAAATGACAATAGTTCTTTGATATAAGAATGTTGGATAGTTAAGTTCAAAACTGTTTTGTTTGAGGAAACATTTCTTAAGTTTGGGCCTTTTTCTTATTTCTCTCCACTGTTCAATTGCTCGCAATCGCTCGCTTAATTTAATCTATTTTATGATGTCTGTTTCTTTTACTAGTTTGTCATTGAATGCTAGGGGATTAAGAGATAGCAGCAAGAGGAAACCAATATTTTTGTTTTGTAAGGGCGAAAAAACAAATGTTATTTTACTACAGGAAATGCACTCAAAACTGAAGGACGATAATTTTTGGATTAACCAATTGGGGGATAAAATCCACCCACCCACCAGAGCGCCAGAGTCAAATGGAGTTAACGCAGGTTTACCACTCTTTACTCAGTAGTTGAGTCAAGTCATTTTGAGAAGTAAAATTCACTGCAGGATTTAAACAGGCTTCTTTCCTTTTTTTCATATTTTTGTGTACAGTTACAGTGACAGTTATTTTTGTTGTTTTTTTTTTTAGATATATTTTATTTTTGTGCCATTGTGCACAAATTGTTTTGGACTTTAAAAAAGTTTTCCCCCCTTTTTTTATTCTTTTTATTTAAAGAAATATTTGTTTTCGTTGTTTTATAGCGGACCATCTGATTGTGTCAAATTTTGACATGGTTCAATTGAAGGAGTCGGTGTTCGGTGCAAACTGGGGGGAAGAATGTGGAAAGCAAATTCACGACTTTGTTTAATTCTGATCTCAAGGTTGGTAATTGAATTCAATGTAGTACCTTTTTCGCTGAACTGTGGTGCAGGTGGGATGTTATCTGATGTATCCCTTTCTATTACATTTTTGTGAATAGCGGAAAAAAAAATTTTTTTTGTATGAAGCTTTGAGTTGCCTGAAAATTGTGTTCTTTATAATCATATATTAAAATGTTTGGATGAACTACTGCTTGAGGGGCCTGCATTGATGGACTTAAATTTTGGAGGTTAAAAAAAACCAGGAAAAAAAAGGCGAATTTTCAAATGAGATAAACCTGAAAATGTATTTCAGAAGACTTTTCATTATAATTTCTGTTTCTTACTAATTTAATTTTAATTTAATTCAATTTAATCTATTTTTATTATAGGGACAGTGCATATTAATGTACATTGCTGCAAAATAGGCCAGAATTAGCCTAATGGCTATTTTTCGTCTGTAGTCCCTATCGTCCCTGTACTAGTTACTATAGATTATGCTTGAGACTGCCAATAAGCCACGTAAAAGCTCAAGTCTTTCTATTGAAAGTACCTGCTTCACTTACACCCACTAACTCAAACCTCCAACTCAATCTGGGAGCTGGAGTTTATCCCAACTGAGAGAAGGCAGAGTACACACCTAGATACTTTGTGAATCACAAATTGCGATTAACATGTCAAGATCCACTAATTCACACGATGTACACTGCTAAAAAAAATCATAAAGGGAACCCTTAAAACACTCTAGATCTCAAATAAAAGGTGTAACTTTTTGTTTACACAGTGTAATTCATCAATGGGAAAAAATAAAAAAGAACAATCCATGGAAATATGTTTCATCTAATATTCCAATGCATCGGCGTATGCATTGATGACTGATAAAACCGGGCGAGGCTATCAGATTCCAATTCGTCGGCGTACGTTTTGAAGACTGGTTGGTAAATTTATTTGAAAAAACAAAACCTAACAAATCAAATGTAAAAGCATTCACAGTGTTTGCCATGATGCTCAAAATTGAGCTTGGCTACATCCTGTTTCTCTTAAACACCTTTGAAATTGAGACCAGATTGTTTACTGTTTATTCTAAGTGTGGGATGGGCTCTTTGTTGTCAGTGTTTTTGAAATCCACACACAATCTCCAGAAATAATTTAATTACATGTAATTACTGTTTTGTTTGTGCATTACTCACGCTTTGACTCAAACAGACATTTTGCTCATTAGGGTCCGAGCACTGAAAGTGCCAAAGGACCCTAATGAAACTGCCCGGATTATTATTATTATTATTATTATTATTATTATTATTATTATTATTATAATTATTATCATGGTCATGGAATTTTCTAGAGCAAATGTCTTTTTTTTCTCTTTTTTTAATTCTAGGGGCGTGGCTTAATTTGCATATGGTGTGCAGACTACGCCAAGTTGCATCGTCGCTTCACCAGTTTGGAGGATGACAACAAGAAGCTGCAGGAGGAGAAAGAGGTCTGGAGGAGCAGGGTGACCACTTTGGAGGCTGAACAGCAGCAAAAGGACTCCGAGCTCCAGGACAAGAACCGAGAAGATTCAGGACCTGCGAAAAAGTCTGCAATGCCACCAGGAATAAGCTGAAGCAGCTCGAATCAGCTTCAAGGACCTGAAGAAGCAATTTTTCAACTTGGCAGAAGCTCTCCACTCTTGTCACAATAATTGTGAAAACTTCAGAGATGGATTGAGCCACAACAGCGAGGAGGTGAAAAGGTTGAACACCTTGATAGTGACCACCAGGGCAGAGCCAACAGAGGCCCAGGAGGAGCTACAGGACCAGAAAAGCAGCATCAAGTCTCACCAGGACGAAGTTGAAACGTCTTGCGACACCATCACCGACCTCATGGAGCAGTTTTCCAACCTCCGCATAAGTGAGGGAGAAGAAAGAGGAGGTCATAATGTCAACACCCCAATGGAGCCCACCGAGGCCGAGCAGGAGAAAGTGGTGGCCACTGTATGGGAGAAGAAGAGAGCAGCAAAGATTCTCTACAAAATACCCATAAGAAGACAGCCAAGACACCACAAAAAGAGAGGAGACAGAGTGAAAGACTACATACAAACAAAATTGGGGGGCACTACAGTGCTAAGTGAATGAAAAACACTGTAAGTGTACAAATAAAAACTGAATTTGGCAATAACAGTGTTATGTTGTTTTTAAGTTATTGCACTTCAGACAACGCCACCTGGGGAATTGCACCCCAGGAAATATTAGCTATTGTTTGTACTATTAAATAAAGGTCACACAGGTTCAATGACACCACAGGGTGAGATGGTTCCAATTAAAACTAATTTTATTTCCGATGAATCAATAAAGAATGAAATAACAAAAAATGCGCTCTCATTAAAAGGAAGTGGTAAGTTTAAAGGTTAATGGTGCGTTGCACCAATTGGCTGAACATGACCACACTGGTTTTTATAATTAAAAAAAAAAAAAAAAAAGAAGAAGAAAGAAGTGAATATACATTTTATTGATGTATGTATTTATTAACCAGACAACAAATTATAATATTCACACATCTTCACATTATGTGAGTCACTTTATGGGGGCCACGCATCTTCACATTATGACATTCATTTTGAGATTGTAACAGAGTAGAAACAAAAAAGGCTGGCGTGATGCGTACAATGTTATTTAAAGCAGAAATTAATGCCAGACATGAGTTGGACTGTCAGGGCCAAAGTGTGCTCCTTCTGTACTGATGGACTGCTCACTCAAACAGTGGCTCCATCTAGAGGAGAACTATGGCCCATGGATGTTTTCCTTTCAATGACAGCATTCATTATATATTTACTAAAGCAGCTTGGTAAACTGAAGTTCGCTAAAGCACGAGGAGACCTGAAGTGAAATTTACTTTATAAAGCCACACATTGACTCCATCCTTTGCTTGTCTTTGAATATAAATGTGGGGTTTTCAATTTGAGGTACAAAGGAAACCACCAGGAGTTATTCAAGTTAGTCTGTAACAATTCAGAGTTGATTACAGTTTGTAGTAACTGAGCCAAAATGAAGTGCAGTTAATAGTAAAGTAAGTAAAAATAAAAGTAATTAGTGTTGAACTAATTGTTGTGAACGGTGTCTTTCAGGATCCTTTACTAATTTGCAAATAGTTGCATCACTGTAGAGATTCTGTGACATATTAGCCAAGCTGTCGACACTTTGTGGGTCATTTCCATGACTGACTGAATTCTACTACAGCCACATCACGTAGTTGGAAATCAAGTAGGGATGGGCACATTATTTCGATCTGTTTGAGTTAATCAATAGTTATTACAGAGGTGGTTGGTAGGAACCAACCCCTTGAACTGCCACCTTATCGCGGTGGGGGAGTTTGAGTACCCGAATGATCCTAGGAGCTATGTTGTCGGGGGGCTTGCCCCCCAGTAGGGTCTCCCAAGGCAAACTGGTCCTAGGTGACGAGTCAGACCAAAAGCAGTTCAACAAGCCCCCTATGAAAATACAACGAAAGAGGAAAGTGACGTCGCCCGGCGAGGCGCAGCCGGGGCCTCACCCTGGAGCCAGGCCTGGGGTTGGGGCTCGCATGCGAGCGCCTGGTGGCCGGGCCTTTGCCCGCGGGGCCCGGCCGGGCCCAGCCCGAAGGGATGACGCGGGTCCCTCCTCTTCCTCCTGTGAGCTCACCACCCACAGAGGCAACCGTAGGGGTTGGGTGCAATGTGGATTGGGTGGCAGTCGACGGCAGGGGCCTCGACGACCTGATCCCCGGACACGGAACCTAGCTTTTGGGACATGGAACGTCACCTCGCTGGGGGGGAAGGAGCCTGAGCTTGTGCGGGAGGTAGAGAGATACCGGCTAGATATAGTCGGGCTCACCTCCACCCACAGCTTGGACTCTGGAACCCAGCTCCTTGACAGGGGCTGGACACTCCACTTCTCTGGAGTTGCCCGCGGTGAGAGGCGGCGGGCTGGCGTGGGCTTGCTTATTGCCCCACAGCTCAGCCGCCATGTGTTGGAGTTCACCCCGGTGAGCGAGAGGGTTGCGTCCCTACGCCTTCGGGTAGGGGACAGGTCTCTGACTGTTGTCTCGGCCTACGGACCGAACAGCAGTACAGAGTACCCGACCTTCTTGGAGTCCCTGGGAGGGGTGCTGGATAGTGCTCCAACTGGGGACTCCATTGTTCTATTGGGGGACTTCAATGCCCACGTGGGCAACGACAGTGTGACCTGGAAAGGGGTGATTGGGAGGAACGGCCTCCCTCATCTGAACCCGAGCGGTGTTCTGTTATTGGACTTCTGTGCTAGTCACAGTTTGGCCATAACGAACACCATGTTTGAGCACAGGGGTGTCCATAAGTGCACTTGGCACCAGGACACCCTAGGCTGGAGGTCGATGATAGACTTTGTGGTCGTGTCATCTGACCTCCGGCCACGTGTCTTGGACACTCGGGTAAAGAGAGGGGCAGAGCTGTCAACTGATCACCACCTGGTGGTGAGTTGGATGCGCTGGACGGGGAGAAGGCCGGACAGACTCGGCAGGCCCAAACGTGTCACGAGGGTCTGTTGGGAACGCCTGGCCGAGCCCTCTGTCCGCGCAGTCTTCAACTCCCGCCTCCGGGAGAGCTTCTCACGGATTCCGGGGGAGGTTGGAGACATTGAGTCCGAGTGGACTATGTTCTCCACCTCCATTGTTGAAGCTGCTACTTGGAGCTGTGGTCGCAGGGTCTCTGGTGCCTGTCGTGGCGGCAACCCCCGAACCCGGTGGTGGACACCGGAAGTAAGGGATGTCGTCAAGCTGAAGAAGGAGTCCTATCGGGCGCTGTTAGCTCATAGGACTCCTGAGGCAGCTGACGGGTACCGGCAGGCCAGGCGGGCCGCAGCCCGGGCCGTGGTGGAGGCAAAAACTCGGGCCTGGGAGGAGTTCGGGGAGGCCATGGAGGAGGACTATCGGTCGGCCCCGAGGAAATTCTGGCAAACCGTCCGGCGCCTCAGGAGGGGGAAGCAGTTTTTCACCAACACCGTTTACAGTGGAGGTGGGGAGCTGTTGACCTCAACTGGAGATGTCGTCGGGCGGTGGAAGGAATACTTCGAGGACCTCCTCAATCCCACCATCACGTCTTCCGCTGAGGAAGCAGAGGCTGGGTTCTCAGAGGTAGACTCGTCCATTACCCGGGCTGAAGTCACCGAGGTAGTTGCTAAGCTCCTCGGTGGCAAGGCACCGGGAGTGGATGAGATTCGCCCTGAGTTCCTTAAGTCTCTGGATGTGCAGGGACTGTCGTGGCTGACACGTCTCTGCAACATTGCGTGGCGGTCGGGGACAGTGCCTCTGGAGTGGCAGACCGGGGTGGTGGTCCCTCTTTTTAAGAAGGGGGATCGGAGGGTGTGTTCCAACTACAGGGGGATCATACTCCTCAGCCTCCCTGGGAAAGTTTATTCCAGGGTACTGGAGAGGAGGATCCGGCCGTTAGTCGAACCTCGGATCCAAGAGGAACAATGCGGTTTTCGTCCAGGTCGTGGAACACTGGACCAGCTCTATACCCTCCACCGGCTACTCGAGGGTTCATGGGAGTTCGCCCAATCAGTCCACATGTGTTTTGTGGACCTGGAGAAGGCGTTCGACTGTGTCCCTCGGGACGTCCTGTGGGGGGTGCTCCGGGAGTATGGAGTCCGGGAGCCTTTGCTAAGGGCTGTCCGGTCCCTGTACGCCCGGAGCAGCAGTTTGGTTCGCATTGCCGGCAGTAAGTCGGACCTGTTCCCAGTGCACGTTGGCCTCCGGCAGGGCTGTCCTTTGTCACCGGTTCTGTTCATAACTTTTATGGACAGAATTTCTAGGCACAGCCAGGGACCGGAGGGGGTCTGGTTTGGGGACCACAGGATCTCGTCTCTGCTTTTTGCAGACGATGTGGTCCTGGTGGCTTCATCAAACCTGGACCTTCAGCGTGCACTGGCGCGGTTCGCAGCCGAGTGTGACGCAACTGGGATGAGGATCAGCACCTCTAAATCCGAGGCCATGGTTCTCGACCGGAAAAAGGTGGCTTGCCCCCTTCAGGTCGGTGGAGAGCCCTTGTCCCAAGTGGAGGAGTTCAAGTATCTCGGGGTCTTGTTCACGAGTGGGGGGAAGATGGAGCGTGAGATCGACAGGCGGATCGGTGCAGCGTCTGCAGTTATGCAGTCGCTGTATCGGTCCGTCGTGGTGAAGAAGGAGCTAAGCCAAAAGGCGAGGCTCTCGATTTACCAGTCGACCTTCGTTCCTACCCTCACCTATGGTCATGAGCTTTGGGTCATGACTGAAAGAACGAGATCCCGGATACAAGCGGCTGAAATGAGTTTCCTCCGTAGAGTGGCTGGGCGCACCCTTAGAGATAGGGTGAGGAGCTCAGTCACCAGGGAGGAGCTCGGAGTAGAGCCGCTGCTCCTCCGCATCGAGAGGAGCCAGCTGAGGTGGCTCGGGCATCTGTTTCGGATGCCCCATGGACGCCTCCCTCGGGAGGTGTTCCGGGCATGTCCCTCCGGTAGGAGGCCTCGGGGCAGACCTAGGACCCGCTGGAGAGACTATGTCTTTCGGCTGGCCTGGGAACGCCTCGGGGTCCCACCGGAGGAGCTGGAGGACGTGTCTGGGGCGAGGGAAGTCTGGGCTTCCTTGCTTAGACTGCTGCCCCCGCGACCCGGCCCCGGATAAGCAGAAGAAAATGGATGGATGGATGGATGGTTGGTAGGAAGGTCAGCGTGACCGTAGGAGGAGGAAGGGCCTTTAAGAATACTTAAATAATGTGCTGCATTTTATTGTATGAAAAGTTCTCTCAAAGTAAAGTTGATTGATTGATCAGCAGCTCATCCTGCTAACACCAGAGGTCTGCAACCGAAGGCCTCAACTCCTCAAATCCTCTTCTGACACGACCACGAGGGTCCGAGCTTAGACTCCCAGCACTCAGCGTCTGATCTCTCATCATGCAAAGGAGACCCACCATAAAAATTTCAATAACATTATTGATAACTATCTTTGATAGTTATTTATCATTGTCGATAGTCAAACTGCCAAAACACTACATAAATGGTACCACGTGATCCTGATGAGGTAAGAAATCCCTACAATAACATTTACCCCTGCACAGGGCACTGGTGTTCTTCTGATTTTATATTTTCTTTCAGCTTTGATTCATCGAGCTTTCAAAGGTCTTCGACACTGTTGATATTAAATAGGATCTATTTACTGTTAGCAAACATGAAATGCATAAGCAAAATGAGATGACATGAAAAAGATGCTAGTTGCTGCCAAAGTTTATTTTGATGCAAAACATGACACACAATAAGAAAGTTGCTGTAAAACATGTTTTACAAACGACAAACAATAGAGTATTTTAGTGAAAGAAGATGTGAAAACAAAGCTTTCATATTTATAGTAACACTGGTAATTCCCATCATCTAAATGGAATGTTTTTACATTTTCAGTCCAATGTATTGCGTGTTGTAACAGAGTTCAATAGATTAGCTGAAATCACATTTTGCCTTCATTAAAAATAATCACAAATTTGTTCATCCTTCATTAAACTATTAAATATGTGCACACTTGTTCAAGATTCACTCACAAGAGGAAAAAAACTAAACTACTAATAAAAGTTAAGAGTCACTGTAAAAGTAACTTCAATGCAGAGGTGGGGGAAACAACACACATCCTAAAGCAGGTAAAATAATAGCATTAAAAAGTGTGATGGAACAAAAAGTTTCCCGTGGGCTCATCACCTGCAGGAAAGGTTCTTAATCGGTGCAATGTGATCTGGGTGACAGTGCTCAGACTGCCACCCCGTGACCCGGAAACGGATAAGCGGGAGAAAAGGGTCCGGCAAGTCTCTGGGGCCTGATGGGTCCTGCTGGGCCTGCAGGGAAACAAAAGTTTATCAGATGTACTTCAAAACCCTGAAAAAGAGGTGTGAATCCTGACGGCTTGTAAAAAATCCAAATTCTCACGGATAAATTGATAAAATGTCCTCAGATTATCTGAGAAAAGTTTGCTTTCTGCAAACATGAAAACAAACATCATTTGTTCTCCAGCTGCCAGATTAAAGTTTAATAAGTAATACAGTTTGTAATTTTTGGCACTACAGGATCAAATGTATATATTTGTTGCTTTTACTGCAATGAAAAGTGTTTATTCTTTATATTTCCTGATCTTCTTTTCAAAGTTGAACAAAAACGTATAAAATCCTACTATTTGATTCCTGTGGCTGTCAGAACGAGACGTTATCTGAGTTCAACCACCATAATCAGGTTCTCGTTCAAACTGCATCATAATAAATTTTGTTCATTCACATGCTTGGACTTGATATTAATTCACCACTTTGAACTATTCAGAAGACATTTAGAGCTGTAATTATCGAGGGAGAAGGCGATCTAAGCTGAAAGAGCCTCAGTGATGAGTAAATTACCTTGTCTTCCCTTTGGCCCTGTTAGACAGAGCGCCCCTTGCGCAGTGTTGACTGTTCCACCTCATTTGTTCGCAGCTGAAATCAAGATAAAGAAGTTAAATTAAGATCCCAGGATGATTGTATCAGGGAAACCATATTGGTACTTTGGTGAGAAAACAATGAAAGGTGACAAAAAGGAAAGAATCATATGAGATGTGACTTCAGTGTGTCTACTAGTGGTGGATAAAACCAACCTGTCGTCTTCGTTTGAATCCATAACAACCAGCGCCTGTAAGATGCCAGATAAAATGTGTTAAAACACAGTTAAATACAGACTGAAAACATTTAACGCTTCCCAAAGTATATCGGTGTTGCTTCACTTCTGCAGGGCCTCCGCCTCCACGCAGACAGGTCCAAACGACGGACCGTGGAGCACCGAACAAGCCGGTTCCGGCTCGAGAGTACAGCGAAGACGTCGGCGGGGACAGATGTGATGCCGGTGTTGTCACAGATTATCCGGGCCAGTGAAACAGTGGACAACACAGCCCTCTGCCTTGGGGAAAAGACATTCCTGTTTTCGTACCACAGCCTGAAAAATAAGGGACGAAACAGATTTACCCACAGAACTTCTTTATAATGAATACTTTTGGTTTATCAGCAACTTAAAAACAAACTACATACAACTGTAAATGAAAGCTTGGATTTTTTAGCCATAAAATGAGACTTTCAATGCGCTTCAAGTGAAAGAGAACTTTAATCAGCGTAAGTTTATGTAGGTTGTCATGGAAACGGCTGTAGAGCTGTGTTCTATCATTCTCCACCTCCATTCTTCTCTGATGTTGAAGCATGTGATTCAGACACATCCAGAAATAAAGTGAAAGGAGCACAAATTTGCAGTGTAATGCCAAAATGTTGAAAAATAAGCCCAAAACTCATACATGCATCAGTTGTTTTTTTTTTCTTCACTCCGGGGCTCCGGACTAAAACAAGACAGATGTGAAAAAACACCAATAGAGATACGAAGAGACGCAATGTTTTCTCGGTCTTTGGTTTGCATCTGAGGTTCAGGTCAGACTGGACTGAGCGATCCGAACTAAACCATTGAACACAGTCCGTCTCCTCATTCTTGTATGAGCGCTGCCAGCACTAAATTGGTTAAATCAGTGACGTATCACGTTTTGGAGTGGCACAATGACGTGGTTCTCACTTGGCTCAGTTAACGGTGGAAAAAGAACTGGCCCTGGCACCGGCCCTGAACTAGCTCCTGGTTCTTTTTGGTGCAAAAGCTCTAACTGAAAGATATTATCAAAAAAAAGATTTCTTCCTAATTCCGCCAACAAGGCGGGTTTGACAGCAGAGTGCCACTCTCATGAGGTCAGACAACAATCTTTTAGTGTTAAATGATGAACAGGCAGTGACACAAGATCAACCTCAGCACAAGAACCTTTAGACCTGAAGCACGACAAATACTTCCTCCTGAGCTGCGGTCCCACCGCGCTGTTTGTGCCGGGACGGAACGGGACAGGATTTTGTACAGCCCCATTGACAAAAGTTGTGGATGGTATAGAAAAAACCATTACCACTGATTACAATTTTTGTCACTCCTCCGTTGAGGTACCGAGCACTGAGGAACGGGTCTCATAAGGAGGATCAACAACGTAGCCATCTACTGATTGGTGGTGACGATCGTCACTCTCGACTTGCCCACAATATTTATATATTCCATCTGCCGTGAACTGTCTTGTCGTTGTTTACATACGCCGCTTTTTCGCTTTCTTAACTGGTTTATTGAAACGTCGGTGCACGACACAACTTCGTGGTCTTCTGACAAGGTTCAGACGCTCCTCTCTGTAACACGAGAGGAGGAGATTGAGCAGGAGATGCACACACAAACACTAACCTGTCACCCTGGCGGATGTTCTTGAACTGTCTCGCGATCAGACAGGCAAAGAGAGGCCCAACGCGTCCACCAAGGACAAAAGGCTCCGACACACCTCCAAGCCACACATCAATGTTGTCAGCTGTACCGTAGTGCTGAAGGAGGCTGCGGGCCAGTTTGTCATTTTTCAGGACCTGAGCCAGCTCTGCCTGGTTCCTGGGCTGAGACAGGCCACAGAATTTGCGCCAGGCGTTGTATCCTGTGGAAGTAAGTCGGTAAATATCAGGACAATTACAGCAGAAGATAAACATTATGAGACAAAACCTGAATGTGAGCACAGTATGTACCAGGCAAGGCATGGTCACGCCCTCTCTGCATGTTGAGAGAGCCCAGATCCAATGCAATGTGCTGCACAAACTGGAAAAGCCGCTCCCTCAGAGCGTCCACCATCATGTGATTTTGTACGTTGAGTTTGGCGGGACGGCCGATCAGACCACGCAGCAGGGGATCAATTCCACCTGGAGGAATGAAAGGACTATTAGGGTCACAGTTTAAGAGAGAATTACCCATTAGTTACAGTTTGCCTTGTGCAACTCACCCTCAAAGGGGATTCTCCAGGGGGTGAAGAAAGCCTGCCACACGGGGATGTTGGGAAACTGGGGGCTCTCTTTGTAGTTTCCATCCAGGCGTGAATAAATTGGCTGAATCGCCAAGTGGGCAAAACGGAAAGCTGCTGTTGCAAAAACATTGGCGATGCTGGGGTCAACACTGTGATCGTACCCAGTGTAACGACCAATCAAGGTGCGCGCTGTGTTCCCTCCCAGAATGTGTGGCAGGTAGTCTCTCAACGCAAACACCTGAGCAAGAGAGACAGAGATGCTCAGTTTGGCAGAATTACAACATCGCTGGACAAACATGACTGACTGCTTGGTTCTGCTACCTGTGCATAAGCACCCATGATCTTGCGGGCCTCCTGGTAAAGAGTCTCGCTGTCCCAGTGTGGGTTCAGTTTCCTCAGCTCACGAGCTAGGCGGTTATGTTCACGCAGGAACATAGTGTGAATCGTTGTCAGAGCAACATTCTCGTCCACACGGACGTCACCTGAAGGACAAAAATAAAGTAGTAAATCAAAGATGTTTGTTTTACCGGTTTAGTTATTAGAGTACTTTATAATGATTTGAATGACAATCCAAATTACTCATCTAAAAAAGACGTGCTGAAGATCATTTGCAGCACCATTCAGAGGAAGTTGCACCAGATGCAAGATGATTGGTTGAGCAACAAAGCTGATGAGACTCAGGGCTTTGCTGACAGAAACAACATGATGAACTTCGACAGTGGTCTGATGGAAGTGTATGGTCCCTCAACCTCTGAAATATCCCTGATTCTCTGTGCAGAAGGTACCACACTGCTCATCGATAAAGAAGAGATTCTCAATAGATGGGTCGAACACTTTAGCAGAATCCTGAATCTCGCCTCCACCATCAACGATGAGGCCATAAACTAGCATTCCACAAGTCCCAGTCAATGAGTCACTGGATGCACTACCTATCTTGGAGGAGATACAGAAAACGATCCTTTGTTTATCCAGTGGCGAAGCACCTGGCTCAGACTCCATTCAAGCTGAGGTCTACAAAGAAGGCGGTATTGTCATGACATAAGGCAGTCCCACAGGAGTTCAAAGACACCTGTATCAAATACCTCTACAAGCACAAAGGCTATTGTCAGTCCTGTGACAACCATCGAGGAATCTCCCTGTTGTCCATCGCCAACAACATCCTTGCCAGAGTGCTGCTTTACCGCCTCTGGAGCAAGGCCTGCTTCCTGAGAACCAGTGCAGTTTTCAAAAAGAACAAGGGACAATTGACATGGTGTTTGCTGCCAGGCAACTTCAGGAGAAGTGCCAGGAACAGCATGCCAATCTCTACTGCACCTTCGCTGACTTGACCAAGGCTTTTGACACAGTGAGCAGAGATGGTTTGTGGAGGATTATGGTTCATGGCTATCATACGTCAGCTACATGATGGAATACTGGCCAGAGATCAAGACAACAGGGAGACAGCGAAGCCATTCCTGGTCTCCAGTGGAGTGAAACAGGGATGTGTGCTTGCTCCCACCCTGTTCAGTCTGATGTTCTTGGTTATGCTGACAGATGCCTTCAAAGATGGGGGCATAAGCAATGATAAATGATTCCTCACATATGCCTCACTCTTCAAAAGTCATGTTTGATACCATCAATGACCTCCTCTTTGCTAATGACTGTGCCCTTGATGCTGCCTCTGAAGCAGACATGCAATACACCGTTGACAGATTCTCTGATGCCTGTCAAAACTTTGACCTAACCATCATCACCAAGAAGACAGAGGTAATGCATCAGCCAGCTCCTGGAAAGCCATACACTGTACCCAACATCTACATCAATGGGCAGCGAATGAACACGGTGGACACGTTCAAGTACCTGCGCAGCACCCTTTCTTGCAGAGTTGTCATTGACAAAGAAGTGAATGCCAGACTTGACAAAACCAGTGTTGGCTTCGGCAGACTCAAGAAGAATATCTGGGGCAGAAGAGGCATCACTCTAGAGAACCAAGATGAAGGTCTATAAGGCCATAGTCCCCACACACAGCTCTATGGAAGGGAATCTAGGACTGTATATCAACGGAATGCCAGGAAGCTGAATTCCTTCCCCACCACCAGCCTCAGAAAACCCCTTGGCATCATGTGGTCAGACAGAATCCCAGACTCTGAGGTGCTCACCTACCCAGTATACACACAATCCTAATGCAGTCACAACTGCAGTGGGCAGGCCACGTAATCCGCATGTCAGACCATCGGCTCCCAAAGAAACTGTTGTATGGCGAGTTCCTACATGGCAAACTCTCCAGAGGAGGACAAAAGAAGCGCTTTAATAACAATGCTTCACTGATGGCGTCCCTCTTTGGAGAGCATACCATGCGACAGATCAAAGTGGAATCTTTTGATTCAGAACGGTGTCAAATCCTGTGAAACCAGCAGAACTGCTGCAGCAGAGCATTGCAGGCAGATGAGGAAGAACTACACAAACAGGTCTCCATCAGTGCATATTGGTCTCACTAGCCGTCTGCTTACCCACAGATGAACCAATGAATAGATGGTCCTCGTCGTATCCACCAACAAACAGAAAGATTGATTTAAAAAATTGTGTTTTTACAATTATCGTATCTCATACTTCTTACCTGTTTATTAGGTGCAACTCCTTTTACCAACAAATGGTTCATGAAAGAAAAGTGTGTCTCATTGTAAAGAGTTTAAAATATAACCTGTCTTTACAGGATTAATATGCATAATCCTTGCAGCTGTAATTCATTCTTCTTGTTACTGTTGTCGCCTCCCACTGACCACTGAGACATCAAGCTTGAATCACTTGTTTAGTTTCTGAAGCTTCTACTTACAATTCAAAACACTGAAAACTACTCACCTGCGATGAAACAAGGGATCTCCCTGGCGTTGCTGTCGTTGGTGATTGCTCTGCGAGTGGCACACAGGTTCACCTGCAGCAGGTGGAAGGGCAGCAGCTCACGGCCGTTGTCTCTGAACTCTGTGTTAACTCGCAGCAGACCGCCATCGTCAGTGAGGTTGCGGAGATTCAGAGCGAGCTTCTCCTCGGAGCCGTACACCTGGCTCATATCTAAGAAGGCTGTCAGTGCATTGATCTGCTGTCTTGCATTTGCCCTTCCACCAAAATTGTAGGCCGAGAATCCTGTTCCACAAACGCCGGCCGATCTGAAGGAAGGGATGCAGCTGTCCGGGCCGGTGGGAATGCGAGGGTCACCGGGAGGAATCTGTTTGGAAGAGAAGGGAGTTTAAGTCAGGGAGCCAAAGGTGATGAAGGGAAACGGCATCTCTGTGGGAAGGCTTGAGGTTGAATACCAACCTTGATGGGGATGCATGGCTCAGTACAATCACAACTCTCCTCACAGTTCATTCCGTTGCTGAAGGACTTGATGCTCGGTGAGAAGGGCGTGAAGGTGAGATCGTGGTCATTCCATTGTCCAAAAATTGTCACCATGTGGGTGATCTCTCTGTCACTGACTACCTCCGCATCTGTTGTGCTCAGGATGTTGTTGGACACCTGTCTGACCTGAGAATGAAGGAGAATCAGGTAGTTTTAATCCTCCATCCAGTTTGAATAATCCACTAAAGACGATCATCTGGGTCTTTGAGGTCGTACCAGTGGGAGCAGGAAATTGTTGATCCTTCGGCTGCTGTTTCCTTTTGGTTCAGAGATACCATCATCATATTCAGCAGGCAGCCAGCGGGCAAACGGGGTGTTGGAGGCTCCTTTACGAGTGGCTTTTCTAAAGAGAAAACAAGAGATGTGCTTATTTAGAAATCATGTTTGAGAAATCCCGGGGATGTGTACACTTCTTTTTGAGGTGGCCTGTCCTACAAGCTATATTTCACAACACTTTTCAAATGTAAGTTTCATCAATTTAACCCTAATGTTTTTCTTTTGTGAAAATCTGTTCTTGAGAGTGAGAAATCAAAATATCTGAAGTGGTGATAATCCCAATATTAAAGATTCAGACATTTTGAAACAATTTTTATGATAGCAAAATAAATGTAAGAAGTGTTTTTTTTTCATGTTTTAAAGAAGACGAGCAGAGTTAAAAATACAGAAGACACAAAAACCTTTCAACAAACTGTATTGTTTTACTTACAGATTGTTGCAGACGCTGGTGATGGTGCGAAACTTGTTAAGGTTTTTTATGGTGTTACACTGCGGGTCTCTGGTCTGAGCGGCACATCCAGTTATTTCAGACAGTTTCATCAGATCTTCTTTGCTGAGCATATCTGAAAAATTTTAATAATAATAATAATAATAATAATAATAATAATAATAATAATAATAATAATAATAATAATAATAATAATAATAATTCCCATGGGCTCATCACCTGCAGGAAAGGTTCCTAATCGGTGCAATGTGATCTGGGTGACAGTGCTCAGACTGCCACCCCCGCGACCCGGAAACGGATAAGCGGAAGAAAATGGATGGATAGATGGATGTATGGATGGACGGATGGACGGATGGATGGATAATAATAATAATAATAATAATAATAATAATAATAATAATAATAATAATAATAATAACAACCTTATTTATATAGCACTTTTCAGAACACATGTTGCACAAAGTGCTTTACAGTAAAAACACAAACAAAAAAGTCAGGCGAGACAGAAGATATGAGCAATCAAACAGACGGACAAGCAGTCATTAAACAGATGGAAAATAGACAAAAAATATTACTATTGGCAACAAAACACCACTGGCCTAGGTAGCTTAAAGAAAGAGCATAAAAAAGATAAAAGGCGGAGAATCTTATTAAAAATGGAGGTTTCAATTAAAAGCGAGTCTCTAAAAGTGGGTTTTTAAAAGATATTTTAAAGGAGCCACTGATTCTGTAAGCCTTGTCTCTAACCTGTTGCATTGAGAGAGCGTTTGTGGATATGATGTGTCCTCTCCTGCAGCAAACGGAGGGTTTGGGCCATGTAGTCCGCAGATCTCACAGCTGTACGAGTGTAAGCACGAGGTTGCTTCAGGAGACGGAGAGCATCGTGAGGACTCACCACATCCCTGCGAACCCGTCTCAGACTCCTGGAATCAAAAGTCAAACAATCGAGAAAAGTTTTTTTTTCTTTTGTGTTACTACAGGGGGAATATAAAGAATCCACCGGATATGAGACAAATCTAATTATTGAGCCTGTTTGCAGGACTATCAAAAAAAAAGATGGATAAAAACCCACTCTTGTCTGGAGTAAGTATAGGCGTCATCCACAATCTTCTTCCCGTCGTCAAAACAATGTTGAAGGAGAGGACTGTCAAAGGTTTGGCCTTCAAAGACAAAAAAAAGAAATTCAACTATCCAGGGAAATTCCACCAAACAAACCCCAAAAAACAGAAAAAGAAGAATTACTCTAGAAACAAGTTGGCAGTATAATGGATTTACCTGCTAGTTTGGACTCACCGGGCATCAGGCAGATGCCCAGAACAAGAAGGACAGAGAAAAGCATCTCTGGGAAAAATAAAAACATCAAACCAAAATGAATCTAAAATCTGTTTAAAATGCTGGTGTAGAATGACTTGATAAGCACAGTGTACCATCAAAAAGGAACGCTGTAAATAAAGATTAAAAGAAGTCTTGTTACCTGTGCCTGTATGGAGACTTGTGAAGGCCTCAGTTGCGCTATGAGATGTAAAGTGAACTATGTCGCATGTCCCACAGTCACCGTCTTTTATTCAGCCTGGAAGCCTCGCCCCGTCTTCAGCAGGTGAAGGTTCTGTCAGCCACCAGCTCTTCCTTCTTCCTCCTCTCTGTGCTGAAGGAAATGCTTGTTTTTTCCTTTATCAGTTAATGTCCAGGGGCTAATCTTGCACCAGCTCATTCAGAGATGTTAAAATAAAACATTGGAATAAGTCAAGAAATGGAAACGACCTTCATGATTTAAGATATTAATATATGTCTTTAGTTTCAGTCATGTTAGTGTGAATATGTTTTCCCAATATTGTTTATTCAAAATCTGTGGTGTGAAGGGAATGTTGAATCAGAGTTTTTGATGTCTTATGCAGGCACAAGGCAATCTTTGGAAAGGAGGAAACGTTTGTACATGTGAACCAACCAAACTCTGATGAGTTCACTCTTTGCAAGACTGTAACATCCTGCACCATTTCTTTTCAAAATAAAGAAAAGTCTGACGCCTCACAATCACAGTACACTAACCATGTTTATTCTATCTGTGAGTACGTGATGTCCACGTGTCTGTGGTTAGTAAGGCAATGACTGAGAAAAGGTCAGCACTAGCTATGCAATAATGTCGACTGCAGGCATCGGTCTAAAAACAGAAAAAAAATCTGAAAGAAGGAGAATTTTGTCCTGGATTTATAACCGATTGACATTTATTGACAAAACTGATTCCCCTACGTTCCCAGACGATAGAAAAAACCCTTTATACAACCTCCTGCTTAAAAGCCTTTTTATGTTGTTGTTGCTGTATTGCTTTGGTTTGTATGTTTTTGTGCTTGCCACACAATGATGCAGAGGACAGCACTCTGACCCCGGAATGAGAAGATCTGGGTTTCAGTACAGATCAGACCTTTCTATGTGGTGTTTGCATGTTCTTTATTTTTGTGCATGAGTCTTCTCTTAGTACTCCAGTTTCCAACAGTAAAAACAAAAAACAAACAATATGTATCTGAGGCTGTTTTTTCGTTAAGTTTCCCCATAGACGTGAATGCGTGTTGGCTGTTATTGTATCAAAAAGTTGGATAAATGTCATCCAATTCAATTCAAACATATTTTTTATAACACCAAATACAACTGTTCTGGGAAAATTTCAGTCTGGGTTCAGATCAAGACACAGCGCTGAGTCTGCACTGCTGAAAGTGCATAATGATGTCGCCCTGTCTGTTGATGCTAAATGCCCTGTTGTCTTAGTGCTGCTCGACTTAACAGCGGCATTTGATATGGTGGATCATTCAATCCTCCGGTCTCGATTAAATGATTATGTTGGCATCCGTGGTACTGCACTCAAGTGGTTTGAGTCTTACCTGACCAACAGGACCTTTTCAATTATGATTGGCGACCTGTCATCCTCCAATGCCTCTTTGTTTTGTGAAGTGCCCCAAGGCTCCATCTTGGGCCCTGTGCTGTATGCTATGTCAAATCTGTAGGGGGCAGTGTAGCGAGAAGCATGAAGCCATGATAGCTAATCAGAATCCTGGGGTAAAACACAAATAAAATAGAAACATTTTCTCCATTTAAATGACAAAACAGAGTACATTTTATTTGGTGAAAATATTCCTTTGCATTTTGTTTCTTTGTCCTGTGAGAAGGTGATATTTCCTTCTCACTGTAAACTAAGACTTTTGAACACGCGCACACAGTGTTGGGTGTTTTCCACCTGAGGACTATGAAGTGGGGAGTGCTTGTGAATATTTGGAGTTTGTGTTGGGGATGGGTTGTGGTATCGGGTCACATCACTGTGCGTTTTGCTAAAAAACAGACTGAAAAACCATCCATCACCACTGCTGACAGTACTTAACAACATGCTGGGTCTGTAGTGAGGTACCCACTATGCCTTGTCTCAGTGGTACACCGTACATCATCTGTATAGTGCCAAAACCCCAACAAAACTTACTGCATGCACTTCCTGCTCCTGCTCTATCAGACTTTTCCTGTGCGGAGGCACACCCATGGACCTTATAGAGGAGAGACGCCTCGTTCTGTGCTGGAGAGTGATGCAGTGTCACCGCCATATTGGATGGGGCATCTCGTTCTCGGATAGTGCCAGAGTCATCGGGAGTTAACGCAGAACGAGCACTTTGTCCGTGTTTTGTTTTCAAAAACTTGAAGGAAAGCTGAAGAGAGCTGACTAGTAGGCCTTTCTCAGCCTTTCTCTGAACATGAACTGCAGTCTGATGATGTGAGTATTTGATATGTTGCACAAAGCTGTGAGCATCACGAATCTGCTCATACCAAAATCTCTCCCTTCCTTTGTGCAGCTCTTTTCAGACATTTTCACACATACACTTTTTACATGTTATAGATAGATAGATAGATAGATAGATAGATAGATAGATAGATAGATAGATAGATAGATAGATAGATAGATACACACACGTATTGACAGTTTGTTTAAGTGAAGTTTTATTTCAATACGACAGAGTAAAAAAAACTTACTCAAAGTTTAATACTAATGCCAACAGGTTGTGAGATGTCCGGTGTGTGTGTGTGTGTGTGTGTGTGTGTGTGTGTGTGTGTGTGTGTGTGTGTGTGTGTGTGTGTGTGTGTGTGTGTGTGTGTGTGTGTGTGTGTGTGTGTGTGTGTGTGTGTGTGTGTATATATATATATATATATACGTTTTTCCTTCAAACTTTGCTTTCGTCAAAGAATCCTCCATTTGCAGTAATTACAGCATTGCAGACCTTTGGCATTCTGACTGTTAATTCGTTGAGGTAATCTGGAGAAGATTCACCCCACACTTCTAGAAGCTCCTCCCACAAGTTGGATTGGCTGGATGGGCACTTCTTGGAGTGATGGCCTTCCTTATTCAAAGTCCCTTTCACCATGAACAAATGTGTATGTGTGTGTGTGTGTGTGTGTGTGTGTGTGTGTGTGTGTGTGTGTGTGTGTGTGTGTGTGTGTGTGTGTGTGTGTGTGTGGTTAGAACGGTTGCAGGGAGGCCTGCAACGGCACCCTGGGACCCGAAGCCATCGGGCCCAGCTACCACTGCCACGGCCCCCCAGACCCAGGAAGGCTCTAGCGAGCCACCCCAGAGATAGCCACACCCCCAGCCCAGAAAGCACCAGAGAGAAAACGCAGCAGAGACCCCCCCCAGGAGACCGCAAGGGACGCAGGGCCACAGGCCCCAGCCCAATCTGCCAAGCTGAGACCAGACAGAGTGGGGCCCCCAGGAAGGCTGAGAAGGATGCGACGGACTGAGGAGTCGAGTCGACTTTCTTCATTGCCTCTAACAGCATGACAGTTCACCTGTCAAACATTTCTTCCTCAGAATTCTTTGGAAAATTCAGCAGGGTATCCGATAGGTCAGGAGTTACCATCATGTGCTGGAGAGCTTCATGCAGTTCTTCTATTGAGATGGGAGCTTATAGGACTCGGATCTGTTCATCTTTTAATTTTGGGATGTCAACTGTGCTCATATTGACATTGACTTGGTCAAAATACAACTGAGTGCTGGGGTCCTTCCTGTGGCCCCTCATTCTGTTTCCAGACACACACACGCACCAGATATGTGCTGTTTAAATCAAAGATCACTTTGATTTAAAATAAGACACAACATCAAAGCTTTAAATCTTATGTGTGAATGTGTAATTTGTTATTAAAATCAAAAAATCAATGCCCAACATGAGTTAGACTGTCAGGGCCATATTGTTCTCCTTCTGTACTGAAGGACTGCTCACTCAAAGAAACAGTGGCTCCATCTAGAGGAGAACTACTGTCCATGGATGTTTTCCTTTCACTGACAGCATTCATTATATATTTACTAAAACAGTTTAGTGAACTGATGTTTTCCCAGGAGGAGACTTGTCATCACATTTACTTTATAAAGCCACACACTGACTCTTTCCTTTGCTTGTCTTTGAATATAAATGTGGAGCTTTCAATTTGATTCGAGTTAGTATCTAACAATTAATAGTGTATTACAATTAGTAGTAAATGAGTCAAAAAGTGATGTAGTATATGTAAAAGTAGTTTATATGTAAAAATACAAGTACTTAGTGTTGGAACTAATTACTTTGAATGGTCTGTCTCAGGATCCTTTACTAATTTGCACATAGTTGCATCACTGTAGAGATTCTGTGACACATGAGCCAAGCTGTCGGCACTTTGATAACATGAAAACAAATGTTTGTTGCAGCCAAAGTTTATTTAAGTGCAAAACGAGAAACATAATAAGAAAGTTGCTGTAAAACATGTTTTACAAACAACAAACAATAGAGCATTTTAGTGAAAGAAGATGTGAAAACAAACCTTTCATATTTATAGTAACACTGGTAATTCCCATCATCTAAATTGTATGATTTTACATTTTCAGTCCAATGTATTGCGTGTTGTAACAGAGTTCAATAGATGATCTGAAATCACATTTTTCCTTCATTAAAAATAATCGCACAGTAGTTCATCCTTCATTAAACTATTAAATATGTGCACACTTGTTCAAGATTCACTCACAAGAGGAAAAAACTAATAAAACTAATAAAAGTTAAGATTCACTGTAAAAGTAACTTCAATGCAGAGGTGGGGGAAACAACACACATCCTAAAGCAGGTAAAATAATAGCATTTAAAAGTGTGATGGAACAAAAAGTGCCATACAGTGAAAAGCAGGCAGCATGTGAAGAAGCTTTAAGTTCTCATCCCATTGGTCCCATCGCTGGCCTCAAAGACTCCAGGGATGACACACATGAACACGACTGCCTAGGAGCTGTAATGGTTCTGTTCGTTGTAGATGATCTGACAGAAGCGAATCATTTTCTCAGATGTAATGGCTGGAAGTGGCCAAGGAGGACCGAGAGTGGAGTCTGTGGATGTGAGGATGTTGGACTGTGGTGGTCCGCCAAGTCTCTGGGGCCTGATGGGTCCTGCTGGGCCTGCAGGGAAACAAAAATTTATCAGATGTATTTCAAAACCCTGAAAAAGAGGTGTGAATCCTGAAGGCTTGTAAAAAATCCAAATTCTCAGGGCTAAATTGATAAAATGTCCTCAGATTATCTGAGAAAAGTTTGCTTTCTGCAAACATGAAAACAAACATCATTTGTTCTCCAGCTGCCAGATTAAAGTTTAATAAGTAATACAGTTTGTAATTTTTGGCACTACAGGATCAAATGTATATATTTGTTGCTTTTACTGCAATGAAAAGTGTTTATTCTTTATATTTCCTGATCTTCTTTTCAAAGTTGAACCAAAACGTATAAAATCCTGCTATTTAATTCCTGTGGCTGTCAGAACGAGACGTTATCTGAGTTCAACCACCATAATCAGGTTCTCGTTCAAACTGCATCATAATAAATTTTGTTCATTCACATGCTTGGACTTGATATTAATTCACCACTTTGAACTATTCAGAAGACATTTAGAGCTGTAATTATCGAGGGAGAAGGCGATCTAAGCTGAAAGAGCCTCAGTGATGAGTAAATTACCTTGTCTTCCCTTTGGCCCTGTTAGACAGAGCGCCCCCTGCGCACTCTTGACTGTTCCACCTCATTTGTTCGCAGCTGAAATCAAGATAAAGAAGTTAAATTAAGATCCCAGGATGATTGTATCAGGGAAGCCATATTGGTACTTTGGTGAGAAAACAATGAAAGGTGACAAAAAGGAAAGAATCATATGAGATGTGACTTCATTGTGTCTACTAGTGGTGGATAAAACCAACCTCTCGTCTTTGCTTGGGTCCAGAACAACCAGCGCCTGTAGGATGCCAGATAAAATGAGTTAAAACACAGTTAAATACAGACTGAAAACATTTAACGCTTCCCAAAGTATATCGGTGTTGCTTCACCTCTGCAGGGCCTCTGCCTCCACGCAGACAGGTCCAAACGACGGACCGTGGAGCACCGAACAAGCCGGTTCCGGTTCGAGAGGACAGTGAAGACGTCGGCGGGGACAGATGTGATGCCGGTGTTGTCACAGATTATCCGGCCCAGTGAAGCATTGGACAACGCAGCCCTCTGCCTTGGGGAAAAGACATTCCTGTTTTCGTACCACAGCCTGAAAAATAAGGGACAAAACAGATTTATGTCAACACGAGCTTCAGCTGAAATTCAGAAGCCTGCATCCAAAGTCGAGTATAAAAAAAATAAAAAAATAAACATTCTATAATGCAGTATACAATAAAAACAAATGTGATTATATTGTAAATATGTGAACACCTATAAAGTGCAACAAGAAAGATGGAGTTTACCCTGAAAGGTATTATCACCCTGCCTTCTTAAAAAAAAAAAAAAAAAAGGTTTCTTCCTAATTCAGCCAACAATGCGGGTTTAACAGCAGAATGCCACTCTCATATTGTTTTTGAGGTCAGGCTACAATCTTTTGGTGTAAAAATTATGATGTTGGTCAAAGAACAGGCTTCGGCAGTCACACATGATCAACCTCAGCACAAGAACCTTTAGACCTGAAGCACGACCAATACTTCCTCTTAGTGTAACGCCAAAACCAAAAAACTTAAACCGCTAAGGACAGGTTGGAGTGTTTTGCATGATCAGGTTAAGAATGCAAGGTTGTTTGTATTGTGGATGAAGAGTTCCCATTTTCATTCAAATTTATGTGTGTTTATTAGGCGTATAAATGCAAAAGTAGTTGATTATATGGCCCTGGAAATTAAAAGCGAATATACTAATGTATGCACACACAAAGACTAACCTGTCACCATCGCGGATGTTCTTGAACTGTCTCGCGATCAGACAGGCAAAGAGAGGCCCAACGCGTCCACCAGTGACAAACGGCTCCGACACACCGCCAAGCCACACATCAATGTTGTCAGCTGTACCGTAGAGCTCAAGGAGGTTGCCCGCCAGATTGTTATTTCCCAGGACCTGAGCCAGCTCTGCCCGGTTCCTGGGCTGAGACAGGCCACAGAACTTGCGCCAGGCGTTGTATCCTGTGGAAGTAAGTAGGTAAATGTCAGGACAATTACAGCAGAAGGTAAATATTATGGGACAAAACCTGAATTTGAGCACAGTATGTACCAGGCAAGGCATGGTCACGCCCTCTCTGCATGTTGAGAGAGCCCAGATCCAATGCAATGTGCTGCACAAACTGGAAAAGCCGCTCCCTCAGAGCGTCCACCATCATGTGATCCTGTACGTTGAGTTTGGCGGGACGGCCGATCAGACCACGCAGCAGGGGGTCAATTCCACCTGGAAGAATGAAAGGACTATTAGGGTCACAGTTTAAGAGAGAATTACCCATTAGTTACAGTTTGCCTTGTGCAACTCACCCTCAAAGGGGATTCTCCAGGGGGTGAAGAAAGCCTTGAACACGGGGATGTTGGGAAACTGGGTGCTGTCTCTGTAGTTTCCATCCAGGCGAGAAAAAAATGGCTGAATCGCCAAGTGGGCAAAACGGAAAGCTGCTGTTGCAAAAACATTGGCGATGCTGGGGTCAACGGTGTGATCGTACCCAGTGTAACGACCAATCAAGGTGCGCACAGTCCTTGCTCCTAAAATTTGTGGCAGGTAGTCTCTCAACGCAAACACCTGAGCAAGAGAGACAGAGATGCTCAGTTTGGCAGAATTACAACATCTCGCTGGACAAACATGACTGACTGCTTGGTCCTGCTACCTGTGCATAAGCACCCATGATCTTGCGGGCCTCCTGGTAAAGAGTCTCGCTGTCCCAGTGTGGGTTCAGTCTCCTCAGCTCACGAGCCAGGCGGTTATGCTCACGCACGAACAGAGTGTGAAGCGTCGTCAGAGCAACATTCTCGTCCACACGGACGTCACCTGAAGGAGAAAAAATAAAGTACACGTTTCGTTATCACAGTACTTAATAATGCTTTAAAAATGGTCAATAAATCATCATCAAAATTGTGTTTTTACAATTATCATATCTCATACTTCTTATCTGTTTATTAGGTGTTTCAAAAACTCCTTTTACCAACAAATGGTTCATGAAAGAAAAGTGTGTCTCATTGCAAAGAGTTTAAAATATAACCCGTCTTTACAGGATTAATATGCATAATCCTTGCAGCTGTAATTCATTCTTCTTGTTACTGTTGTCGCCTCCCGCTGACCACTGAGACATCAAGCTTGAATCACTTGTTTAGTTTCTGAAGCTTCTACTTACAATTCAAAACACTGAAAACTTCTCACCTGCGATGAAACAAGGGATCTCCCTGGCGTTGCTGTCGTTGGTGATTGCTCTGCGAGTGGCACACATGTTCACCTGCAGCGAGTGGAAGGGCAGCAGCTCACGGCCGTTGTCTCTGAACTCTGTGTTAACTCGCAGCAGACCGCCATCGTCAGTGAGGTTGCGGAGATCCAGAGCGAGCTTCTCCTCGGAGCCGTACACCTGGCTGATATCTAAGAAGGCCGTCAGCGCATTGATCTGCTGTCTTGTGTTTGGACTTCCACCAAAATTGTAGGCCGAGAATCCTGTTCCACAAACGCCGGCCGATCTGAAGGAAGGGATGCAGCTGTCCGGGCCGGTGGGAAAGCGAGGGTCACCGGGAGGAATCTGTTTGGAAGAGAAGGGAGTTTAAGTCAGGGAGCCAAAGGTTATGGAGGGAAACGGCATCTCTGTGGGAAGGCTTGAGGTTGAACACCAACCTTGATGGGGATGCATGGCTCAGAACGCTCGCAACTCTCCTCACAGTTCACCCCGTTGCTGAAGGACTTGATGCTCGGTGAGAAGGGCGTGAAGGTGAGATCGTGGTCATTCCATTGTCCAAAAATTGTCACCATGTGGGTGATCTCTCTGTCACTGACGACCCCCTCATCTGTTGTGCTCAGGATGTTGTTGGACACCTGTCTGACCTGAGAATGAAGGAGAATCAGGTAGTTTTATTTCTCCATCCAGTTTGAATAATCCACTAAAGACGATCATCTGGGTCTTTGAGGTCGTACCAGTGGGAGCAGGAAATTGTTGATCCTTCGGCTGCTGTTTCCTTTTGGTTCAGAGATACCATCATCATATTGAGCAGGCAGCCAGCGGGCAAACGGGGTGTTGGAGGCTCCTTTACGAGTGGCTTTTCTAAAGAGAAAACAAGAGATGTACTTATTTAGAAATCATGTTTGAGAAATCCCGGGGATGTGTACACTTCTTTTTGAGGTGGCCTGTCCTACAAGCTATATTTCACAACACTTTTGAAATCCAAGTTTCATCAATTTAACCCTAGTAATTTTTGGAGGGGGGGTTTGTGAGAAACTGTTCTAGAGAGTGTTAAAATCAAAATAACCTAAGTGATACTAATCCAAATATTCAAGATAATATTTTTACATTTTGAAAACTATTTATATGATAGCAAAATAAATGTAAGAAGTGTTTATCTTTTTCATGTGTTTATGGACACGAGCAGAGTTAAGAATGCAGATGACCTTAAAACCTTTCAACAAGCTGTATTGTTTCACTTACAGGTTGTTGCAGATGCTGGTGATGGTGCGAAACCTGTTAATGCTTTGTATGGTGTTACACTGCGGGTCTCTGGTCTGAGCGGCACATCCAGTTATTTCAGACAGTTTCATCAGATCTTCCTCGCTGAGATAATCTGAAAAAATGGAAGAGATGCATACTGTGGTGAACACTGTGCATATCTCCAAGCTTCGCATGTCTGGTTTTTAATTAGACCTTTGAAGTGTTCCGGTATGCCCCCACCGTAGCAGAGTGCCACATCAGGAACACAAAACCAGCAGTGTCCTTTTGTCTCTAACCTGTTGCATTGAGAGAGCGTTTGTGGATATGATGTGTCCTCTCCTGCAGCAAACGGAGGGTTTGGGCCATGTAGTCCGCAGATCTGACGGCTGTACGCGTGTAAGCACGAGGTTGCTTCAGGAGACGGAGAGCATCGTGAGGACTCACCACATCCCTGCGAACCCGTCTCAGACTCCTGGAATCAAAAGTCAAACAATTGAGGAAAGTTTTTCTTTTTGGTAAAACAGGGGGATAATGAAGAATCCACTGGATACCACAAAAGTCTAATCATCGAGCCTTTTGCAGGACTATTACAAATAAAATATATGAGGAAAACCCACTCTTGTCTGGAGTATGTATAGGCGTCATCCACAATCTTCTTTGCGTCGTCAAAACAATGTTGAAGGAGAGGACTGTCAAAGGTCTGGCCTTCAAAGAGAAAAAAAGAAATTCAACTATCCAGTGAAATTCCACCAAACAAACCCCAAAAAACACAGAAAAGGAAGAATTACTCTAGAAACAAGTTGGCAGTATAATGGATTTACCTGCTAGTTTGGACTCACCGGGCATCAGGCAGATGCCCAGAACAAGAAGGACAGAGAAAAGCATCTCTGGGAAAAATAAAAACATCAAACCAAAATTAATCTAAAATCTGTTTAAAATGCTGGTGTAGAATGACTTGATAAGCACAGTGTACCATCAAAAAGGAACGCTGTAAATAAAGATTAAAAGAAGTCTTGTTACCTGTGCCTGTATGGAGACTTGTGAAGGCCTCAGTTGCGCTGTGAGATGTAAAGTGAACTATGTCGCATGTCCCACAGTCACCGTCTTTTATTCAGCCTGGAAGCCTCGCCCCGTCTTCAGCAGGTGAAGGTTCTGTCAGCCACCAGCTCTTCCTTCTTCCTCCTCTCTGTGCTGAAGGAAATGTTTATCTATTTTCTTTTTCCTTATCAGTTAATGGCCAGGTACTAATCCTGATGTCTATTGTAGGTATAGGGCAATATTTGGAAAGGAGGAAAAGTTACCAACCAAACTGTGAAGAGTTCACTCTTTGCAAGACTGTATAATCCTGCACCATTTTTTTCAAAGTAAAGAAAAGACTGATGCCTCACAATCACGGTACACCAACCATGTTTATTCTATCTGTGAGTACATGATGTCCACGTGTCTGTGGTTAGTAAGGTAATTATAGCAGAAGCTATGCAGAAATTTAGACTGCAGACATCAGTCTAAAAACAGAAAAAAAGATGTGAAAGGAGAATTTTCACCTGAATTTATAACCGATTGATAAAAACTAAATACAAACAACATGTATCTGAAGCTCTTTGATGTTAACTTCCTCCATAGATGTGAATGTATGTTGGTTGTTATTGGGTCAAAGAGTTAGATGAATGTTATTCAATTCAATTCAACCTTATTTTAATAGCACCAAATGCAACACAGTCCTTTTCGAGATGCTTTACACAGAGGAAAAACCAAACACATCCACATGAGCAGGCATAAGGGACCGTGGAAAGGAAAAACTCCCTCCAACAGGAATAAACTTTTGCAGAACCAGACCCGGAGGGGGCGGCTTTCTGATATTCTGGTTGGGGTGAGTGGATAAAGGAGAGAAAAGAAAAGGAGAGGACAGACAGACAGACAAACTGGGTGGGTGGGATTCAAAACCTTGGTGTGGGTATGGGGTTGTGTTATTGTACTTTTATTTGTTTCAGTCGTTGACTGCTCGTGGCCTCAGTATTACAACATGGCAACTGATGCATTTGAGAAATCCTTTGAAATAGGGAACCACTTTATTATGTGAGACAACTGAATATATATATATATATATATATATATACACACACACGTACACTAACGTCTACTAATGTCTACAGTCTAATTTTCTACATAGCTTGTGCTGACCTTTTCTGAGTCATTTCAGAATTACCTGGGTAAACCCACAAAGTAATGAATGAATAACCGGTTGTGTTTTTGGAAGAAAAAAAAACCCAAGACATGCGTGACACGTTTTCACCTTATGAAATATTTCTGTGCATGGGTGGGGTTTGCTGAGCCTGCTGTACTTACAGTAGCTTGTTCACAGTATTTTCAAAAAGTTGGGACAAGGCTGCTAAGACAACAAACATAACGAAACAAAGAGCAGAGATGTTATGTATGATTTTACCTGCACCCGGTGTGCATATGGGCGGAGAGAACTCTAATAGCTTTACTCAGAATTACATGTGCATAGTTGTCATGGAAAGTTGTGACAATGCGGAGGGGAAAACAGAGAGCAGCAATCAGAGATATAATTTTGGCTGTATGGAAGTGTTTGGGTGGAGATTAGTTTTAATGCTTTTTCAATGTCAGAAAATTTCAGGAAAGGGACAAACTATGAGCAAAGTGGCCAGAACTATGTGACAGTACTTGGGAGCTTGAGAGTATCCAGGTTAAAAAACAAAAGCAAAAACATGCTCAACATGTGAGCCACTGTCATTAAATCCATTTGAGGTTAGATAGTACCTACACTCATTTTAAAGTGGAGTGATTAAACATGGTTTTAGAATAACAACTGAAATCTGAAATTGTTGTGCGAACACACAGCTAACGATTGATGTTTTACCTATGTCAGTATATGTCAACGTCATGATTGAAAACTCTTTACACTCTCATACTTTACGTTCATAACTATATTCACGAACATGCAACAGACCAAGTTTGACTCGTCTTTTGGTTTTGTTTTTAAAATCAGATATGTGCTGTTTAAACCAAGGATCACTTTGATTTCAGAGAAAACACAACATCAAAATTTTAAAACTGGAAATGCTTAAATATAACCGGGACTTTTAAGATTTTACAAGGTATTAAAACCATTTTTATCAGAATGTACTTTTATAAGATCAATCCGTAAATTATTCCAGGAATTTGGTGCCAAAAAAAACCAACAAAGTTCTACCCACTATCAATGATTTGCATTCTGGTAAAGATTAGAGGATGTGTTGTCGTTTGCAGTTCAAAAGAAAGAAGAATGGAAAGAAACTAGAGCTAAATACCACCAAACTAATAGTTTGGTGGATAACCACGTATCAATCAATCAGTTGACAAACACCTAAACAAGATAAACAATCATTAAATAACATGTGCAACGATGAGTGGAGTCACTGTTTGTAATGCGTTTTCACGCTCTATGACACACACTGTGCAGGCAGGGAGAATTTTGATATCCCATTAAAAGTGAAAAAATAAAATCCCCAAAACTAGACTGTTAATAAAAACATTCTTTGTTGTGGCATTTAAAGAAAGTACCATTTATATTTGTTAAAAATGCAACATGGTAAACTGCTGAGAAAGTGTGAGGGTTGCATGTTCTTCCTTGGCGTGGTTGGGTGCTCCAGATTCCTTTTCACAGTCCAGGTGAACTTGTTAACAAAAGTCGAGGTTGTCTTGGTTAAAGGGTCCGTAGAAATGTGTGCAATTCCCTTTTTTGTGCTTTGTGTGGCCTCGTATCGTCCATTCAATCAATACATTTACCAACCAAACAGCCAAACATCCAACCAACCAACGAAATAAATGATTAAAAAAAACAAAAAACTTAAAAAGTCTGCTATGAATGATAAGGACAATAAAGTGAAATAAAAACAATTATTCAAAAGAAACGCCTTTGATAGTCCATTTGTTGTGTTTTGGTTTGCTTCGCGGTTTTTTTTTTTTTTTACACAACTACCTCCGTTGCTCCGAAATTTAAAAAAAAATAAATAAAATCAATTGGTATAATATCTATTCCCTGGTATAACACCTTTTATCTGTGCATCGTACATGTAAATATCTATTATGATACCACTTTGTGTCTTTTGATACATGGATGCATCTCCTTGATTTAGCAAGACTTTATAATTCAAAAAATTATTATCTTTGCAGATTTCGATATGCATGACGATAATACCTGTTACAAGAAAGTGTTAGACAGTAAGCAAGATTCTGGAACTGTAAAACACAACAAAGGGTTCATTTGTAGGTTTGGAGTCGAAGAGAAAAGGCTCGTTTTGTCAACACATCACTGGTTTCATAACATCCACTGAAGGGTTGCACCCTTTGTGTCCAAATCAATCTTCTAAGGAAGGAGAAAACGAAAAGCAGAAATTAGCGGTAATTATTGAAACACAGTTTGTCAACTTCTGGGTTTAGCAAAAAAAAGCCGCATTTCACCATTGGTTCAGTTAGTGACCTGTAGTGTTTGGCTGCAGCACAAAGTTGGGAAATGTGACTTTTACAATCATTCAAAAAATATTTCACAGCGTAACGATGGCAGAGAAGAGAAAAAGAATCAGAAAGACCTGATTAGAAATGACATTTCTTGATTTATACAGATCACCAACCAGGAAGATTCTATGCTGGCTGTCAGTAATGTTAGTAATTAGCGAAAAGACCCAGGTCAGGTAAGCTTGACTGTGGTGTATTCATTATCATGAGTCATTTGTTAAGATAACAAGTTAGAAATGAGAGTCAGACCTCACCTTTTCTCCGAATACAATAAGGAAGCAGTGTACCTGATACTGTAGACCGTAAATCATAGGCGTCTTCCTTCAGGCAGACAATGCTCAGAACACTACCCATCATGAAGGTCACCTTATCTCACTTTTATCACTTTTAACACATCAACCCTGTTCGTGTGCCAAGACAACAACACTCAGGCCTGCAGGTTCTTTCTCATTTTTGGGTACAATTGTATGACATATTTAGAGATTTTGCAAAGAAACACGTTTTTTTTATACTCAGGAGATGTTTAAAAAACTGAAAAGTCCATCTTGTAGAAACAACCGCAGGAAATCTAAGAAGAACTTGAATGCATTGCAGTGGAAACCTGCCAGATCTTTGAGATTGTTGCGGTTAAATATTCTGCAACTAAAGGACGGAAAATGTGATAGGGGTATATATTCTGAATATTTTAATTGTCTTTATTCTTTGGGAAATTTTATCATGATGATAAAAACAAGTTTGTTTCTACCTGAGAATATATAATGGTGAATTATAATAATAAATAGACGTGCATGAAAAAGTGGACCTCTTACACATTTTGCACAAAGCATCTAAAGACAATATGAAACCAAACGCAAATTATTTGTGCAGCAACCCTTGTGTTGAAAAGTCTTTGACGTATTCAAGCAATTTACTGAGCAACTTGTCTACATGTTTATAATATCTCGTTTCTCAGCGGCTGTTTAGTTCGGTAAGCCTTGTATCCAGGAGAATATATCTTTCTTATTTATTATTGTGAAAAAGTAAGAAAAATAAATGTTACTTTGACATTTTCTGAGGTTCTTCTCGATAAATCTCGTGGTGTCTTCCGAGGCCTTTGGGATGCTTGTTCAGCACTGATCATTGTGTTTGTTGTGCAGAGTCAAAACCCAAAAAACCAGGAGATGAGCGTTTACAGTAAAGCACTCCGAGAGCGAACTGCGTGCATTTTGCTTTGGCCATCTATCAAAAAGGGAAGGCCCGATACACCCTGGACAGGCAGCCACACACACACACACACACACCCAAAGCCTAAAATACTTTTGCTTTGACAGGGTTAAAACTTTAACTCAGTAATTTCATGACTGGTATTGAAACTTTGTGGCCTTCAAAGTTTGTGTCGAGTTTTTTTATTCTTCTCCTTACTACCCCCATTTGGTGTTCCATTTTCTTTTTCTGACTTGTTTACGTGATATTTGTGTGTGGTTACGCCCCTACTCTCCTCTGTAACTGTATGGAATCTTTCCGTCTAGCAGGTCAGTCCTCCTCTATGTTCAGTTTCCATAACCCACGTGGCTTGTTTTTTTTTAAGCGCTTTAATTGAAACACAAGTTTCAGCTTTTTTCGGTTCTTGGCGATGGAAAAAAGGCCACATTAAAACAACAACACGCGAGTCCTTTTTCACACTTCACCCCCGTGGGTTTGAATGTCACACGCACAAAATCTAAAACACTGACGACAAACCCTCAGAACAGAAGTATGGAAAAATATGGGATTAAAACATACAGAATAATGTGATGTTAATCTTAAAGCAGTATTTATTTTTTTGTTTTTTTAAGAAGCTGCTGCAATTCTGTGGATTTTGCTGCTCTGTCATGTACAGTACACCTGTTGTAGGAAAAGATGACTAAAGAAATGCCCCTAGCTGCACACCAGGAAATAATGTAAAAAAAAAATAAAAATACAAAAACATAGTTCATAAGCTTAAAACAACACAAAACAAAACAAAGAATGATGACAGTAAAAGTTGTGTGAAGCTGTAAAGAGTTCTGACAACAGATCAAGAAATCCCTCCCTCCTATTGTATACTCCTTGGATGACTCAATACCTTTTCTATTAGTCGCCACCAGGACCTCAAGAACCTGTTTGTACTTCCCCGAGATGCTTTAACATTTTATCAGAAGAGTCAATGCCAAGTATTGTTTTATATCTGCCCTCATTAAAAAAACAAAACAAAACAAAACCAAAAACAAAGCCAATCGCGTCACAGATGAATCACGTTTCACTTCATTAGGCCCGTGTGTCACAAATCCAACCAGATCTCATCTTTTACAGTACGAAGCTCTGCAGGCTTAACTCAAATACTCAAACATAAATGTAACGTCTGGGAGAGAGGTCAGCTGGTATCCACAGGTCATTTGGGAAACAGAGAATGTCGAGTGCAAATCAAATCGTCAATGTTCCAGCGAATAGTTTTGATAAAGTCATGTGGGTTCAAAACCAAAACATGTATTTCTCATCATGAGGGCTGCGCCCGGGCTGCAGATGGCACATATAATTATAATCTTCCTTGAGCATTCATTATTTTATAGGTTGAAGGCAATTAGTTAGGCGTGGAGACGATTTCTAATTCTTTAGCTGATGTAACATGAAGTGGACAGCACTTCAGATATCTATCCTGAGTTGGTAGGTTTTATATTACATCCAATCTGTATAGATCGGATTTGAGCGGCACCACTGAGACACTTCACTGCTCATTACACATTTAGGAAGCTGTTTTGCAAAAGGAAAAAGGGAATTTCATCACCAATCTTTACTGCAGAGCTACAGTATATAAGGTCAAGTCTGTGGCATTGTGAGGGCGACAAAGGTTTCATCCTCAAACCAGAGCAACAAACAGTGATTGAAGAATTCCAGGTTCAGGAGTGGATAGATGGAATTTCCATCTTGCAAGACACTAATTATCATGAATCATTTGAACAATGGCACGCTGGACTAAAGAAAAGAGAGGGAGAATTCCACCCATGTCACCGGGCAATCCCAGCCTTGAATCAGGTAATCCTGACAGACCGCAGCCATCTTCTATTTGTAGCGTTTGACTTACCATCAGGTTGTTAGCTCAGTTTGCCTCCAAGCAGCTGAACTCTTACATTCCAACTGCCATTGGTCTGCTCAATCACTGTAAATAGATGTGTCGGTGTGTGTATTCTATGAATGATGTTATCTTTTATCTATGTTGTACAGGAGACTACCATAAATTTGGGATAATAAAGTTTACCTTGACCGTGGCCCTGTTTCCTCTCACAGTCCCGGGCCCTAACTTTTGTTGTGTTTTGTCTGTTGGTCTTGCACAATGATGGTGTTGAGAGCCTCTGAAAGCCTTACAAAACTGCATACAAACACAGAACGGACAAGTGACGTGACATCAGTGGTTCAGACATTTTCGTGTGCATGGCGATATGTCGTTATCAGACGCTTGTTGTATTGTAAACGACTTGTCCGGGGTGTAACCTGCCCTCATCCAGAGTCAGCTGGCATCTCCTCCAGGAACCCACGACACTCAGTTAAAATGAACGATGGATGTATATGACTAAAATGACCACACAAAAACTTTTACAAGAGCTGGATGCGTCTATCCTTTCGTCATAAAGAGTCATGTTCTCAAACAGGTATGTGACCTTCATATTTTTGTTTCAGAGTTTAATTACTAAGTGAATAAGAATGATGAGGGCAGAGAAGACAAAACAAAGAGGAAGAATATTCTCTCAACCAATTTCCCAGTTTTAAACACAAAACAACCCACCTAATGGCCTGCTCATCCACACCAATTACAAAGCAATATTGATGTTCTTTTTATATTTCCACACATAACAGCTAATAGAACGTCCTCCGTCCTCAATGAGTCTAACTGAAACACAGCTGGAGCGTGACACATGGCACAATAATTATCAGTGGCATATCATTACCCTTTGTGAAGCTGGATGGTGACATTACCGACTTAATAATCCTGGTCTCTTCTGGGCCGTACTTAACTGTAGGGCAGATCACGACGAGCTTACAAATAGAAGATCCTGTTTATGTGTATCAGTTGGAGTGTTTTTTGTACTTGATTTGTTTTCTTACTTCATTATTATTCAATTTCAGCCAATGTTCACTTCATTTAAATTCAGACAATCTTGCCTTTTTTCAGACTGAGCGAGGCCTCCAGTGATGATAATTATTGTACTTTTAAACAGATGTATAGAGAGCACTTATTAAGACTCTTTTCTTAACATACTCGGAAACAAATATAAGCAGATGTTTAATTAGTCCCTTATAGAAAATGAATGTGTTTTGGGGCTGGTTTACTTGATGTTACATGGTGTTAATCAGTAATTGGTGACTTTCACATCGCCCCGAGCTGCTCACACACACAATAGGGAGGGAAATCAAGAAATCCTGTCTGTTATTGGAGATTATCTGCAGAAAATGAAGCAAATACAATTCAGAGCCCATTGTTAGTTAGTTGGCATAAACATATTCCGGCATACATACAGTATACAGTAGAACCTCTGAGGAGCTGAACGGAGCTGGAGTTGCCAGGACAACGAACAGGTTTTCCTGGAAAAATTCATGTTGAGCGGCCAAAATACTTGGGCTGGACCCGATTATTCGAATATTCAGACGTTGTGGTGTCAGGAGATTAGTTTTGAAATCTGAATAATTGCCGCTTCCCCGCAGCACAGTGCTGCTCTGTGAAGCTCCTCTCCGTCAGACCCTCCATGGTTTCCGCATCACGTGTCACTGTGCACAGGCCGCGGGTGCAACAGGACTGCATCCATACTCCTCTCTGAGCGCACTTCCATGCACGTTCCATAACGTAACATAACGATCGTGAAACTATCTTCACTTCTGCTGCCCGGCGTTCTCCACCTTTCCTAAAGTAGTTTATGTTTCACCTCGAGAGTTCTGAGCCTCTGCCTCTTTATTTGCATTTAAATTGTGATTGTTCAGACGGGGAGACGGAGGCTCTCCTCACACAAGCGCCCAGTAGGCTCTGGCGCATGCGCAGTCGGAGCGTACAGGTCGCGCGGTCACAGTTTGGGCTGCTGTCGACCCCCGCGGGTCGGAGCCGCAAGGGGCTTCAATCTGGTCCCACAAACCCACCAAGCAAGGTGCTTATATAGGATTTATACAAATTTATTTTTTTTGACATTTCATTGTACTTTGCACTACAATGTTTCTTTAAAATTGACTTTATGTTGAGATTGTAATTATTTTCAGTAGTAACTGTTTGCTCTGGCAAAAATATTGACACTTCCATTACAGACACGGTGTGCTACAACAAATAAAACTTTGAAGTGTAAATTTAAAGGTTGTTATAGCAATATTTTACTTGTCTGGTCCACTCAAGATGAAACTGGACTGTATTTGGTCCCTGAAGTAAATAAAATCTTATATTATAATTATTTTGTATACATCTCATATACATGTGTATATCTGTATTTATATTGTATCCATCTTTGTATTGGTTTAGGTATTTACTTTTAAACCATAACATATTTGGTGTTTGGTTTGTTCAATATCAACTGGTCCTACAATTTGTCCTAGTGACCTGTCCCTCCGAAGAGAGGACACCTGTCTCCAGGGGACACTTGTCCTTGGATTTTAGGGCGTCCCTACATCAGAGGTTTTACTGTTTAAAAAAAAAAAATCCCTCTTTATCCCAGTGAGGGGGCGTCCTGACACCCTCTATTGGCCAGCCGCCACTGGTGTTGTTTTTTTATATTGTATTGATGTTCTTTCAGCTATGATTTCTAAGCCGTTTTCAATTATGCTTTCATGTTCTTTTTAAAAAAAGAATATCCTCCTTGTTTCACTTTAATGTTTTAAACGGTCTTATTGGTGTTTCTGAGGTTGTTGTTATTCTTGCAGGCGGTGTAAAGGACTTTGAATTGCTTTGCTGCAAAATGTTCCTTTGCACAATAAATTAACCTTGTTTTCCCTTGACAGTCCTTTATACATGCCAAAAAGCTTAAGGACAACAATGTTGACGGAAGTTGACACGGCTGCAGAGGGCATGAGGAGAAAAAAAAAAAAATGCTTTGAAAGTGATAGACATATCAGCCTACAAACCTCTTCAATCATTAAATCCATTCTGAGATAAGCTGATTTACTGCCTCATTGAATTACAAACACTTGGCCAAGTTTGACAGTGACTGGGAAGTCGGCAGCTATAAAGATAAAATTGGCACTTGAAAGGTGAGCCAGCCTGGTATGACGACCTATATATCGTCTATTTAAAGTCATTTTGCTTCAGGGAAATATCAAACTTGACTCAGCAAACAAGGAACTTGGTGTAAATTCAGCGCTTTCCCGTATTGGAACACTATGGGTGTGTGCATATTGTTCAAATTAACTTGAGCTTCAACAACTGAGATATGGCAGATTAAACCCTAAAGCCACGAGGATCACAGCAGGAACGGTATGAAGAGTTGCAGGAAATACAGTGACGCAGATGATCAGAGACTAAAGTCAGTGGACTTTACATCAAATAGTCCACGAGCAGCGTTAATGGAAACCTGTTTCCTGCTTCCTTAACAATGCGTGCTCTGCAGGTTTAAGTTGTCCAGCAAGGAATTTTACCCTTGAATGTCACTTTGATCGAAATTTAAATATAAAAACTAAAGAAAGAGCTACGAAAAGTAAAAAGAACAAACAAACAAACAAAAAAACGTATTTCAAGGCTTGTTTCTGTTTGTGTTCAATAAAGAGGGTTTCAGGGATGTTAGCGCTATAAATAATACTTAAAAGTTTACTTTCTATGATAACAAAGATTTTGGGAAGTGCATTTATTATTTTCATCTATCAAGAACTAGATTTGACAGAAAGAAATTAGTCTTGATTTTTAAGCATAAGTTTTATATTACAGTTGAATGAAAACTTCACAATTAATCAAGACAACATTTACATATGTGTAGAGTATATCTAGTACACAGCAGCTCAGAGGTCAGCTCCTGGTATGTGTCATATAGTCGGTTCTGTGTGTTGATATATTTGCTTTATGTGACTCAGACCTTATATCTACATTTGGGACTGCATTTAATTGAACACATTGCTGACTGATTGTTGGAGGAAGACGTTCAGGTGAGTGTAAAATTTGACTGAACGTTCATAGTTATTCCTCTTTATCACTGATATTCTTATTTTTAAGTGCTTTGTGGTTTCCATAGGCCTCTAAATAAAATAAGAATATCACTGATATTGTTGATATGATACTGAAAAGTTCAGCAAAGTTACATTGTGAAGTACACGCATGCTTTTGTGTCTATTTCCTGTTTCTGGTCTCTTCAAAAGCTATTTACTGTATCATCCTATTATTAGAAAATAAAATCAATTCATTGAGACTTAAAACTGACAAAAAAAAAAAGCCACTCAATAAATAAGTTCAACGTCAGAGTCACATAGTGACACAGATTTCAAAGGACATGGCGGCGATTGCTGCTTCACTGATAAGTTACTGATTTGATTGCTTTGCTCATACTCGGTCATCTATTTACTTTTGGTGTTTGTGAACTGCCGTCTTTAATAAAAGAAAAGACTTTCACTTGAAAAGAGTGAAAAGACAGAATTCAAACTACTTTTGGGATTTTCTGTCAGTCATTTTTTACTGATTCTTCTAATAGAACGTGGAGAGCGTTTGTAACTGTAAGGTTATATATGTATATTTACGAGGGTGAAGAGGCACACCCACCAAATGCGGATGGGAAACCTTCCAACATGAAACTCAGCCAGTCCTACTAACCACAGCATGAGCTGGAAGTTTGTTCTTCCTCTCATTCTTTTTGCTGCAGGCTATTTTTCCCAGCAACAACTTGACAGATAACGTAAAGGAACAGAAGAAGAAATGATTGAAATTATTACAGCAAAAAAAACAAAACAAGTTTTAGAGAATATTTAATGAGAAATGGAAGCTGGGAGATGAACGTCTTGAACATGAAGGAGAGAAGAAAAGTTTGAATAATCAGGAAGCGAGGAAGGCCTCTCACTCTCACCAAGTACGCATGTGCAGATAATTAGTAGTATCAATATTATTACATGTATCATCGCGGATCATTGTTGAACTGACAATGGGCTTTTTTGTTGAAGTTTATGAAACTCATAATAACAGTGTGTGTGTGTGTGTGTGTGTGTGTGTGTGTGTGTGTGTGTGTGTGTGTGTGTGTGTGTGTGTGTGTGTGTGTGTGTGTGTGTGTGTGTGTGTGTGTGTGTGTGTGCGTGCGTGCGTGCGTGTGTGTGTGTGTGTGTGTCTAAAATCGATTTGATTTTTTCACATAAAATATGTGTTGGCCTTATTTTAGACATTTGCAAAGAGTAAAACATATAATCCGTGAATTATTTTTATTTAATTTTTAAAAAAATGGAAGACGAATGATTGTAAGCGACACTGGACAAGGTGTAAAACACAACTGTTTCACATCTCGTTCAGATAAAAGAAGTTCCCCTTTTTGCACCTTGCTGCTGAGGAACTGGATATGAAACCTGACTACTATTAGAGATGGAGAAAAAAACAAACAAAAAAAAAACCTTGAAAAGCTTATCAATCCACCATGTACGTGTGGTTGGTGGGGGTCACAGCCGGTGGGTGGGCCGTGTCACATATAGGCTGCGCTTGCTGTTCTGTGTGGACAAACGGACCGAGGCTTCTGCAGAAAAAAACATGGCTTTCCTTACGTTGGCTTTGATTTTTTCCATCTGTTGCCGAAGCTGTGGTAAGAGAATAGAAACGGCATCATGCATGAAATGATCAATTGTGTGACGAGACAAATTATGATGGTTTTTTTTTGTTGTTTTTTTTAAACTGTGTGTCCTTTCAGCATCAAGTCTGACTTATACCAGCGATGTGCAAAGTGATCCAGATGTCCAGAGAGTGAGTGGTCTCTTTCATTCCATACTTCAGATGTAGTGCAATAAGTCATATTTTTTATTATGCAATGATATATTAGAAACTGTTTGTCTTGGTGGTGATGATTGGGATGGATGGATGGAAGTCAGTGGATGTGAGCAGTGACACATACAATCTGCGGTAACACCAGCACCAGTTGTTGTGCTATTGTCGGGCTTGTGAATCAGTTGAGGTACTTTTGTGCACCACAAAGCTAAAACATTAAAATTAATAGTGTACATTTTGAGTTGATTTCAATAGATTAATTATACCATTTACCTGTCTATAAAACACACCATAACCATATTTGCTAATGTGCATGTGAGAGTCTGTCAAACAAAAGTCAAATAGATCTAGAAAGTCACATTTAAGGTTATTTGTAACAGACGGATGTAGGATGTAGGATGGTGTGATTCACCAGTATGGCAACAATGTTTTAGAGAAATCCAGGCATAAATCGACTACAGTTCTTAATGGAAAACAGTGAAACGTGGTTGATGTTGTTCAGATTTACACTTTCCAACAAGAACTACATCTCAATGATGTTTACCTTCCACATCATTTGAAACCTTATTTTTCCTCAACTTGCAAGACTTACAAGTTATAAAGCACAACAAAAAAAGACCAAATGTATTCATGATGTGATGGTCGACAACTTAAAGAATCTTACATCCGAACTGAACTCCTGAATAACATTATTGACATATTGGAACAGAAAACGAAAAATTATTGTCTTAAGGCTTTTAATTGTAGTGAAACTCAGAAATCACCCATTTAAAATCTATGGTTTATCAAAACATTTCTACATTAGTTTTAATGTGATGCATTTACTGCCTAATTTCTTATGGCGCCATCATCAGAATGAAGGAAAGTATTAAACTTTAACAGAGCCGCTCTTCCAGTGGTGTTGAAACCAGCAGCGGTGCGGGGAACCTCCCTGAAGCTCTCATGCACAACTGAGATTTGTATTTCTTGAAAATCAGGAAGTATTTTTTATTTTTTTGTATACTTCAGTTAGAAACAGAGTAAAGAAAAAAAAAAACCTTTTCACTTGGTTGTTAGTTATTTGTCTGGTGGACGAAGCCGAGCTACAAAAAAGATTTTTTACAACAAAATGTCGATCTGAATCTATTTATCTGTGTTTTAACAAGACATGGAAAGAGGACTGAAAATGTGTATTATGGTACAACTAAAGTTCTAATACCTACAATGTAATCGATTACAGGTGAAAGTACTCAGGCAAAAGTAAAAAGTAGATTTTTCAAGAAAACACCCAGAGTATTAGCTTCATTTAACCGTATTTAATTGCACTGTGGCTCTACCGAACTCCTCATTCAAAAACACATTTCTCAGGCAAACATTAAATCAGCAAGGAGCTATCCATTGGGAGCAAGTTGAGGTTCAGTGTCTTGCTCAAGGACACGTCAACAGATGAGTGGTTGAACCTGCTCTACCAACTGAACCAAAGCTGCCCAAAACAAACAGACATGTTGGCTGCAAAAAGACACAAAATTATTCAAATTATTCAATGAAGTGGTTAAATTATTGTTATTACTGCAGCTTGGCGTGGGCGAAAAGCTAATCTATAATCTTTTTATTCTCTCTTATTTTTTTGTGTGTGTCTCTGCCTCTATGTGTAGTCTGGGAACGTCTGCAAGGACTGCACTCAAATCATTGAACTCCTCGGTGACATGCTTTCCAATCCAGACCTCCAGGTGAGTTCAATGTCCGACTCACAGCAGCATAAACACTCCAGGTTGTATTTATATTGACTCTCAGATAAGCTTATCAACGTTGGATCTGTCTATATACTCACGAGATATCAATGAAATACCGTCACAACTTCCTCCCAAGATCTGCAGTAGATAGTTTTCAATAAATATCAGAAGGAAAGCGTCAAATTCCTGAAATTGTTTGACACCTGCTCTTTTGTGATATGAAGTACTGTCGGCACATTCAGTGATATGAGTTATCCCCAGGCAGCAGTGTACACACACACACACACACACACACACACACACACACACACACACACACACACACACACACGCACACGCACACACACAATAAAAGAGGCTGAGGACCTTTGACATTTTTATGCAAAACGACTTCCTGTTTTCTGCGTCTAAATAAAAGTAGAAATGAAAAGTGCTCTTTGGTTCTGTCTAAACCTTGAAGATCCTCTTTTTTTGAGGCACTTCTGGTTTGTGGACTATCTATTTCATATAACACAAAGTACAATGTAACTAATGACCTACAGGATTAAAACAAAAAAAAAAAAAAACATCTGTAGTGAGCATCTCACACTGCTGACCGCTGCTGTCAGCAAGTGTGAGTTGAGCTTGTGTAGCTTGGAGGCAAGAAAAGAAAAAAGTGATACTGGCCTGTTCAGGTTGTAATCTAATGAAAAACAATTCATTTGGCAGCGTAATTAGTTATTGTCACTGTCAATGAAACTTATTTTTATAATATACTAAAAGCAAAGAACAGGGTGTAGTCGCACTTCTGTTAACTATTTGTAAATACTTAATAATATTGCCTGACAGTAATAGGCCTAAATATTAAATAATGAACAAAAGGAAAAAAAATATTTGTGTAACCGCAATCAAGAATCCAGAAAGGGAATTTAATCAGTTTACTGAACTTTTAAACTATAAGTTTTGAAAAATGTCCGATTGTAGATTAAAACATTTCTTTGAACAACACTGCAGGGTGAGACACTCGATTTCCGCATATTTCAGTGGATGACTATAATGTGACTGTAAAAAAAAGTTGGCCACTCCTTTCTCCACGGAGAAACCCTCCAAAAAGAAAGAAGTGGACAAAAAAAACAGGTTTATAACAACCGAAATTCATGGTTATAATCAGGAAACTACACCAAGAGACTTAAAAGGGGAAGAAAGAAACAAACCATGACTGTATTTAAATGGTCAGCAACTAACTTGTTGTCCGTAAACTAATCAAGTATTACCCTAAATGCGGAAGTTCAAGTACAGTAAATAATTAGATTTAATCATCACTGCAAGAAATAACAGATACCATTTGAACTAAAGTGATCAAAGGCAAAGATAATGAAATAAAATGATGAATCAATGATGTTTTATTTAAAAGAAACATGCTGGGATGCTTTGTCAATACAGCAGTATGATGACAGCACTATATTATGTTCAGGATCTGTTAGTCTTTTCACTGCAAAGGCAAAACCACACCTTAATAAGAACAATTTGTTACATAACCACTGACAGTAAAAACAGCTCACAGACAAAACATCCAAACTATTGAAATGAAACTAAATACGCTGCAACCAGCGTATGTTTGGTGGAAACAAGCAGCTTCTTTTCAATTAATATATAATTTTTTTCATTCATCATTTTATTTCCTATTTTCTTATTTAATCTTAATAGTTGGCCGGGTTTCTTTCAGGATGATGTTATACATTTTTAAGTAAATGCAGTTCAGTTTCCAGTAGTTTGTGCTGCAGAAGGCCGTTTGAGTGTTGCAGCCTTTTGCTCCTCCGATACAACGCTGGAGCCTTTTGCCCCGGTGTAAGTAACTCCCCACAGAATAGCAAAAACAACCCATGAGCTGTGTTGTTCAGGAAGTTCTTCGACTCAGCTGTGTCAGTCTTACTGTTGCCAACGAAATTCAGGTTTTCATGCTGGTTCATTCTTCCGGGTTTACAGTCTTAATAACTAAGGACAAGTCGTAAGGTTAAAGTTGCCCTCGTTATTCGCTTCATCTGCCTCAGAAGCGAAAACAAAACTTTGACCTGCTTATATTTGTCCCTCGTCCATCTGAAAATAAAAAAAACACACATGTGGATACAACTAAATCACAGAAAGAGCTGTCACTCTCTCATCCCAGAAAAAGATCATGAATGGCCTTGAAAGTGTGTGTGAGCATCTGCCTGGGCCTGCCACCACCGCCCAGGCCTGCAAAGACGAGGTGGAGAAGATGCTTCCGATGGCCATCAGCTTTCTCACTGGTTTCGTAGTAAGTGTCCGGACTGGAATAAACTGTGAATTCGCCGCAGAGCGAAGAACAGTAACTGTGAAATAAAACGTCTCATCTGTCTTTTCCTCTGTAGAAACCAGCAGAACTCTGCAAATCGATCGGACTCTGCAGTTCAGGTGGAAAACAGGAAAAGATACTCAAGCAACTTGTGGAGGCCCTTCAGGCTGCTGGGGTAAGTGGAAACGTCAGTGAATCAAATTGTGGAAGTGCCCGATAGAAAACAACATGGCGTGCGAATAGGGTCCAGTTCGGCGGCTTCGCCTTCTGGTTTAATCCCCGAATGTTTGTGTCTGTGAACCAAGGCTCAGTCGTCGCCACAATGCTCCTTCTGTATTCTGTTCGTGAAGACGTTGGAGGATTTGCTTCCAAAAGAGAGGACTGAGGTGAGTCATGTTTAGAGAGCGAGGAAGCGCGCACAAGGACGATCAGTCACCGTCTGTACCGTCACGGAGACACTCGAATGTCACCAGACAACACTGCCGTCACACAACCTGACCCTCTCTGCAGGACGCTGTGATCAAACTCCTCGAAGACATCTGCAAGATCATGCCCTCCGCCTACCGCGACCAGTGTCAGACTGTTATCGACAAGTACAGCAGATTGCTGATGGACGCGATCTTGGGCTACGCCACCCCCCAGACCCTCTGCGCCCTCGTCCACATGTGCAAAAGGATGGACGCTCCTGTAGTTGGTCAGTGTGATCTTCATCTGATTGGCCAGAGACGGCATGCCGAAGTCGTGGTTACCACTCTAGAATATTCACCGATTCGAGTCTGAGCTTGGGGGGGGGGGGGGGGGGGGGTCTTCTCTGTGTGGCGTTCATATGTTTTCCCACAATTCAAGAACATACATTCAGGGTTGATTTATTCACTACATTTAGTTTTAAGAGGTTCACACAACCCCGAGTTAGATCAATCAGTTTAGAAGATGGATGAATGATTGGTCTCAATCAATGTTTGTAAAAAAAAAAAAAATCCCACTGAAATTTTAATTTAGAATTTACTGGTACTGGATTGAAACTTTTCCTAAAACATTCAGCGTCTCTCTCTACCAGCAGATGATAATATGACATTTCAGAATTAGCACAACCATTGATACCGCCTCTGTATGTGTATATGGATCATCTCAGGAAATAATGAACACGGCACGAAAAGAGTTTTTAAAGAGGATAGGATGTGGGTTTTACCACTTTTGTCTCGTCGCGAGAAAATCCCTGGTCCCTGTGTGTGATCATATATCCAGTGACATTTACATTTTTGTCAAGTTCTGGCTAAATACTAATTTGCTTTTCATTCCACAGATCCATGCACTCTGCCAGCATACAGGTGCAGAGACATGCAGACTGCCCTCAGGTGTGGGGTAAGTGCAACCTGAAGTAAACGACCACCCCCACAATGGATCAATGGACTCTCAGTTCTTATTATAATTACTCTTTGCAGACTGTCTTCTACTGTGAGAGGTTTTCCTGGAAGCCACTGAACACAATCTAAAATCTTTAGGTAAGTGAATTTGATCACTTCTACAAAGTATTTACAAAAAAAACAAAATTTAACCTGATGAAACATTTACAAACTTCTCTTTTCAGGTTTGGACTTCGTTGAATCCACGGATTGTTCCCGAAGCGGCAAACGTCTTAGTATTCAGCTTTTATATATAAATGTGTATCCTGCAATGACTGAACTAGTACACGTGTTAGTTTCTTGAGCTCATGACGGTCGGCGGCAAGTACTTTCACAATTCGATGTTACAGTTCACATAATCAAATCCTTCAGTGTTTCTCATTATAGACGAGATCATCCTTTTAGACATGTATTAGACTATTTTGTATTTCTTTTAATGAAATCAGACTTTTGTAATGATTCACAATTGTTTTTCAAATAAAATATGCAACAGAACTTGATGGGTTTTTTTGTTTTAAATATAATGACCTGCCCAGATTTGATTTCAAAGATCCTTGGAGTTGACTCTCTCAGGGCTGAAAGGGAAACAGATTAAATTTATGAATCAGAAAGTATTATAAAGTAAAGATACATTTTGAGCCAGTCAACTTTTCAGTATGTGACTATTAATTAGGTTGTAATAGAAATGGTGAGTCAGAACAGAAACTACTTTGTTTCGTGTGAACAGCTTCACCCTCTGGAAGAGGAAATGACCGCTTCTGCTTTCACAGAGTCTTGTGGAAAAAAATAAGAAAACTTGTTTGGGTTTTTTTTAAACATAAGCAAACATTTGGATATTTAAAATAAATACAATACAGACAAGATCCCGTCGAGATGCTGTGTGACCTGAAACAGGCTGTGCATGCATGAAACCCGTCAAACATCCCACTGCTGAAAGAATTCTGCTTTGAGCAGTGGAGCAAACTTTATTTATACCGATGTCCGAGACCGACAAACGGTGACAAGAAGCGCCTCACTGGGGTTCTTTCAGCCACAGGGGGAAACACGAGCTATTGGTAGGCCGGGTGTCGTAACTTTTTCCTTAAGTTAGAAAATGTGTTTTTGTTGATATCGTTAGTTTAACGAGTAAAACGTGGTCAATTTGTGTTGTTCACCTGCAATTAAAGCACTTTCTATTCCAGAGACGAATAAGATTGAGATTAGACATAAATGTGGGAAAATTTCTTGCTCAACTTCTGAATATTTAATTGGGGTGTCGGCATTTTTTTTTTTCACGACTATTATGTCTCCACTTTACTGTGTCACTAAACCTTCTCAGACTGAGAGAATCAGAGCCACGCTGGTGAGCGCTTCTCCAGAGGCGAAAAGGTTTGGGTTGCTGCTCTGTTGAACATTTCCCTTTAAGAAAATACAAAACACAATGCGCCATTAGCACAAAGCAAGAGTGCAATTTATTCCAACACTTTAGATAGAAATGCAACATGTTCTTCAGCAGTGAAGAAGGGGGTCGAGGTGAAGGAGAAGGAGAAGGGCCGAAAGGTGACAAGTGTTGCATGTGCAAGCATTGAAGAGGTGAAGATACTTGCAGGGAATGAAAAAAAAAGGCACTTTTACACATAAAGCAACCACACTGACAAATTCCACTTCAATGACAGTTCAGAATGTGACTGAGGAGAACCAGTTCAACCCCCCCCCAGAGGAGACGATGTAAACAGGCGGGTTTCTCTGTACAACACCAACCAATCATTGGTCTCCTCTGTGGGCGGCTTAAGACTACAAATCTTAGGTATTCAAGTGTCTGTTATAGACTCAAACAACCTCTAGGTGGTGGCAGAAGTACCGATACAAGAAGCTGCAAAGGTCGTCAGATTTATGGGAACACAGCGCCATCTAGTTACATCAAGAGGACATTACAGCATGTTAAAGCACAGAACACTTTGGGGCCTACTGTGGTGAACTGGAGTCAAACACTAACCACGAGCTGAGGAGGAGCACTCGAAAGGTACAGACAGAGTATTTGTAAATGTGTCGGCTATTTGGGCGAACATTTTCACCTCTGCTAGTGAACTGGACAAATCCAAGAAGTCGAAGGCCGATGTTGTAAAACCCTGATTGTTGTTAAGTGCACTCTTCAGATAAATTGTAAAAGGTGATGTGTGTAGGACTCAGTGATCAACAAACAGGACATCAGTCCCTGTTAACCTCCACATATCAAAGCCCGGGTCAATAGATTTATGGATTCTATGTCGCAAGAAACATGGAATAAACAGACCTAATCTGAATGGCTCAATCTCATAGGATGAAAACAATGTTAACCCGAGGCAGTACCAGCTGATCTTTTTATGTTCCAATTACTTTTAACTTTTTTTTTTTATCTTGTTTATTGAAACTTTGTATAAAATGTGCGCGTGTCTATGTACAGACACATGCAGGATTGATTATCTGTGATGCTCTGCACGTCTGCAGGTCCTGGAGCACAACAACACAAAGCCATTTAGAGTCTGTTCTGGCCACTTTTCAGCTCGTGAATTGGTTTAAAAAGAAATGTCTATTAGTTTATAAACCTCTCAATGGTCGTGTGCTCGCTTTATCAGACATGCTATCGTCGTATGAGCCTTCAGGTCTTCAGGTAGTGGCCTTTCAGTCCTATCTAAAGAGAGCACAGAAGCTCCAGCCCATGGCTGGAGATCAGCCTGAGGAGCTGAGGGAAGCACACAATGTTAATACATTTAAAAGTCAACTAGAGACTCTCCGTTAGTGAGCTTACTTATATCTTAGTGCTTACTAGAATTCTGTTGTGTCCCACTTGTCTGTTCTCATATTACAATCATTCCATTTAGGTATGTATTTGTTTCAGTGTTTTACAGTCATGGTATTGTTTTTTTTTTTTTTTTTTTTTAAATTCTGTGAAGCACTTCGCAGATTTAATTTGTACGAAAAGTGCGATGGAAATAAAGATTGTCTGTTTTTTGACGTTGAACAGTGACAGGAAAGCAGCTGAAAGCGAACTTCTCAGATGTAACCCACTGGACCTAGATTACTTGTGCCACTCATAACTCAATCAACTATAACAAATACATTATTTTAAAGAAAAGCCAAACAGTCACTTTACAGCTATTGTTCCAGCAATGACCAAACAAAGTCCCTATTTTTTTGGGGGGGGGGGGGGATTCCAGCAACGAACTACTTCTTGTTAAGATGAGGAGTAACTATATGTCTTACATTCACTATGCTGACAGTGCTCGTCGTTTGTCTTCGTCTGTGCGTGACTCTGGTCTTCATATTTCCCCACTCGGACATGAGATCCAGGGGACACTGAATCTGTCGACAAGTGCGTCTAAGTGAACAACGGCTTTTGAATACAGAACCGTGTGGCACATTGTGTTTGGTCATCTCTCGCTGCTCGTCAGATTGTACGATCCCACGACAGTCAAGCACACATTAAATATTTCAAGTACAGTGTTGCTGCGCGACAAAGGCAGCCCCTGTCCTGAGATGAGCAGGCCTGGGTTTCTCTGTAACTACACCCAGAGTCAGCCTCAGGAAGGGGGGAGTGCTGTGCCGTTATCTTTATCAGAAATTAATCAAATTTAGGACATTCACAGACATATAAAACACATTTTTAAAAAAGTAAAAAAAAAAAAAAAAAAAAAAAAAAAACTGGAGAGATTTTATGGTGCAGCCCAACAAAACCACAAGATCATTAGCAGCTTCTGACTTCTCTGTAAAACGTCAGAACAAAACTGACCTGAAGGGACAGCACACACAAAAACTGCTGCATCTGACCATACTTTTGCAATCGAAACATCCAGTAGAAATAAAAGCGAGTGCAAGGGGAGCAGAGAGGACGATAGTGGCAGTGTAATACAGCACCAAACGATATTAGAGTGATATAAAACACATTGCCTTTAAAAAAAAAAGGGGAGTGCAGCAAAGGACGAAAACAAATGTTCACTTTTACAATTAAACCGCTCGGGGATTTTTGAGTCGGAGGAAACGATTTCACGGTTGTTAAATACGAACAGGATCCTGTTCAAAATCTGTTATAAATATAGTTTTAAATACTAGCTGTCAATATCTATCTGATTCGGTGAGACACAAGTTAGTTAAATCCTCGTTAACAGTGTCGGGACCGAGGGGATCTTGTGAAAAAGGTGAAAATCAGCTGGCGGTGCCGCTCTAAACTAAAACAGCAGTAGTTTTCTATTTAATGTTTGATACCGACTATCTGGTCTAATGATTCAGGGGCTGTCCCTATATTGTAGGAGGGGGGAGAGAAGGAAGGAAGGCAAGACTAATTGGCCTGCCGTACATACATGGCCCACTCGGCGAGGAGAAGGGGGCTTTAGTATTTCAGCTTCTTGGGCGCCTCCCATGGAAAGACATCCCGACCGAAGTGCCCGTAAGCCGCCGTGCGCTGGTAGATGGGCTTCTTCAAGTCAAGGTCCCTGAAACACACACAAAAATGATAATCAACACATTCTAGAGTGTGTGGAAGACAAACTGCACGTTTGGAAGAAGGAGGAAAGTAAAAATGGAATATATGTTACAGCACACCTCACTATAACTCCCGGACGGAGGTCAAAGTTTTTCCCAACAATGTCCAGTAGCTCCATCTCACTCCTCTGGGACGTCCCATAATGGAAGATGGACACAGAGAGAGGATGGGCGACTCCAATAGCATAGGATACCTGAAGGGGGCGTCAAAGTTTATAAACACGAGACAAACTGGCTCAGAATGAGCATTTTTAAAAACTACAAAGCACTCCACATTCACTGCTTTCATAGTAAACATTCCCTCTCGATTTTAAATTTACATTGGAAAACGAGGAAAAGTGAAAAACACATGGACACTGACTGCTGCATTTTGTATAATGAACAAACTGCTTGCAGATTTTAGCAGCTATGAGCCTTACTTCACAATGTTTACAAAGTACACTGCACTACTAACAAGCGTTCACAGGAAAACTTCTCTAACCAACCGGTAGAACAAGATAAGCTGCAGCATGAACGTCTTGCTGTGAGCCGACCTCAGGGGAAGCTGTGACAGCCACCTTCAAGTCCACGAGCGGCTTCGCCGGTGATATTCACGTCAACAGTTTTCAAACTCTTAACAATTTGACTTGCGGTACACCCACCTGGACCAGGACACGCTTGCAAAGTCCGGCTTTTACAAGAGATTTGGCCACCCAGCGGGCAGCGTAGGCAGCAGAACGGTCTACCTTTGTGTAGTCCTTCCCAGAAAAAGCCCCACCTCCGTGGGCTCCCCAACCTCCATAAGTATCAACTATGATCTTGCGCCCAGTCAGGCCTGCGTCACCCTGAGAAAACACAGCGCAAGTTTCATGGAACTGAAACATTTCGGGACAGCTGCATTGTTCATCAGATACCTAGATAAACCTAACAGCTCTGATGACCTCCGATGATGCGGCGTATTTAGCAATCATCGTCGAAACACACGTGAATCTGCTCCAGTGCCCTACAACCGTCAGTCGGCTAAAGCTGTATAGAAGAGGGGTGTGTTCACATCCTCAGGATTCACCTGTGGTCCTCCAATGACAAAGCGGCCACTGGGTTGCAGGTGGTAGATGGTGTCGTCATCAAGGTACCCACTAGGAACCACAGCTTTCACCACCTGCTCCTTCAGACAACGACGCATCTCGTCCAGCTTGATGCTCTCATCGTGCTGAACAGAGATCACAATGGTGTGGACACGCAGCGGCACCATGGCGCCTCGGTCCTGCCGGTACTGGACAGTCACCTGAGGGCAGAACAAACACAAGAAGGGGATTAACTGGAAGTGTTTTCTGAGCATGCAAGAAAAAAATTTTTTTTTACGACTTTGTAGAAACCATGTCAATATTAGTTTCTTTAATCCTCTCCTAAAGTGACAAACTGCACCCATAGCTTCCAGCTGGATCAAACGTTATGTTGCTGATATTAACACTTTGCTCAAGGATTCAGATTGCAATCTTCAGCCTTACATGTCAACCCCACAAAATGGGAAAACCCCTTTGCTAAAAAAAAATGTGAAAACTTTCACATTTAATGATCATTTCCATGGAGCATTTCAACCGATGAGATCTTAAGGCAGAAAGAGTGTTTGTTCTCCCATTGAGCAAATGTAGCATGATAATTACCAAAGGACCGCCGTTGGCTGTATGCAAAGTGTGAGCAATCAACTTTGCGCAGCGGTGTTTAAAAAGAAAAGTCAAATATTTGCTGTAAATAAAATTTACTGAATGAAAAAAAGAACTCTCACATCGTACACAATCAGCAATCTAAACCAACATTTTTACAATCAAACACAATTTTTCAAACCGAAATTTTCATGAACTACTGCTACAGAATCCTCATCGACAGTAATGCACTTCACCTGAAGTTGCCCTTTGCTCAGTATCTTCTGGGATAAGCGCCAACACAAGTAATGCTCCCTTGAGCTCATTCAAAAATGCCTGCATGCCTCAGTGGTTCACTCACTTTGTTGCAGTTGAGAAAAGATCTTTGTCTAACCTGGGTTTTGGAATCGGGTCTCAGCCAAGGCAGCGCTCCATTTCGGCGTAATTCCGCCATCTTGGCATTGAGTTTGTGAGCGAGGATGATAGTGAGCGGCATGCACTCCTCGGTCTCATCAGTGGCATATCCAAACATCAGACCCTGCATGGCAAATTCATCATAATGTCAATGTAGGTAAAGATAAACCAGGAGCTGTGATCGGAACATTTCTGGCCACAGTTCCTCAGCTGCAGGCCAAACAAACATTGGAGATCTCCGACCTGATCACCGGCTCCCACGTCTTCTTCCTTACGATCCAGATGAACACCCTGAGCGATGTCGGGAGACTGCTGCTCCAATGCCACCAACACATTGCAGGTCTTATAGTCAAAGCCTGGAAAACACAGTTTAACACTTCAATATCAAACCTTTCACAAGTGAACTTCTGCACTTCGTTAAGTTTTCTTCCAAACAAGCAAAGCTGAACTGGAGTTTATACTCCAGGGTAAATGTACCTGTGCAGATTATTGGGATTATTTTTGTAGGATTTATTATTCAAACAGGACTGATGCATTTATCTCTATACTGGACACACGGCGGCTATGGCTTGGTTGGTAGAGCGAGTCGTCTCTCAATCGGAAGGTTGCAGGTTTGATTCTCTATTTGTCCACTTGTCGTAGTGTTCTTGAGCAAGTGACTGAACTCCAAATTGCTCCCAACGGACGGACTGAGCACCTTGAACTACCTTCATTGGTGTGCGAATGAGTGAAGAAATTTTTTTTGGGAAAATGCTCTAAGTGAAATCTATCTTGCCCTCATTTATGAGAGAAAAAACTATGCAAATCAGTTGGGGGGGGGACGACAAACATTTACCATACAAGTTATGTCAGTAATATTTAGCAATATTGTAGGGTAGCACTAAGTTCCACTTTGAGTTTCCTAGGAAAGGCTGAACACATCAATGAATTGTGTGTCATGTGAGTGTGACATGTCTGGGCGAGTCGTATCAGCGGTTACAAAAGGAAATGAAAGTATTTGGCTACTGTTAAAGACCTGCAGGCATTCCCTCAGTCAGCTGAGGCTACCTCACTGTTTTACTGCCAGCATGGTGAGAACATCCAACGGAAAAGCTCCATATCATTCAACACCACTTTTGCTTTGACTGCACTGTTGATTTTGGTTGGTGTGATCACACCCTTTATTTTATGGTCTGTCTTGTTTGCGAGTACATATCAACAGCCAGCTGTTTTTCTCTGATCGCTATCTTACGTGATCAACAGTAGAAGGAAAAAAAACAGAAAAACATTATCGTCACACTAACTTGAAATAGTGCAGTACCTTTGGAGGAGTCGTCGTAGCCAATATGCTTGATTGTGTCCCTCACAATCTTCTGATAGTCAATGCTGGCTCTGGAGGTGATCTCCCCCGCCAGCAGGATCATCCCCGTCTTAGCAACCGTCTCTGCAGACAAAGTATTGTGCAGCTCAGAGTAAGACCCACAGTGAACACGTTTAAATAAGCTGCTGACCAAGCTGCTGACCACTCATTTGTGTAAATTAACTACTATTAACTACTGACTACTTGTTAAACTAAAGACTTATGTCACACATAAATATCATAACAGTTGACGGTGAATAAAGCTTCCATGATCTGAGAACATATGTCATTAAAGAAAGTCTTTTTTTGTAATTATCAATATACAGAGTGATTGAACGATAGCGAAATGGATTACGAGGTCTGAAAACTCACCACATGCTACTTTGGCATCAGGGTCTTGGCTGAGATGAGCGTCCAATACAGCATCACTGATCTGGTCACAAATCTTATCTGTGGAACAACGGGAAGATTTTTTTCAGAAAACATGCCGAAAAACAATAATGGGAGAAAATGCTATAAAGTTTATCTTAATTGAAAATGAATCCACCAAACTAAAAAAAACTAAAAAACAATGTTACGCTCCTCTTGGCTGTTGATGTGTTACAGGAGATACAACCTGCCTTAGAAGCGACATCTTTTAAAATAAAACCTCCCTATTTCACCATCGTGCCATACGCCATTACCAGAATATATTCAGTTGCTTGTTTTCCGTTTCCTCTGCAGCTCTTTTGCCAGATCTGGAGAAAGCTGAGCATCCTGAGAAGTCAAGGTTTATTTCTCTTGGTTTGGTTCTTTGGCACATTATCACCTGCACCATTCACACACGTTTGTCAATTTAAGGACAAATCATTCTATGTGTGGCTTGCGTTGGATTCGTTTAAACTGAAATACTTTTGGCTTAGACATCAAGGTAATTCACAGTGCGTTACATTGGAAAGCCTAACCCTAACCCATTGTAAAGTGTACAAGGAAATAATAGAAACACATTAAAACAAGGTGAATAAGAAAGGCATGAAATGAAAAAGGAGACTAAACTAACTAAAAGCTGCTTAACGATTGCCTAACGTTTGCTTCCGACTCTGAGAACCCTGGGATGTTTCATATTCTACAAGTAAAGTATTTATGGATAATGTATTTCAAAACACACAAGAACATCATCTCACCCATCCTTCAGTCACACATACCTCCCAGACAAGAACATTATGGCATGATATCATTTACCAACCGTGGCACAGCTGACGGCGTAAAGGTATTGTTCTGAGTTAATGTTTAAGAAAATCTTACCTGTGTGTATTTCACAACTTAGTTATTGTTTATCAGAATTGGCTCAACATCACCAAGTTCAACAAATTCACAATGTGTGGCTATTTTTCACCAGGCTGCTTCAAAAAGGCTAGTTTAAGCAACACAAACCACAAAAACTGCAGTAATTTTTTGAAGCACATTGTATTACCAGTGCGACAGCATTCATAGGACGTCAGAAGCAGCTTCCGGTGTTCACCGATTTGTTAGAATTCCTTGCATTGCTGACATAATGCAGCCGTACAGGTTGTGGATGAGCTCTTGAGACAGGCCGGATGAAAAACTAGTAATTCTGTGCAGGGCTGAGCAATAAGGTCTACTCACTCAATATCAAAATATTCAGTTAAAATGTAGAATGTGCCACAGTGTTGATTAGTGACCGTTTGAGTTCTGCATCAGCGTAGTTTTTGTATTTCTCAGCATGATTTGACTGTTAATGTTTGTTCAAATTGTAAACCAAACACAGCAAAGGGAACAATTGCCTTCATTGATTGTGCACTGAAAAATCCCTGCAGCTAAGTGGTTGTACTGCATGCATGAGCACATGTGGCCTGAAGGCCATATATTGGCCGAGTCTAGGTTTACACCAATACTTCAGTAGTAGCCACTGCTGTAACTATATTTAGGAGTACTGGCAAGTCTATTATCTGTGGCAATGGAGCTGACCCTACTGCCCGACTATAAGACTCAAAATAAAAAGGATACAGCAAATTAAGCTGGTCAACTCTCCTGCAAACTTCAAAATACGAAAGAGTGCATTTGTAAAAAACAAAAAAATATATAAATAAATAAATCACTTAGCAGCTAAAAGAGGTTGTGAGATAAAGGAAAAGTCATTCTTGCTGTTCAGCCACGTGGAGACGCTGAGTGTGATTGACAGACAGCAGCAGTCTGGTGACAGCATTAGCTCTGATAAATAGCTCTTAACTTCCAGTCCACTGTTAAGGGGAACTTAAGGGAAAACGCAAAGGAGCAAAGAAACAACTCATTTCTGAGTTCTTCTGCCCTGCTCTTGTTTCTGTAGAGATTTTTCCATTTCAGGTAAAGCTTAATGGTGTCCACTTTTAGATCTTCCCTTTTCCCCCCTCTCCTTTTTTTTTTAAATCGGACAAATTACTGAATTTTTTTTTTTTTGCATTACTTGTTCTATTATTATTGCACGTCTTTGTACCAACATTCATAACCTATTAACTCAAAAAAAGACACACAAGGCGTCAACTGTTTTTTTAATCGTCTATAACATCTCCCACAAAGCAATCAAATTCCTTCCACCGACATAAAAAAACAACCTCATAATGTTATCATTATTGTAATATTATTACAACATGTTCTTATAAACTTCTCACAATTAAAATGAAAGAGATCATACATTCTCTGAGGTGCTTTTTGATATGATTATAGCTTTTTATGTGCCGACAACGGGAAGCAATGCACATTTCTACTTTTTTTTAAACAAAAAACAACGAATGGTCCCAATGTGATACTGTATTATTCCACGACACTGAAACACATGTAAACAATGTGAAAGTGTTTGGTCTGGAGCTGCGCAGATCACGAGTGAGAAACACAAAGACAAACATCCCCACAAACAGAAAAAATAAAGGTTTCATGTGTTTGATGTAATTTAGAGGGAATATTTGGAACCCAGTTAACACCTGAAATACACAAATCACAAGACGAAGGGCTGCAAAGTGTTTTATTTCTCCCTTAACGTTTCCCTTACTCGGAATCGACGGACTGGAGGCTGACTTCAGCAGCTGTCACTTGTTGTTGATAGTTTTATTCTCGTTATGTTTTCATTCAACTCCCTTCAATATTTTCTCATCTGTGTTTGGTTTCGTGTTGTTGTCTCGGTGCTATTCTGTGCAGCAGTTCTTCGGTGAATCACAGTCACTTGTGGACTTCTGGTGCAGCCGACAGTTAAGTTTTGTCGGAGCAGCTGAGCGAAGCGCTCCTCGAGCCGCATGACCTTGTTTGAGCGGCTAACGAGGATGCTAACGGAGGCTAACACACCGACTGCAACGATGCGCTCTCCGTCAAAACTCACCGGGGTGTCCCTCTCCCACCGACTCCGACGTGAAGAGGAAGCAGTCTTCGTCGCCCCGGCCGTCGTTATGGAAACCGTTCAGCTCTCCGTTCATTTTCGCTCGTACGGTGCGCCGTTAGCTCGCGAGCTAGCCGATCAAACGCCAGTTAATTACAGCGGAATAGAGAGAGACGAGGAGGAGAAGGAGGAGGATCACAACGCGCAACTTCAGCCTCCTTTTCACAAAACACCACACCGAGGCCGCTTCAGGTCCAACGGGTAAAACTCAGCGCACAAGACCCGTTGTATTTATTCGTGTGCAGAACTTCGCCAGACCCTTCTGCTCGAGCTTGCAGCCAATGTTATTGTTGAGCTCAGACCACGTGGTGCTCGGGGGGGGCGTGCGCTCCTGAAAACTCAGAGAAAATGTCCCCGAGGGGAAAACAGGAAAAAACAAAAAAACAATGTTAGTAAGTTGTAGGTCTCTTTGAAGTAGATTACAACTTTATTATTTCAGATCGGACGATTGGAAACCTTTCAAACACAGTGATGGGTCGTGATAACTGCATGGTTTATGTCCCTTTTGGATTGAATTAAGATGCATTTTACATGTTGGAGGCTGCTTAGTACTAGTATCCAATGTTGTGATCAACCTTTGCAGGCTTAGAGAATTTATTTAAAGTAATGTGATATATGTCTGTAGTTTGTTGCTGTAGTCTTTTGAGGGTCCTGACCCCAGACTAACCCTAAACAACTAAAACAGTTCTCAACTGACCCACCATAGCCCCTAAAATCTATGAACATTTTCAACTTCTCAAATTTATTGAATGACAAGACAGTGCAGTTCAGAGCTGAGATGTATGCCAACACATAAAGGTTTCATGATAAACCAAAACAACTAGCAAGTGGCAATGCTATAAAAATGACCTTTAAAAAAAAAAGTTATTTCAAAAGGCTCAAAATATGCAGTTTTACCCGAGTACCCACCCAATGCATAGATAGCAGTGTTCGATTAAAACTATTCAGTTATTTGAGCATGGCTAATAAGGCTGACACGACTATCAAAACATTTCAGTAACAGACAGTGAAGTCCTTTATTTGTCACAAACAAGTATACACTATTTCAATAGCAATTTTCTAGGTTTAACCTGGATCGTTTGCAGTAAATGTTCTGCAGGTTGAGGAGAGTGGTTCTGATGGTCCTGCTCTGCTGAGTGGACCAACCTCCTCAGGGCCAAGAAGTCCTGCTGGGTGCCGCTGCCCATCCAGCTGGCCATACCCCCAGCTAAAATGCTCTCAATGGTGCAGGTGTAAAGGTTTCTGAGCACCTTGAGAGGGAGCCTAAAGTCCCTCAGGCATCTTCTCCTGAGTGTTGATGTGACAGGACCACGTCAGGTCCTATGATGTTGACACCCAGGTACTTCAAGCTCGCCATTCATCCAAAATACATGAAACTCAAGCAACTGAGAAGTATTTCAAAGGTATCAAGTATACAAAATTCACTTTTCCTTTGATCACCTTGTCAGTAAGTAAATTAAGTGGTGCTGTTTGGTGTAACAGATTGAATTTGGAGGAGTTAATGGGAGAACAGGGGATGTTTTTTTAGTCTGGAGTTACAGGAGAGAAGCTCAATGTGGAGTCTGTTTCTGTGTCTACAGCTCAACCAGAGCTGATCAGTCACACCCACAGGGATAAGAAGTGCTGGACGCTCGGAGGATTTTTGCTGCTCGTCACTGTGCTGCACCAGGCAGAGGAGAGGCTTTTTCAGTGTGGCGTCACATGACATCTCTCAAAAGCTGACTCTCTCTTCATTGCTTGGCAACGTGACGCTTCCATGTTGATTCTAAATCTCATCCAGTCCTCCTCCCCTCTGTCTCTCGGGAAAATAGTCATTAAACTGCTCCAGAAGTTTATTCAGATGTCGCGATCATTTTCTTCATTACTTTTTTTTCCTGCCGCGTCCAGTTGCTGTCCTTCATGGCGGGCATTGTGGAACATGTCGAGCCGTTTTTTTTAGGAACATGACTTGCCCACAAGGAGATATTTATCTTTTTTCAAAGCATTGATCTTGTCATTTTGTTCAAAAATGTTGTGCCCCCTCCCCTGCACAGGCATATTTAATGTGTTAATGGGTTCAAACAAAGATGTGCAATGTGTGTGAGCCATACACTGTTCTTAAGCAGGTCTGCATGCAGGGAAATGTTTCTGAATGAAGAAAAAAATTACTCAAACATTACTTCTCACACCAGTCCTGAACACTTCAAAAAAGCATTATATATTAGGCCCGTGGGCTGAAAACCAGCCTGCAAGAGGCTCCAATCCAGCCTGCCAGACCACCAAGCAAAATGATTGAAATTTCACAGAAATCACAGACTTTTTTGGACAAATTTCTTCAGAGTAGCAGACACAACACAAAGATGAGACCAAGCAGAGATATTGGTGACACTACCACGAGAGAGAGTGACCTCATTGCTATCAAACTAACCTCAAAGCCAGGCAGAAAAGGCGAGGGTTTCTTTTTAAAACATGCTTTAGGAAAGGTTTTTTGGGACATTTCATTGCATTTTTCACCAGAAGGTATCATTAAAATAACTTTATGTTAAGATTGTAGTTATGTTGGGAGTAATTGTTTATGTTTTGTGAAAATATGGACATTTTCATTGCGTATACTCTGTGCCTCAACAAAGAAAAAGCTTAAAAATGTCAATTTAAAAGTTATTAAGGCTTTTCTTTTTTTTTTTTACCAGTCCAGCTCACTCAAGATGAAATTGGACTGCATGTGGCCCCTGAATTAAAGCGTGTTGAACACCCCTGTTTTCAAACATATCTAGACCCTCTAGACTAGGCACAAATGCCTAAACTACACCTGGACTCCTGCATCCCTGAGTTGGATAAAACAATATAGAAGATTGATGAATTAAAGGTTCATGACTTGTTTGTGTCAACAGTGGCACATGAACTCTGATGGCACCATCACATAAAACTGGTTCCTCATGGAGAGCCCTCTTTTCTTGTGTGGTTCCGACCATTGACGTTGATCCACAAAGTGATTATAATTATAATAATTATGGACATTAGGACAAACCCTAAGGTGTGCACATGTATTCACAGTTGCAGTTATTCTGACTAAAAGTTACGAGAGATTTGCATAATGTCTGTTTTTTTCTATTTGTCTCTGCAACATATAATATTATGACCACGTCACTGATTTGAAACTTTTTAAAATCTTTCTGTTAACCTTATTATATCTATGCAGCCCAACTTGTATGCAGTATAAACAATAAACACCACTTCATCTTTGAATAACATCATAATTACCCTCTCACAAATGAGTTGCCTTTTTAAAAACAGCATTGTGCGTTCACAAAAAAGAAGGTGATTGACAAAAAAAACAACACAAAAACAAACTTCATTCCATTTGGGGACATGTTCAGGTCTCCTTTTGTACGTTATTGTGATGACGTACGTACACGCTCTGTCTGAACAGGATCAAACAGGTAAATTATCCCCTTGTCTGGAAAAAGGGTACTTTAAATGTTTCACAAGTGTTTAAATGTTTTTCAAAGTGTGACAGTTAAAATGGACTATTTTGTAGCAGTCTGTGACATAAAAAGTCAGCATTGTTTATTTAATAACTCTTAATCTCAGCCATTAAGACAAAAGTCCATTACTGCAGTGTCAACTCTACACAACACCTTAGGAGGTCCCACTGGGAAAATACTTTAAAAAGCTCGTTTTGTATGTTGTTTAGTGTAATAAGTTACACAAGTCTCATATTACCTTTTGACTTTTCCATTTACTGCATTCGAGATAAACAGTATATTGTTTCGATGAGCCGACAGTTGCATGATCAGTATTTTACAAATGGTTTGATCGGTTTTTTTGTATTGTTAATGTGACTTACACAGTGAGAAGACTTTGGATTTTTCAACAACTTTGTTGTTCTAACTGCAAACCAAACACACTTACAGTATATGAGGTTAATTGATGACTGTATTTTACACAGTTGTAAATGAGTGCATGCGTCATTGCGTTTCTCTGTTAGCCATGCGATGAGATTCACTGAGGGACACTCAATAAGGGTTTGTCGTGGTTATAAAGGTTGTTTTATCCAGATTCACATATAGTAAAATGGACTTTTGTCAGATAACACAATATGTTATCTGCTCTCTCCTGTCCTTCCTTCTCCAGCCATGTGTTCGGATTCTGCTGACTTCACGTTGATCTTTGTTTATTCAAAGTAACTTGAAGAGAAGATAGTAAAGTCTAAAGTCAAATATTCTTAACAAAAAAATTCCAGTTGCCAATCTTTTTGGCTTTTGTTGAGTCAAATCTTGTGAGTGATTTGATTCCGCATGTTCACACAAGCTAATACTCATCTTCATGTTTTGGAGTCTTTTCCCTAAAAAACAACATATTACATTATGTCCCATTTGTTTAACATTTTATTTGCACACTCACACAGTTAAACAACACTGTTTCCTGAAAGCCAACAAAGGAAACAAACAAACCCCCCCCCACCACATTAGCCTAAACATCCACTCACTGACCTCCATAGAACAGGGGCTGTATTCACAAAGCTGCTAAGAACAAGAATAAGAGCATTGGTCTAGGATTACACTTCAAGTTCACGTAGTCACATGGACATTTCTGATTGGCCGAGGTGATAGAATGCTCCGTGTACATTAAATTCATCTGAGGAATACAGACCAAGACCCATAGAGAGACACATTAATCTACCATCTGGTGACACTTTATTTATGTTCACACAAAAACACACACAAACACACACTCTCCCTGCCATGAACTATGAAACCATCAGTTATGGTGGTCCAGGGTCCTTATTTCCGATACGAGACTGTTTACATCGATCTGTATTGCTGTCAATAACGTCCCGTCACAGGATAACTTCAACTTTGGTTTCACATTCAATATGTTTGCTTGCGTATGATATTAGCTTATGAGTCTATAAAAGCACTTGTAATCGAGAGTCTGGACACGTGTGACTCCAAGATATAGTACATACAGCCATGTATGAGATGGTGGTAGACTCAGAAACAGGAGAGCGCAGAGCTACAAGGTGGAATGTTTGCAATCTACATTAGGAGTCTTCGAATGTGCTGCTTCTACAAGCACATTGACAGTTTGAGCTCAGACCCTGAACGCATGGATATCGCCTCTGATCTCATTTTAACTCTTGATGTTTACATTCTTTGCTCTGTCCGTTTCCCCTCCTTTCACTATCTGCTTGACCCCCGTGGGGCTAACCTGAGCTGGTCTGTGTTCACCCAAGATGGCAGCGATCAAGGCCTCAGGGGCACTGACTCCGCCTCCCGGAGACATGGGGCTGCGGGGGCTCAGCGGACTGATGGTGGGAGACGGCACCGCATCGGGGGAAACCAGCCGCTCTTTCTTAGCGGCCGAGCACTGTGAGCGGCTTCGTGTCTGGCTTTCCTTGGGGCGAGGGCTGAGGTGGAGGCCCTGCAAGGAAGGCAGGGGGTTGGAGGCAAGAGCGGGTACGGCGGGACTGCGACTACGAAGGTGACAATGGTGGTGTTTGCCAGTTTTGGGGCTCGGGCTGCGGGAGTTGGGAGCCAGCAGAACCAGGGTGCTATCGTCTTCAGAGCTGACGTCTGAGCTGTCGGAGCGACACACAGTCGGGCTGTGCATGGGCATTTTGATCTGTTGTGGATAAACAAGAGGAGGAGATGGTCATTAAATAAGAGGCCATGTGTCTAAATACACCTATAAAGAAGTTAAATATACTTTTAGAATCAATCTGCCCATACATTAATGGCATATACAAACACGTGACTCTTCAGAGTTGACCTCCCTGTGGTTTAGGATAAGGTGGTGGATGTCAGTGTTGTAACCTATTTTAATTGTTTTAAAACTTAAAAAGACGAACCCCTACCCCTACAATGACGTGGGTACTTTGCTCTGATTGGCCAGCTTCTTTTTCAACATTGAGCCTATTGACATCCAGCAATGAATGGTTGTAATCTGACACTGTTGTCATGATATTCTTTTTATAGACTGGGCTGTGTGAAGCTGATAAACATTAAATGAAATTAGTAACTAGATTACATCTGGCTGTCCACCAGATTAAGTGTTTACTGCAGTCTGAAGCTTCAGCACGCCTCTCAATGGAGCAACTTCCATTTCTATTTGACCTAATTTGACATGTAAAGTTATAAATGTCACAGAAAGCATAAAAAAGCATAACACTTTCCTTTTGCTTCAAAGTTTTCTCAACAGTGAGTACTGAAAGTAAAAGTCAGGATGCCACTCCATTGATGTATATGCTATGACTACTGAAGCCCAGCTATCCTGTCTAACCCCAGCCTGCCCAGTTTTGTAAAGCCAGTATCTAGAAAATAGACTATTAAACTCAGCAATTGGACATCCCGGAGATTACTACAACTGTTAAAATCAAACAGCATTTACAGCTGCCACCTGCTGCACAGCAAGTGGCATAACATGAGTCATGGACTGGCCTCGAAAAGCTGTGAAGTTTGAACTGCACATAAACTATTCAATTTCAATTTCATATTCTTATTCTAATTGAGTGTCGAACATTGCACAGTAATGTCCAATGACAATTATGTTATCTTACTTAGATTTGACACTGCTGCATTTTTAATGGTAATTGTATATAGTTTTCAACATGCAAATGTGTACGTTCATCCACTCATGAATATATCATGGGAAGTAGTAAGATTGCAACTTGCAATTACCTGAATAGGTGACGACAATCCAACAATACTGTTCATGTTGTTACTGTAGTAACCCAGGATGTATTCACAATCATCCCTGGGCAAATCCTCCTCTGAGAATGTCACCTGGAGAAAGTCAAACACCCAAAATATCTCAGAGTTTAGCTCCAGCTCAACAGTTTTCAATGGAGTCAAGTCTCTGATGTGACTTGCCTGTGTTGCATGCTCCCCTTTGGCCCAGATGTATGCCTGGTAATCTTTGTGATGTTTGAATCCGACCTGCTCAAAGCAATCACAGACAGAACTGTTCATTCCTGACACTGGAGGTAAACAAAACAGTAGGAACTTGTATGAACGACTTGAAAAGAACCTTGTATATTGCCACCCAGTCCCATGAGCTGCGCTGGTAGTTTGATACAACAGTGAATCTGACAGTAGCATCTGAGGTATTGCACCACTCCTGGCTGAACTGCAGCTCCACCAGAGGTGTACTCACCCTGAATGGGAACTAGAGAAAACATCACAAGTTACAAACACAGGAACAAAACAAACCAAACAAAAAATAACAAGCCAGTGCTGTTAAGACATTTGTTTTGGTGTTTTTGACAAAGGTCGTGTGTCAAAAGTGTCTCACATGCAGTGAAAACAGGGCAGAAACAGGCTTGTGGTCACTGATGGTGAAACCCATGTGACTTCGATACACATGCTGTGTCACTTTAGTTGCCCCACCCAACCATGAGGTAAGACCCCGTTGCAATGCGGCATTGTGGGTAGGAACTGGGGAGCCAGTGCGACGAAGGCGCCAGAGGATACGATCTGTCCAGGCAGGTTTCCGCTTCTTAGAACTGACAGAGATGAAACATAAACAAGAGACAGACGATCAGCAGCTGATCAGATGAGTGTTTATTTCTAAAAAAAAATAAAAAAAATAATAATCTTGAAGAATGAGCATGTGATCGAGGCAGCTGGATGGACCTGGTGTCATATGTATGAGTGCCCACATCAAACTTATAGGTTGGTGGGAAATTGAGAGGCCCCTCCATAAAGCCATCCAGGATGGATTCTGCAGTTTTCGCCATGTTGAGCTATGGAGAGATCAGAGAAATGGAAAAACTGAGTAGCTCACATATGGGAAGTGAAATTCATATTCAGAAGGTGAAGTTTGAAAACACGGAGCAACGGCTCCCTCTATTGGACGTGGTTAGTGACAAACAGGCGGCTTAAATCTTCCACGAAAACCCATCTGTTTCTGTAAATTGGTCCAAAAGCCGAAGGTGCCTCACCTGATCCCGTTCCCACAGCAGAGGCAGCTTATTGCTGTCAATGGCACATTTCACCACGTGGATGTCATAATCTTCAATGCGAAAATTTAAATCTCCAAACCAAAAGACGACACTGAGGGGAGAAGAAACATGTGTCATTAGTAGATAGTAGAGACTGAAATGAAACACAAAATGAAACCAGTAAACATTGTAGGGCACATTTATTGCAACATTTTGCGTTCAGTCAACTTAAATTATTGCCATGTTATTATTAGTGTATGGAATTGTGATACAAAACTCAAGAGCTGTTCGACAAAATATTAGACTGCAATACTTTTGCGATATGATGCATATTATCATTTCCTCAGTTACACTGCTTTAGAAAGAGTCGTTGTAGTTTATCAAGAGTATAAAAAAAGAAATGCTTTGTGAATTAAAGAGCATTCTTCACTGAAGTGACAAAAGCTACTCTGGTGCAAATAAAAATGCCACAAACAAATGTTTCTCTGTGTCACACACCACTTTCACTCATTTCACTCTGTCCCATCTTTTGATATCTTCACATTCTACATTTTCATTAAATCTGTCCAGTGTGACATAAACTATAATTAATAAGAAAAATCCTGCCTGAGATTTTTTTTTACTCCATTCACTGAGGTGAACACACACCAACACACACTGAAAATAAAAATAAAATAAAGGATCTGTTAAAAAAATAAAAGAAGTTAATTGTACAGATTTATGATTTGATGTCAGAGGCAAAATTAAAAAGTTGACAAAAGAAAATGAAAAATAAAAGTAATAATGAAGAAATACCAGAGCACATTTCTGTAAATGTACAAAACGTGTTGTTATAATATGTCAAACATGTCAAAAACCACCCACTCATGGTCCAGTACTCCTGTAGCAGCGCCTCCTTCAAACTGCTGCTGCTGAAGGATGCTTTCAAAGTCCTCCATCCGCTGCTCCACGTTCTGCATGTGAGCTGGCAGGTGACAGTTGAGAAAGCACACCGGGTGGCCGAACACTGTCATCCTTGCGCTGACTCCACCTTTATTCCCCTTGGAGTGCCAAAATAAAACCAAAAAAAAAAACAGGACGTAGTGACAATTGAAGCTCATTTGTTTAGTTTTTGAATAATAGCATGAAAACACAAATGCATCTCACTTAAGATCTGCATCCAGGATCAAGGTCATGGTGTTTTATCTGACACTGACTCACATAACCACAAAGCCAGACAGCCTACTGCTGCTGCTGCTGCTGCTGCACTGACCTCAAAGAGAAGGAGACTGCACCAGCAGCAGCCAGGGGTGATGCTGACATCAACACACGCACGAAGGTCACTCACACACCGACACATGCAGCCGTGGATGCATGGTCCGACTGTCAGGATGGCAGACGCACACACACACACACACACACACACACACACACACACACACACACACACACACACACACACACACACACACACACACACACACACACACACACACACACACACACACACACACACTCTAACTTTGACCAAAACCTCAGTGATGCGGATTAACCTCAAATTTTGCAACATCACAAATCTCTGATTCTCTCAGAGTGGCACTCTCCAATGCGAAGCACGTACCCAATATCCTCCAAGTCCTGTGCGCGTGCTCTCTGTCTGCACCCCTCTGAGGAATGGAAGATGACAGAACTTGGAGAAAACCAGCAGCTGCACGCCCTGCATCCTCTGGGATGCCACCTGAGCAGACGAGAGGTCAAACAAAGTCTATTGATTATTGGAAAATCTTTTTGATAATGACACCAAAAAAACAGAACAATGTGAGGGACGAGAGTTAACTGACCAAAACATATCCAAAAGGACTGAGTGTGTCCATGCAGCGCTCACTCCACTGGTCTGAAAACAGAGCATCTTTCAGCCTCTTGTTTATCATGGAGTTGACTTCCTGGAGTCTGGAGGGAGCCAGAAAGTAGAGAAATGTCGTACACAAATCATAATGAAAAGTACTGTAATGGCTAATGGGACAGGACGAATCAAAATAAAGCAGACGACTGAGTGGGCAGTCACGGCTGTCTCTCTGGCACTGCTGAGCCGTGCACAAATACTTGCTTACCCGATGATAAACATGTCAATGTTCCCATCTGAAACATTTGGCCCAAACAGAGCAGTGATGTCATCTGGCGGGACGGCCGATCCCACGTTCCACGTGACGATGTACACCCTTTCAAGGGATAGAAAAACAGAGGAAATGCTGCATTAGCTTTAAAACACTATATGGTGAAGGTTGACAGAGGACATAATCCATCCTGTAATCCTCGGAGAAATAGCTTTCATCAGGGTTTCTGTATATAGGAAAGCGATAAGCACAATTAAGCACCTCTATGTACCTCCATGATGACTAAGGATTATGTGTTCCCGTGCGCGCGTGCACCGGTGACACAGCCGACAGACAACTTCAGTGGTTAAGTTAAATATCTTTTGAAACGTAACCCACAGTAATAATTAATTAAGAGCAAACAATCTCTTTTACGGTCTTTCAATCTATTGATATTTGCCCCCCAGCAAGTTATTTCTAACAAATATTCACAAACTTCCCATTTAAAGTCAGTAAAGAAGTTCATCTTACTTTGACCTACAATCGAAAAACTGTTATGAAATGAAACAGAAATGTTTGTTATGTAGATGAAATGTTTCAGCTTCTTGTACTCTAACTTTTTATCAGTTGGTGTCTGTACGTGTGATGACAAAGACAGCGATCACATCACAGCACCTCAATCTCAAAAGCACTTTACAGTCGCAATTACCCATCTGTTTGTGTCGGACAGGGGCCGGAGTCACAAATTCCAACCTGCCGAAGTCATTAGATTCTCCACAAGACTTTTGCTCCCTCATGATATTTATATGCAAATTGCTTTTGATTAAAGTCTCTGTTAAATGAAATTGTAGTAGCCATGTGAGGCGTATGTCCTTCATCAGCGGCAAGAGATTTGGCCAGTGGTTCTTTTTTTTTATTTTTGTTCAAGGACACTTTACATGAATGAGTGGAGACAGGAAATAAGCCATCCGCCTCACAATAACAGGACAACCATCCGGACCACCTGGGCCACGCTCACATGTGGGTCAATTCGCACAATAAGGAAACAGTTAAACAGGATTGATGCACTCATAAAGTCTATTAATTGACTTTGATTGTTCTTGTTATGTTCGCTCAGCATCGTGTGTTTACGACTGACCACTTCCCAAAGCACATTCTGTGATTTGATATTTCCTTCTAGCAGCCATTGACTTCCAGTCATTCATCTGTAAATCTAATATTCAAATGGATTTAAAACTGTATTTTTGCTTAAACCTTTTTTTAAATCCAGAGATGGAAAAGCTCAGTTGTGCTCAGGTAGAATTACTGTTTGTTCCTTAGAATGTAATCAAAATACAAGTGAAAGCGCTATTATTAAATACAGCAAGTTTGATATGTATAAGTGAGTTTCATGCATTACTGTGCTTCAACACGATAACCAGCGCCACGGTGTAAAGCAAAACCTTTCTTTGATCAAACAGTTAACATATTGGCAACAAAAATGCAGGTTTGAATAGTATTTAACTGTGCAGGTGCTCAGGAGTGACAAATACAAGTTGCAGTATAATTCTAAAAATCAAACTGTATACTTGAAAAAAAAAAATACTAATCACAGTGCAAGCACATCAAAATAATACTCATTAAAATGATGTGAGTATTTGCAAGCTGTTGCTTTAACTTCTGTCAAAATCATGTTATTGTTGAACAGCTTAGGAAGTTTCTAAAGTCTAATAGCTGACTGATGTACAGCAACATTTTGTACACAGTGATGATATTCACATTTCCATTTTCAATATATTCATGTTTTTTTTTTAATTGGCAGCTATCGAGACTCTATACCAAAGAGAAATGCTCATAACTCATAAAAGATAAACACGAAAAACTGAGACAGAATCCATCAATGTCTTTCAAACTAAGCAAATACAGAAGTGATATTTATTGATCCTTGCAAAAGAAATATTTATCTGTGTGATCACTTGAGCTCATAAAAAACCAAAAACTTTGAACATAATTTTTTTCTCTTTGTATAAACACACCTCCAGAGATTTACACTAAGTTCCTTCTAAGAACAGCCTTTATTTATGAGTGATGAACACAACAAAAGTGCCTTTGGGAAATCTGCCAACAAAATGTGTCACTCTGTTAGTTTCATAAAGCTCTTAGTGAAATTTGCAGCCGTGATTCACGTGGCGCACGCCGGCTCTCCTGCAGCCACCGACTGCAGCTCCGTTTGGCTCGATGGGAATTACATGTGCTGGATATTTTCAATAAAAGTGGTATAATGTGTCTCACCTGAAGTCATTGTTTTCTCCCGGCTTCTCAGACTGAGCCTGGCTCTGAGAGGAGCTCCCGGGCGAGGGGGTCGTCTGTGGAGGAGGGCTGAGGCTGGATTTTGGACTGAGGCTGGATTTCGGACTGAGGCTGGATTTCGGACTGAGGCTGGAGGGCGGGTTGGTGTTGGACTGGGGCAGAGATAGACTGGGAGTGGGGCTGAGGAGAGGCTGAGGACTGTGGGGACTCTGGGGGCTGTGGAGAGGGAAAGAGGAATCTGTCGGAGAATGTGGCAGGATGTTGGCACTCTGGGGTCCTGGAATGCAAACGGGGATCAAATCTATTTCCTCGGAGGGGTCCACTGAGGTCCTGGTCAGCTTGGGAGCAGGTTGAGTTCTGAGAGCAGTCGGTCTGGGCCGACTTATGCTTGCTGGTGGTGCTGAAGTGTACCCAGAGTTGGCCTGACCTGACTCCATTTCGCTTGTAACCTTTGGAGGCACAGCCTGTACGGGGCTCGATCCAGACTGCTTCCTGGACGCTTCTGGTGGGCTGAGAGTGAGAGGTGCATCATGAATTGCCAGCTGTGGAGGTAATCCCGGGCTGGCTTTGATTAATGCACATGGTCCAGGATGTACTTTGAGACCACAAGGGTCTGTGTTGACCTGCTGCGGGCTACCCATCAATCTGCAAGAGTGTGTGGGCAACACAGGGTTTTAATAATTTAGTACGGCTTCCAGAGAGCATAGAAATAACATACAACATCATTAAAATACTGAGAACATAGATAGAAGAGGTACCTGCAGTGGCTGAAAGATTATTTAATACCTCAGAGTGAGTTCCTGTCCACATCATCCTCCCCAGGGGTCATTGATGACATTATAATAACAAGTACTAACAGGTCTGGGTCCTCAGTGACATTAAAGCTGCCCAGCAACATTAATTAACCCAGGATCTATTTTTAAAGCAAGATAAATAATTGCTGGTCATAGAGCAGCATCCCACAACAACAACAAAAAAGTGATTGACCTCCTCTTCCAGAAGAGATGCACTCAGTCAGTCAGTGGCCAGAAACATAATGGAGCACATCAGACAATGTCAACAGATACTGTAGGTCACAAGCAGGAGGGTGCCTGATATTACAGGAGGACAAAACCCACCCCTTCCTTTTGTTTTCATGTCCCCATTCAGAAATCATACACCCCCTTTAATAATTCATAATAAGCAAACTGAGAAATTCACGTGACCACAGTGGAAATGGTGGTGATCACACAGGTTTGTATTGATCCCACTTCGAAAGTGCAAAAGGGATTAGTCACATATGAGAACATGGCCCTTTTTCATGTTTCAGTCCCAATGACATGATCTGAAAAAAGGTACCAGCTTTAGGGCTCATTAAAATGTCACAAAAGACATTTATCTTTTTTTTTTTATCACCACAATAGCAGTGCTTCCACTGCTTCCCTTGTAAACCTGCTGGAACAAGTCTTACCTTTTGATTTATTTCCAAGGTGAACCGCAAAGGTGATGTGAAAAATCCACAGTGAAGGAGGAGATCAGTCATCAGTCTCCTCTTCTGTTCCCTCCACCTCGCCACTCCACTCACAACACGGCCAGACTGTCACATTCAGGCGAGGGCTGGATGGATGTACGGTCCGGGACACGGAGCTGGACCCGGACCCGGACCCGGCCCCGTCGGTACTGCGCGCGCCTCTCGGCTGTCAGGACAGAGAGCGGTCACGCGTGATGCGCGCGGACTCCTGCATGTTGATTTGTGAGCTACAATCCATCAGCTGATTATTAAAACTCATCCTACTTGTTATTTGCCGCCTATGCACCACGCAGTTGGCCGGAGCTGCTGTGCACTTTGTTTTCTTCCCCCTCCTTCTTCTGCACAGCATCCCGCCTGCACCTCCTGCACCTCTCTCTCTCTCTCTCTCTCTCTCTCTCTCTCTCTCTCTCTCTCTCTCTCTCTCTCTCTCTCTCTCTCTCTCTCTCTCTCTCTCCCTCTCTCTCTCTCTCTCTCTCCCTCTCTCTCTCTGGGGGCGGGGACAGCAGGAAAGGCAAAACCCCCCAAAATAAATAAAGAAATCAGCTGCCAAAGTGCAGCCTGCCACATGTAATTGAATGCCTGTCCTGTCGCACCGATGGCAGATTAATGCGTCACCGATGGGGAGGATTGATCAGCATGTCAATAATGAAATTTGACGCCTGGCAACGCTACCTATCCGCCCCCTCTGATATCTTTATAGCAGCTGCAAAGGACGACCCAGCAGCCCTCACAATATCATGCACTCACCACCATGCAGTCGATCAAATAATTAATTCTATTAGGTTGTATCTGTGCCTCACATATCCCTCACAGCTTGGATATTTGAAGGTATGATTAATTATTGACAATTTTGCTCTGTCGCCTCAGTTCTACCTCTCTGTCATATGCACCCATCATGCATCACTCATGTATTGCATCCAAATGCACACTGTAGGAATTTAAATATTCAAATGAATAAAAGCTGGAGGGCTCATAGAAGACACAGATACTGGACTTCACCCTTCAACAAGCAGTCTCTCCGCTGTAAATTTAAAGTGTCAAGCCAAAGCCAGGATAATCCGAGATGATGCAACACTGTGAGATTTAGAAATGTCCTTTCATGGAGGTTGTGATAATGGGACTCTGAGAAAATGCAAAAACAGCGCCAAAATAATTCCTCCACACTTCTTCCTCATACAGGGAGCGTGCACATAAAAGACAGTGTCAGTACGGTTATTGTCAAGCTGCCGCTGGACTTCTTTTTGTGTAAAAAAAACATTAGTAGGACAGAATTGTGTGGGCAAACTTTTACAGAAACCCATTCTGAAATCATGGGAATTCTCATAAATTACATTGATCAGATGGTGATTGTGGTCAGTTTGAAGCCGTTCAACAGGATTCATCATGTAAACAATTATCCTTATCGAAAGTATTTTAAACCGGACGTTTTATTTAATCACACTATATAAATTTGACGAGATTTCACCGAGTGCCCTTTAAAGCACTGAACTGAGAATTGAGCTTTATGACATTTCAACTGTTAGACTTTCACATTCACAGAAATCAAAACAGGACCATTAAAAACCTTCAAGGGTTTCAAATGATACGCGACATCAGACAAAGTTATCAAATCTAGTTTCAGGCAAAAGACTAGTCAACATCCATTGCAATATATTTATTTCATAGATCAAACGTCACACCTAATGAAGTGAACAATCAATAAATGGATCTTTAATACTCACACTCTCAGGCCCTCAACAGCATCATAAAAGTCATTCCCAGATGCACTATGGCTCTGCTGGGATTAATACAGATGTGTAATCTCAGTGGAATGCACTGATCGTAAGCACCAGCTGTCCACTGAGTCACCCAGAAGTCCCTGCTAACACACAACAATACTACACATCGTCATTTTCATTCAAATGCTACATCGGCCAGATGTGAAAAATCAAAGACAAGACGTGGCTGGAAAAAGGGGGTGTAACATAATTCTCTTGTGGCGATAAATGAAACAGCAATTCCTATAAAAAGAAGTCAGAGTTGGATTGCTCCGAGTCTATGGCCGTTTTTTGGTTTTGACCAATCCTTTTTCCACCAGGCTGCGGTAGAACTCCTGGATGTAGGTGTACACACACTTCCAGTCAGGCTCTTTCATCCGGACCAAGTCATCAGCATCAAGCAGGGGAGGGCAGCCCGCCAGCCTCCTGCCATAGAGAAAACACTTGAGACCGACACCGACAGAGAAAACATCCTGTCAAAAGTGTAAAGTTTAAAGTTTTCTCTTTAATGTGTGACGGCATATTTCACCCCAGGCCCGTTTACATTCTCGTGAAAAGGAGGGAGTGCTCACTCTGCGGTGCTGAAAGCCAACTGAAAGTTGTCCCTGGGCTTGTTGGGGTTGAGGACGGAGTACTCGAAAGAGTCGGGGAAGAAACGGTGCACCAGCGCGCAGAACGCGATGCCGTCTTTCCAGCTGGAAGAGAAGTTCTGGATGTCCACTCCCTGTTTCAGGCCAGATAAGAGTCCCTTCAGAAGGCACAAGTGGCAGAGCTATGTGCGGCTCCTCTCGGCCGTAATTCACATGCAAAAGAGAGTTAGTGCATATTGACCTCATATGGCTCTGTTTTGGCCCTGCACCAGTCTAGAAGCATCTGTTTGACATTTTTAGCATTGGGTACTGTAGCAGCAGGACATTGCTGGCCCGAGACGGCGGAGGAGCTGAAACGTTTTCGAAACAAAGACACTCAGGAGTTGCACAGAAAGCACAGGTTATCTTCAAACTGGGTAAACGCTCCGCTTCAAAGACAAACGTTGTTGACGTTTGACGGCTACAACTTTACACAAATCACTGGCTGTTATATCGAGACGATTTTATTAAACGGTAATATAGCTAATGGTGCTGGTCTGGGACTGTTTAAATGTTTTAGCTGTTCGTAGTTATGTGACTCACCTCCCTGCTGTTCTGCTGAAGGGAGTGTAGGATGACTGCTGGCCGGCTTGTTGTGAGAGAAGAAAAAAAAAAAAAAAAAAAGACAAGTGAAGAACTGAGATGAGCCTTGAAAACTAAAAACCGGGACAATGCGAATGGGACTCACTTTTTGTTGTTGGTGGCTGTTGGTTCAGGGATGCTCTCCCTACGCTCGCAGCTCCGCCCGGTGCCCCTCCTTTGCTCAGGCCCTGCTGTCTGAGGTCCTGCTGCCTCGACCCCCGATCCTGCTCCCGCTTGTCTGACGGCAGAAAGTCAATAAGCGACTTCATCGACCGACTTCTACGTCACCGAAATATCTATATTGCCTGAGTCGACCTCTCTTCTTCTTGAGCAGGTCCCTCAGTGCAGCACGAATCATCCGCCTCTCCTCAAAATCTGCTGCGTTGTCCAGCTAGAACGGATAATTAGAGGTTAGAGGATTAGAAGGAAACACGTTGACACAAACACGTTTCACATTTCGTTCTAATACAGCATTTGTAAAGTCCGTTAATTCAAGCGGAGGGAATCATTTTGTCTCGTGCCATGTGCATGTAAAGTGCAAAGTGAATCCAGGTGGTCCACGTTTCTCGACTCAGTTTGGGAGAAGAAAGAGTGAGAAAACCGAAGTGTCAAAAAATTCGGCTGGACAAAAAGAAGACAGGGAAAACGGGCGGCCACGGCTCACGTTTTCTCCTCCAGCAACATCTCTCCGTGTCTGTTATGAAGCGCTGGCTCACCATCTTGTTGAGAACTTCTTCATCCTCGATTGCGGCCAGTTGTTCGCTGGTGATTGACGCCGAGTTTGACCCCATGACTGATGTGCAAAATCTTGTCGCGTGAAATCACAGCTGCCCGGACACGTACGCTTCACGGGAAAAGGACTGAGCAGAGGCGAGTCAACAGAGGAGCAGGATTTGGTGAAAACTCACCACTCTGTCAAAAAGTTTTTAAAAAATCACAACTTTGCTCTGATAACTTCATCATTCACAACAAAGTAAAAACAAAAGAAGAAAACAACTGCTAAACTGCATCTAAAGAATGCAAAGGGGAAATACCACATTCATTTGTCCATGCAAGTCCACGGGTAAAGGCGATATAAACAATTGTGTGAGTCTAAGCAGAAATGTTTGTCCTGCTGGAATACTCCTCTGTGTATGTCAGCAGCTGGCTGAGTGCAGAGACAAGTACAAATATAGTAATGTGGTGGAACTAAACAGAGATAACTGTGTGGAAACTATGTGCTTGAGACACAGGTTCCAAAAATTTCCCCCCCGAAAAACAAAAAAACAAAAAATCCCCCGACTGGGGAATTGTGTGTCTCACCTGTTCCCAGGATGTGTGACGGATGCCGTCTCCAGGATTCAGCTCTTCCTCCTGCTCCCCTGGACTCCTCTGGAGGTGAGAGTTTAGCCCTGGCAGCACACCTCGCTCTGCAGAGCTTCATGAGGATGCTTGTTTGGAGAGAAAGTAGAGATTGCTCTACGTGAACCTCCCAAAAAAGGATGAAGAAGGAGGAGGAGGAAGGGGAAGGGAGGGACACATCAGCTCTCTGGTCGTCCATCTCCTTCACCGATGGCAGCATCTCTCCTCTGCCCTGTCTCCGAATCGTGGATGATGTCATGTGAAAATTAATTGGACACTCTGCTGGATAAACTTTCAATTTCTAAAACCATAGATCTCACTTAGTGTTGCAGACACGACCTTGGGGTGGGCTACCAAGGGTTAACGGTGGCAACAAAAAAAGAAAAAAAAAGAAGTGAGCCTCACTGCCTTATTCAGGCATAAGGCTGAACTGTTTACAGTAAGAAAGGAAGCTCTACATGGGGAGACGACGTTCACACCCGGGGACAGACAGGAGCATGCACATCTGGAAAGAAAAACACCATCACTCAAACAGTTTCAACTTCAGCAGGGTTCCTTAGAGTTTGTAGTTTAAGCACAGGACTAGAGCTCATTAATCAGAAAGCAAATTGCTCCATCCAGTGGTGGACATTGAGAACTGCTCCACAATACTGGACAGCAGTATGGTAGTATAGTGGTTAGTATTCTTTCCTCACAGAGAGAAGTCCCTGGTTTGAGTCTGGGCTTTGCCGAGTTTGCATGTTCCGCCCGGCCTTCTTGGCATCTTCTCCGATAACTGGTCCCTGCTTTTCACCCATAGTCAGCTGGGATGGGCTGGTTGGGTTTAAAAGCTCTTTTCTGACTTCAGACATAAAAGTAAAAATATAAGAACTCACTTTAGCAATATTCTGGCTGTTCTAGCTCAGTGGTTCGCTTTAGGGAGAATTGTGGGGTTTTAAGTAAATGGTGACAGAGCTCTCTGCTCTCTCATGGACTCCAGTGTTAAAGTGCATCTGTGTGTTCTGGAGGAGTTTGTTTTATATCAAGTCCTGAAGGGAGGGATTTGGATTTACTTTGCCAGATGTTTTAAAAAAAAAAATCATACTGTTTCAGCTTTCTCCTAATTTAAAGGTGAAGCATGTACAACTCGAGTAATGCCCCTTTTGTGCATTAGGAGGATGAATTATAATTGAGTAATTTACAAGGAGCTCATCTAGTTTTGTGTTTACTACAAAGAACTCGGTGAAATTCAAATCAGACATTGATACAGCACTAAACACTGAATTTGTTTGATTTATCCAAGAAGAAAAAACAAGCGACTCAGTAATGAGGTGTTCAGTTTTGTTAGTTTATTGTGTCAGGTTGTTGGTTTCAAGCAACTGCAGGTCATGTAACAGTGAATTATCCATCTACTTGCCCCCGAACAAAAGCACCTGCAGTATTCAAAGTACCAACCGACCCCCCCCCCCGTCTACAGTATGTCCAAATAAGGCATGAGGCAAATGTTTTGTTTCTTTTAACCAGTGAATATTCAACAAACCATATATGACTATAAAATACATAAATATATTAAAATAACTATTTACAACCCACTAGCTTTGCAAACAATCAAAACCAGTATATACACAAGAACCGTAGGCTTTGAAGGTAGCACTATCGTACCCTGTCAGTGCAACAGTTGCTTTTCTCCGGATTATGTAATCTGCTCAACGTGATAACAAGCAACCAAGCAGGTAGTGATTAACTGATTAGTTCTATATATTAAAAAAAAAAAAGAAAAAAAAAAAAGAGCATGACTTTTTTTTTTTCTTTCAATATGTTGACATCTGTGATAAGATTATTCTGATAACTGAAAAAGTAAACCCATCCTCCTCCTGCAGCGCCCTCCTTGTAGTTATTGAAGACCTGCTGGACCTCAGTCCTCTTCCAATGCACACGCTGCAGGTCCCATCTAACAGCTGAGGTATTCTGTAATGTCAAACTGTGGATTTTCCTGCTCTACATGATCTTAGATGTGTAACCAAAGTTACTCAAACCGGCAAAAGCACGCATCAAATCCTCAAATATAACCATCTCATATGCTGTGTGACCCATTTCCAGTGGAAATCCTAAAGGGTTAAAAACAAGGTCATCTTGTGATTGGCACCCTGGAAACGTGCATGTGTAACGGATCGGATTCTTATGGCAGGGTGTGACGATAAACAAACATATCAAAAAGATGCAACGTTGTTCTGTAGTTTGAAATCTCACACTGTACGTGAGCGACGACCACGTTTACTAGACAGAACCCGTCAAACCTAAAGTCAGTCTTCAAATGAAAATACTTGGCATACCACACTGGTACAAGCAGTAAAACATACCCCCTATTTAGAAAAGGTAGAATCTGAGACTCTGAACCGCAATCAGCAGAAATCACCTCACAAGCAGCAAGTCGGGAAACAAAACGACTACCTCACAATGGAAACGCAGGAGTTCAGGTCTTCTGTACAACTGTTACACACAGTGCCGGTGCTTACATTGAGCCACAAGAGTACTTTCAGTTTAGTTATTTTCTAGTTGTTTTTGTACTTGACATAATTCAATCGTTCCTCTTAAAATACTTTTTGAAGTAAATTCTTTCAATATGCAACAAAACCAAACCAAACGAGCCAATAAGATCACGGATCACTCATGTTGTGTGTATAGTGAGGAACTGGCCGACACTCTTTTCAATACGTGTAAATGTTCCACGTACTTTGTTTGGCCGTATCGAGTGTTATTTGCAGAATTAGAACACCAAACCACCTCTCTAAACCAGGCTGTGACTCAGAAGCTGCAGCTCCGAGATTCTCCTCCTTTTAGTCTATTTTAGAAAAGTCAATAGATCCGAAACGTCCTGTTAGATCCAGATTCTTTGGGGTAGAAATACTAAAGCTAGAACATCTAATAGAATCTTTTAATCCACAGTGATGCAGTAAATCTACATACTCAAGTTGTTGGCTTTCGTTTCGGGTTTCTTCTACTAAATCTCGGCCACTGCCATCTGTTGTTCACATTCGCCTCAGACATTAATAACTATATCCTTTTCTTTGTTATTCATTTACAGGAGTGCACTACTGAAAGGAGCACTAACAGCTGTTGAGTGCAAATATGATTCTCTCTCCCAAATTTTAGACTCTCCCTTTAAAATGCTCTGAGGAGCAGCAGCATGCAATATTACGCCTGTGCTTTTCTCTCAAAAGAGACTGGCAGCACCTAATATTTCATGCATGCCGTTTTAAGACGCTTGAAGACCAATAGCTATATAACATTACACACCAGTGACTACTTACATCTGGAACATAATAAATATTCTGCAGCAGATGCATAACCTCTATTATTTTCTTTCCTTTTTTTTTTAAATAAAATAAAGTTATGTCAATATAATTCTTTATTAATACTAAAAAACAAAACAAACAAAAAAAAAACACTGTCCAGCAGGAATAAGTTTTTCAAGCCAAGCTGGTGAGCCAACTTTCTAACAACGTCACCATCACAGAAGGTGAGGATAAAACCTAAGAAATGAGGAAGAGACCTTAAACAACCGATTAATCTCCTTTTAACTTGTCACGGCGCCTGGGAAAAGAGAGCTAAAAGTAAGTGACACTCCTTAGAGAACTCGTGAACCCAATTATGGAGGTACACTGCGAGGACCACAATTGGACTGTCTCTCCAGAGACCGCCCTTCCAGGTTGGGATGAGAACAAAATCTAGGACTTACTGTGAGTGGGAAGCCACACGGAAATTTAAAAACACGGCGCTGTGGTGCCCTGTGAAAAAATGTGCTTCAGTAGGTAACGGGCATCTCATTGCACAGACATGTTGGCTTGTCCATGATTGTAACTTCTGCCTCAACACACAAGCTCTTGACACCCTAATAGAACAAGATTCCTCCTGTACATACCATCAAGAAATTAAACGAAGCTGCCAAACGCACCCAGTCTCTCACTGCGACAGGGCTGGGTGATCGCCGTGTAACAGTACCATAAATATATCTTTAATTCAAATTGTGCCCGTACAGACCGGAGGCAAGGTGCCTTTTAAACCTGCCCCCTCCTGCGCCAAATGAGGCTCACTGCAGAAGATAATGTCCATGACAGCCACCCCAAAACGTCAATTACAGCCCTCTGGACGCGAGGACGTTTTCACAGTGGAGTCGTATGAGTGACAGCGTGGATACCTCACGAGGTATCGAACAGTTCCGTGTGCTCATGCATGCATATATCGCTAGAAGTTATAGATACGAGTGATTTACAAATGAATTGGAAAAAATTGAAAAGTAAGTAGAAGGCAACCTTTTTCCTTTCTGCAGACTCGATTTTGTGTGACATCAATTGGCACAATGGGGGAATTAAAAAAAAAAAAAAAAAAAAGAGCCCAACAACTCTTTTGATCAACCGTTCAATCTCTCCCACATCCATTGGCATCAGTCCATTTTATCTTCCCGTTTCCCATCCAATGTTTGCTGATGACATGTATTTTTAGGCGAATTAGCTGTGTCCAAGTCTTCTCCGCTTGCCGTGTGAAATTCCCCAGGTCCGGACTCTTTAGCTTTGGCTCGACGTGCATCCAGGTAGCTGGCGATGAACTCGGAGTTCTGATAGATGAGCATGCCGGACAGCGTGAGCACGGCGCCGGCGCAGCTGAGGGCGGACAGCTCGCTGCCAAAAAGCAGCTGAGACAACAGCAGGTTTCCCACCACACTCAGGTTGCCCAGGATATGCAGGGTGACGGCCGAGGTGAGCGTGATGACGCAGCAGCTGGCCAGATTGTACATGACGGAGCCCAGGCAGCTGAGCAGGATGAAAACCCACAGGTGGCGGTCGTAGTGCAACGGCGACTCCAGCATGGCCCAGTTCTCCAAGGCCAGAGCGGCCACGGCCAGGATGCAAAAGCTTGGAATGGACATCAGGTAGAGCAAGAAGACAGAGTTGATCTTCTCCTCTTGAAGTAAAATGCCTGAATAAACAAAGAGATGTAGGCAGATTATAAACAGAACGGAACGTTTCATTTCCATACCTGTGATCGCCGACGTTTAAACTAAAAGAATGTACCCGAGCAAACTGTAGATTATGTAAGAGCAGCAACCACACTGACTAGTAGTGGGGGTGGGAGAAGAAAAAGTGTTTCTACATCTCTGAACTAAATACGTGAGGAAACACAGAAATGATTGAGGCTGATTCAAAACTAGACAAAGATGCAGAGAATCTCAGAGGTTCCCACTGTGATGCACAGGGGCCGCGTGACGGGAGCAAAACATAAACACGTAGAAGCTGGCATGCAGACACGGGAGAGAACTTCATAGTTAGAACAGAAAACACATCACATAACTGAACCTGCAAGCTGCAGCAGGTTATGTATGAGATACTGATCAATACATATGAAAACACTGATTCCTGTTGAAAGAGGATCGCATGCAAAATTTGTTCGTGAAGATGGATTACGGACTTTTTTCACAACTATAGATATGAATCCTTGTAGAAACGAATGACTTCTTTATGTCAGCATTAGCTGTGTACTGTCCTGCGGGCTGAACCATAAAATATGAAAATATTTGCCGTTTTGTTTATTGAAAGTATCAGTAGATGTTTGTGATTACAGACTCTTTCACTCTTATTTCCTGATGGATGACAAGCCACGTGTGATGATGATTAGATAAGCTCTAAACTCTAAAAAAAAAAAGGAATCAACTCCATTTTAAATATTTCTGAGTATTGCACATGAGCACACCAGTCATGTTGCTCTCATCAGACCCTAACGTCTCTGTGATAGCGCCTGTAGCGGAAAGTCAACATTAAGAAAGTTTGATAATCCAGCTTTGTAAAACCAATTATCTCTGGTTGGAAGTTTCGGGTTCAGACTTGCTTCATAGGACATGTAGGTCACCCCTGGTGTGTCTTACAGTCTTACAGTCTGAACAACATACAGAGAACAATCACCGAACATTAAAACGACATGCATCTGTATTGTTGGTTAAACCTGAAACGACTTTCTGTATTCTTTCCACGTTTTTCCCAATGTCGTGGAGCACTTTGCACAGCAGCCATAACCACTGATGTGTGTCTGTTGGATTTTGACAGATTATTCAACTTGCATTAAGACTGCTGCAGTTTTTAAAAGCACCACAGAAGACCTTGCACCATTTGCCAATACGTGCCATTACACCTGTTATGCTCGACTGAAGGTTGACAGAGAAAAACTAAATCATAACACGAGAGAAAGGATAAAAATAGCTTCTTGAAACTTGAGACGACATCCCGGGGACATAAAGACTTAGTGGTGATTAAAAATAAGTAACGTCAAGCAGCTTTTATTTGCTGGTTTATGGATTTGACTCCAAGTCATACTTCACTTCTTACATGTTTAGTTGCCAAAGGTCGAGGCGAGGGTCGTAAACTCTTCAGCAAACTTGTTGAGTTTGTCGCTGGGATTTAAACGGATTACCTCTGTGGTCACAAGCCCGCCTCTCCTCATACAGGAACAAAGTAAGCCACATTACATTCCTGCGAGCGATCCCAATATCTGATCCCGAGTTACGCAACTAAATTAAAGCGCGAGCCTTTCTATATTTTTAGAAACTCACCACTTTCCTTTTTTCAACCTCCACTGACCAAAACCATGTCATGGAGACTAATGACGTTAAAGAGCGTAATCTGCGGAACACAAACACTCGTCTGTGTTCCAATCGGTTTTCTGGGAAGAAAAAAAAAAAAAAACAGCTTTAAAGTAATTCATGCAAAAAAAAATGCATTAGTGAAAGCACAGAACATGAGATAATGGAGATACAATGGGGACATGTACCGGTGGCACTAGTCAGCTCACATGACATAAATTCAGGGAAACAGTGTTCTTCTTTTCCCAGACGTTAACTTAAACTGCAGCCGGGTGCAGAGACTCACAGTATTTACTGGTGAAAGTATTTGTGCATGTATTAAAGACACTGCTTTTATTTGGATCTGCTACTCAAAAAGTGATCAAGGGACATTTGATCATTTTTTTCTCTTTGAAAGACGTATTAAATGAAATCTAAAGTAGATTATAGGTTGAATTTGGAAACTGATTATAGTTGTCTAATTCTTTGAACACTGTTATAACTGTTTTCATGTTATAACACACACATATAATCACTGCCATTTGGTTTTACTTAATCTTAGAATAATCTAAAAACAGAGTGAATATCTGGGTTATTAGTTAATAACTAAGACAGAAAAATAAATAGATTAGCATTTATCAAATCATTTGTGAACTTAAGTCACTGACTATGTGATAATGTTTCCCCTCGAACAACAAACTAACTCAGGAGCAGGTTGGCTAAAAACACATAACGGAAAACTAACGAACACCTGCTCAATCACAGCTTGGAAATACCTTCAATTTCTTTACACTTCTTCTGGTGAAACTTTATTTGATATAACATTAACGATTTTGTATCCAGGTCACAATGTGTTTATTTTTAAAGCAAAATTGTTAGAAATTGAGATCATCCTTTCCTGTAAATAAAAACTAAACCAAACCGAGTGTTGGAGGGAAAGTGTTGACCAGAATGACATTCCTGCGCCACTATGCCTTTAATAACTAAAACTTCCTTGAAAAAGTACATTTATGCAAAATGACAATGAATTGGACAAAAAATAAGATGATGCTACTCGGACCAACTGAATAGTTCCTCAGTTTGTGTTTAGATTTTGTAAATGCTGTTCGCAGAATAGGAAGTATCTCAAAATCTCTTAACTTGATCCGTTTAAACACAACGCCTTTAAAATCAATGTGACACATGTTAAAAGTTTAGATTTTCCTAACCGACATCAATGTTTTTATTATGTCGTCTTAGCAACGGAAAATATGCCAGTGTGTCATTCCACCATAATTTGAGGGTGTGTCACTGAGCGGAGGAGTGAATCACCAAAAGGCTAAAACCTTCCAGCACCAGAAGCCGCTGCGGTGTCTGTGACGGAAAACACAGACGCGTTTGCTGATGTCAGCGGTGCGACATGGAAGTAAATGTTGCAGCTCACAGAAGAACTTTTCTGAAGCAGAAAAACAGGACAACAACAACAACAACAAAACACTGAAAAGAGCATGTACTCACTCTGCTGAATGGACTTGACGCCTCTCAGCATGGTTGCAGCAAACACAAAGAAGCAGCCGGTCTGGTCGAACTGCACCTCTCCCATGATGCTGAAAGACGCCCCCAGGCAGATGGGCATCATGGCGGTGTATTTGAGGATGTGGTGCTGCTTCCCCAGGATGAGTGTAGAGATGGCCAGAGTGAAGAGTGGGGTAGTGGTATAGATCATTTGTGCAAATGACAGCTGGACATAGTTCAGACCGATGTTCCCGAAGGCTATACTGGCACAGAATGTCAGACTCAACAGGAACACCTTACACTTTGCGCTGGGGGTCAGTTCTTGCTCTCCGGCCCCTCTGTGCCGGATCACCCGCAACTTGATCAGCCCATAGTCCACCACAATGGCTGTCAACATGTGCAGTGCAGACAGCAGCAGCGGGTACCTGAAGTTGTACACGGCAAAAATCCATTTGTTGAGGCTGGAGATGGTGGTGCCTGTCACCAGCCACACGATGACAGCCGACAGCAGATGGAGCATCTCAGCAGGAGGTCTCCTCCTCCCAGTCTCTTGCAGGGTCGCCACGCATTTGGAGAAGCCATCGGCGCTGATCATATTCTTATCATGGTCCTCTCTGGAAGGGAAACACATGTTGAGACCAAAACGCTCATCTCCAAAATAAAAAAATTTTCCAAGTCTTAAGAGCCTGAGCGAGCTGCTCGTTGCCCCTCTGCAGGGCAGGGCTTTTGTTGTGTCTCAGCGCCGCCTGTAGACACGTGTTCCTATTTTGCCCGGTTGTGTAACGAGCCCCGGCGCTGGCTGAAATGACACATGGTGGTGTGCAGGAGTGAGACAGGCGGAGGCGAGGAAGGAGGAGAGAGCAGATCTGTTCAGGGCGGGCCAGAGCAATAATAAAGAAGAAGAAAAAAAAATGTACGCGCCTTCTTCACTATTATCCGACATGCGGCAATGGACTGACGGTGACGAGTCAGTGTGATGCACCAAAAGCAGCGGAACTTTGGGTACTGGACGTGCTTGTAACCAAATATCAAAAATAAAAACCCCAAGACGCAGGCAGCAGCTGAGTTTCCTCACTCCATTCTGGCTTTTTATAGCTGCTGACTTCACCGCAGGTCTTGTGACTGAGCGGTGAAGCGGAGGGAAGCCCTGCTATTCAACCCGTAGTGACGGCTTCAATTCACTCAAACCCAAAACACGTCGTTACACTACTGACACCGCGGCCATTATTTCGGATGAAGGTTTAATTTCGGTGACCCCTGCGTGGCGCCGTGTCTCTCGACACCACGCAGCTCCGTGTTTTCCGCGCGAGCAGACGGTTAGCTGCTAGCATCCAGGACCAGGTAGCGCTGGTTAGCTTCAAAACAAAAACAAACCGTGTGTGTGGACGGGTCTCATCTTCCCAGCGCGCGCTGACACACACACACACACACCTCTGCGACATGTCGCCACAAGTTGACCTAGTTGGTGTTATTTATCTACCTTGTCCTCTGAGCACTGGTAGCATCCCTGAAGCCTCCGTCAGTGAGTCACCGCCGCTGCCAGCCGAGAGGAGGACGCGGTCCGGAGGCACCCGACAGTTTATATAAAGGGCGACGCCGCGCGTGAACTGCACGGAGCTGGCGACCTTTACGCACGGGCGGACGTAGAGACGCAGCCAGCCTCAGGGCAGAGCCCAGGGAGAAAAGTCCCCCCCCCCACCTCAACAAATTAATTTCGCTTCAGTTTCACTGTTTGTAATTATTAATGTTCATCTTTGTGGGTGTGTTTAGAGAATTTTATGAAATGTTTGTTTAACATTCAGGAGGCTCAGTGGAAATATTTTAATAGTTTGGTTAGTGTATTTCTTCCTTCATTTAGCTTATGATGGGCATGTTAATGATCAAATAGAGGTTTGCATTTCCAAAAGAAAATACAAGTGTGAATGCTGAAGCTGAATAAAGCTGAACTGTCATGCTGACAAAGCTGATGGAGACACCCCTGCGTCTCCATGGCAGCAGATGCTGATCTCCTTGGATCTCCCCCATGAGGTGATTCTCTCATCCGCTTTTTATGAGACATTATTTCATAGTTTTTTTGCGATTTATTCAGAAACAGTTAAAAATCTAAAAACCTTACAACAAAGCAGCACGTTTTGATATTTGAATGGTTCAAATCAGTTAAAGACATTGGAGGAGAAGCGCAGTATAGAAGAAGTCATTGTTACTATAATAGTAAAGATTTGGATCACAAATGTGTGAATGCCTTTCAGAATGTGTGAACTGTGGCGTATAGATGAGGTGGACTTATGGGGACAGACTGGTTGAAGAGGGCCAGCATTGTTCTGGGATAATGCTTGGCCTCTGGAAGGAGACGCTTGCTAAGTTACAGTCAACCAGTGCGTGTCACTGTAAAAAGGAACACGTTCACTAGTTCTCGTGCCAGTCAGACTCTTCAGTCTGCCTCATCCTTGTGCAAGTTTTATGTTTTGTATTGTCATTTCTGTCAGGTTTCATTTACTCTTTGTGGCAATTTTTTATCTGCTTTTATCTGCTGTTTGTGCAATACATCCACCCCCATATTCTGTACATGTCCACACTTATAGGCACCGTGTGCATATTCTTCTGTTATATTGTATTTTTACCTGCTTTTTTGTGCAATACATCCACCCCCATTCTCTGTACATGTCCACACTTATAGGCACCGTGTGCATATTTTTCTATTATATTGTATCTTTATCTGCTTTTTTTAGTTCCTGCTATGTGTGCTTCTTTCACTGTACTATCCTGCTGTACCACTACAAATTTCTCCACATGCGAGATAAATAAAGGGATATCTTATCTTAATTGCACAGCTTAAACAGTAAAACACAACACAATGTCAGCTTCATGTTTTTATTTCAGCTCAAAAATGTAAAATTTCTGAGGTAATTGGGCACAAAAGGTGAATTCACATCATGTGTCAGTAAGAACTCACACACAAATAGCTAGGTGATGAGGCTTCTCACTACAGAAGTGCACGGGCACTTTAAAACCATGCATAGCTCTATATTTTGCTATGAAAACCGTTGAGTTATGTGGCACGTATTAATAGGTAAACACAAAATTGTGCTTGATTTAAACATCTTATTAGTATCATAGATATAATATATTCTATCGCTCAATCTTAAATCCACAATTTATTGTTCCCAACATGTTATGAACTGGTATATAGTATTGACTCAATTAGAATTATGTATACAGAAACAGAGATTAAGTTTGAATATTCAAGTAATGTGAAACGATGTTTTTTTATTTGCAGTGAGTGTGAATGAAATAAATCCATCTGTAATAATAATCTTGCTATGTACAGGCCAAAAACCAACCAGGCAGTCATACATGTGCTTCATGCCTGGTTACCAATAGTAACAGTAAGCCATAAAAAAAAACAAAAAACAGGTTATTATTGATTATAGAGTCTACGTATTTACTACTACTGTACATAAGTGCTCACTTGAACACAAAACCCTTAGCAAGTGTGTCGTTAAGCCTTCCCTTGACTATTTTCTGGTATTTAGCAAATGATTATAAATCAAGAGTTTTCTCATAAACATCATCCATGAAATGTCCGAATGGTCTGACCCAAAGTTTTGGTTGAAACAAACTACTTGTGCAGCGTGTTATTGCCGAATGCATATATATGTGTATATATATATATATACAAAGAAATGACTATTTTTAATACTGAAGTACCTTACTAAAGCTAACCATTTGTAACAGTTTTTGATTGCGGGAAATAACTTGTTGCTACTTTTCAAGACGATAAACCCTGAAATGCTGAGTAAAGTTATTACAAAAACTTCATACCAAATTATACACTCTTTGAGTAAATGCCTGCCGGATTGCTATAATCTGTACAAAAATCCCTCATTTTGATGTAGTACTTGGGAATTTTCTATCATTACATAATTAAGGCTAAAATGACCATCAAGCACCAATATATTCCCTTGTTGAGGGCAATCCCAGATTTATGCTTCAGTGGAAGCAGATATCTGAGAGGGTATTTCAGTCACATCACGGACTTCTGACCTTTCGCTATATTTTGTGACGTCACAAAAAACCTTTGAGAATTTTTAACCGAATGAAAAAAAAACTACAAATTGAACAGAAGCAGCAATGTCCTGATGTTTAGTTCCTGCTATAGGTCATCCTTTAAAAAGACGGCTTCCTACATTTCCCATAATGCATCTCAACAGTGTCACGAGATTTGCCCAGAACCACCTTTAAGTCGCACAGCCTGTCCACTCCGAGATTACTCAACATTTCTCAAGTTAAAATGAACGCGAATATACAAGAGTGTTCACACGGTGTGTTGTGCTTTGTAACTTGTGAACTGATATAATTGTGTAAAGCTGGTGAAGTACAACTTTAATCAAAAAACGGACATAACTTCAAAGTTCTGGGAGAAGGAAGGATTACCTGTGAAACAACTCAGTTTTTCATCCAAAGAGATTAACATGTACTTCAGTTTTCATGGCCTTGTGTTGGTCAGACACTAAATGTAAAACCTCCTAGACATAGTTTGTGCATTTTGTTAGGAAAAAGAGTAAAAAAAAAAAGCCCAGGTATCAGGGGCGATCGATAGGTAAAGTTTTGCTGAGAAAGCATTTTTGCACAGAAGAAGGCTTTCGAGCCACCGTGTGTTTCTTCACACCCGCTGTCTCTGCCAAATCCCTGCAAGGAACAAGTTGTCCCAGCTTCATGGAGAACAAAACATTCAGAGACTTTCCCAAGACATACATTGCACTCCTTGCCCCCAAGTTATCCCCCTTCACACTGGTGGAGTGTGTTTCAGTGTACAGGAACGCTTACGCTTACACACACACGCATACACACACTCACAAGCACGCAGGGATTCTTTACAGTCTCATTATTTTGTTTTCTACTCTACAAACTGAGGCCATGCGTTCAGGAAACACAGGTATATTAGAGCAGAAGCAAAGAAACTAGAGAGTGAAAGCAGGAGTTCTTGCGTTTGAATTTCTGACTCACGCACACACGTGCGGAACAAGTATCCGAGCACCCAGCCTAACTGATGCCACGGTGTGAGTGAGTGATATTTCGTCCTAGAAGATCTCTGGACACTGACTCCAGTCTTGTCTTTCTTTGGCCTCCCAGTAGCCACCTTTGTAGACGTAGGTTCTTTCTCCCGTCGTGTCGTCGGTCCTCTTCTCAAACCACAGTGGCTGGTATCTTTCGAAATCTTGCCCTTGTGAAACAGAATCAAAATATCAGTGAAAGTGAACCACTTTTTTTTTTGCACTAAGACAGTGTAATTAAAAAAAAAAAGAAAGATAGCCTTTCATCCGCCACTGCCACATCTACATTGGGACATCTGGGATCCAAACATAACGTCACTACATTTAGGAAAAACTGATAAGTAACATGACAAATCATGAAGTTTGAATAAATAAAATCTATTCATGAAAACTTATGAGTCAAGTTGAAGGAGGATGCAATAAACTAAAAGTTTTGAGTCATCAAATTATAAATCTCATCATTGAGTCATTAGTTGGAAAATACCTTGAGAATTCCATAACGGCTAGGTATTTTACTTTACCAACTGGAGATCCAAAGGAAATTGTTCCATGACCCATTTTAAGATCTGACACATAGTTTGGGAAGTACTGATCTAAACTGAGGAACAATATTCAGGGTTTTCCTTTTGTACTGCAAGCACAATAAACTACCTTATTCCCAAGTGACCCCCTGTCGTGTCTGAGCCTCAGCGATTCCTCAAAGATATTTCTCATTTAGAATTACAAATAATATTACATAAAAATAGACCCAATGTAACAGTTTAATATGTAGGGTGCAAAATCAACAAGACGGTATCATCTATTCCTCATGACAACATTATTATTAAACTATATGTGATGTGGAAACCATGAGCAGTTTCTGACTAGTTAATATGAATGGAATAAGTTTGTTTATGGGAAATTTTGTGTTTTTTCGTGAAAATTCAAAATAACAGAAAAACCACAGAAAATTCTACATAAAAATGAAAATGGAATAAAACAAAACAATTTTTTTTGAGGTGCTTTGCCAATAGATTCAAGTGTATAAGCAACAAAAAAACGATTGGCCACTCAGTCAGACTGAACAACTTAGTGGTGAGGAATCTATTTTTCTATTTTCTTCTACAAATAGTAGTTTTTCTTCACCTTGAGAAAAACAATTCATCTACTCAAATGCTCTATTGTACTACATGAGTTTTAATTCAAGGCTACAGTGAAAACTATTGAGTAATGTTCAGTCTGCTGAGATTTTATTATTATTATTATTACCCAAATAACACAAACCTCTAAACCAACCTGCTCGGCTTCCCTGTATTATTTGTATATTGTGAGGTTTTCTGCCACATGATTTGTGCTCCCGCCATTAAACAGGGTAAACAATAGTTTGAAAATGTATAGAAATTAAGTGAGGATCGCTGTCACCTTTGTTTGTGTTGATATTTGTACTCACCCTCCTCCAGAGCCTGATTGGCTTGTGCCTCCCTTCTTTTTCGCTCTAGTCTCTGACACTCCTCTAAACGCTGCTTTTGGCTGTTTGCTTCATCCCATAGGCCGGCCTCCATTAGCCGCTGGTCAGGACGGAGACGACTATCCGTGGGTGCGACACCCTCTTCCTGCTCATTCAAGGTGAGAGCCAGGGAGGAGAAAAAGTGCATGTTCTCTGCATTATCTCTGGGGAGGGACAGATAGAAGGGACAGCTCCTTTAGACAGAGTCCGACAGAGGGGAAAGACAATATGATCTTCACAAAGGTGAGAAGGTTGAAATGACACATTCAGTCATTGAGATGTTGGAGAAATGGTCCGATATGCCAAACATACGGGAGAGGATATTTCTTCCAAAGCAGTTTGGGCTGCAGAGTCTGATACACAGTCTTTTGTTTGCCCTCAGAGCCACCGCAGCCTTGGCTGCTGTCCACTACTTTAGCACTCTCCATCTTGTCGTCCCAGGTCCCTGACAGGATGTAACGGGCTGTACCCTCTCTGTCCTCCACCACCCCTGTCACCTGAACACCAGAGAGACCGACACAGGATGAGATCAGTTACAGACCTACCTTGATATATTCACAGCTGAGTAGTCCGTTTACATGGTTATTTTTTTTTATTCATGGTGTTAGACCATATCATGGTCTAAGATGATGACTCATTGACTGTGAAGGACACTGTCATCACAACATAAACATTGATCAGGAAACAGATCTTTTTTTAGGACTATGATCAGTGTTAGGCTCTGAGCATGCAAGATTTTTCTCAGTCTTCTCAGGGAGGATCAAACTTAACATATGTGAGAGATCATTGGGAACTCTTGAGTGACACTTTTAGCACTCAGACAAGTGTAAAACTGTAAAAAAAAAAAATAAAAATGATGGGGAGGCCAGAAGTCTGCTGTGGAATGAAAACAGACTTACTTTACGTGGAACTTCTCTGGAGAAGTAACTGTAGGGGGAGAATTTGAGACGGCAGGTGTCTTTGGTCGTGTTGTTTACAATGTCAATGTCCCCCGACTGCAGGCAGCAACAGAAAGACAGGAAGGAAACAAACTAGACTCAAATAATTGAGTTGACTGAGATAACAAAACATGATAACTTATTTACTTGTGTGTGTGTTTAATAGAAGTGATTTTTAACAGCAAACATTTTTTGTTGCTTCTCTCATGTCTCAAGCTTTTAGAGTAATACTTTATACGTTACGTTTACATGTGGCCACAGGGCCCAAGGGAGTTTTGTTTTATTTTCTCTAATGAAGTGATAATACTGACATAAACAGCACTCAGCATGCACACACCTGGTCAATCCAAAGCTTTCCCACAATAATATTGTGCACCGTGGATGTGACTTTGCTCCACACATAGTGGTTTCCACTTGAGTGGAACTGTAGGTGGATGTTTCCTATGGGAAGACCGACAAACACCACCCACAAATTAGTTTGGAGACCAGATCTGGCCCCGTGTGGCATTGCTGTTAATGTATACTGATTGTCAGCTTTGGACAGCATCAAGAAAAGCTCCTGGGTGACTGCTCCTCACCTAATGGCATGACAGATATATATTTCCCACGAAACTTGCTGTCAATCGTGATATGCTGCCACAGGGTCCATCCTCGCCTCGACGTCACATGGTGGGCAGCAGCTGGCGGATGATGACTGACCTGAGAGGGAAGCGTATCAGCTGGTGTCAGTGAAGGCAAGTAAAAATAGAACAAGTCACCTTTCTTTTATGTAAACAATATGAGAAGTATGTGTTCTTGTCATGCCTGCTCAGAGATTGAACGATAACCATACTCCTCCAGTCGATCGAGCTCATAAGTCTCCCCCAGCAGAGGGTTGAAGGGCTTAGCCGTGCGATGGACGGTCGTGGAGTAGGAGGAGACAGAGAAGGCTGCCACCAGGCACATCTGCTCTAAGGACGAGTCGCATTGAGCCGCCCGGTCCAGAAGCTCGCTGTACTCCAGATCCTCTGACAGACGTTGCAGCATCGACAGTGGCTCATTGAAGTTAACCTGTAATCGTGCATTTGGGATTAGAGATAAAAATCAACAAAAAACTATCGACTAATTTATGTTCATTTGGGAAGAGTACCATTTTCTTTTTTTTACTTACAGGCATGGGTATCTTGGACAGGTCTTTGCCAATACAGTTTTTCATGATGCTCCACAGATTAAGGGAGTAATTTGGCTTGTCTGGAATGCGGCTGCGCCTTGTTCTACGTAGCTGTATGTGGTTTGTGCCTGAATCCTGCAAAGAAATGTAACAAAACATGGAGTTTCATTTCAGTTATCTACACAATGACATGATATAATGTATGTTCTTAGTATGTGTGGGACGTACATTCTCATTGTGAGTCCAATCATTGGGCACAATTCCACTCATCATACTCTGGTTACTCCCTGAGCGCCTGAAAGAAAGAAAAATGAATTTTTTTGGCTTTATGTCAGTTTTAGGATGAATGCCCGACGAGAAGACATCACTAACTTGTGCTGTACGTTGCCAGTAGCAGTCACTGTTATGAATGCAGGAGAGTCCTCCATGGCATCGAAGAACTCTGCATCATCATTCTCGTCACTCGCATCGCCCTCCTGAGACAGTTCCACACCTATTTCAAGAAAAACAAGACATGTTAACTAACATCGAACTATGGTGTTAAAATCAGTAAAGACAATTGTATGCTTGTCATCAAATGGGTAGTTTACAGACATTTGTGATTGCTCTGTCTTTTTATGTACATATATAATGTAATTACTGATAGAAAAGCAAGTGCAGCACTGCTGGTGACCAATAGAGGGCAATACTGCTATACTGTGACACTGATGCTACACAGAGGTGCCAAGCTGTCTCGGAGACAAAGAAAGTGACATTTCTCACCTGGATATGAGGTGGGATTTTCCCTCCAGGCTCTCTCTAAGCTGTTGTGCTGTTTGGCCAACTGTTCGATGGTCTCCTCCAAATGGTGACGCTGCGCTCTCTCATGCTGTAGGGCCTTTTGCCACCTCCGGCTGTGAGATTCTGCCACATCCAGAAAGTCACGACAGGCCTGAGGTGTGAGAAGAGGACACGTGAAAGGATGCAGGCAGCTCCCCTCAGCAATATTCCCTCATAGAGACGATTGAAATGGTCGATTTTCAAGCAGCGAAGCGGCTTTAGTCCGGTTGAAGCTTAAATCATAAGAACTCACATTGATCATAGCATTGGAAGTGATGCGGAAGAGGGTGGCTCGCTCATTAACAGATTTCACTTTGTCTGTGCTGTCAGTGGATCCTCGCAAATCCTCGAGTTCACTGAGGGAGCGTTGCAGGGCGGCTCCGTGCTTTCCAATCAGCTCATTACAGGTGCTCAGGTCGTCAAGCTTGCTGGCCAGGGTCTTGAGTACCCCCTGCGTTAGGGCTCGATCCTCCTGTGGTACAGGAGCCTCATCTCCTGAGTCATCTTCATAGAAAGAGAGAGAGAGAGAGAGAGGGAGAGAGAGAATTTAACAAAGATAACAGGGTATAATTGCAGGCTATTATGTTGCTGCTGTTTATGTTAGTTAAAATATAAACTTTAGTAAACAATAACATGGGATTAATGTGTCATCATCAGACAGTTAGAAACATACACTTTTCAAACTGTAAATTCAGATGGGGACGTGTTGGCAGAGTGTTAATGGGGAACGGATGGCGGAGGATAATAACACCTCACACCCTGATCCTTCACAAGCCTTTCCTCTACAAGGCTGGAAAGCTGTGAATGAACACCGTTGCCCTGGAAACGTAGGCCTGTGCAATCAGGAGGCAAGGCTATTTTTAGAGGAAGAGGGAGAAAAAAAGATGACGCACTACCCCTTTCCCTCTCTGCTGTCTCTGGTCTCTGTCTCTGGTCTCTGTCTCTCTTACTCTCCACCCTTTGCTGGCATGAGCTGAGCCATCAGTCCTATGGAGTTTCTGAAGACGGCAGGGAAACTGATTGATTGATTACGAGGTATCACTCTTGATTCAGTTTAAGCTTTGATGTTGCCCCTCTACATTCTCCAATTTTATTTAGGTACACAAAATCCAACAATACATCCCCATGTGGGTAGGAGTAGATACAGAAAGTCTAAAGTCTTATCGTTTGACATGTTTACAGTTTTACAACTCTTTAAAGCATCGTTTTCTATTTAAATACATTTTAGATAATACTTTCTCCACCTACAAAAGAGTCTTTGCGTGGCTGCAAAGAGTCACAGAGCGATGATGTATTAAAGCCTCTTGGAATAAAAAAGAAAAGAAAAAAAAAGATACAAATCTGCAGTTATAGACTAGTAAACAAATAATCCAGATTTAAAATGCAGGTCGCTGCCTTCATCCTATGTAATTAAACTTTTCTAGGTCAAAGCATTCTTTGTCTGCTGAAAGAAACATCGTGTGTTTGTGTGTGTGTGAAACTGAAAAACTGAAAAACTCTGAAGCACTTTGACTGAATCTAGGCCAGCATAGCATTGCCTTGGAGTACCAGAGTATGGAGGCAACCTACTACACTCCGTTAGAGAGGAAAAGAAACAAAAACAAACCAGGGCAAACTGGATTAACAATGTCTCTGGAGGGGAAGATTAAAAATGAGAGGGTGAAAAAAAATCCTTCAAGCTTCTGCAATGGTTGCATGACCCACATATAGCAGAAAGAAATGCATCTCTCTTGACTTCTGGTGCTCAAGGTGTCAAGCATGAGATTATGAAACCGAGATCTGGAGCCATCTGCCATCCGGCATGTTTATATAGACTCATTACACTCATCCTTGGAATGATAATGTACACACAAGGCCAAAGTACACTTATCTGGTGGTCTGTTCACTAATGGGTTATTTGTCACACAGGACACTGGAGAGTCTGAGACCAATTGGTGACTCATCAGTGAATCATAGAAAAACACACCCACAGGTGATGTTGGCCGCCTCAGTATGGACACGGTGTGGGAAGTGAGGATGGGGGCTGACAATCAGGGGATGTACTACAAGCTACAGCAACACACACAAAGCATTTACAATCTGGCTGTGATCGGATGAGAGCTGGCTACAGCACAGTCTAACATTGTCTCTTTCTTATAATCAATTATTTGGATTCATTCTCTTCAACTTTTCCATTAGATCTAAAAAAAAAAGAAAAAGAGAAAGAAATAAAATGTCTATGTAACACAAAATATCTCTTCAGGGTCTACTACATAACCAGTCCAGGGCATGTGTGGACTCCTGCAACGTCCACTTAATTACTGCTGTTCTAATCCACTTTTAGCCAATTAATTTACCCCGCTACTGAGCCCAGAAGCAAAAGCTCATGCCGGGATAATCTATAATCACATCACACACATCAGCAAAACACACAAAGATTTGCGTCAGTAATCACCCATGCATAAAATCACACATCACACAAGCTGTTCACATTGTGTGAACCAGACATAGAACAGACAGATTTAGTCTCTGTGAGGGAAAGAAATGTCACCCGGAACATGCAGGTAATGATTACTGTAAACACAACTTCTGTATTGCAGGATTCATCAGAAGCATACATCCAAATAAAAAAATAAATAAAAAAAACCTTGACAAAAATCATCTGACAACAATCTTTAAACACTGGTTAGTATTTTATCTACAATCGTTAGAAAAAAAGGCGAATGTCTTCGGTGAGATGCAACATCAACCCAATCAGTCTGCAGGTGAACACCTCCTAACCAGCTTACAAACACACGCCTCGATCAGCTATATTTAACAATCCTCCCAAAAAGTAGGATTATTTTTTTTTTTCTGTTTTTCCGCAAACTTAGAAATACTACCAGTCTACATTTTGTGATAAATATAAAATCGGTGAACTTGCCGAACTCCAAACAGACACACTTGGCCGCTTATACAAACAAACATATTCAATCAAGCAAGAATGCAAACACACAGCATCTGCCCCAATTCTTCATCGTGCGGTCAGAGAAATAAACAACGTGGTACTTACGAGGTGACAATCACTGAAAAGGCTGCCCTCGTGTCTCCCTATTGTTCACAGAGTGCACGGTGAAAAATATTTTCAATGAAAATCCTCACACCCTCCTTTTTTTCTCTCGTTTTTTTTCTTTTTTCCTTTTACCGATTCTGCTACCAGAGCAGGAGGAGGAGCCTAAAGGAAGGTCATTTCATTCAGCCTTCGCTGTCGTCATACTGAAGGAGACAGGGAGGAAGAGAGAGAGAGAGAGAGAGAGAGAGAGAGAGAGAGAGAGAGAGAGAGAGAGAGAGAGAGAGAGAGAGAGAGAGAGAGAGACTGCACATCTTTGTTGCTGGTAATTTATTTCAAGCATCCGTAAAAACACGACGAAACAAACATATCTCTTAAACTCACGCTTGTCAAACATTTAGTATCAGTCTATTGCAACATGACATTGGGAGGTCCAGAGAAAAAAATAGAATTGGTGTCAAACGGATGGGAGCTGGTGGAATAATTTAACTCCAGCATCATTAAATGCAGCTTTGTCCGTTTTGCCTTTGATCACACCCTTGCCCCAACAACTCATCCCCCATTAGAGAATATTGAATCATACTGCCATCTTGTGTCCCACCGTTTATACAACACTAAAGGCTACGCATGAAGGTAAGTGAGTCTGGGCTGCATTCAAGTTGCAGCTAAAATCAGGTTGACTATCACCATTTTTTCCCTTTTTATTTATTTATTTATTTATTTTTACAAGAAATCGGTTTATTTGATTGCTTCGGGGCATTCATGAATAAGGACACGAACAAGAAAAAAAAAACCACATTAGACACATTGAGCTCACCTGAGTGATTCATGAGGAAAGTGGCGTTGGATTTGGCCTGCTGCAGAGCTGACACCCATCGCTGACACTCCCCCTCGGAGGTGGCCTTCAGGTGGTAGCTTCGGCCTTCGCTGGTTAACACCATGTGGCAGGTGTCACCCACCTCGATGTGAGCCGTCGCCAGGGGAATAGTCCCCCGGCAAGTGTGTGCCATCTCTGCCTGAGTCCTGAGGGAAGGGAAAAAAAAAAAAAAAAGAGACATCAGCTGAATTTATGTTTGCGTGCACCAGCTGAACAAAAAGATGAACGTTGCAGCCTCGCTGCCCAGTCCCATATTGATGTGCTCCATTTACAAAATGGGACAGCTATATTTTCAACATTTTCAATGTACTTTGTTTTTTAAAAATAGCATTCCAATACATCAGTTAGACAACCTAACCTGAGAGGTGAAAAGAAAAGCTATTCTCTCTCTTTGTCAACAGAGAATATCTGTGATCCTTTCATAAATATTTTATTCATGATTATAATGTATTTTTTATGTGGAAGTAGCCTACTGTATTTTACACATGACTACCTTCTGTAATTCTATAATTTATTTCAGCAGAGGTTCAGACTTACTCAGCTTTGTGAGAAGCTTAACAAAAAAGTAAATTCATATTTTCTTGCATTTTCCTGCATCCCCCTCTTGTCTTATTACAGTTATTGAGGACGCAAAGAGTCAATGCAAGGTCATCGTATATGGTGAAGGATTAAAAGCATACTTCCAAACACATTTAGCTGTCAGTTTAATTTGAATTATCTAATGTACTGGCTCCTCTTTTCACAAACCCTAGTAGAAATAACTTATTATTATACACTTGTTTAAAAATCTTTAATAAATGAATGCTAGACAGTGTGACACCTCACCGAATACATTTTTTTGACAAACATGCTGTTCATTGCATGTTGTTATGCAAGAGTTAGGCAAATACATTGTCCGAGAAGGCTGACCACGGTGCTCAAGGGCCAGACTGTCCAAAAGTGACATGAAATGGACATAGAAAAGCCAGAAAGATATAAATATGAGACATTAAACATCGACAGTGACACACAAAATTACCACAAACTAACATACTGTGATCAGAAATATATAGTAAGCACACAAAAAACCCACAAAAGGTATTAATTAATATGATGACAAATAGTCTATGAAGAAATATTAAGCATGACAAAGACACGAAATGGTAACAAACAAAGGGAAAATGGCCTCAAGAAACTTTGCATATCCAGAAAGTAATAAAAATAGCCACCAACAAAGACACAGAAGATACAAGAGATAGAAAATGACCCAAAATGGACAAAAATGACACCAGAATGACGACAAAGCGTCGCCAAATGACCACAACGAAACAAAATATGACCAGAAATTGATATGCTGAGCAAACAAATACACACAGACACATCACAAGGCCTTTTCAAGACACACAATGGCCACTAATATCTACAATATGAAGCACAACAGAGATCCACAAAAGGCCACAAAGGAAGGAACAATGAACACAAAGAGAGACTAAATAAGTATGGAACAACAATCTGTTCAAGAGGGCGGTGGCTCCTGCTTCTAGTTATGACTCAGACGATTTATGTTGTCCACTGAAAAGTTTCATTTTTCTATTCTGGAATATCACTTTCTATTCTCATATGAAATAGGTGTGTGTGTGTGTGTGTGTGTGTGTGTGTGTGTGTGTGTGTGTGTGTGTGTGTGTGTGTGTGTGTGTGTGTGTGTGTGCGTGTTACCTGTAGTAGGACAGCAGGCCGTTGCTGAGGACGAACCAGCGCCGCTGGTAGCCCTTCAGGTAGTTGGTCCATTTAAAGAGCCAGCCCTTGTAGGCGTCCAGACACGGCAGGTGCAGCCCCGGGAGGGTCGGGGAGGGCAAACTCTTCACCAGCTCGTTCATCCTGAGCCTCGCTGGCCGCCGGGAGAGCCCCTCTGGTGGGATACACGGAGCGGAGGGAGCCGGTGCGGTCGTCTCTTCGGGAGTTGGTCAACAGCTGTGCGGGTTTAGCTTGTTAGCGGGACCGGAGGCGGATTACAGCGACCGTTAGCATGCAGCTGTGGACGTACCGGAGCCTTTTCCCCCTCCCGCCCCGAGACACCTCAACTTCTCCCGGATATATTCCCAGCCGGGTGACGTAGCTTGAGTGAATTAGGAGACCTCGTTATGGCGCGGGGGCGTGCAGAGGATGCACTTTAACTGTAGTGGCAGAGCGCGAGGATGTGAGAGAGGGGGACCATGATGACGTCCGCTCACTGGATTCTGGCAGAAAGGTGCTGGTGCAGGTCCGCGGGTGCGTGCGTGCGGGTGCGCGCATGTTGCACGCGTGTGTTTGTATATATCTACAGAAACTGGAATCATTACAATCATATATATTTAATTTAACCACATATATCTATATCTACGTGTCTGACAATTGGAAGGAAGAAGTTAAAATGTATTTATTCCGATTACTCCCCAGATATTCAATCACATTTCATAATTATCCTATCACAATAATCTAATTGTTTTGCACTTGTTTGTCTTTTCATTTATTTGCAGATTATGTTCCATTTGTACAATATTACTTTGTTACCTATAGTTTCATTGTTTTACTGTAAATAACATGTCCATCAACTGTTTTATAATCAACTCAAAATATTTTTTGGAGAATAACTATATATATATATATATATATATATTTAAATACATAATAAAACACTGTCAACACAAGTCAGGCTAGTCAAATAGATTATTGAGACAATAGACAAAAAATGCATTTATAGATTTACGTTATACAACAGGATGGACCAGTGGTTAGCACGCTCGCCTCACAGTGAGAAGTTCACGGGTTCAAATGTGGGCCTGACATTTCTGTGTGGGGTTTGCATCGTCTCCCCGTGTGTGTGTGTGCGTGTGTGTGCGTGTGCGCGTGTGTGTGTGTGTGTGTGTGTGTGTAGGGTTTTCATCCGGGGACTTCAGTTTCCTCCCCCATGGTCCAAAAAAAATGCAAGTGACTCTATAGTGCCCTTATAGGTGTGGATGCAAGTGTGTATGGTTGCCCGTCTCTCTGCATTTGCCCTGTGAAGGACTGGCGACGTGTCCACAGCGTTTCCTGCCCTCGGCCAAATTTAGCTGGGATTGGCTCCAGCGCCCTGCGACACTGCACAGGATGAGGCGGTTGGATGGTTGGATGGATCTTTCTGCATTGAGGCCCCAACTAATCAATGTTGCATCTTTGACACACACTTGCACCTTAGGTTACATCAACTAGAGGGCACCCTTGCTTCTTTCTCCTATTATAACACCCCCTAGAAGAAAAAAAAAGTAATTGCTTGACCCTGCAGTGAACCATGTGTCGCCCTTTTGAGCAGTTATGGTGCAGGGGCCGCACTCTGGTCATGGTTAACTTGCCAGAGGAGAGGCTTATTCCAAAGTTACATCTATTCTGGTCAGAGCGACCTTCTCAAAGATGACACTGCGCTCCGCCATGTGACAAAGTAGTAAAGAAACGGTGTGCTAACTTAAGTGACTGTCGCTGAATGGCTTGAATCATTTTAATCATATGTCCTTTGCAATCATCAGCTAAAAACTCAATTACAGTTATTTTTAGTTTTATAACTTGTATAAAGCCGGCGTCCATCACTCAACACAGCTATTTATCTTCTGCTTCATTCAATGGTATTACTTTTAGATAAAGTAAATTATCGTAGCTCCAATGCCTAACTAAGATGGTTCAATATACTGAAATATTTCACGTTACTTTCCTGACTGCAATCTCCTGAAGCATCTGTAAAAAGTAAAATACTGAAATATTACCGGGTTGATAAATAAATATATACAACTGAACAGACTCAAATTTATATGATACCTTGATCAAAACAGCAGCTGCTGTCAGTGTAAAGGCTTCATTAATAATTTTAATCTGTTCAAAATTAAGTTTCTCACAAACATATTTAATGTTGCCAGTTATATCACAATGAATGCTGTATTTGTTTGCATTTCTCAAAACCTTTATTCAACACATAAAATGGTAAAATATTAGACTCTTGTACAGACAATAATTTAAATAAATATCAGGATTATTAAGTAATCCAAAAAGCAGTATAATCAAAGAAAGAGACCTAAGGCTCTTTAACATTTTTACGAAGTATTTTTTTTTTTTTCTCTTTTTTTCTCCATACCAGGGAAGGTTATGTTTAAATAAATGTGTGAATGAGTAAATGAGCAAACAGCAAACAGTTGATTATTTTCATTTGGCATCATCACAGTAACTAGTGAAAACTTGAAATTGTACAATCATTTCTGCAAAGTGCTTTGTGACAATATGCCTCACAAAAGAGTTGTATTATTGTCATTTGTGTTTGGACATGTCTTTCTCACGGAGGAGATGTTTAAAAACCCAAAGGCATCCTCACACCATCATCGGAAATAAATCTCTATGGCACTACGTCGGGATGCGTGATATGATTCTGGTAGATATTAAAATTGCTAATTTTACATTGCGCTGTATAACTGTTTAAATACTATGTTGGAAATAATACAAAACTAGCAGAACATAGCACAATGCAAATAAAGAAAATGAAAATAATCCAACTGGTGTGACAAGTAGTGCTGAGTAATCTCTCACCTACAAAATGAAAGTAAATCGACAGAAGAGTTTTGAACTTCTGTAAATCCAAAGGTTTGCTGGGTACAGTGGTAAGGCAGTCAGCGCAGCCAATAACATTTAAAAATTGTCGTGGTGAAAAAAGTTGCTACAAGAATGAGCTTCAATTCATTGTCTTGAAGGTTTGTTGTCGTTTTCACAGTGTGCATTGTTCCCACGTCCAGCATCCTTCCCGGTCTCACAGTCTGCTTCCATGTGAATCCACTGTTTCAGAGTTTTCAAAGCAAGCCGTCTTGCTCAAAGACAGAAGGGAGGAGGGAGAAGTCGAAGGGCACAAACTTAATACCGGTCCCATGGTAAAATTTGTTCTGGAACTCCACCCTGAGAAAAAAAAACAAAAACAAAAAAGAAAACAAGCAAAAATACTTCAATAAAGTTAAGCAGAAAGCTCAGAGTCTGATGCATAGATGAACTTGAAATTTCAAACAAGGCTTCACATTCAACTCAATGTGTTATTTAAAGTTGAAGGCTGACTCACCAGTGAAGTCGGAGTGCATGGAGGAACGCCGACAAGCCCTCCATGACGAGCAGGATGGACACGGTGAGAGCAGCAAACAGACCAAACACCGGCACCAGAAACACCACCCCGACTTTGGTGGTGATCCTGAAACCCAGGCGCATCACCATGCCCCACAACACCTCAGAGAGCTCTAGAGCCAAACGGAAACAAAGTGCAGAAAGAAACAGAGGCGCGTCAGGTGTGAACGAGTGCAAAGTAAACGGTGACAGGGAGGCAGAGGCTCGTCAGGGTGAACTTCTCCTCCTGACTGGACTTACGGGCGTGAGCCAGGCTGAGTGCCCAGAGACGCAGGTAGGACGCAGTGTTGGAAATGCAACCCAAGCAGTACTCTATAGTGTGAATGGCCTGGTACAGGGTGATGTCGGCCAAGTCGAACTGCAAAACAGTCATTTATAAGATATTGCAGTGATTCCATACAAATCAAACTATAAAATAACATAGTATGTACTGTTTTATTATAGCTAGAAGTATTTTGGCAAACACCTGTTTAGGTAAAGCTTCTCTGGTGGGTGTTTCATCTAATCCCTCTTCTTCATCGTCTTCGTAGGATGGTGCTGCAAAGTTGTCGTCCTCACTTACACGCCTCACCCTCTCATAACCCTGGAATGGCGCGTAAATAATAAAAAGTCAACCGCTCCCAGTTAAACCAACGTAAAAACAATAGTGGTGGATTTTGACCGGACTCACTCTGCGTCTGCGCAGGCCTTTTCCTCCACGGTACAGCCAGTACAAGTAGAAAGGTTTCCCCAACAGCAGCACGGGCACCGACAGCAGAGCGATCACAACCAAGAAAATCTGCAGCCCCATCTGTTAAAGCCAACACAACAAACACGAACTGTAAATGCAACCGCCTGGCATTTATATACAAGTCCACTGGCCGTCGTCAATACGGACCTGACCGGGATACAGGGGAGTGAGATCCTTCCCCTGCATGACAAACATGTTGATGAAGTGGATGAGGATGCTGGGAGCCTGACTGGAGTCCCGTGCACCAAATGCCAGCCACTTGTAGATGATCATGAAGACCAAGTAGCCGAAGAGACAAAGCAGGAAGAGCAGTTCAGGAAGAAATAGCAGATAGACATTAAATTTCTGTCGGAAGTGCCTGAAGGGAGAGGAAAAGAAAATATGGGAAGAAAACAAAAAAATGATAAGGGAGGGATAACTCAATAGTTCATGCCAACAGAAACTGGGTAGACACTAGTTGTGTTTATTTGGTGACTTTCTTTTCAATCTAAACTGGTTTATTTGGGACTGAGATACCAGATTTTATAGTTTACATGAACACTGAAGGAAATGATCAGATTGTTGTGTGGATTTTTATTCACCTCGAATATCTGTACAATGGATCAATCCCATATTGATCTGTACAATGACATTGGCTTATCTATGACATGCAAACATTATCCCCCACCCAATTTTGGTAAATTGAGCGGGTGTCCACACAGTTGGACTTATTGTGAACACATTGGGCAAGAAAAATAAAACCGAACTGCACAAGTTGAAACAATTATAGAAAATATTCCTGAAAAAAGCATTAACAAAATAGATTCCATCACATGGTCAAAAACATCAAACCTGAGAGAACTCAAGCAAATCACTGCATTTCAAAATGAAAAGGTTTCATCATCCTCAGTGATGAGGGTTCAGTTGCATGATTGAACTTTTTGCTCTAAATCCTGTTCGTGCTCCTTTTTTCCTCAGTGCAAATGTGAAATCGTCACACAGGCGACCATGTTTTTGTTGAGTTGGATTGATTTGATCTTGTTTGGGCTCAAAACTGTCATGTCTGGCAACCCTGCCCACACTGAGCTTTCAGTCCGCGTATATTGATTTGTCAACTCGGATAATCAAGCTGGCTGTGTTTCTCGAGGAACTGAAACATCAAAAAACATCTTCTTTGTTCCGAGTCCGATCAGGAAGAGACGAGCACACAGCATTTTATATTTATTTTTTTGACATGATGTGGCATCATTGTCTCCTGCATCAGTTGGCGGCTTTGCCACCTCCACTTCTTTTCAAAGCACATTGAGTGAAGTGTCACGTGGTGAATTACTTAATGGACAATTGCACAAAGTTTGCACAAAACTCCCACAGTGGGAAGCAGCCTGATAAGCTGTTTACATGGAATATGAGCATAAACAGGTTCTACCAACTCTTCTGATGTGAACCGAACTCCGATCAAATATGGGCCCTCTAATCCGACAGAATTGTAACCACAGCTAATGTTATTTGACTTAAGCAACATATAGAAAAAGTATAATAAATGTACTACTTGAGAGACAGACACAAAATAATTGGGTTATTGCAAAATATGGCAACATCATTTGTGGGTTATTAATTAAATAATGCAACTCATGAGCATTTCAGAGATGCTCTCTAAACCTTGTGGAAGATTTTGACTGAGATGCAAATCCAGGCCAAGAGGTCTATTCACTGATAAATAAAAGATCGTCCTGTCCTCATGTTTTGAATGCTTCTGCAAAGTCCAGCTGGACATGTCAGAATTCCAAATATGTACAATGTTAAATACTATACATCCAATCGAGAACATAGTCTGGTGAATATTCTATCTGTAAAGTATTTTCTACTTCCTATTGTCTGTTCTGATGATACTTTTCTTCTTTTCTTTCATGCACGTACCATATGTTTGAGTGTTTCATGTGTTTGAAACTTTTCTTGAGCCGCTGCTTCTACTACTGAGAGTTACGTCACCTTCATTACCTCCATTAGCGGTTATGATCGTTTGGTGAAATCTACCAAGCATATACCTATCCTTTAATCTATGATGAAATTGTATTTTTCACTTCATCTGCCAGTGTGATTATCGAAGTAGGATAGCTGTGACGCCCACTGGAAAGCAGATAACGGGCTTCTGCAAAAGCCTGTTCCTAAGTGATGTGACTATATGTGATGTCTGAGGTAACTTACAAGTGGTTGAAAACACTGAGCACAACTCCAAAGCTCATGTGGATGACCCCAATGATGACTGACATCTTCATTTTGTAGGAGTTGAGGAAGGACAGACGGTTCACAGCCATGTTCCATATCTGATGGAATATTTAAAAGCGGAAATGTTAAGAGAGCAAGCCATTCATGGTCCGTCCGTAATGTCTTGAGTGCATTTACTCACAGGATCGATGCCGAATGGGTACGGACCACTGAAAACACCACTGACGTTAGGGTCCAACGTGAGCAAAGCGTTGGCTTGGAGGGTTTTGTTTCTGCAACACGAAAAACACAAAGCCAAAACATTGAAGCTCTGCACGCACTGACGTACGGATAAACAAAAATAATGACCTGAATGTGTGTTTGCACTGATAACTCACGTCCACTGCTGACTTGCAAACATCGCCTTGATGCTCCAGCAAGAGCCAAATATATTTAGAGATTTGGAGAAGCAGTCATTGTAAATGAGTCCAGTGTAGATAGAAAAAAGTCCCATCATCAGGATGATGTAGCGTCCGTGGAAAAACGTCATCCATATCTGGGAGGAACAGAATCCCGGCTATCAGCTGAAGCTAATTAAAAGAAATCCAGCAATGGAAACAGGTGCTAAATCATTCCCACCTCATTACTGGAGCCTTTCTTCTTTTGGTTCTTTTCTGTCAGCACCATCCACAAGGCAAACAGACTCATTACCATCCCGTGGCCAAAGTCCCCAAACATCACAGCAAACAGAAAGGGGAAGGTGATGATGGTGTACGGGGCTGCCAATACAGAAACATAATGAGCATGTACTCCAGAACTTAAACTAAACAACAATGAAAAGAAACCATATGAGTTCTTACCCGGGCTCACTTCACGATAATCCCCCACCCCATACGCCTCCACAATGCTCTGAAAGCCCGATGTGAACTTGTTGGTTCTTAACAGGGTGGGTGGGGTGTCAGAGCTCGGGATGCGGTTCACAAAAGATGGGACAGTGGCATCACCTTTTCTCTGATGAAGGGAACACGTGAAAGAAAAGTTAATGACCAAGCTGACGCGGGGACAGAAGATAAATGGCACATGGTGACAAATCCATGTACTCCAACCCGATCCGAGCCGACTTGGAACTTTTGTTATGAAGCAAGACCACTGTGAGGACTATTCTATTCTATTCTGTTCTATTCTATTCTATTCTATTCTATTAGGGCTTTCATCATCATTGAACTCTATTCATAGACAAAATAATGACTTAGACAGCTTCACCATTTAATTTCAATTGCAACTATACAGCCGCTGAGATCAAGTAATTTCACGACAAAGAACCAAATGCAGTATGACTGTAGTGGTGTTTCTGATCGGAGCTCTTATTGTGAACACTAATTGGAGGTTATTTCGTCTCAGACAGACATACTGAACTTCATACTCACTGAGCCCTCTTCGAGTGCCCCCCTCAGGTTTGCCAGGTCGCTGACGGGACACCACACCTCAGCGATCAGACACTTGTTGGTGACGTCAAAGCTGCAGAGGTTGAGTATGTGATAAATGGCCTTCATCTTCTTCACCTGTAGAACCCAGGTGAAGGCCGACTCTGACGCCTTCTGCAGGACCTGCCTCAGGTAATCCTCCGTGCGATGAAGCACCTGAAGGAAACAAAAGCTCATTTACCCTGCGTGTACGAACATATTCTTGTGTGGGTCAGAAGGAATCACTCGTCACTACGTTATTAAGGTCTTGGATGCGCGTCTTCAAGCTGTCCAACACGTCTGCCCGCTCCTCGTCGTTTTCAGGGTGCGGATAAAGGTGGCAGTGGTAACTGATGACAACAAAGACAGATCAATTATTAGCAAGGGTGAATCTATAAGCTGAGGTGAGACTGAGTTATTATGTTTCTTACCAATCACATATTTTTTGAACTTTCTGTCCAATCTGGTCTCCCCAAAAGGAAATGAGAAACACCACACTTTTGCTTATCTCACCCTGAAAAAAAACAAACACCACATGTCAGATGAGGTTTTAAAAAAAAATTAAATTAAATTAATAAACATTATAATCTGCCTCGATTACAACTTTCATCATTGTTGGGTAATTTGTTGTTTGAGGGTCACATATCAATGCAAGCAATAGCTGTGAGGACAGGATCAGGGTACATCCTGCACAGGCCACTAGCTCATCACAGAACAAACACACACACATTAACAGCTTTCAGCAACCTGAAGTCACAAATTAACCCGACTTGCAAGTCTTTTTTCCATCTTGAAGGATGAACTCACAGTATCAAGATCAGCGAGGTTCTCGTCCACTTCTGCGTAGCTGAGGATGGTGTAACCTTTGCACACTCTCCACAACATGCGCTCAAAAGCTTCCACCTTCACCCGCTGGATCAGACCGGATATGAAACTATCCCCAGGAAAGATCAGACGAAGTATAAGTCGGACGCATTAAAAGGAGAGGAATCGCATCGCTGTGTGTTTGAGAGCTCACCCCAGCTTGGCTCCAAGTCTTTGCATCCCAGTACAGCCCGTGACTGAGTCGGTCTCCATGGTGGGGAACTCTTCATACTGGGGACCAAGAGCCTCATGCTAGTTATGAAAAGGAACATGTTACACTTCTGACAGCTGGCATGAAGCGTTCCTGGCAGGGTTCTCGCGCGCCAAGACGATAGGCTGTTACGATGCTGGGACGGCGACGTCTACTCTGTGTACTGTCTCTATACCATACACATGGCCACTGCAGCAGTCGCACTCTGCGCGAGTCAGGTGCTGTGTATGACAGCTGCGATGTGACCGAGTCATTAATTAAAGTCAGCACTAGCTTCGGCTCCGGCACCCAGGGAAATAAAACGCGTCAGCGGCAAGAAAACAAGACTGCTAGTGGTGAGGTGAGAGAAGGAGGCGTCTCGCCAAAGACTGCAAACAGAGTGGGAGGAGAAGACGCAGCGCATGACAGCTGATGTGAAAGCTGAGTGGAAACACACTCACCCTGGAGCGACTGTGTATGAAGCTCCGCGTGATCTTCAGCATGTGCGTGTACTCGGTGAGCTCCAGAAGGTTCCTCTGGAGCTTCTCTTTGTTTTTTGCCACTTCGCTGAGCTCCATCTCCAGCCGCTGCAGCTGCTCCTGAACACAAAATAGATCGATTTGTCAGTCTGACTTTGGCTCTCTGAAAGGGAAACAAACCGTAACCCTCGACTGCTAATGTTGAGCTTGGCCATGGTGGGGAAGTTTAAATCCATTTTCTCGCTCTAAAATAATTACGGAACAGAAAACAGCGGTTGTGGTGGGATTAAACTGATGTCTATATCTTGTGCTGCAGGTACGACATGTGTAGCTGGCCCCAGCATATGTCCAGTCTGAGAAACCCTGCATCTCGTCTGTCCTCAGTCCAGTCTGAAGAGGGCCTACTGATGGATAAACACAACAGAGGCTGGAGCTCTAAGAAATCTCAAATAAAATACGCATTGGGTAGTAAAGTGACTCGCTACTGCCACCTAAAGATGTAAAACAGCATCATATAATAATAATAATAATAATAATGACATACTGCATCTTTAAACCGAAAGACTTTACAAGTGAAAAAGTCCCATTTTCAGAAATGGTAGGAACACATCTGATGACATTTTGCACAGAAAAAAGTGTAATCAACACTTTTTGTTGGTTTATCTTTACCTTGACAGATACATAACCTTGTAAACGGAAAGATTCTCTACCTAAATTACTTAAATTATCCAGCTGTTGTTTCACAAATAGAATAGAATAGAATAGAATAGAATAGAATAGAATAGAATAGAATAGAAAAGAAAAGAAAAGAAAAGAAAAGACTAGAATAGAATAGAATAGAATAGAATAGAATAGAAAAGAATAGAATAGAAAAGAAAAGAATAGAAAAGAATAGAATAGAATAGAATAGAATAGAATAGAATAGAATAGAAAAGAAAAGAAAAGAAAAGAAAAGAATAGAATAGAATAGAAAAGAATAGAATAGAATAGAAAAGAAAAGAAAAGAAAAGAAAAGAAAAGAAAAGAAAAGAAAAGAAAAGAAAAGAAAAGAAAAGAAAAGAAAAGAATAGAATAGAATAGAATAGAATAGAATTGAATGACAATGAAAAAGCAACATTATTATTTTTTCTAATGAAGAATAAATAACGTGACAAATAATGACAAAACATGTTGCATTTGAAAATGAAGTTTTAATCTATACAGTGGCAATGATGATGTGTTAACAGTCTTAGTATTTAGTAATGGTGCCATGGTTACAAATTAATCAATTCATACATCTTTTGTTCAGTTACATTGTTGATGTATCTGACTATTTGTGCCTAAATTCTGAGCGAACAGGAAAACAAATTGTGTGAGCACACATATGGGATTTGGGGGGGAAATATAAATTAAGCGATCAAAAATCACGTCATGCATGCTCACGTTGGACTCTTGCACAACAACGTGTCACTCCTCTAAGAATAATGATGGCAGTGGTTGATGTGTGACAAGGGGAGAAAAGGCAGTGGAGGCGATATAAACATTACTCTGAACTTGTTGGTCAAAAGGAGGTAAGCCTCGGTGTTGTCCGCTCATTTTACGGTCAAGGTCACAATGAGTGGCTTTCAATAGCTTGGTTTTTTAATCACACAGCATCAATAAATATGTGGTGTTTTTTTCTGCGTCTAAAAAGAATACCTTCAATACCTTCGATAGTTTATCCTAAATTACTGCACAGAAGGACTTTTAATGCAAAGAAATGCATTACCCGTGAACAGTCACAAGGACCGGTCCGAATATTTTACCAACCGTCTATTAGAGCCGTGAGATGAGCAACTTGATGGGAAACATTCATTCATCAATTTGAGGCAAATCCGTTAGAAGCTCAGTAGGTGAGACAAAAAGACTAATCTCTCAATTAGGTGAGGAAGCAGCATAATTACAACTTTCTATTTTTCCGTCCTTTCATCCATCTTCTATCCTGCTTTCGAGGCGGGAGCTGATCCCGGCTCACTATGGCACAGAGGCAGGTGGCACCCTGGTGAAATGAAATGCTGCACCCTGATAACAACATATTATTTCACTCCGTGTAACGGTCGTACAGCTTCTACATGTCGGCAGTGCTCCACGGAAACAACAACAATAGCGCAGTGTTGCGAGGACAGACGTGGACAACAAGGAAGCAAAGACGACAAAACTACAATCACAATGAAACACTTACCATGATTTCAAGAACTTGTCTTGGGGGCGGAGCGAGTGGACTCTCATCCTCCTCTGGAATGGCTATCTTAGCCTTCTGGATCTCTCGCAGAAGGTAACCTGTCCACACAAATACTTTCTTTTAAGGCCATTTCAACGCAGGTGTCTAAAGCGAGCTGTGAACGCTAAAATCTCTACTGGGGCATTTGACAACAACAAAAAAAATTAGAATCAGCCATGTGAGTTCCTTATGACCCTGATGACTAAATGTACTCAGGATGCACCCACATGACCCTCCCCAGGTGCCTGCTTACCCAGAATCCTCTCCATCTCCTCACATCTCTTGATTTCGCTGACAAAGCGCCGTTGGAATGAGCTGACACTTGGGTTGAGCTGAAACAAGAGGAGCACCAGTCAAGGGCTGCAAGTTACTGCATCAGATAGATAGATAGATAGATAGATAGATAGATAGATAGATAGATAGATAGATAGATAGATAGATAGATAGATAGATAAATAGATAGATAGATAGGTGCACATCCTCCCTGCAACATGCATGCATAATCAGACAGATAATGGCTCGTGGAGATCAATCAGTTCATTCTTCTTCATTGCTTTAGAATTGCAACGTATCTAACTGGAAAGACATATTGGTGTTTGCTCACCACCACGAGCCTCCTGATACTTACATCTCGGAATTCGACCAGTCCCAGCTCTCCCAGCTGACTAATGCAGTCATATTCGGAGCCGGACTGCAGAAACAATTGTGCCAAGCACATCTCCTCACTCCGAAACACCATCTTTATCTGCCACACAGAGAGATCCTCCTCCTCCTCCTCCTCCTCCTCCTCCTCCTCCTCCTCCTCCTGCTTGTAATCTGTCTGTAGCCCGGGCTCCCGCACCTGCACAACGACCCTTTTCACTACAAACAAAAATAGGGCATCACAATGTCCAACCAAACTACCGCCCAGCCAATGAACTGCCCCCGGGGAGGATTTAATTATTGTCCCTTAATGTTGACGCTTTCCAGAAGGAGGTGGGGTGGGGGAGTTCGTCCTCATGCTGCTGGATGTGGGAGTCGCACCGGGCCGTTTCCCCCCGCCGGGTCGTCTGCTCAAACTAACGTGAAAACAAAGGCAGACGCCTCCCGATGCGCCCTTTGCACGAAGCGACGTGTGAGCGAGGCGTCATCCTGGAGGCGCGTTTTTACCTTCAGCACCTGTCCGCCGCACAACGACGACGCAGCGCCGGCGACACGCGAATAAACCCCCAAAACAACCGACGAATAAATGATCGACCCGCCGCGCAGACAAGCGTTATAAATAAGCCACGGTCACAGTAATAGGCTACGGCCTTTATTCGCTACGTCGCCCGGCAATTGACACAGTTTGCGTCTCCGGGTTGCCAGATATTGTCGCATCCCCGAGAATCACCGGATCTTGAGCGGAGAGACGCGTCACAGACGCGTCTCTTTTTGTAGAGTTGTTTTTCCCCCCTTCAGGTTTCCACTAGAAGGGAATACAAAACAGGATATTTTTTATACATAAAATGTAAGTTAAATATCCTGTCTAGAGAGAGAGCTCACACTTGGTTGAGCTTGGAGATACTTGAATGATAGAGTTTAATTACTGCTTTATAATTGTAATATATTCAATGTATGCCTCGTTTATTTGCATATACAATTCAGTTCAATAATATTTCACTACAGCCAAAGACACAAATTACTATCATTTTTCATGCCTATAATATTCTCTGTTCATGCAAACAATTGTAAAGTCTGGAATTTAAAAAGTTAAAACATTTTTTTAAATAAGGTCTCTTGTGTATACCAAATCTAAATATAACACAATAAAAAAAATTATTTTAAAGTTCATTAATGGATTCAGGTTTGTAAGGTGAAGACCTCAGACATGCAGTCACTGCAATATCTTACCTTCTGGAGAAATAAGTTGGTAACCTGTATATTCAGAAACCTTTCAAAACTGTGAAAATCTAAAATTCAATAAATCAATTAAACGTCATAATAGAAAGCAGCAGGGCTTGTCACTTCAGAGAAATCCAAATGTCTAGCAACCCACAATGAAGGCTGTCCCAGCAGTTGCATAGAAGACTAGAACTAAACAAAACTAAAAGCAAATACTTTTAAGTTTGGTTTTTAAAGTACTAAAGTAGCGGGATTATTGCAAAGCTTATTACTGGTTGAATGGGCCAGTTACATTTCTGTGTTGATTAGCATATCATATTACTTCAACATTAAGCAATCATGGTAAAAATGAAACCTGCAAAGTAATGCATTGGTTATTACAGTATTCACGAGATTGTTAAATAACTTTGAGAAAGCCATAACTCAAATATTTCCGTCAAGTGTATTAGCTTTTTACTGTTTTGTTGATTATTTCAGTTTAACTTCTCACTTTTGTAGTTTTGCTTGTGCATGGCGGAGGTGCGTGTCTTCTTCTACAGGGGGTTATGTGACGAATCTGGCAACCGCCGCATCTTCTTATATTCTGTTGCACCGCTGAAAGCGGCCCGACCATCTGCCTCCTTTATTCCAAAAGGTTTAGAGTTATTTTTAAATTCTGACGTTTGCAGTAAAACAAGAGGAAATATTTAAGATGAAAAATAAAATGCGTTTGAAAATGTATTACAACACACCCATAAATCCCATGTTGCTACTGAAAATCCAGACACCATGACAGGACATTCTCAAAGTGTGAGGCAGGCGTTCGGGTCTTTTGTGTTAACGTCAGGAATATCGTCCTCAATCCATCTCCAACTTCAATACTCTAAAACTCTGAAATCATCAGTTTTATTTCTACACATAAATCAGACAGCGTGTGATGATTAAAAACAGCTTTTAGAACGGTGGCGCACATCTGAGTGAAGCTGCTCATGCATTGGAAAGAGAGGCTGTGACACATTAGTGGGAACTCTGAAGTTTCTAGAAATGTGACACGTGTAACTCCATCTTCTGGTGTGTAAAGGCTTAGCAGCTCAGTGCAGGTTAGTCAGCTCATTTCTAGACAGTCTGCCGATTTCTTCTTCTCCAAACACGCCTGGTACCAGTGATGTGTAGTGGTACGCATTGGTTAACAGGTAGTGTGCTTCCATTT